>NC_044977.1:178076859-178805596 GCF_008728515.1 Papio anubis | reverse complement strand
TTAGTAGCCATATGTGGTGAATGGCTTGGATACTGCATCCTTAGAATGTAAGGAATACATATTAAATACAAGTAGATAAGTATTTTCTTCTTTTTTAGTTAAGAAACCAAATTTGGCTGGGCACAGTGGCTCACGCCTGTTATCCCAACACTTGAGGATCACTTGAGGTCAGGGGTTTGAGACCAGCCTGGACAACATGGTAAAACCCTGCCTCTACTAAAAATATATATATTACAGGTGCATACCACCACACCCTAATGTTTGTATTTCTGTATTTTTAGTAGAGAGAGGGTTTCACCATGTTGGCCCGGCTGGTCTCAAACTCCTGACCTCAGGTGATCCACCCGCCTTGGCCTCCCAAAGTGCTGGGATTACAGGCATGAGCCACCATGCCTGGCCCGCTTCATCTATATTTACAGCTGCTCCCATGGCTTGCATTATTGCCTGAGATCTGCCTCCTGTCAGATCAGCAGCAGCATTAGATTCTCATAGGAGTGTATATCTTATTGTGAACTGTGCCTGTAAGGCGCTCCATATGAGAATCTAATGCCTGATGATCTGTCACTGTCTCCCATCACTCCCACATGGGACTATCTAGTTGTAGGAAAACAAGCTTGCCGGGCGCGGTGGCTCAAGCCTGTAATCCCAGCACTTTGGGAGGCCGAGATGGGCGGATCACAAGGTCAGGAGATCGAGACCATCCTGGCTAACCCGGTGAAACTCCGTCTCTACTAAAAAAATACAAAAAACTAGCGGGGCGAGGTGGCGGGCGCCTGTAGTCCCAGCTACTCGGGAGGCTGAGGCAGGAGAATGGCATAAACCCAGGAGGTGGAGCTTGCAGTGAGCTGAGATCCGGCAACTGCACTCCAGCCTGGGCCACAAAGCGAGACTCCGAATAAAAAAAAAAAATAAAAAAAAAAAAACAAGCTCAGGGCTCCACTGATTCTACATTATAGTGAGTTGTATAATTATTTCATTATGTATTACAATGTAATAATAATAGAAATACAGTGCACAATAAATGTAATGTTTTTGAATCATCCTGAATCTACCTCCCCTGCAACCCTTTCCACGGAAAAATTGTCTACCACGATCCCGGTCCCTGGTGCCAAAAAGGTTGGGGTCTGCTGCTTAAATTGATGCGTTTACATTTCTTTCCAGTCAATTCCCGCAACTACTGTTCTGATTTCTAGCAACATAAATTAGTTTTGTCTATTCAGAAAGTTTTGTTTGTCATGGTATAAATGGAATCATACAGTATATACCTCATGCGAAGGAAAAGAGGAAACAAAAATGTTTTGAGATTCATCCATGTTAACTTGTGTATTAGTAATTGGTTTTGGTTTGAGACAGGGTCTCACTTTGTCACCCAGGTTGGAGTGCATTGGTGCAACGTCAGTTCATTGTAGCCTCAAACCTACAGGGCTCAGGTGATCCTCCCACCTCAGCCTCCCGAGCAGCTGGAACTACAGATGTGCAGCACCATGTCTAGCCAATTTTTTGTACAGATGGTGTTTCACCATGTTGCCCATGCTCGTCTCAAACTGCTGGACTCAAGCAATCTGCCTGCCTGGACCTCCCAAAGCGTCGGGATTACAGACATGAGCCACTGTGCCCGACCTCATTGGTTCTTCCTTATAGCTGACTAGTATTCCAAAATACAAGTGTAATACAACTTAGTTATCCATTCTTCTACTGACGAATACCTCAGCTATGTCTAGGTTTTGTCTACCAGGAGTAAAGCTACTATAAAATTCTTTTGTGGACAAGTTTCTGTTTCTCTTTATAAACATCTAGGAACAGAATCACCTTAAAATTTCAAAGTCAGAGCATTTATTTAATTCCAGGGCATAGAATGTTTGCGTGAGTGTTATCTCCTTAACTGAATAAAACTTACGGCTTCATACAGCACTGAGTAGTTCAGAAGCTGAAGCAAATTTCTAAAAGTGTCATTATATATACAGTTGGTGCTTGGAATCCACAGGTTCCAAATCTGTAGATTCAACCAACTATAAATAGAAAATATTCTAAAATATAAAAATAAAAAACACTACAACAATTTTTTAAAAATTAAAAACCAACATAGTATGATAACTGTTTATACAGCATATACAGTACACTAGGTATTATAAGTACTCTAAAGATGACTTAAAGTATATGAAAGAAGGCTGGGCGCAGTGGCTCACGCCTGTAATCTCAGCACTTTGGGAGGCCAAGATGGGTGGATCACTTGAGGCCAGGAGTTCAATACCAGCCTGGTCAATGTGGTGAAAGCCTGTCTCTACTAATAATACAAAAATTAGCCAGGCATGGTGGCACACACCCGTAATCCCAGCTACTTGGAAAGCTGAAGCAGGAGAATTGCTGGAACCCAGGAGGCGGAGGTTGCAGTGAGCCAAGATTGAGCCACTGCACTCCATCCTGCATGACAAGAGCGAAACTATGTCTCAAAAAAAAAATAAAATAAAAATAAGTAAAGTATATGAGAGGATGTGCATAGGTTATGTGCAATTACTACACCATTTTATATAAGAAATTTTATATCTGAGGACTGTGGTAACTGTCGGGGGCCCTGGAACCAATCCCTCAAGGATACCAAAGGATGACTATGTAACTTTATTCATCCATTATATCTCTAAGTTCATCCAAATCTTACCACTAAACTAGTTAGCTGATTTCTGAGACATTTTCCTAATTTGGGGCCACATTTTTATTTCAATTGTGAGAATATTTTTCTGAAAACTACCATGATTTAATATAGAATCTCACAACTTCTTTAATTATTATCTGCCTTCTAAAACCATACTTGATAACTTGGTTAGAATGAAAGTTTTTGTACATAAACAAAAATACTCAAGGGGCTATGAACCCATATCATAAAAAGTGGCCATTGGAAAAGTCATGCTAATTTACTGCATATCAGTTATGCTGGAAACAGAAAATGGGGCTTTGCATTGGTGTCTTGGGTATTATTCAGCCCAAGGGGTCAAATATAATAGTCCATAAAAGCTAAACTATACACTAGTCACATTTTCAATAACCCAAGAGTTCAGGTCAGAAATAGATGAAATCTCGAAGAATTCCACAATCTTAAAACACAGTGCTCAGGCTCCTTATATAGAAGACAGCTGGCTCCTGCCACAGAACTGCCCTTTAACACACCCAACTGCATTGTGAGCTTTGCCAAGGCACAGAGGGGTGCCAGTACAGTTCTTTTGTCCTCCCCTTCACCATTTGTGTCCACATTACCATTGCTACTGTCTGGCATAGCAGTCCTTTTTATAAATCTACCCTAAGGCTCCTTCCATCTTGTACTGTTTCCTTTCTCCCTCCCATCTGCTCCATAAGAAAAAAATATATATATATATGCCACAGAGATCCACCATTTGCCTCCTTTATCATGGCGAAGGCATTCCCTACTAGAGCCCTTACAGCTAGCCTTTCACACACGTAATACAAGCAGGTAGTATTGTTTCTCCTACAGAAAATCATCAATCCTCCTATGACATATACAGAAATAAAACAGCTGTGCCATAGAAGGTACAAAACTCTTGAGATGAAATCCCACACCCTGTATGCACACTTTTCTTTAGTAGCATTTCTCAAAATTAAAGTTTTTTTTTTTTTGTTTGTTTTTTTTTGGGGTAGATCTGGCTCTATGGCCCAGGCTGCAGTGCAGTGGCGGATCTCAGCTCACTTGGCTCCGCCAGGTTTAAATGTTCTCCTGCCTCAGCCCCTCAGATGGCTGGGACTACAGAGCATGATACCCTCGCCGGCTAGTTTTGTACTTTTTAGTAGAGAAGGGGTTTCACTGTGTTAGCCAGGATGGTCTCGGCCTCCCAAAGTGCTGGGATTACAGGCTTGAGCCACCGCGCCCGGCGAAGGTAAAGTTAAATTACACAACTCTGCAGATGTTTAACCATTATAAGACAATATACTACTTTTTAAAAATTTTTTAATTTTTTAATTTTTTTGAGACGGAGTCGCGCTCTGTCGCCCAGGCAGGAGTTCAGTGGCGCGATCTCGGCTCACTGCAAGCTCCGCCTTCCGGGTTCACGCCATTCTCCTGCCTCAGCCTCCTGAGTAGCTGGGACTATAGGCGCCTGCCACCTTGCCCGGCTTTTTTTGTATTTTTAGTAGAGATGGGGTTTCACCCTGTTAGCCTGGATGGTCTTGATCGCCTGACCTCGTGATCCGCCCACCTCGGCCTCCCAAAGTGCTGCGATTACAGGCGTGAGCCACCGCGCCTGGCCTATACTACTTTTTGTGTGTGTGTGAGACAGAGTCTCAGTCTGTCCCCCAGGGCTGGCATATAGTGGCATGATTTCGGCTCACTGCAACCTCTGCCTTCTGGGTTCAAGCAGTTCTCCTGCCTCAGCCTCCTGAGTAGCTGAGACTGCAGGTGTGCGCCACCATGCCCAGCTAACTTTTTTTGTATTTTTAGTAGAGACAGGGTTTTGCCACGTTGGCCAGGCTGGTCTTGAACTCTTGACCTCAGACGATTTGCCCGCCTTGGCCTCCCAAAGTGCTGGGATTACAGGCGTGAGCCACCGCACCTGGCAGAAACAATATACTTCTTAAATTGCACACATAAATAGAGCAATCCTAAAATTAGTACTCATTAAGCCGGGTGGGTGGCTCATACCCGTAATGCCAGCACTTTGGGAAGCTGAGGCGGATGGATCTCCTGAGGTCAGGAGTTTGAGACTAGCCTGATTGACATGGTGAAACCCCATCTCTATTAAAAATATAAAAAAATTAGCCCGGCGTGGTGGTGTATGCCTGTAATTCCAGCTAGTTGGGAGGCTGAGGCAAGAGAACTGCTTGCACTTGGGAGGCAGAGGTTGCAGTGAGCCAAGATACGCCATTGCACTCCAGCCTGGGGTACAAGGGCAAAATCCATCTCAAAAAAAAAAAAAAAAAAAGATTAGTATTCATTCAAGTAAACCTGTAAAAATTAAATCAAGTTTAAAAAACTGTTTCAAATGTCTTCTTCATTAAGGATTCCCTTTAAATGTGTATAACCATACTTACTGCAGCATTATTTGTAACAGCAAAAACTGAAAACATTATAAACAGCTCAATAAAAAGCAATGTTAGACAAATTAGATCATATCCACAAAATACAACTCTAGGCACCCATGAGAAAGAGTGAAACAAAGGTTTATGCTGATATGGGAATAAAGTAAGGTACAGAGCAGTGTACAGACTACAAAATTACTGGTAAAGGCCAGATGTGGTGGCTCACGCCTATAATCCCAGCACTATGGGAGGCTGAAGCGGGCAGATCACTTGAGCTCAGGAGTTTGAGACCAGCCAGACCAACATGGTGACACCCCGTCTCTACCAAAAATACAAAAATTAGCCGGGTGTGGTGGCACATGCCTGTAATCTCAGCTACTCAGGAGGCTGAGGCTGAGATCCTGCCATTGCAGTCCAGCCTGGGCAATACAGCGAGACTCGGTCTCAGAACAACAGCAACAACAATGACAACACACAAAAACAAAACAAAAAGCTATACCACATAAAAAGAAGTTCATGGCTGGGCGCAGTAGCTCATGCCTGTAATCCCAGCACTTTGGGAGGCCAGAGCGGTGGATTGCGAGGTCAAGAGACCATCCTGGCCAACATGACGAAACCCCGTCTCTACTAAAAATACAAAAATTAGTTGGGCGTGGTGGTGCGTATCTGTAGTCCTAGCTACTCGGGAAGCTGAGGCAGGAGAATGGCGTGAACCTGGGAGGGGGAGCGTGCAGTGAGCCGAAATCACTCTTTTACCCCCAGCCTGGCGAAAAAAAAAAAAAAAGTACCTACAACACACACAAATATCAAAACAAGTAGGTGATGAAAAAGTAATTTTTTTAAAAAAAGAAAATATGAAATATTGTGGTAAAGAACCTGGATCATTTATACATCCCTAGTGGAAATGTAAAATGGTACAGTCACTGTGTTAAAAGAGTTTGGCAGTTTCGTTTCTTTTTCTTTCTTTCTTTTCTTTTTTCTTTTTTTTTTTTGAGACGGAGTCTTGCTCTGTTGCCCAGGCTGGAGTGCAGTGGCGCAATTTCAGCTCACCACAACCTCTGCCTCCAGGGTTCAAACGGTTCTCCTGCCTCAGCCTCCAGAGTAGCTGGGACTACAGGTGCACGCCACCATGCCCGGCTAATTTTTGTATTTTTAGTAGAGATGGGATTTCACTATGTTGGCCAGGCTGGTCTTGATCTCCTGACCTCGTGATCTGCTCACCTCGGCCTCCCAAAGTGCTGGGATTACAGGCGTGAGCCATCACTCCTGGTCACAAAATTTTTTAAAATTTTTAAGAAATTGAATGTAATGAAAATATTGTAAAACAAACAAAAAAAGTTCTGTATCTTGACTGTATCAATGTCAATATCCTGACTGTGATACTGTACTAAAGTTCTTGTTTTGTTTTGAGACGGAGTCTGTCGCCCAGGCTGGAGTGCAGTGGCACAATCTTGGCTCACTGAAACCTCCCTCCACTTCCCCAGTTGAAGCAATTCTCCTGCTTCAGCCTCCCGAGTAGCTGGGACTACAGGCGTGCACCACCACACCTGGCTAATTTTTGTATTTTTAGTAGAGATTGGGTTTCACCATATTGGTCAGGCTGGTCTTGAACTCCTGACCTCATGATCCACCCACCATGGCCTCCCAAAGTGCTGGGATTATAGGCATGAGCCACCATGCCCATCAAGTACTAAAGTTCTGTAAGAAGTTACCTTTGGGGAAACTGGGTAAAAGGGTAGATTAGGTCTCTATATTATTTTTATTTTTAGAGACAGAGCCTCGATCTGCCATCCATGCTGGAGTTTGGTGGTATAATCACAGCTTACTGCAGTCATGACCTCCAGGGCTTAAAGTGATCCTCCTACCTCAGCCTCCCAGCTACCTGGAACCACAGGCATACAACATCATGCCCAGATACTTTTTTTTCTTTTTTCCTTTCTTTTTTGAGATGGAGTTTCGCTCTTGTTGCCCAGGCTGGAGTGCAATGGTATGGTCTTGGCTCACTGCAACCTCTGCCTACCGGGCTCAAGCGATTCTCCTCCCTCAGCCTCCCAGGTAGCTAGAATTACAGGCACCTGCCACCACGCCCGGTCAACTTTTGTATTTTTAGTAGAGATGGGGTTTCACTGTGTTGGCCAGGCTGGTCTCGAACTCCTGACCTCAGCTGATCCACCTGCCTCAGCATCTCACCAATGTGCTGGGATAACAGGCGTGAACCACCACACCCAGCCTAGTTTTTTGATTTTTTTAGAGACAGAGTCTTACTATGTCGCCCAGGCTTCTGTATTGCTTTTTAGACTATATGTGAATCTACAATAGACTATGTGTGAATCTACAATCGTCTCTAAATGAAGTTTAATTTTTAAAAAAAGACACCATGGAGTCAAATAAACAAATAAAACATAACTAATTATTTGTGGAATGAAGTCACAGCAGGCTTAAAGGGAACTGTGTAGAAAAGGACCATCTAAAAATCAGTGACCAGCATAAGAAGCTAAAAAAAGAGCAAAATAAACTCAGAGTTAGTAGAAAAATAAAATAAAGAGCAGAAATGAAATAGAAAACAGAAAATGAAGTACAAGTCTATTCTCTGAAAACATCAATCCAATATGTAAATCGCTAGTGGAATTGCTTAGGAAAGAAGACAAAACGAGAGATCCCACAAATATCACATATGAAAATTGGCTGGGCGCAGTGGCTCATGACTATAATCCCAGAACTCTGGGAGGCTGAGGCGGGTGGATCACCTGAGGTCAGGAGCTTGAGACCAGCCTGGCCAACAACATGGTAAAACTCCGTCTCTACTAAAAATACAAAAATTTAGGCAGGCGTGCTGGCAGGCACCTGTAATTCCAGCTACTTGGGAAGCTGAGGCAGGAGAATCGCTTGAACCCAGTAGGCAGACGTTGCAGTGAGCCGAGATCACACCACTGCACTCCAGCCTGGGACAAAGTGAAACTCCATCTCAAAAAAAAAAAAAAAGAAAAGAAAAAAAGAAAGAAAATAGAGGTATAACTGCAGATTCTACAGACATTAAAAAGGTAAAACAACATTACGAACAATGTTAGTCCAATAAATATGACAACTTGGAAAATTCCTTGAAAAGTAAAACTTAACCAAACTGAGATAAGATGAAATACAGGCCAGGCGCGTGGCCTGTAATCCCCGAACCTTGGCAGGCCAAGGTGGGCAGATCACAAGGTCAGGAGATCAAGACCATCCTGGCTAACATGGTGAAACCCCATCTCTACTAAAAATACAAAAAATTAGCCAGGCGTGGTGGCGGGCACCTGTAGTCCCAGCTACTTGGGAGGCTGAGGCAGGAGAATGGTGTGAACCCAGGAGGCGGAGCTTGCAGTGAGCCGAGATTGTGCCACTGCACTCCAGTCTGGGCGACAGGGCGAGACTCCATCTCAAAAAAAAAGATGAAATACAAAATCTGAAAAAAGTGTTCTGTTGAACAAGTTGAATTCATTATCAAAAATTTTCCAGCAAGGAATATCCTAGGCTGGATGGTTTCACTGGTGAATTCTATCAAATACTTAGGGAAGAAGTAATACCTGTCCTTTTTATTAGTTCAGGGGTACATGTGCAGGTTTGTTATACAGTAAACTTATGTCATGGGGGTTTGTTGTACAGATTATTTCATGACCCAGGTACTAAGCCTAGTACCCAATAGTTATTTTTTCTGATCCTCTCTCACCCTCCACCCTCCAGGAGGCCCCAGTGCCCGTTGTTCCCCTCTTCGTGTCCATGAGTAACACCTATCTTACACAGACTCTTGCAGAAAACAGAGGAAGATGAAGTACTTCTCAACTCATTTATATGGTCAGCATAATCCTGAAACCAAATCTGACAAAATAATTTCAAGGAAAGAAAAGTATGGACCAATCTTCCTCATGAATATAGAAGCACTTATTCCCAATGAAGTATTAACAAATCAAATCTAAAAATTTATACAAAAGAAAATACATTCTGACCAAGCAGGGTTTATCACAAGATTGAAAGATTAGTTTAATATTTGATCAGTGTAATTCATCATATTAACAGTATAAACAAGATAAAAAAGAATGTGTTCATTTTTTTTTTTGAGATGGAGTTGCTCAGGCTAGAGTGCAGTGACACACTCACTGCAACCTCTGCCTCCCGGGTTCAAGCAATTCTATTGCCTTGGCCTCCCAAGTAACTGGGATTACAGGTGCCCGCCACTGTGCCCAGCTAATTTTTGTATTTTTAGTACAGACAGGGTTTCACTATCTTGGCCAGGCTGGTTTTGAACTCCTGACCTAGTGATTCACCAGCCTGGGCCTCCCAAAGTGCTGGGATTACAGGTGTGAGCCACTATGCCCAGCCATGAATGTGTTCATTTCAATAGATGCAATGCTAATTTTGTTTAGATACTCACTTTAAGTTTTCTAATTCCTGTTTTCTCAGTGGAGAAGAAGGTGGAGCTGGAATGAATTTATCTCCATCATGGCTTTTACTGCTAAAATAGAGGTAAGAGTCTTAATTATGAAGAGCAACAAATAAAAAATTAAATGTAAAATTTTGTTTCCCCATCCTTACTCCCAACTTTTCTTTTTCTTTTTTCGAGACAGTTTTGCTCTTGTTGCTCAGGTTGGAGTGCAATTGCACGATCTCGGCTCACTGCAACTTCTGCCTCCCGGGTTCGAGTGATTCTCTTGCCTCAGCCTCCCGAGTAGCTGGGATTACAGGCATGCACCACCACACCCAGCTAATTTTTTGTATTTTAAGTAGAAACGGTGTTTCACCATGTTAGCCAGGCTGGTCTTGAACTCCTGAACTCAGGTGACCCGCCTACCTTGGCCTCCCAAAGTGCTGGGATTTACAGGGATGACCCACCTCACCCTGCCTCCCATGTAACTTTTTACAACAAAAGTGTAAAAGAGTTAAACAATGGAAATGCTTAGTAATTTGGTAACACTAACATGTTAAAGCTATATTGGGCCCGGCGCTGTGGCTCAAGCCTGTAATCCCAGCACTTTGGGAGGCCGAGACGGGCGGATCACGAGGTCAGGAGATCGAGACCATCCTGGCTAACATGGTGAAACCCCGTCTCTACTAAAAAAATACAAAAAAACTAGCTGGGCGAGGTGGTGGGTGCCTGTAGTCCCAGCTACTCGGGAGGCTGAGGCAGGAGAATGGCGTGAACTCGGGAGGCGGAGCTTGCAGTGAGCTGAGTTTCTTCCACCGCACTCCAACACTGCTTTAAAAAATCTCTAACTGAAAACAGTATCTTTACTACATAAAGGAAATAACTCAAAACTTTCACACATTTCTCATTATTCTAATTCCCCTGACCCCTCCCACCCCCGCCTTTTCTTGAGACTGGGTTTTTGAGACTCTGTTGCCCAGGCTGGAGTGCAGTGTGGCATGATCACAGCTCACTGCAGCTTCAAACTCCTGGGCTCAGGCAATCCTCCTACGTCAGCTTCCCAAGTAGCTGGGACTAATGGTGCCCGGCTCCACACTCAGCTAATTTTTTTATTTCTTGTAGAGATGGGGTCTCGTTATGTTGGACAGGCTGGCTTCGAACTCCTAGCCTCAAGCAATCCTTCAGCCTTGGTCTCCCTTAGCACTGGGATTACAGGTGTAAGCCATCATGCCCAGCCTAAATTTTTTATAGTAAACATGTATCGACTGCTATTATAATCAAGAAAAAACGCTGGGATGTGAGACGTAAGTTTAAAGATGCCATGTATAAAAAACAGAATTTCCGGCTGGGTGTAGTGGCTAATGCCTGCAATCTCAGCACTTTGGGAGGCTGAGGAGGGTGGATCACTTGAGGTTACGAGTTCAAGACTGTCCTGGACAATGTGGCAAAACCCTATCTCTACTAAAAATACAAAAATTAGCCGGGCATAGTGGCGCTGTGCCTATAATGTCAGGGGGCTGAGGCAGGAAAATCGCTTGAGCCTGTGAGGCGGAGGTTGCAGTGAGTTGAGATTGTGCCACTGCATTCCAGCCTGGGTGACAGAGGGAGACTCTGTCTCAAAAAAACAAACAAACAAACAAAAAAAAGCAAGCAAGCAAGCAAGCAAGCAGAATTTCCTATATATAAAATGTTATTTGTTTTGTCCTTACAAAGTTCTCCCAATTTCTATAGAGTCACATAATTTTTATTTATTTTAAATTTTTTTTGAAGAGATGGGGTCTTGCTATGCTGCCCAGGTTAGACTTAACTCTTGGCCTCCTCCAGTACCCTGCCCAGATTTGCATAATTTTGAATTTATACTAGAAAACCAGAAACATACAAAAATATTCTGGAGGTTAGTGATTATATTATATTAAGAGGACAGGCAGAATATAATAAGAACTATGAGCAGCTTTAGGAGTTAAGTGTTTATTTTAACAAATTTTTTGTTTTTTTGAGACGGAGTCTCATTCTGTCACCCAGGCTGGAGTGCGGTGGCATGATCTTGGCTCACTGCAACCTCTGCCTCCCGGGTTCAAGTGATTCTCTTGACTCAGCTTCCCTAGTAGCTGGGATTATAGGTGCCCGCCACCAGGCCCAATTTTTGTAGTTTTAGTAGAGACAGGGTTTCACCATGTTGGCCAGGCTGGTCTTGAACTCCTAACCTCAAGTGATCCACCCACCTTGGCCTCCCAAAGTGCTGGGATTACAGGCATGAGCCACCACACCTGGTCAATTTTTTTTTTTTTTTAAAGCTGTCTGACAACAGGACTTCTTACAAATATCCCTGTTGTCAATGAAAAGCTGATACTTCCTTTTTTTTTTTTTTTTGAGATGAAGTCTCACTCTGTCGCCAAAGCTGGAGAGCAGTGGCACAATCTCGGCTCGCTGCAACTTCTGCCTCCTGGGTTCAAGCAATTCTCTTGCCTCAGCCTTTTACAGGCATGAGCCACTGCATCCGGCCAAAACTGCTACTTTCTACTTTCCTTTTTCAAGGATCTCTCCTAACTTAGCCTTCACCTTACTTCTCTCTTCCAGAAAGACTTAGAAACATAAATGCTTTCCTTTCTTGTTACGCAAAACAGAGAATTTCAGAAATTTAGGTTGAAGAATTTAGGAATTTACTTAAAGAACAAAAGGGTTTACTAAAGAAGTCCTGAAAGGATTTTGTCAAGGGAGGTCACAAGGATTAGAATACCTGCAAGTTTCACTGCTTTCGCTGCTCTCTGTGTTCCCACCTAATTGATTACTATTTTTAGCCCCATTTTCCTGCTTTGGATCTTGCTGTTCTTCAGGTAGCAGCAACAAGGCATTTCTGAGACATATGGCTGCAAACTCCATACTGGCTACAGGAATGGCCGAAGACTGCCCATCACTTAAAAGAACAAAACCAAATTAGCTAAGTGGATAAAAGATTTTAAAATAAGGCTTTTTTATTATGAGGAATAAAACCAATCGATAATAAATGAAAGCTATGCCTTTTAATAGGTAGAAATTTTAATATAAGCAGTTGTAAAAGCATGCTAAATAACCCAAATCCTAAGTATAGGTTGCAAATAGTATAAATAATGGGTTGCAAGTATATAAATTACATACACTGTGTCTCTAGGAATGAGACCAAGGAGAGACAATTTGATGTATATCACAATGTTAATGTTAACATTCTAGAGAAACTGCAGACAAGGGCAACTGTAATGAGGGCAAGGAGCGGTATATTAAGAATGGGATGAAAGGGAAGAAAATAGATTTTCACATTTGAGCCTTACTTTGGTTGATCCTTGCTTTCAAAAATGCCTCTATACACTTTGAAACAGCAACATTACTTTTTGTCTTATAATTTCATTGACACTTTATACAACTTTCTGTTGGTTTGATATGCCCAAATAGAATCTTTATTAGGGAAAAACAAAATTTTGAAAAGTAGTAACAACTTTGAAATTGCTTTAAAACTTCGAAATGCTTTATCATAATAGTTTTAAAAAATATTCCTGCATCATAGTTTAACTAAATTAAGACTAAATTATCGTGTATCAGATATTTTCTATACTTTGGAAACACTTTTAAATGGCAGAGAACAATTTTGTTCTTTGACAAAAACAAATGAAGGCAGTTAATTATTTGCAAAGTTTGCCACTTCACAAATAATGGCAATTCCAAATTGTCAAACGAACGTTATACATGTGACAGCTTCTATACTGCTTTGGTTGCTTTATGTTTTCATACACCTTTTTTCTTCCAATAGTAAGAATTCACTTTCATGTATTTTCAGTCCTAGGGAACTATAAGAAAATACCTAAATGAAAAGTATGATAACCAAAACTACATAAAAAGGAGATACCAAGATGCCCTCTTCTGGACATTCTTAATAATGGCACTGAACAGACTAGGGTTTCCTAGGCCATCAATAATTACAGTACCCATGGATGTAATAAACCAAAATCACGTTAGATAACATTCACTATGGACCTATACATGAGGGTCTGTTTGTTGAAATAGCAATAAACCTAGTTACAAAGTGGGTACTCCTATGCAATGATAAATCCTAAGCATACTTTTATATATAAGTAACATTATGTAAACTAGTATTAAATATATATACTTTTTCTTTGCAAAATACTTACTTATAAACAGTATTCTGTATAGACTGTGATGCCAAAACTATTTTACGATGATAGCCTTGACCAACAATAGACTGTACAATTCCTTTTTTGCTGGGAAGGCCTTTAGTTTCTTGTTCAGAGGTCTACAAAATACAAATAATTTCCAGTAAATTCTAAGGAATTGTAAGATGTGGTATAAAAAATGGGGGAATACCTCTCACAATTACTCTAAATTTAAGAAAGTTCTTAAAATCAACGAGGACTTTTTTTGGTGATAATGGAAACATGTTTGGTATTAGTGGAAAAAGTACATAAGGCTGAAAATCTGGGATATATGCTACATTTTGTTTACATGAGATTGGAGAAAATTCTAAGAACAAAATCCAATTCAATTATGTCCCAAAAATTTATTCAGAATTATTTACTTAGAATATTCTATACCTCCAGTGCCATGCTACATATTACAGGTACTTTGACATCAGAGTAAGGAAAATGAGAGCCTAAAATACAGTGTAAAAGAAAAGTGAAGCAGCTCCACTTCCTAAAACACAGATCATTTCCTTCTTAATTCAAAGTATTAATTACATTGTCAACAATATATAAACTTTAATAAGCTGTATATGGTAAAAATTTACATGGACACAATACTTGCCTTTTAGGACATTAAAATCCCCAAACCAAATGAATAAATATTAAACTGAAAAAAATAAAAGCTACTTACACATACATAGTTACTTTAGGATATCTGATTAAGATATATTATCTCACGACAGAGCTCATAGTGATAATTTCATTTATCACCCCCCTTCATTCTAAGTCTCTAATTTGGTTGGGTGCAGTGGCTCATGCCTGTAATCCCAGCCCTTTGGGAGGCTGAGGCAGGAGGATCACTTGAAACCAGGAGTTCCAGACCAGCCTGGGCAACATAGTAAGACCCTGTATCTACCTTTTTTTTTCTCTTTTCTTTTTTTTTTTTTTTTTTTTTAAAGACAAGGTCTGGCTCTGTTGCCCAGGATGGAGTACAATGGCATGATCTCGGCTCACTGCAATTTCTACCTCCTGGGCTCAAGTGATCCTCCTGCTTCAGCTTCCCAAGTAGCTGGGACTACAGGTACAGGTGCGTGCCACCATGACCAGCTAATTTTTCTATTTATTTTTTTAGAGGCAAGGTTTTGCCAAGTTGCTGAGGCTGGAAATTTTTTTTTTTCTTTTTTTTTTAGACAGAGTCTCACTCTGTCGCCCAGGGTTGGGTGCAGTGGTGTAGTCTCGGTTCACTGCAACCTCCACCTCCTGGGTTCAAGTGATTCTCTTGCCTCAGCCTCCCGAGTAGCTAGGATTACGGGCGCCTGTCACCACACCCGGCTAATTTTTGTATTTTAGTAGAGACAGGGTTTCACCATGTTGGCCAGGTTGGTCTCAAACTCCTGACCTCAAGTGATCCACCCGCCTCGGCCTCCCAAAGTACTGAGATTACAGGTATGAGCTACCACGTCCAGCCAGGAAAAATCTTTTATTATTATTATTATTATTATTATTATTGAGACGGAGTATCACTCTGTTGCCCAGGCAGGAGTGCAGTGGCACAATCTCGGCTCACTGCAACCTCCATTTCCCAGGTTCAAGCAATTCTGCTGCCTCAGCCTCCCGAGTAGCTGGGACTACAGGCGTGCACCACTGTGCCCAGCTAATTTTTGTATTTTTTTTAGAGTTGTTGGCCGTGTTGGCCACGCTGGTCTTGAACTCCTGACCTTGTGATCCACCCGCCTCGGCCTCCCAAAGTGTTGGGATTACAGGCGTGAGCCACTGTGCCTGGCCCGAAATTTTTTTTTTTTTTTTTTTTTTTAGAGAGTCTTGCTCTGTCGCCCAGGCTGGAGTGCAGTGGCACAATCTTGGCTCACTGCAAGCTCCGCCTCCTGGATTCACGCCATCCTCCTGTGTCAGCCTCCCGAGTAGCTGGAACTACAGGCGCTCGCCACCACGCCCGGCTATTTTTTTGTATATTTAGTAGAGATGGGGTTTCACCGTGTTAGCCAGGATGGTCTGGATCTCCTGATCTCATGATCTGCCCACCTTGGCCTCCCAAAGTGGTGGGATTACAGGCATGAGCCACTGTGCCCGGCCCCGAAAAACCTTTTTAATTTTTTTTTTTTTTTTGAGGAGTCTCATTCTATCACCCAGGCTGGAGTGCAGTGGTGTTATCTTGGCTTACTGCAACCTCTGCCTCCCGGGTTCAAGCAATTCTCCTGCCTCAGCCTCCCAAGTAGCTAGGACTACAGGTGGGTGCCACCACATCCAACTAATTTTTTGTATTTTTAGTAGAGACGGGGTTTCACCATGTTAGCCAGGATGGTCTTGATCTCCTGACCTCCTGATCCACCCACCTCAGCCTCCCAAAGTGCTGGGATTACAGGCATGAACCACCACTCCAGGCCAAATCTCTTTTAATTTAAAAAATAAAACTAAGATGGGCAAGGTGGCTCACACCTGTAATCCTAGCACTTTGGGAGGCTGAGGCAGGTGGATCGCTAGAGCCCAGGAACTTGAGACTAGTGTGGGTAATGTGGTGAAACTCCATCTCTACAAAGAAATACAAAAATTAGCCAGGTGCGGTCATGCATGCCCCAGCTACTAGGGAAGCTGAGGTGGGAAGATCACTTGACACCAAGGAGGTCGAGGCTGCAGTGAGCCATGATCACGCCACTGCACTCTAGCCTGAGTGACAGAGTGAGACCCTGTTTGAAAAATAAAATAAAACAAGTCTCTAATTTACCTGCAGGTGGAATCCCAAGTAGTTATCTTTTTTTTTTTTTTTTTTTCTTTGAGACGGAGTCCCGCTCTGTTGCCCAGGCTGGAGTGCAGTGGCCGGATCTCAACTCACTGCAAGCTCTGCCTCCCAGGTTCACGCCATTCTCCTGCCTCAGCCTCCCGAGTAGCTGGGACTACAGGTGCCCGCCACCATGCCCGGTTAGCTTTTTGTATTTTTTAGTAGAGACGGGGTTTCACCGAGTTAGCCAGGATGGTCTCGATCTCCTGACCTCGTGATCCGCCCGTCTCGGCCTCCCAAAGTGCTGGGATTACAGGCTTGAGCCACCACGCCCGGCCTCCAAGTAGTTATCTTATAATGACATCCAAATTATCACATACCAGAACAAACTGGAGTCAGTCAATATGAATTTGCAAAACTAATCTCTGCCCTGCAAAGTCTTTTCTCTAAACACAAATGTTTCTGTACTGTTACTTATTGCTTCTGAATGTAACTTACTATAGTCGCACTTTCATACATGACTTTTAATAAAGAACATACTACACAGTGCTAAAAAATACAATAAAACTGCTCTGATCAAAACTAGTTGTGTATAGAGAATGCCATGCAATGTTAATGAAAAAGTGGATATTTTAAACTATTATTGTGAGGACTTCCATTCTGACTTATTTTCCTAGTCGTGGTGATAAATTTACATTGATTCATCTATATTCTCTTGTCTTATTGCTAAGGCCACTTATTGCTAACTGATCCAAATGGCCAGATCTGAAGATGTAACAGATGAAAACAAACTGGCCCATGGTAGAATGTTCAGAACTAAAAAACGTACAATAATCCATACCTTCAATCACCGATAGCCGGAAAGTGTGCCAGATCAGTTTTAAGGTAAAAGGATCATACAAAATTAAAATACTGAGACTATTTTTGTTTAGCAGATCTTTTCCCATATATTATACACTGCCCAGGTAAACACAAGCCTTGCCTCTGCCAAGTCTAAAATAATACGTACCAGATATTCAGGACAAAATGTCCTCCTTAGCATAAACAAGTTAATTTTTTAAAATCCAAAATGAATTTATTTCTGAAGGTACAAACTGCTTTGTTCAGCATACCTCCTGTCCTGACTTAACAAATTTTATGAAATTTTATTTGGAGTTTACAGTTACTCCTGTTGAGATTTGTCCTCTGATTTTATTAGTGTTTTGGGCTTGTTTTTACTGTTTTTTAGGTTACCCTAAAGTTTTTTTTTAGGAGGAAAAGCACAGACAAAGATATTACTGGTGGCAAGTTTCCTATTAGCAGCACAAATTTTGTGTGTTCATGAAGTTATGGCAATCAAAAGTCATCTTTACCATTTTAAAAAAATTACAAATTTACAACTTTTCTAGGAAATAAAAAAAACAGGACTAGCAGCATATTAATATGGAAAATACTTATCCTCCCCTCCCGCTCCTTCTCCTCTAGGGGGAGGCGGGGAGACCTCGTAAGCTCAATGGCTTCTGTAGAACAAACACAATCCCAAAAGTACTATTTCTAAAACCAGTTAATTTAAAAAGAAAATATTAAACTTTACAAAATCAGGGAGTTACTTTTTTCTTTTCCCAGAAAAAAGTAACTCCCTGGTTTCCAGTAAATACCAAAGAAAGGCCCCCAACACTTAAACTTATAAACAGATTAAAGAGAATAGGCAATTTCTATTTGCTTCTTTTATCTTTAAGAAGTATAAATTCTACCTAGAACTGTTTATTAGTTAAGAATTAACCAATAAGAAAGTTGTCTTGCCGGGCGCGGTGGCTCACGCTTGTAATCCCAGCACTTTGGGAGGCCGAGGCAGGTGGATCACCTGAGGTCGGGAGTTCAAGACCAGCCTGACCAACATGGAGAAACCCCGTCTCTACTAAAAATACAAAATTAGCCGGGGTGGTGGCACATGCCTGTAATCCCAGCTGCTCGGGAGGCTGAGGCAGGAGAATCGCTTGAACCTGGGAGGCGGAGGTTGCGGTGAGCCGAGATCGTGCCATTGCACTCTAGCCTGGGCAAAAAGAGCGAAACTCTGTCTCAAAAAAAAAAAAAAAAAAAAGTAAGTTGTCTTTTAAAAAGCAAACTATAATTAAATAATTAAAGTCTTTGAAAGACAAATCACTCATCTCTTCCTCTATTGGTATACTCAAATCATAAACTACCTAAGTACCATGTATGAAAACTAGCAAACACACTTCTTTAATCCCCTTAGTTCTTGTACTTCTCAGAAACTGCTGTGCAGCAGGAGAGCCTCAACATCACCTATGGCAGGCATGCAAGGTAAAACCTCCAGGTATCATATCTTCCCAATGTTTCACAGCAAGGGCAGGGGGTGGGGTAGCAAATGGAAGATACACACATCTGGTAATTCTGATACAACTCATCTTTCCCCTATCTCCTATTGATCCCTCCCAAATTGAAATTCAAAAAGCTTCCACCAACTGCCATTTGGAGATAATCTAAGCATGGACATCAATGTAAACTGGCCTATTCGCATAGCTACCATGGGCAATCATGTGTCAGAGAGAAACAGCCTCGTGTAATCCATAAACTCTGTATCATTTACTGAAACCAAAGTAAAACCCTCAGGCATTGAAGAAAATGCAGTTCTTTCCACATTGAATTATCAGATCTTTTCCTAATTTATCCAGGCTGCAGCACTGTAGCTAGCTACTTTTTTTTTTTTTTTTTTTTTAGGCCAGGGTGTGAGTCTGGCTCTGTCGCCCAGGCTGGAGTGCAGTGGCGGATCTCGAAACTCCTGCAAGCTCCATGCCTCCCGAGTTCGCCCATTCCTCCTGCCTCAGCCCCTCCCGAGTGGCATTTCTACAGGACTACAGAGAGTGCCCGCCACCTCACCCAGGCCTAATTTTTTTGTATTTTTTTAAGTAGGGGCCAGGTTTCACGGGTTAGCCAGGATGGTCCTCGATCCTCCTGACCTCGTGATCCAGCCCGTCACCGGCCTCCCAGTGCTGGGATTACGGAGGCAGGCCACAGCCCAGTAAACACTATGCCACTTACATGTATGGATGGCATAGCTCCTAGGCCCTGGGCAATGTAGACCACTGTTCCAACATACATGACTTTATCCGCAAGCTAGCTCTTTGAAAATGTTGCCACATATTACTTGCAAAGGAATGAGAATGTTAACAAATGACTTTATACATTTTTATTTTTTTTGAGACAGGGTCTCGCTCTATTGCCTAAGGTGGAGTACAGAGGCTCTATCTGGTCTCACTCCAACCTCCACCTCCCAGGCTCAAACGATCTTCCCACCTCGGCCTCTTGAATAGCTGGGACTACAGGCACTCGGTGCCACACCTAATAATTTTTTGTAGAGATGTAGGTGTCTCACTGTGCTGTCTATTCTGGTCTTGAACTCCTGAGCTCAAGAGATCCACCCACCTCGGCCTCTCAAAGTGCTTGGATTACAGGCATGAGCCATTGCGCCCGGCCAACAAATGACTTTTTGAAACTAAATTTTTTTTCACCAGTGGTTAAGGAAGACTACATATACATTTCACTGAAATCAAAAGAGAAGAATGACCATCATCATTCTCTTTTTAACCTTCACGCCTGTAATCCCAGCACTTTGTAATCCCAGCACTTTGGGAGGCTGAGGTGGGTGGATCGCCTAAGGTCAGAAGTTCAAAACCAGCCTGGGCAACATGTTGAAACCCTGTCTCTACTAAAAATACAAAATTAGCTGGGCATGGTGGCATGTGTATGTAGTCCCAGCTACTCGGGAGGCTGAGGCAGGAGACTCGCTTGAATCCTGGAGGTGGAGGTTGCAGTGAGCTGAGATTGTGCCATTGCACTCCAGCCTGGGCACAAGAGAGAAACTCCGTCTCAAAAAAAAAAAATTAAAAAAAAAAAAAAAGAGAATGATGTCTTATGTATGTTTCCAAGGTTTTTTTTTTTTGCTTTAACATTCCATGTAGTAAGTGGGGGGAAGATAGGGTTCAAAAAGATACCCAAGTAGCACTCACCCCCTTATTGGCAGCAATGCAGCATTCAGCCAGCCGTAGCCAGAGGCGAGGATTTGCATGATAAACCTGAACAGCTTCAATCAGACATTCGAAGGCAGCAAGAGGCCTTCCAATGTGAAGAAGCTGAATTCCACAGTTATACAGCAACTCATATCTCTTATTGGTTAGTAACGTACACATGGGTCTTCCTGAAAATTTTTTGCCTAGTGATAAAAATTAGATAAGAATACATCATTAGATTTAAAGTAATAGTAACCTTGAAAACATTTACTCCATTAAGTACTTAGACACTACCATGTTTAACACCAATAATCCTGATCTGAGTTATAATGGCTCTCAACAATGGTGGTCTCCATCCTCAACCCCACAAATATTCTCCAGAGTCATCTCAGTTGTCTATACTGGCAGAGCCAGAGATGTCTCTTCTCATTTGCCAGCTCCTCAGGCAACAAAGCTCCAGGAAGGCAAAGATAAGAGATGGGACCCACTCTCACTCCTTTGAACCTTATCCTACTTTTCTACATTTTTACTTTATTCTATTTTTTACTTTTATTTTTGTAGAGATGGGGGTCTCACTACGTTGCCCAGGCTGGTCTTGAACTCCTGGACTGAAGTGATCCACCTTGGCCTCCCCTAAATGTTGGGATTACAGGCATGAGCCATCTTGCCTAGCCAATATTTTTAGAGTCTGTATGAAGTTTCCACTTTTTAAAATTTTTGGCTGGGCTCAGTGGCTCACGCCTGTAATCCCAGCACTTTGGGAGGCCAAGGCGGGTGGATCACCTGAGGTCAGGAGTTCAAAACCAGCCTGGCCAACACAGTGAAACCCCTTCTCTACTAAAAATACAAAAATTAGCCAGGCATGGTGGCGCGTGCCTGTAGTCCCAGCTACTTGGGAGGCTGAGGCAGGAAAACTGCTTGAACCTGGGAGGTGGAGGATGCAGTGAGCCAAGATCACGCCACTGCACTCCAGCTTGGGAAACAGAGTGAGACTTCATCTCAAAAAAATAAAATAAAATAAAATAAAAATTTCATCTTGGTTAACCACTTTATTGCCATGTGTTATCATCTATTCAATGTTTCAGTCAACCTTGATTTATAATACATTTGGCATCAATTAAATAGGTTATTATTATTATTATTTTTGAGACAGAGTCTCGCTCTGTCGCCCAGGCTGGAGTGCAATGGTGCCATCTCGGATGACTGCAAGCTCCGCCTCCCAGGTTCACGCCATTCTCCTGCCTCAGCCTCCTGAGTATCTGGGACTACAGGTGCCTGCCACCATGCCTGGCTAAATTTTTTGTATTTTTTAGTAGAGACGGGGTTTCACAGTGTTAGCCAGGATGGTTTCGAACTCCTGACCTCGTGATCCGCCCGCCTTGGCCTCCCAAAGTGCTAGGATTACAGGCGTGAGCCACCACACCCGACCTAAATAGGTTATTATTTTTAAAAGCTAAATAATTGTTTGATTTTAGGCATTTCAGATCAAGGATCCATATGATAATGCATATTAAAGGATCAATGTGAGGAAATTGCTTAAAGACTGTCAGATGCTGCCAGTAGTATCACATGTAAAACTCTGCAAAGAATCTATAATAAGCCAGACACAGTGGCTCATGCTTGTAATTCCAGCACTTTGGAAGACTGAGGCGGGAGGATCACTTAAGCCCAGGAGTTCCAAACCAGCCTGGGCAACACAGCGAAACCTTATCTTTACAAAAAACACAAAAATTAGCCAGGTACAGTGGCATGTGTCTATAGTCCCAGCTACTCAGGAGGCTGAAGTGGAAGGGTCACTTGAGCCCAGGAGGCACAAGTTGAAATGAGCTGAAATCGCACCATTGCACTCCAGCTGGGTGACAGAGCTAGACTCTGTCTCAAAAAAAAAAAAAAAAAAAAAACTATAATAAACCTAGTTTGGCACAGTCATGTTGTGACTAATCAAACATTCTGTTACATAACACTACCATAGGGAATTTTTTCAAATCGATGAAAAATGGAATGCAACTTAAATTTCTGGAAAATTCAAAATTACTCTTAACATCTTGTTATTGCTATTCAAAGTAGCATTATCTATTAAAAATCCCCAGAGCCAAACTTGTTGGGTAAGATCAGAGTTAACTATATGTAAGCCTATATGGTGGGTATTTTAACCACATTCATGCTTTTTAAATCATGCTTTTCTGATGTAGTAAATACAAACTGTACCCCAGTACTGGGCTTACCCGGATCAGCGCTACCTGCACTGAGCTGTGCACAGACATTATCATTCTCCTGCAGAGCCTTTTTAAAGTAGAATATTCCCAAATTGTGCTTGCTCATGGCAAAATGGATGCAACCAAGGTTATTCCAGAACATGCATCTCAAGCATTCACCTGAAAAAAATGCAAATAAATTTGTCCACAGAAAAATTTTAATGTTGGTGTCCCTCAGACAAGAATTGGGCTTGTCTTGCATGAGTTAACACTGTTACCATTCCACTTACTTCCTAAAGAACAGTTCACAAGGTATTTGAAATTTAGGAAATATCTGAAAAATTTTAAAATTCCTTTTAAAATCTATTTTGTTAAAGTTCATAAAAATTATTTTTAAAAACCAGTCTTATTTTGTTAGTCTAATTTTGTACTGATTTTTTTTTTCCTTTTTAAAAACAATTTTTAAAATAGACGGGGTCTCACTATATTGCCTACCCTGGTTTCAAACTCCTGGGCTCAAGCAACACCTTCCACCTTGGCTTCCCAAAGTTCTGGGATTACAGGCATGAGCCACCATGCCCAGCTAATTTTTAGTAACTGTAGACAAATGATACAAAAATGCAAAAGACAAAATATGTTCATCAGTAATATAATGTATACGCATTGCATCCACCAATGAAATATTATGTAGAAATTAGAAACAAGGAAGCAAGTATATATGGAAACAACCAAAGTATATTAAGTGAATAGCAAGAATATATAGAAAAGAACAGAGTGAGGCTGGGTACGGTGGCTCACGCCTGTAATCCCAGCATTTTGGGAGGCTGAGGAAGGTGGATCACTTCGGGTCAGGAGTTCGAGATCAGCCCAGCCAACAAGGTGAAACGCCACCTCCACTAAAAACACAAAAATTAGCCGGGCATAGTGGAGGGCGCCTATAATCCCAGTTGCTCAGGAGGCTGAGGCAGGAGAATTGCTTGGGCCTGGGGGGCAGAGGCTGCAGTGAGCCGAGATCGCACCACTGCACTCCAACCTGGGTGACAGAGTAAGACTGTCTCAAAAAAAAAAAAAAGAACAGAACAGAGTATGCTTGTTAAACCGTAAGTCTCCACTGATTTTAATTTACACTTCTTTAAATACCATTGCAGCTAAGCATCTTCTCATGTTTGGGAATTTGTATTTTTCAGCCTGTGTTGCCTCTTCTTGTCTTTCACCCTTATTATTTTTTTTCTTTCTCTGAGACAGGGTCTCCCTTCTGTCGCCCAGGCTAGAGTGCGGTGGCATAATTAGGGCTCACTGCAGCCTCGACCTCCTGGGCTCAAGCAATCCTCATGCCTTGGCCTCCTAAGTACCTGGGACTACAGGCGTGGGCCACCATGCCCAGCTAATTTTTTAATTTTTTTGCAGAGATAGGGTCTCACTTTGTTGCCCAGGCTGGTCACAAACTCCTGGAATCAAGTGATCCTCCTGTCTCGACCTCCCAAAGTGCTGAAATTACAAGAGTGAGCACCATTCCTGCCCGATCTATTTCTTTATTTGGTTACAGATGTTTTTTCTGTTGGTTATTAGTTGTTTTGTATGTTATAGAAACCTTCTGTCACATCTGTTTCAAATATTCCTGCCCACCTCTGTTTGTCATCTGTTTTGTGACTTGGTTCAGTATGTGTGTGTTTACATTTTTAATCATAAAATGTTTAACATTTCAATGTGGTCAAATTTAGCAATGTTTTCTAAACTCTATGGTACTTAGATTTAGATTTTGGAAAATGTTTACTCAAGCCTTCCCCATCACAAAATTAAAATATTCATCCAAGTTTTGTCTTACTGCTTTTATTTATTTTTAAATGTTAATCCTTCATCTCTCTGAATTTTATTTTGGTGTAATGAAAGTAATCTAAGCGTTAATTTTTTTTCCTGAGACGGTGTCTCACTCTGTTGTGCAGTAGCGCAATTTCAGCTCACTGCAACTTCCACCTCCTGGGTTCATGCCATTCTCCTGCCTCAGCCTCCCCAGTAGCTGGGACTACAGGCACCCGCCACCCCACCTGGCTAATATTTTGTATTTTTAGTAGAGACGAGGTTTCACCATGTTAGCCAAGATGGTCTCGATCTCCTGGCCTCGTGATCTGCCCGCCTCAGCCTCCCAAACTGCTGCAATTACAGGTATGAGCCACCGCGCCCGGCCTTTAATATTTTTTTTCTAAACAGCTACCCAAACATTCTAAAACAACAGCCCTTAATGGTATAAAATGCCTGACTAGAATGACAAAATTAATAATCAGGATATTTAAGGTTTAGCACTAAAAGCTAAAGGTAATCTTCTGACATGTTTTTAAATTAAGCAACGACAATATTTAAAAAAGAAACACAAGGCTGAGCTTGGTGGCTCATGCCTGCAATCCCAGCATTTTGGAATCCTAAGTAGCTGGGATTTCAGGTGCACACCATCATGCCCAGCTAATTTTTGTATTTTGTGTAGAGATGGGGTTTCTCCATGTTGGCCAGGCTGGTCTTGAACTCCTGACCTCAAGTGATATGTTGGCCTCGGTCTCCCAACGTGCTGGGATTATAGGTGTGAGCCACCCTGCCTGACCATCTTTATTTATTATTTTCAGAGACAAGGCCTTGTTCTGTTGCCCAGGCTGGAGTGCAGTGGCATGATCATGATTCACTGTAGCCTCGAACTCCTGGTCCTCCTGCCTTGGTCTCCCAAAGCATTAGAATTACAGGCATGAGCCACCGCTTCCAGCTCCTGCCTCCAATTTAAAGACTGACAATGTCAATACTGATATCTACATCAAGAAAATCCTAAGCAAAAATTTCTCAAAGTATATTATCTTTTTAGTTTGAGGGATCATTGCATGTTGTGTTAGTGGACCTCTGAGGAGAAACTATGACAATGAAAACAAAACACTAAAATCGAGCAGAATTAGAAATGGGAATTTAGAAGAGAAATAATACCCACAAGAGAATTATAAGGAACAAAGTGCCTTTCTCCATCTTCCATCACTCCTGTGAACTGAAAGGGTAAATAGGGGAAGATCTGAGTATGTTTGCATGTGTATTCTGTGTGTGTATCTGAATAGAATCCAAAACAAAACAAGACAAAACAAACCAAAAAACATATTAATTGTCTGCATTTTAAACTTGAGGCAAAACATACATTTTCAACAGTTTATCCTCATTTCTTGAATAAGTGATTTTCCTTCTCCTGCCCCATCAAATACTGATGATATAAACCTAAATGACAGTCACAATTTTTACTTTCATGTTACCATTAATATCAAGGGATTTATAAGACTTTTAAAATAGAAGCAAGAATATGTAATAATACTTATTTTCCTAGCTTTATAGAAAGATTTTTGATATAGTTAATGATCTAAATAAGTCATATTAATTGGGTAAGTTACAGAAAAAAAATTATATTATTGACTGCCTTTATGGCAGAAAGAAATAAAAACATTATATTATTCACTTAAAAGATCTCACTTTTCTGGTACAGAGAGTAATTCACTAAAAAAAAAAAAAAAAAAAAAAAGAAAGAAAGAAAGAAAAAAAGTCTACTTTATAAAGCAAAAGTCCAAGGATCTTACAAAAACAAATTAAAGGGCCAGGTGCGGTGGCTCATGCCTGTAATCCCAGCACTTTGAGATGCTGAGGCGGGTGGGTCACTTGAGGTCAGGAGTTCGATACAGCCTGGGCAACATGGTAAAACCCTGTCTCTACCAAAAAAATGCAAAAATTAGCTGAGCATGTGGTGCGTGCCTGTAATCCCAGCTACTCAGGAGGCTGAGGTGGGAGAATTGCTTGAACCCGGGAGGGAGGTGGAGGTTGCAGTGAGCCAAGATGTTGTCACCACTGCACTCCAGCTTGGGCGACCAAGCAAGACTCTGTCAAAAAAAAAAAAAAGAAAGAAAGAAAGGAAGGAAGAAAGGGAAAAGAGGGAAGGAAGGAAGTGAAGGAGAGAGGGAAAAGAAAAGAAGGGAAAGAAGGAAGGAAGGGAGGGAGGGAAAAGAAAAGAAAAGAAAAGAAGGGAAAGAAGGAAGGAAGGAAGGAAGGAAGGAAGGAAGGAAGGAAGGAAGGAAGGAAGGAAGGAAGGAAGGAAGGAAGGAAGGAAGGGCAGGACGGCGGGCAAGTCAGGTTAAAGAAAAAAGAAAAGCTATCTGGGCCAGGCACAGTGGTGCACGCCTGTAATCCCAGTACTTTGGGAGACCGAGGTCAGCGGATCACTTGAGCCCAGGAGTTTGAGATCAGCTTGAGCAACATAATGAGACTTTGTTTCTATAATAAGTAAGCCAGGCATGATGGGTGCATGCCTACAGTCCCAGTTACCTGGGAGGCTGAGGTGGGAGGATCACTTGAGCTCAGGAGGTTGAGGCTGTAGTGAGCTGTGATTGTGGCACTGCACTCAGCCTGGGCGACAAAGCAAGACTATTTCAAAAAAAAAAAAAAAAAAAAAAAAGAAGGTGCGGGGAGGGGAGGAAAGCGATCCAACCCAGAAAAGTAAAAAAAGGAAAGAAAGCAAAGTAAAAGTAAGAAGTAATGAGGTTTCTTCTAAAGTAGAAACAGGATGGAAATTTTTGCAGTAGAAATATTAAAACATTTTCATTAAAAAATGAGCATAAATCACTCGAAAGACTGGGTGTTGGGAGCTGGACAAGCAAGAAGGGGTAGAAGAGTCAGGCAAAAAAAGTTAAAATTTCACAATTTTCTTTTACCTGTTTTCATGAATCCTGGATGCTCAGCAATGTTTGAACTATTTAATAGCTTCACGGCTTTTCGATAATTACCTCTTAAGTACTCAAAATTGCTTTTAAGAAAGAGAGAGGGTGCAGACTGTAGAGAAAATATAAAAGTTACTGATAATTTGTTTTCAGATGCCTAATGTAAGATCTTAATTATACTGTTGTACTGACATGTGTTCAAAACCATAAATGAATTAAGTCATAGTCACAAAAAACTATATAGTCTCTAAATGTTTCATTGCTCTCACAATCTAAAAAATTGAACCTGTCAGAGAGCACTTTGTAAAAAGAATTACTAAGGGTCCACCTGAAAAAATAAATATAGATATATGTATATGTATAAGAATACAGTCTGGGCCAGGCACGGTGGCTCACGCCTGTAATCTCAGCACTTTGGGAGGCCGAGGCGGGCGGATCATGAGGTCAGGAGATCGAGACTATCCTGGCTAACACGGTGAAACCCAGTCTCTACTAAAAATACAAAAAATTAGCCGGGCATGGTGGCGGGCGCCTGTAGTCCCAGCTACTCGGGAGGCTCTGGCAGGAGAATGGCGTGAACCTGGGAGGCGGAGCTTGCAGTGAGCCGAGATCCGGCCACTGCACTCCAGCCTGGGTGACAGAGCGAGACTCTGTCTCAAAAAAAAAAAAAAAAAATACAGTCTGTAGATTATCAACTGATTGTGTTCATCTACTATACGACTAACTGAAAACCAATTTGACAGCACAATCTATGTCCTTCATTTTAATAGTTATTAGAGAGACTGGTGATCTTTCTTACTTTCTAGGATACAAATGCACCTTTCATTAGCACCTACAGAGATATAAATAATCAAATACGTTTCCAAATAGGAAAAAAAAAGTGTCATTCTACAAATGGAAGAATTTTTCAACAGAATGCCTTATTGGCAAGCACTAATCTTGCTGTTTCAAAGATCACATTTTGAATAGTAGATCACTTTTCACTTCTCCTAAGAATCCTCATGGTGGAGGACCCTCTAGATAGTACTACCTGTTTAGAGTACAAAAGCATGCAGAGAGCTCTGGAGACTAAACATCCATCCAGGAGGACATCTGGAATCCTGATTGATTGATTGATTGACTGAGACGGAGTCTTGCTCTGTCGCCCAGGCTGGAGTACAGTGACACGATCTCAGCTCACTGCAACCTCCACCTCCTGGGTTCAAATAACTCTCCTGCCTCAGCCTCCTGAGTAGCTGGGATTACAGGCATGCGCCACCACGCCAGGCTAATTCTCCTGCCTCAGCCTCCTGAGTAGCTGGGACTATAGGCGCATGCCACCACACCCGGCTAATTTTCGTATTTTTAGTAGAGGTGGGGTTTCACCATGTTGGTCAGGCTGGTCTCGAACTCCTGACTTTGGGATCTGCCTGCCTCAGCCTCCCAAAGGGCTGGGATTACAGGCGTGAGCCACCGTGCTCGGCCTAATTTTTTTATTTTAGTAGAGATGGGGCTTCCCCATGTCGGCCAGGCTGGTCTCGAACCCCTGACCTCAGGTGATTTGCCTGCTTCAGCCTTCTGAAGAGCTGGGATTACAGGCATCAGCCATCACACCTGGCCTATGTATTCACTTACTTTAGCAACAGGCTTTCCTTCTAAATCCTAGTTTATCCTTTGCTCTGCCTCCCGCCCATCCCAAAGTTCTGGTCACTAAGGAAACAAGGGCTTTCAGCACTTATCCTTAGTGGTGGCTATTCCTTCTGAAGTTTTCACTGATTTAGGATGACTATTACACTGAATTATAATAATTTCCATTTGTCTTTCCTCTATGACTATGGTCTCCTTTAAAGCAGGAATTATGTCTTTTATCATTTAAAAAAAAGGTTTGATAATGGCTGGCTGGCTGGCTCACTGGGCTTCTCCCTCTTAGGCTCAGGTCTAGGCCACAATTGTTATAAAAAGTCACTAGCATATTAACTAACTCAGTGACTAATCTGGATCCTGCCTGAGATTTTTAACCATATTTTCTCATGGCTTTATACTTCTAAATTTATAGTTTTCCTAGAAGCATCAAGATTGTTCACAATTTTGTTTCTTTCCTACACCATCTTAAAAATTATCAATGAAAGATTAGGGTGGAGGGAGTGGAAGGAAGAAGTAATTCTATCTCAAATAATTTAGTACTAGTTAAATTGAAGGTACTGTCAAGCCAAAAGTCATTTGGAAGGGGCAGGTTTTGGCTACAACTTGACTGTTGGATTTTTAATAAAAAAAATTTTTTTTTTTGGACATGGTCTTACCCTGTCACCCAGGTTAGCCTGCAATGGCACAATCTCAGCTCACTGCAACTTCTGCTTCCCGGGTTCAAGCGATCCTCCCACTTCAGCCTCCCCAGTGGCTCAGTGGCTGGGACTACAGGCACACACCACCACACCGGCTAATTGTTGTATTTTTAGTAGAGACAGGGTCTCATCATGTTGGTCAGGCTGGTCTTGAACTCCTGACCTCAGGTGATCCTCCCACCTCAGCCTCCCAAAGTGCTGGGATTACAGGTGAGTCACCATGCCTGGCCATAAATGTTTTGAGTATAATACTAAAAAATTCTAAAATAACCTAAATGTCTAATATTAGCAAAATGTTTAAGTGAATTGTGATAAACCAGTCACAGAACAATAGGCAGTTATTTAAAATGGTGGTTTTGAAGGTTACATAAAATAGAAAAGTGCTTGTTGTAATTTTAACTAAAAAAAAATTAAACTACAGACACAGTATTATTACTACTTCCCAACTTTAAAATAGCAAGGTTCATATCTGGCAGTATATATAATAGACTAAGATAAATTATGTAAAACTGACAAATACCCATAGTCTAAATAAGAAAGACACAAATTGAAAAACAAAAGTACAGAAGAAACTTACATTTCCAGCTGTATTCATGACTGACTTGATTTCCCTTTTACATGCTTTCAGAGACTTCATTTGGATATAAGCTCGTACTTTGTACTGTCAAAGTGAAAATGTTACTACGTTAAGACTATGGTAGATTTACATAAAGTTTTACTTTCTAGTTAGGAAAATTAAACCCAATGTATTTACAACATAGTTATACTAATTACTTGCTAAAACAAGTTTGCAATTTTAGAAAATATGCTATTTTCACTGTACTCTTTGAATATACTTCAAAATACTAAAATCATGGTAGAATAAAAACTTGGCCAGGTGTGGTGGCTCACGCCTGTAATCCCAGTACTTCGGGAGGCTGAGGCAGGTGGATCACCTGAGGTCAGGAGTTTGAGACCAGCCTGGCCAACATGGTGAAACCCTGTCTCTACTAAAAATACAAAAAATTATCTAGGTGTGGTGACGCACGACTGTAATCCCAGCTACTCAGGAAGGCTGAGGCAGGAGAATCACTTGAACCTGGGAGGCGGAGGTTGCAGTGACCCGAGATTGCGCCACTGCACTGCAGCTTGGGTGACACAGCGAGACTCCGTCTCAAAAAACAAACAAAAAACTTAAATACTCAAGTTCCAGGCAAAAATCCTATCAATCCTCTTCTGCACATGGCTAATGATGACTTTTTAAAATTCCAGTTGATTTTATCATGCAGTACATTCCCATGCCATTTCTCTCAAACTTTATTTATAGAGCAATTTAAATAAATTATATTATCCTCTTAAGCAAAATATATTTACGATAAATGTGCTTCTAAACTACAATACTTCAAAAGACAAACAAATATATGCACCTTGAATTACTGACTGCTTCCAATGATCTATCTCATTGCTTCATTTGTCCTAACTACAATTAAATGTATGTGATATATTGCCCCCCTTTAAAATTTACACTACCTGATGTATCTTTGATTTTGCAGCTTCTATTAGAGCTCCACTTTCAGCTTTATGATTAGATCCATCTTTGTTGTTGTTATTACCAGTCTGCAGGGTGATGAGACAAAGTTTATCAAAATTAAATATTTTGACCACAATTTAAATCAGTGATTTCCAAGTGAGGTAACCTAAATTACCTAGAGAGCATTTTCAAAATGTAGAATTTGTGGGGCATGGTGGTTCACGCCTGTAATCTCAGCACTTTGGAAGGCTGAGGTGGGCGGATCACTTGAGCCCAGGAGATCGAGACCAGCTTGAGTAACATGGCAAAATCCCATCTCTACAAATACAAAAATTAGCTGGGCACGGTGGCATGTACCTGCAGTCCCAGCTACTCAGGAAGCTGAGGTGGGAAGACTGCCTGAGCCCAGGAGATTAAGGCTGCAGTGAGCCGTGACTGTGCTACTATACTCCAGCCTGAGGTGGCAGAGTAAGACCCTGTCTTTAAAAAATGCAGAATCCCAGGTCCCACTCCTAGAGACTGAGGTTCAGTAGTCTAGAGTGGGTGACAGGAAGCCCTACTCGTGAGAAGCTCACAGTAGAACGTAATGAACGTAACGTAATGATGAGCTGGTTTTATTTATTTACTAAGTTTAATTTTTCATAGAGACAGGGGTCTCCCTATGTTGCCCATGCTCATGTCAAACTCCTGGGCTCAACTGATTCAAAGTGCAATCACTTTGTAACAGTCTTGCATAGGGTTAAATATAGAGTTAAGATACCATATAACCCAGTGATTCTACTCCTAAATATTATATCCAAGATAATTGAAAACATATATCCCTACAAAATTTTTACATGAATGTTCATAGAAGCACTATATATAATAACCAAAAAGTAGAAAAGAACCCAAATGTCCACCAACTTATAAAGAAAATTTTAAAATGTGGCATATTCATATAATGAATGGAATATTATTCAGCCACAAAAGGCATGAAATACATGGAAAAAAAAAAGTATATGCTACAATATGGATGAAGCTTGAAAGCATTATACTAAGTAAAAAAAACCAGTCACAAATGGCTGCATATTATGATTCCATTCGTATATAATGTCCAGACGGTAAATCCAGAGACAGTAAGTAGATTAATGGCTGCTTAGGGCTCAGGAAAGGGGGAAATAGGGAGTGACTGCAAATGGTACAGGGTTTCTTTTTGGGGTGATAAAAATATTTTGAAATTAGATAGTAGTAATGGTTGTACAAATGCGAGTACACTCAAAACTACTAAACTCTACACTTTAAAATGGTAAAGCTTATAATATGCAAATTGTATCTTAAAGCTGTTAACAGTTCATAATCACAAATATTAATATTTTGTTTTCTCCTTTTCAATCCAGTAAACCAACAGAGAGAATTAATCATATTTTAGATTTTAGTCTGATTACCTTTAAACACTCACCTCATTCTTTCCATTTTTGTTATTGTTACCCTGTGAAATCATTTTTTCTAGGACAGCAAGAAGATGCAAAGCTTTCTCAGCTTGGTAGGTCAATATATACAGGTCTACAAGCAAAAAACACACTGCTTGGGCAAATTTTTCTTCTGGGAGAAAAAAGCACAGGAAAAGAATAGTCACAATCTAAAGTAAAGCACACATCTCAGACCACCCTCCAAACAAGGATACAAAGCTTTAAATAGCAAAGCATAGATCTTTACTCAAATGAATGCATATCACCTAGAGCTATGAATGAGAGCAACTTGCAATGTCAACAATGTCATTTTATTAGGCATTGCAAGGCCTCTCATTTCAGAAATTCCAGTGATTAAATCTTCCTTGGGAAAATATCTACTAAACACTAGCACATGTAATGAGGAAATTACTTTAGGCGGAAAGAAACCTGAATTCCAATAGAGGTTAAGCATTCTTAACCTGAAATGTTGAAATCTGAAATTTGTAATCCTCCAAAATTCAAAACTTTTTTTTTTGTTTTTGAGATGGTGTCTCACTTTGTCACCCAGGCTGGAGTGCAGTGTTGCAATCTTGGCTTACTGCAATCTCTGCCTACAAGGCTCAAGAGATCCTTTCACCTTAGCCTCCTGAGCAGCTGGGACCACAAACATGTGCCAGCATGCCTGGCTAATTTTTTCATAGAGACAGGGTTTCACTATGTTGCCCAGGCTGGTCTCAAGCTCCTGAGCTCAAGTGATCCACCCACCTTGGCCTCACAAAGTACTGGGATTACAGGTGTGAGCCACTGTGTCCAGCCTCAAAATCCAAAACTTTTTGAGCCTGTGGCTACTTCTGATTTTATTTCCTATTATCCTCCCCACCTAGCTCCAGTCACGATGACCTTGCTGCTATTGCTCTCACCAAACACAGCCTCTCACTTCAGGTCTTCTCCATATCCCATTACCTCCAGTGGGAATGCTTTCTCTCTAAACAGCAGCAAGGCTAACGTCCTTTCTTTATTCAGGTCTCATTTCAAATATCATCTCATCCCAGGCCTTGCTTGATTACCTTACTTAAAAGATCCCCACTCAATCTCTATATTCTCATTCAATTTTAGCTTTACTTCACAACATTCAATATACATCCAGCCCCCTGTATCTGTGGGTTCTGCACCCACAGATTCAACCAACCTCTGATTGAAAATATTAAAAGAAAAAAAAAGAGTTGTTGCATCTGCAATGAACATGTACAGACATTTTTCCCGTCATTGTTCCCTAAACAATACGGTATGAAAACATTTTCATAGCATTTACAGTGTATTGGGTATTATAAGTAATCTAGAGATTATTTAAAATGTACAGGAGGATGTACACAGACTATATGTAAATACTACAGCATTTTATATAAGGGATTTAAGTATCAGCAGATTTTGGTATCTGAGGAAGGGTGTCCTAGAACCAATCTCCCTTGAATACCAAGGGATGGCTGTTTTTTTATTATGTTGCTTTCTCTCCCATTAGAATAGAAGCTTAACGGGGGTAAAGAGTTTCTGTATTTCATTCACTGCATTATCTCTAGACCCAGAACAGTGTCTGGCCCTCAGTATTGGCCCATGTCCTCAATTAGTATATGTTGTATGAAGAATCTGAGTACTGGCCAGGCACGGTGGTTCACACCTGTAATCCCAGCACACTGGGAGGCCAAGGTGGGTGGATTGCTTGAGCCCAGGAGTTCTAGACCAGCCTTGGCTACATGGCGAAACCCAGTCTCTGCAAAAAAACACAAAAATTAGCTGGGTGTGGTGGCGCGTTCACTGTAATCCCAGCTACTCAAGAGGCTGGGGTGGGAGGATCACTTGGGCCTGAGAGGTGGAAGTTGCAGTGAGTGGAGATCACACCATTGTACTCTAGCCTGGGCAACAGAAAGAGACCCCATCTCAAAAAAAAAAAAAAAAAAAAAAAGGAAGAAGCTGAGTAGTTATGATTCTAAGTTTGACACTGTAGAAAAGGCAAAACTATAGAGAGAGTAAAAAGATCAGTGGTTATAGGTAGAAAGGGAATTAACAGGCACAACACAGAATTCTTAGGGCAGTGAAAAATACTCTGTATGATACTATAATGAATACATTTGTCCAGACACATAGAACATACAACACCAAGAGTGAACCCTAACGTAAATTATGAACTTTGCATGACTATGAGGTATCAATGTAGGTTTATCAATTATAACAAATGCACCACACTGTTGGGGGATAATGGTAATGAGAGAGGCTATGGATGTGTTGGGGCAGAGGACACATGAGAAATCTCTGTACTTTCCTCTTGGTTTTGCTGTAAATCTAAACCTTCTCTAAAAAATAGTCTTTAAAAAAATCCAAGCAGTAAAAGTTAAAAAAAACAAAAAAAAGCCATAATATTTTCAAAGAAAAATGGATGTGAATACTGACGAGTTGATTACTATTAATATATTCTGTTCAGCCACAGTGCAGATTAACAGGATTTCATGAATTCCGGAAATTCTTTTTTTTTTTTTTGAGAACAAGCTTTGCTCTTGTTGCCCAGGCTGGAGTACAGTGGTGCGATCTCAGCTCACTGCAACCTCCGCCTCCCGGGTTCAAGTGATCCTCCTGCCTCAGCCTTCCTGAGTAGCTGGGATTACAGGCATGCACCACCACGCCCGGCTAATTTTGTATTTTTAGTAGAGATGGGGTTTCCCCATGTTGGTCAGGCTGGTCTCGAACTCAGACGATCCACCCGCCTTGGCCTCCCGAAGTGCTGGGATTACCGCACCTGGCTGAATTCCGGAAATTCTAAGAAGCATCAATAACAGTAACTTTATAGAAAAATGTGTACAGTCCTAAAAGTGTAACTCTGATTTCTAGCTATATAGAAGGACCTGGTCACTAATTACATAATCCCTTACCACTGCTGTCTCTCCTGCCCAGTCTGTCCAGCTACCAAGCTCTTAGGATTGAGGGAAAGAAGAGAAGCACCTCAAAATGGCTCTTTGGAGCTGTTCAACCACTGTCAGCAAAAGGGGACTCTCTACCTCCTCCCAAAGCACCACAGAGTGCTATCACACCCCACCACTTGTCCTGTGGTAACCACATCAGCAATCAGGCGTTCCTGATAAATTAGGAATTCTCATTTGTGTTTTGGATGTAAAAGAAAGCAATCATGAAAAAAAAAAAAAGACAAAAATCTAACTCACAAATGGAATTTGACTGCTTGTGGGCTAGAAACCAACAGCCCTCTCTAACAACCATTTCCTGGGTCCAGCTTTCTCCTTTGCTCTTCTTTTTTCCTTTGCCCTTACTTTTCTTGCTACTCCTCCTTGAGGTTAGTAAGCGAATTAAGATAGCAAAAAAACTAACACTGTTCTATACTTCCTACTCCATAACTACCGCCAAAAATTTCAGTTAGGCAATAGGCAAAAATGAAATATCTCACTGTCCCCTAACATTCCAAAATGCTACTTCCTTAACGTACTAAAGAAAGAAAGGATCAGGTATAATAAAATAGCGTTTAAACAGCAAAACCCCCACAAACATCACTAAGTGTTTTCAATACTTTCCAACAGCATTTTTAACAGTTATCTTCAAAATTTGGGAAAGGACACTCAAAGAAAACCTGGATTATATTTTTATCTTTTCTAACCATTAAGCAAAGCTGATATGGTTTTTCTTTTTTTCTTTGAATATTGACATGGACTTCTCAGATTTAGGTTATCTAGGTAAAAGTACCAGAGAACTTTGCAAGTATAGGGAAGATAGGGAAATTTTTGACTTGACAGATAACATACCAAAAGGCTCTATGAACTGATAAAGTTTTTCACCAACTGATATGGCTTCTGTATACTGCCGCAGATGATAAAGAATGACTGCTTGATTATAGTACAACATGCTGTTTTCAACATCATCTAATCCATCCATTTCTTCAACAGCTGAGTGGACCTATAAAGCAATCAACAGAGATTATATTTTAACAACATTAAGGAAATAAAAAGCAAAAGTGAAATAATTCACATGAATAAAAAGGAACACAGGCCAACATTCTTATTCTGAATTTTTCCATACTTTCAACACTATCTTTAGATTTTAATTACTCTCACATACTAAAAATTATTTTCATTCTTCTATGCCACACATAATAAAATTTTTAAACGTTTTGATGAGACTTTATTAAGTACCCAGCACATGGCTAGACAATTATCTTCCTTGTCACTGTGAAGCTATCTTCCCTGTTTCAATTGGTAACAGGGCTTCTGTGCAGGATGCCCACCTCCTAGTCTCACGACCTACAAGAGGCTACACCAGGCACGCAACAAACTCAAAATGACCTTTCCCATAAATATGTCACGTAATATTCATAGTTTGATTTCATTTTGTAAAAACTTAGGTAAAATTTAAATGTTAATAACAGCTGGCCAGGCATGGCAGCTCATGTCTGTAATCCCAGCACTTTGGGAGGCCGGGGCACGCAGAACACTTGAGGTCAGAAGTTCGAGACCAGCTTAGTCAACATGGTGAACCCCGTCTCAACTAAAAATACAAAAAAAAAAAAATGCTGGGTGTGGTGGCACGCGCCTGTAGTCCCAGCTACTCAGGAGGCTGAGGGAGGAGACTTGCTTGAATCCAAAAGGCAGAAGCTGCAGTGAGCCAAGATCACATCACTGCACTCCAGCCTGGGCAATATAGTGAAACTCTGTATCAAACAAAACAAAACGAAAATAGTTAACTATTTACCATGTGCCAGACGTGTTATGTTAAAATTTTTACAGGTTAATCCTCACCGTACCACAAGGTCATACATAATTTTTTTTTTTTTGAGATGGAGTCACCCAGGCTGGAGTGCAGTAGCACAAACTCAGCTCAGTGCAACCTCCACCTCCGGGGTTCAAGTGATTCTCCTGCCTTAGCCTCCTGAGTAGCTGGGACTACAGGCACACGCCACGACACCTGGCTAATTTTGTATTTTTAGTAGAGATGGAGTTTCACCATATTGGCCAGGCTGGTCTTGAACTCCTGACCTCAGGCGATCTGCCCACCTCGGTCTCCCAAAGTGCTTGGATTACAGGCATGAGCCACTGCACCTGGCCAAGGACATAAATAATTTCATTTCCACTTTATACATAAGGAAATCAGCACAGGAAACTTAATTATCTTACCCAAGACCATAGGGCTAGAAAGTATATTTTCAGGTTTTGTTCCCATAAAAAAGAATAGATTTTTTAAAGTACTCAATAACAAAAATACATTGTTGCACACATGATGGTTAGAAAAGGCTTTTATGGGCTTCACTAAAGGCTAACATCCGTAACTGACACCAAAAGAAAAAACAAAAAGCATGACACTTTGCATTCTGAAACTGTATACCCCCTTCTGTAAGCTGTAGCAACAGGTTTTTAAATTTTAATCAAGCTTTACAACCATTGCACAATTCCATATAACACATGAAATTGGATGTCTACCTGTATTAAAACTAACCTTTGCCATTATGAAGATTGCAATAAATTATTGTTCAATATTAAGTAATTAATTCTAAGACCAACACTTCCTTAGAACTCTGATACACAGTACATGGATTTAGCAGCCTTGGTTTGACTAATGGCAAGGAACCTGAAGGTTCACAACACACAGTGATTTGTAAATTTTGTAACTGGACTTCAACAGACATCAATCACCCATGTGGTTAAGCTTGACACGATTCAAATGTTAGCAAGTGGTCTTAGCTGACCAACAACATGTGCATCTCAATGAGTTTGGGAACTCTTTATAATCTTCACTTATCAAGTCACTATCTTAAAGAGATTAAAAACAGTATCTTCAAACAGTGAAAACTCAATTTCCAAAGGCAACTCTTTCTGTAGTTAGGTAATGGAGACAGAATGAGTTAAGAGTTTAGCCAGAAAAGCTTTTAGATAAACTATGACGTTTTGGATTCAGCAATGGTTGAATAATTATCACATGAATAACTTTGCCACATATTCTATGACTCACCTAAATAGTCTAGTAATTGCTCCAGTCAAAAGAAAAACTACTCATTAAGTGAAATTAGACGTTTGTTAATTAAAATGGAATAGGTTGAAAAAGGATGTCACTGTGCCCAAGACATGTGACTGTGAACAGAAGTATGATTTAAAGAAGCCAGTAACCACAAGTACAAACACTTCTAGGAAACTCAAGAGTTGGAAGGCCCTAACAAACCTTATAAACAATAAAAGCTAGTGAAAGAACTTCACAAAGTTTTTTTGGCCTAACTGGAAGTTTGCAGGAATTTCCTATTCAAAAAAAGTTTAAAAGCTGAACTTGTTCTCAAAAACCAAACAAATCTGTCCTGGAAGAAACTGTCTATGGGGTCATAGGGTGCATGTACTAGATTACCAGTAAGCACCATTTTTCCTTTGATTCCGGAATACCAGATAAAGTCATCAGTAATAATACTGGAGTAATGAGGAAACATGAGGACATACGAATTTATGAAGACTGAGACAGGTAGGAGAACAGGCGCAAGAGTCAGAAGGCCTGGTTTAAATCTGGTCTTCCCCTTCCTAGTTGTATAAATTTAAATTAGACTTCCTAAACCCTGGTTTTAAAACTGAGACAATAAGCACCTACTGCCTCAAGAGTTGAATGTGAGGATTATATGAGATAAGGCATAAAAAGCACTTAATACAGAATTTGGCACCAAGTATGCATTCAATAAATGGTAGCTGTTATTCTCATTTTTGAATTTTTTTTTTTTTTTGAGATGGAGTCTCACTCTGTCACCCAGGCTGGAGTGCAGTGGCATGCTCTTGGCTCACTGCAAGCTGCGCCTTTCAGGTTCACGCCATTCTCCTGCCTCAGCCTCCCGTGTAGCTGGGACTACAGGCGCCCACCACCACGCCCGGCTAATTTTTTGTATTTTTAGTAGAGATGGAGTTTCACCATGTTAGCCAGGATGGTCTTGATCTCCTGACCTCGTGATCCACCCGCCTCTGCCTCCCAAAGTGCTGGGATTACAGGCTTGAGCCACCGTGCCTGGCCTCATTTTTGAATTTTAATGGGGTTTTAAAATTACTTTATGCCTATAAAGGTTTATAGAGAGCCTGAAGGAACCACTTGCTTCTACCTGTGTCACACTTCAGGGTGATACGATACAGTATCGTGGTACTCATGATTACAGGGAAGATCTCATGACTCCCTAACAGCATGAAACAGTAACTAAAATTACAGGCTCTAGAGTTAAACACAACTGAGTTCATGTAGCTCTTACTACTCAAAAACTTTGTGTCTTTGGATAATTTATACAGCTATCTGTGCCTTGGCCTTCCCATTTTTAAAATAAGAAAAATCATATAGTTATTTCACAGGGCTACTGAGAAGAACAAATGAGAAGTTGCATCCAAGGTTCTTGGCAGTGCCCTGTCACACAGTGAACACTTAACTTATGCTAGCTGATCCTATCAGCATCATCACTGTTATCAGCCCTCTTGAATACCAAAAGTCTAGCCCCAGGATTCAATAAACATTGGGTTATAACCAGACCAATCCGCAATTCAAGCCCCAAACCAGATATAAAGCAGAATATCTTCTATTTAATCAATCATCTCCTGATCCAAATGCTAAAACAACTTGACATTAGGATTAATCATATTTTTGTAATCATAAACAAGATATATCTCCATAGCTAAGCTTCTTCATATAGTTCTTTCTCAAAATTTCAAAGCTCATTCGAATTTGGTATATTAGTCTATTCTGTTCAAGTTAATTAAAACCCCAATTAAAAAAAATTACACAACATACCTTTTATCTCCTGGAATAATAATTTTATGGAAATAAAATTAATGCTAACAAATGTTTCAGACAAGAAATACCAGACAAATCACATTTATTTTCCTTAACTATTTGTATTTGATAAATTAAAGAACAGAACAATATTTTTTATAGTTAAATTCATTTGTGTATCACCTGATTCTTCAGCTGGTTAAGTGTTTGTCTCAAATTATCTGTTGTTGTTTGGTTACTTTTAAAAAACTCAGCTACTGCTGTATTCAAAATTATTTTATAATCATCTTTGTTTATATCTTGTAGACAGGCAAGGTGTTGTAGACAGGCATCATAATTTCCAGACTAAAAAAAAAAAAAACCACACACACACACACAAAATTACATACCAGCTTTAAGAACAGTGTATCATTCCAAATACATTTCATTCATCTTTATCTTAAAAGTTCTTAAAAAGAAAGATGTAGTTTCCCTACATATACTAATCAAAGTCACTAGATAAAGCAATATTCATGTCAGTTAAGAAACTGTGGATATTTACTTCCTAAGACTCAAAACCCTGACATTGACACATATATGACACATATATTGATATGATAAATATGTTGGTATATACACATAGTGCTAGCAGGGTATTAATGGCTGAGGCTAGTCAAGAAAGGTAATATAATCACTCCAAATTTTATTTTCTAGTAAATATATTTCGAATACCCAAGCGTTAAGTTCTTCTGCTTACATGCACGTAACCTGATAACCAAATAAGGTTTTCTTTCATATTGTTTAATGTCAGAAAAGTTAAAATTCTGCCAATAAAGTTTTGGGGTTCCATTTTAAAGTACCTTCAAGAAAATAATTTTTGAATCTGATATTTTCATAAATAAATAAATAAATAATTGAACGGCATAGTGAAATGAAAAGACTGATCCACATACTTACAAATCTAAATTTAAAAGACTTAAAAACAACAGTATATGAGTGAAAACATGTTTACAAAAACACAAAAACTTGAGAATGGCTCCAATTACTCTCATTTCTTTTACCATATTTAAACTCTAAAACATTTATTTTTAAAATTAAATAAACCTACTTATCTCTAAATTAACTCTTGAATTATTACAGAGTAAAAATTGTAAATTTAAAAATTCACTATGAAAAGATTCTTACTTGACAGAACCCTACAACTTGAGCAGATTAAGAGAAGCCATTTCTTACTGTGAAAGCTTGGAAAGCATTGGTGGATAACTCCTTTTCTTGATCAGTGATCCCAGAGGACTGACCTGTGCCTTCATGTTTCTCTGCTCCCTGATCTGCAAACATATAAGTTTTACAGTTCTTTAGAAACAGAAGTTGTACAGTGGTCCCTTCTTATCCAGTTTCACTTTCTGCAGTTTCAGTTACCCAAGGTCAGGTATGGTATGAAAATATCAAATGGAAAATTCCAGAAATAAGCAGTTCTTAAGTTTTAAACTGCAATGTTCTGAGTAACATGATGAAATCTCTTGCCATCCTGCAGTGTCCCACTCTGTCCCATCCAGGAAGTCAATCATTCCTTTGTCCAGCATTCCATGTTGTATAAGATACCTCCCCTTGGACACATAGTAGCCATCTTGGTTATCAGATCAGTAGGTCATAGGAAGAGAGGCGAGTAGGGTATAGTAAGATATTTTGAGAAAGAGAAACTACACTCAGATAACTGTTATTTTATTACTGTTGTTGTTTATCTCTTACTCTGCTTCATTTATGAACTTTATCATAGTTAAGTATGTATTAAAAAAGCAGTATATAGATTCAGTACTATTTGTGGTTTCAAGTATCCACCGGAGGTCCCTGACTGTATCTCCTGAGGAAAAGGTGGGGGACTACTGTATAGTGAATTTGTCCCTAGTTTTCATCTTGTGTTCTTCCTAATAAAGTTGCCAAAGTTAGGGCTCTCTCAACAATGACTGACCAATGTTACAAGCTAGTAAGAAGCTACTCCTCTGAAAACTTGAAAAGCTTCCTTTGGCCAAGTTGAAACACAATGAAAACCTGCCCACTTAAATAAAGACCACAAGCTCTGTAGATGAGGACATTCAAGCTGAGAATATTGTGATCTTTAAAAAATATTAGATCTGCCACTCAGCAACATACAGTACCACACAGTCAAGCAACTATGCCAGGTGCTGGAGATAGAAAAAGATAAACACACCTACGATGCCTTTAAGAGATTTATAATTTAGTTGGAAAGTAGTAACACTTAGTCAGAAAACTACATTGATAAGGGCTTACAGCTAATTTCCAGGCAAGGAATATTTTCATAGGCTCAGAAATCTAAAAGATTAACACATTTAAAAAGTTTCTTTAATATGTTACGTATCCGTATAAATTTGCAGTAAAGGTTAATAATCTGTTTAGCTGGGAAAACTACCTCCTACCTCTATAATCTACTATTTTAAATATTAGATTTTTTGCTTTTTGTTTTAATTTGAAAATAGAATTCCAAATTAAAGGTAAAAATCTCAGCTGAACCAAACCTAAAACTACTAACTCACTTAACAAAAGTGTGTTAAGTACTCTAACAAATAATTCAATACTTTTTATAGTTCTCTCAAGAGTCTTTGTTGGCTGGGCATGGTGGCTCATGCCTATAATTTCAGCTACTTGGGAGGCTGAGGCACAAGAATCGCTTGAACCTGGGAGGCAGAGGTTGCAGTGAGCTGAGATCACGCCACTTCACTCCAGCCTGGGCAACAGAGTGAGACTCTGTCTTGAGGGGGAAAAAAAAAAAAATGGCCAGGTACAGTGGCTCACGCCTGTAATCCCAGCACTTTGGGAGGCTGAGGTGGGCGGATCACGAGGTCAGGAGATCAAGACCATCCTGGCTAACACGGTGAAACCCCGTCTCTACTAAAAATACAAAAAATTAGCCGGGAGTGGTGGTGGGTGCCTGTAGTCCCAGCTACTCGGGAGACTGAGGTAGGAGAATGGCGTGAACCTGGGAGGCAGAGCTTGCAGTGAACTGAGATTGCGCCACTGTACTCTAGCCTGGGCAACAGAGCGAGACTCTGTCTCAAAACAAAAACAAAAACAAACAAACCAACAAAACTACCAGAGACTGGACAATTTATAAAGAAAAGAGACTCAATTGGCTCATGGTTCTGCAGGCTATACAGAAAGCACACATGGAGAGTTCTCAGGAAACTTACAATCATGGCAGAAGGCAAAGAGGAAGCAAGCACATCTTCATATGGTCGGCAGAAGAGAGAGCAAAGGGGGAGGTGCTACACACTTTTAAATAATGACATCTAGTGAGAACTCACTCACTATCACCAGTACAGCAAGGGAGAAATCCACCCCCACGATCCAGTCACCTTCCACCAGATCCCTCCCCTAACATTGGGGATTTACAATTCAACATGAGATTTGGGTGGGGACATAGAGCTACACTATATCATTAGGTCATTGTTTTTTGGTTTTTTATTTTTTTCAAAAGAGTCTAAGCCAATTAGAATTAATTAAATAGAATCAGAATGCCCTATATTCTGAATTTTTCTGGTTATTTCCTCAATATTACATGCAGTAACATTTCTGGCAAGAATACTACATAGGTAATGTAAAATTAGCCATTTTTATTTTTTATTTATTTATTTAGATGGAGTCTTGCTCTGTCGCACAGGTTGGACTGCAGTGGCACAATCTTGGTTCACTGCAACCTCCACCTCCTGGGTTCAAATGATTCTTCTGCCTCAGTCTCCCGAGTAGCTAGGACTATAGGCGCCTGCCACCACATCTGGCTAATTTTTGTATTTTTAGTAGAGACGGGGTTTTGCCATGTTGGCCAGGCTGTTCTCAAACTCCTGACCTCCCAGGTGACTGCTGGCCTCAGCCTCCCAAAGTGCTAGGATTACAGGTGTGAGCCACTGCACTTGGCCTAGTCATTTTTAATGTTAAGTTTTCTTTTCTGCAAAAAATTTATCATTTGTTTTTAAAAGGTGTCTTTTATATTTTATTACCTCCCAAAGAATATTCTGTTTCTTGGTTCTACTCACTAGCAAAAGGTCCATGCATCACTAATGGAAATATCATTAAAAGGAAATGTGGCCATTGCATAAATGTGATGTCATGGGCCGCAAACATAGGTAGGTGATGGCAATGTCACTGTGTATGACTTTAAAGAGTTTTAAAGTCTCACAATATTTGAATTTCTTATTTATACACGAATTTTTTTTTCATACAGAATTGTTGCTTCGGACTGAAACTCAAAGACCTCCAAAGCTTGAACTTATCTGCAAAAGGGGGATAAGAAAACCCTTTTTCAAGTTATCGTAAGGCTTTAGTAAGAATATATGTAAAGTAACTGGCATGTACCTGGCAGAGTAAACCCCTAATACGTAGCACGATAGTGCAGATTCTATCCTTTTCAACATACAGCGGGAGGCAGGTTGCACAGCGACGTACAGACAATTTTTAGAATTGAACTAAGACTAAAACTTTAATGTCACTTCTGAAATTAAACAGATGCTACAGAAGTGGAACTGGGGCAAATTTCAGCTTCCCTATTTACTAAAATGCGAGTCTGTATTATATAGTTTTTAGCATCCCTTCCAACTCAGATTGAGTAACTCCAAATACGCTTCTATAAAGAAACTGAAGCCGGGTGCAGTGGCTCATGCCTGTAATCCCAGCACTTTGGGAGGCCAAGGCGGGCGGATCACCTGAGGTAGGCGTTCAAGACCAGCCTGGACAACATGGTAAAACCCCATCTCTACTAAAAACACAAAAATTAGCTGGGCGTGGTGGTGCATGCCTGCAGTCTCAGCTACTGCGGAGGCTGGAGCAGGAGAATCACTTGAACCTGGGAGGCGGAGGTTGCAGTGAGCCAAGATCATGCCACTGCACTCTAGCCTGGGTGACAGGGCAAGACTTTATCTCAAAAAAAAAAAAAAAAAGAAAGAAACTGATATGTTTGTTCCTAAAGCAGCACTCATATCCAATTAAGGTATCAATGGAAGACAAATCCCCACATGAGAAATAGTAGACCATCTTGTCCCCAAGTTTACCCCTCAAGAGTGCCTACAGTCCTTTCCAGCTTGGACCCGGAAGAATGGCTCCTGCAAAGAAGGGTGGCGAGAAGAAAAAGGGCCGTTCTGCCATCAACGAGGTGGTGACCCGAGAATACACCATCAACATTCACAAGCGCATCCATGGAGTGGGCTTCAGGAAGCGTGCCCCTCGGGCACTCAAAGAGATTCGGAAATTTGCCATGAAGGAGATGGGAACTCCAGATGTGCGCATTGATACCAGGCTCAACAAAGCTGTCTGGGCCAAAGGAATAAGGAATGTCCCATACCGAATCCGTGTGCAGCTGTCCAGAAAACGTAATGAGGATGAAGATTTACCAAATAAGCTCTATACTTTGGTTACCTATCTACCTGTTACCACTTTCAAAAATCTACAGACAGTCAATGTGGATGAGAACTAATCGCTGATCATCAAATACATCAAATAAAGTTATAAAATTGAAAAAAAAAAAAAAAGAGTGCCTACAACCAACTTTCCAGAAAGTTGTCAAGAATCACACCAGTCATGGGGTTCTTTTGCTTACGGTCTCCTTTCCATTCTTCCCTCTCCTTCAATAGATCTGCCAGGTTGGACTCAAGTTGGACTCAAGTTGGGGCTAGAGCTGGCAGAATGCTCCCCCAGTATAGTGCCCCAGAGTTGCATCTTTCACAGTAGCCTCTACTTTGGCACCTCATCCATCACAAGCCCCCTTCCAGGATACTGGGAAGTGTGACTCCCTCTATAATGGCTCCCAGGAGTTGACTAGATAAACAAGCTCCCTTATCCTCAAGAACCCTGCCACAGTCCTTCATAGTGTTCCTGAAACATCAGAAACTTGCTGAAAGAAGAGTAAATATGAATGGCTTAATAACAGGAAATGAAATTCAGCCTCATTATTTATTAAATAATTGTAAATTATACCATGGCACATTAACAGTTATTAAGTCTACATAACTTGATGTGGAAAAATATCTACAACATGTTGTTAAATAAAAGAAACAGATTGCAAACTGCTTTGTACAACTGAATCCCATGTTTTATAAAAACATATACACAAATATGTACCTCTGAATAAGTACAGAATAAAGTCTACAAGGATACACAGCAAACTATTCATCAAACTGTATGTGCACTTATGATCTGGGCACTTTGTGATTACTGCCTAGACACCAGGAGCATCTCAAAGCACCAGTTGTTGGCCAGGTTTGGTGGCTCACACCTGTAGTTCCAGCATTTTGGGAGGCCAAGGTGGGTGGATCACTTGAGCCCAGGAGTTCAAGACCAGTCTGGTCAGCATGGTGAAACCCCGTCTCTACAAAAAACACAAAAATTAGCTGGGCATGGTGGCATGCGTCTGTAGTCCCAGCTACTAGGGAGGCAAAGGTGAGAGGATTGCTTGAACTCAGGAGGTGGAGGGTGCAGTGAATTGAGATTGTGCCATAGCACTCCAGCCTGGGCAGCAGAGTAAGACCTCATCTTAATAAACTAAAAATAAAAGAACCAGTTGTCAACAGAACTAACTTTGGGAAGTCCTAGCCTGGCACATGTCAGCAGTCAGTGAAGAATGCCAACTTCCTTTTTCCAAGAAGGCAATATGACATAATTAAAAGAATCAGTCACATCTTCAGTCCAGTCTTTCTTTGGCCTGTCTTTAATTGGAGATGCTAAATAAATACAGCTCCCTTCCCCCCTTTCCTTTTACCAGAACTAAAAATTCTTGTATTTTTAAAAATGTATTTACGTTTGTACTTTAAACATAAAAATTAACAATAAAATTCAATTTCATGTGACTTGACTATGAAACAGCTCTTTAGATCACTATGAAACCCCCAGAAGACTGCACACCCTTTTGAGAGTCACCACTTACAACAACGTAATACTGTTAACTTGTACTTAAAAAAACTCATCTAAGATCTAAGAACCTATCTGCTCTATAAAAAAAGGCATTCTAGTATTTGGGCTTATTAAAAGTGTTACTTCTGATAATTAAAGTTAGTAGGTCAATTAGTATTTTATTTCCACTTTAGCATACAATAGGGAGGAGGAAAAGCTAAGAATTAAGTGAATAAAGTTTGCCAGTTTCAAAAGACAATGTTAAACAGTTTTTTCTTTGGAAAGTCAATAACAAGGAGTTTCACTGCAAGAACATACTGTTTACCCAACGCATGTGTTTTGCAAAACTGTCAGGTGCACAAAAAAGGTAAGGACCAATTATTTTAAAATGTGTGAAAATGGGACACAGGACTTTAGGACCTCAGACGGCAAGTTATAAGTTTAGACTGAAACAGAATCCTCAATCCACCATATTGTCACCATAAAATTTTAACAAAGAATATAAATACCTTTCATGTTTCATTTATTATTAAATATTTTAGAAAACCTAACATTTTAAAAAATGTGTCTTCTCTCATAAATAAGCATAATAGATTTAAACCAAATGCCAAAAATTCTTAGTTTGCCATCAAGTTATCTCTAAAGCTTCTTCTAAAATATGCCCCTTGGCTGGGCACAGTGGCTCACACCTATAATCCCAGCACTTTGGCAGGCCAAGGCAAGAGGATTGCTTGAGCCTAGAAGTTCGAGACCAGCCTGGGAAACAAAACGAGACCCTGTCTCTATTTTAAAAAATTGTTTTAATTAGCCAGGCAGAGTGGCATGTGCCTGTAGTTCCAGCTACTTGGGGGGCTAAGGTGGGATAATCGCTGAAGCCTCAGAGGTTGAGGCTGCCGTGAGCCATGACCATGCCACTGCACTCCAGCCTGGGTGATAGAGTGAAACCCTATCTCAAAAATAGTAATAATAATAATAAATATGAATAAAATAAATAAGTAAAATATGCCCTAGATTAGATGACATTCTTTAATGGGACTTCTGGCCCCAACTGTAAGAGTACCTTAGAAATACAGGAGAAAGGGGGAAAAAAAAAAAAACCCCAACAATTCACCCAGGTGTTGAAAATTTTGCGCTTCTATTCTCCACTAAAAGCAGAGTAGTTCATGTGGCCACTGCTGTCAGCAACCCCAGAAAATGGAAATCTCAGGCTGGACATGATGGCTCACGCCTATAAATCTCAGCACTTTGGGAGGCCAAGGTGGGCAGATCACCTGAGGTCAGGAGTTCTAGATCAGCCTGGCCAACACGGTGAAACCCCGTTTCTACTAAAAATACAAAAATTAGCTGGGCATGGTGGCATATGCCTATAATCTCAGCTACCTGGGAGGCTGTGGCAGGAGAATCACTGGAACCTGGAAGGCAGAGGCTATAGTGAGCCGAGATCACGCCATTGCACTCCAGTCTGGGCGACAGAGCGAGACTCCATCTCAAATAAAATAAAATAATAAAAAATAAAAGAAATATAAAAGAAAAATAAAATGTAAGTCTTCTAAAATTCTCCAGAAAAGGAGAGCAGCCAATTTACAAAAAAAGTAAATATATAAGCTGGGCTGGACACAGTGGCTCACGCTTGTAATCCCAGCACTTCGGGAGGCCGAGGCAGGTGGATCTTGAGCTCAGGGCAACATGGCAAAACCCCATCTCTACCAAAAACACAAAACTTAGCCAGGTGTGGTGGCACATGCCCATAGTCCAGGTACTTGGGAGGCTGAGGTGGGAGGATCACTTGAGCCCAGGAGGTGGAGGTTGCAGTGAGCTGAGACTGTGCCACTGCACTCCTTGGGTGACAGTGAGACTCCATCTCAAAATAAATAATAAATAAATAGATAAGCTGGACTCTAAGGCTGACAAGAGTCTCTGAAATTCCCATTTCTACACACGTTTGAGAACTGAGCTCAATAAATAACCTTTTACGTGTTGACAAACCATTATTTTACCTACATTCTTTAACTTCAGGATAAAAATTTTCTGTTTTTAAAAAAACACACTTCACTACTCAGGAGGCTTAGGAGGGAGGATTGCTTGAGCCTAGTATGTGACTACCAGCCTAAGCAATCAGCGAGACCCCATTTCTTCTTCTTTTTTTTTTCTGAGACGGAGTCTCGCTCTATTGCCCAGGCTGGAGTGCAGTGGCACAATCCCAGCTCACCACAACCTCTGCTTTCTGGGTTCAAGTGATTCTCCTGCCTCAGCCTCGTGAGTAGCTGGGATTACAAGCGCCCATCACTACGCTTGGCTAATTTTTGTATTTTTAGTAGAGGCGGGGTTTCACCATGTCGGCCAGGTTGGTCTTGAACTCCTGATCTCAAGTGATCTGTCCGCCTCGGCCTCCCAAAGTGCTGGGATTACCAGCATGAGCCACCGTGCCCGGCCAAGACCCTATTTCAAAAGAAAAAAAAAAAAAAAAAAAATATATATATATATATATATATATATATATATATATCAACAGGATTATTTTTATTTTTCCTGTTATATATTTGTACATTTCTCAAGTTTTCTGCCAGAGATGGGTATTCATTTTTGTAATCAGTTTTTGAAATGTTTTAAAAACATCTATTATTTATAACTGCTGACTTCTTACCAGACAGAGTCTGCACATAATCCCACAGCATTTCTTTATTTGTCCAAAAGTAGTCTCCATTGCCAATTGAAAGAGTATACGACCGTTCACCCATAAGCTTGCCTTTCCTTCTACTCTGGCCTAATGAACATGGCTGACCTTCTATGCGTACAGAGGTCTTTGACCCACAAACCTTGACAGTCTTTACACCAATAGACTTCATTTCTAATCAAACAAATGCCTTTAGGTTTGAACTAAGCAGAAAAGAAATGCACCACGTTTTCAAAACTGAAAATCATCAGTTAACTGAAGGCACAGACACATTCCAATACAGAATGTTAATCATTCAAATCTGATTGGAGGAGACTACAAGCTACACTCATCAAAATACAGCTCCACTGATATATCAAGAAAAGAAAACTTTTCTAAAGAAAAAAGGGATGTTAAATGACCTAAGGAGATCAACGATCACAGTCACAAAATACCAATGATGTCCTTGTGAAGGAAAGTTTTAAATCTTGAGGAGGAGGCCACTTTGAAGAAAAACAATTCAGGCCCACTAACGTCACTATACAGCTCAGCTAGGTTAACATACCTCACGTATGGTTTCTATCATCTGAACAAGTATACTTGACTTACCAAAACCTCAAATGGTTTATTCACTAAACCATATTCCCCCCACTTTAAGCTGGACAAGAGGAGTTGGAGAAATAGGAAAGCACACACTTTGCAGTCAAAGAATAAGCCATTCATAACAAGCAATGCTACAGAATTGAGCATCCTGCTCATAAATGAAGAAATAAATGAACACAAATTCAAATCAACAATATTAGCATGGCTGGCACAGTGGCTCAGGCCTGTAATCCTAGCACTTTGGGAGGCCAGGGCAGGAGGATCACCTGAGGTCAAGGAGTTTGAGAGCAGCCTGGCCAACATGGTGAAATCCCATCTCTACTAAAAATACAAAAATTAGGCTGGGCGCGGTGGCTCACACCTGTAATCTCAGCACTTTGGGAGGCCAAGGCGGGTGGATCACAAAGTCGGGAGTTTGAGAGCAGCCTGACCAACATGGTGAAATCCACATCTCTACTAAAAATACAAAAACTAGCCGGGTGTGGTGGTGCACGCCTATAATCCCAGCTACTCAGGAGGCTGAGGCGGCACAATCACTTGAACCCAGGAGGTGGAGATTGCAGTGAGCCGAGATCATGCCACTGCACTCTAACCTGGGCAACACAGCAAGACTCTGTCTCAAAAAAACCAAAACCAAACAAACAAACAAACAAAACCAAAAAACAAAAAACAAAACTGAAAAGAAAAAACAGTATCAGCATGCTTTAAGGAAGCTAGGCAAAGCAGAATATTGCCACTGCTGATGAGTATTTTGTTTTCACATCTAAGAGGAGGAGTTTTTAATGCATAGAAAAGACTGATATTTACTCGTTTTAAAATATGAATACTTAATTTATTAAAGTTACAAATCCAAAAAGCCTAGATTTTACTCAAACTTTTACACTGAACTTAGACAACTTATTCTACTTGGAGGTCTAATTTTAAAGGCCTGTGATGAATGTTTAAACTCATTTCAAAGTTCACCTACAACATAACATTTTCAAACATAAAATGTTAACTACTTAAACAATTTTATCAAGACTACACTTTCAGGCATCATTTCTACAGTTCATTACTAGAGAAGTTTCTCCAAAACTGTAGAGTATCAAACCTTTTTTTTAATTAAAAAAAAAAAGTTATCGAGTGAGAACTATTGCAAACCCCTCCCACAAAACCCAAACAATATATTCAATTTTAAGTATAATTGTTAGACTTAAGAAGACAACATTTTTGTATTTTAACATGTCAAGAAAAAAAAATTTCCTGAGAATAACTTATAAATCTAATGACTCTTAGGTACTCTCTAATGTCCACAAAATAAAATAACTACAGTAAGGTTTCAATTTAAATTCACAAGTATAAATCAATATTCAGTCAATTATACATTTTAAATTGAAATCATAAGACTAATATAAGTGCTGGGCATGGTGGCTCATACCTGTAATCCCAGCACTTTGGGAGGTCAAGGTGGGAGGATGGCTTGAGCTCAAGAGTTCAAGACTAGCGTGGGCAACATGATGAAACCCCATCTCTACAAAAAATACAAAAATTAGCCAGGTGTGGTGGCGCGTGCCTGTAGTCCCAGCTACTTGGGAGGCTGAGGTGGGAGGACTGCTTGAGCCTGGGAAGTCAAGGCTGCAGTGAGTAGTGTTCATGCCACTACACTCCAGCCTGGGTGACAGAGTGAGACTCGGTCTAGAAAAAAAAAAAAAAGACCAATATATTACTGTAAATTCTAATATTAAAAACACTTAAGAAGTTGGGCACAGTGGCTCACACCTGTAATCCCAGCACTTTGGGTGGTCGAGGCAGGAGGCTTGCTTGAGTCCAGAAGTTTGAGGCCAGCCCAGGACACATGGCAAAACCCTGTCTCTACAAAAAAATAGAAAAACTGGCTGGGTGTGTTGGCATGCACTTGTAGTCCCAGCTACTTGGGAGGTTGGGGTGGGAGGATCACTTGAGCCCGGGAGGTCAAGACTGCAGTGAGCCAAGATCATGCCCCTGTACTCCAGCATGGGCAACAGAGTGAGATGCTGCCTCAAAAAATTAATTAAATTTAAAAAAGAAAAAAAAAAAAGCACTTTAAATATCAAACATTGGTCACTACCACATCAACTCCTTGTTTTGAAAACTGGTAATTGAAAAGAATGAATTAAGCTTTTAGCATTTAACATGTCTTTCTGGGAAGAATAATAGTCAATATGGGAAAGTTACTCTTTTTTGTTGTTGTTTTTGAGACAGGGTCTTGCTTTGTAGCCCAGGCTAGAGTGCAGTGGTGTGATCACAGCTTACTGCAGTCCTGACTTCCTTGGCTCCAGTGACCTTCCTACCTCAGCCTCCCAAGTAGCTGGGATTACAGGCATGCAGCAGCACACCGAGTAAGGTTTTTCAATCTTTTTGTAGAGACGGGCTCTCCTTATGTTGCCCAGGCTGCTCTTGAACTCCTGGGCTCAAGCAATCTGCCCACCTTGGCCTCCCAAAGTGCCGGGATTACAGGAATAAGTCACTGTACCCAGCCCAGGAGAGCTACTCTTTAAAGAAGAACATTCACTAACAAATGTAGAAACTACAATAGAACTAGGTAAAAATCATTTTGTAACCCTCAATAATACAACTGATTGAGGAAAGAATCAACAACAGTGGATATTTACGAAATGCCAATTACTCCATAAATTAACTCTAACTGAAAATGGAAAAAGATGTTCCTGTCAGCACCTCAAATTGATCAAATTTAGCAACACTAATACTGGATAACCTGACATCATGTACTTTATACAGAAAATAAAGTATATACCATCAACCACAAAGTATCTCAAAAATATGTTGAACCTAAATCTAATCAAGCCTGTAGAAATAAATCAGAGTTTAAGAAAATACAAGAGATAAAGCTGGGTGCAGTGGCTCACACCTGTAATTCCAGCACTTTGGGAGACCAAGCTGGCAGGATTCCTTCAGGCCAAGAGTTTGAGACCAGCCTGGGCAATATATTGGGACTCTGTGCCTACAAATAAATTTTAAACATATAGTCATAGCTGGGACTACAGGCACATGTCACCACACCCAGCTAACTTTCTGTACTTTTTTAGAGACAGGGTTCACCATGATGCCCAGGCTGGTCTTGAACTCCTAGGTTCAAGTAATCCACCCACCTCGGCTTCCCAAAGTGCTAGGATTTATAGGTATGAACCACCATACCTGGCAGGAAATTGGCTTTTTTTTTTTTTTTTTTTTGGTGACAAGGTCTCAGTCACTCAGGTTGGAGTGCAGTGGTGTAATCTTGGCTCACTGCAACCTCTGTCTCCCAGGCTCCAGTGATCCTCACACTTCATCCTCCCTTATAGATAGGATGACAGGCATGCGCCACCACTAATTTTTTGCATTTTTGGTAGAGGTGAGGTTTCACCATGTTGCCTACACTGGTCTCTAACTCCTCAAAACTCAACTGATCCTCCCGCCTCAGACTCCCAAAGTGCTGGGATTACAGGTGTGAGGCACTGTGCCCAGCTGGCAGGAAATTTTTAACACATTAAAACATGAATTGTCTAAAACATGACAACGGTATTGTGATTATGTAGGTGAATGTCCCTATTTTTAAGAAATGCACGTTGAAATATTCAGAAATGAAGTGTTATGATGTTTATAACCTATTTTGAAATGATTCAACATGAAAAGTCATAGCTAGAGTCGGGTGTGTTGGCTCACACTGGCACTTTGGGAGGCCGAGGCTGGCAGATCACTTAAGGTCAGGAGTTCAAGACCAGCCTGGCCAACATGGTCAAACCACATCTCTACTAAAAATACAAAAATTAGCTGGGCGCGGCCAGGCACGGTGGCTCACGCCTGTAATTCCAGGACTTTGGGAGGCCAAGGCGGGTGGATCACAAGGTCAGGAAATCGAGACCATTCTAGCTAACATGGTGAAACTCCGTCTCTACTAAAAATACAAAAAATTAGCCAGGCGTGGTAGCACACGCCTGTAGTCCCAGCTACACAGGAGGCTGAAGCAGGAGAATCACTTGAACCCGACAGGCGGCGGCTGCAGTGAGCCGAGATCGCACCAGTGCACTCCAGCCTGGGCAACAGAGCGAGACTCTATCTCAAAACAAAACAAACAAACAAACAAAACAGCTCGGTGTGGTAGCGTGTGCCCGTAATCCCAGCAACTTGGGAGGCTGAGGCAGGAGAATCACTTGAACTCAGGAGGTGGAGGTTGCAGTGAGGCAAGATTGCACCACTGCACTCCAGTCTGGGCAACAGAGTGAGATTCCATCTCAAAAAAAAAAAAAAAATACAGAGTCATAGCTAGTGATATAGGAAGCAAATATGGTAAAATATAACAATTGCTGAACTAGGGGGTAGATATATAGACATTCACTTTATTTTTTAAATTTTTTAGGTGTCTGCAATCATTCATAATAAAAAGTTGAAAAAATGCCAAATACTGCCGGGTGCGATGGCTCATGCCTATAATCCTAGCACTTTGGAAGGCCAAGGCAAGAGGATCACGAGGTCAGGAGTTCCAGACCAGCCTGGCCAACATGGTGAAACCCCATCTCTACTAAAAATACAAAAAAAACTAGCCAAGCATGGTGGCATGCGCCTGTAGTCCCAGATACTTGGGAGGCTGGGGCAGGAGAATCACTTGAATCCAGGAAGCCGAGGTTGCAGTGCGCTGAGATCCCGCCACTGTACTCCAGTCTGGGCAATAGAGGGAGACTCCATCTTTTTTTTTTTTTTTTTTTGGGACGGAGTCTTGCTCTGTCGCCCAGGCTGGAGTGCAGTGGCCGGATCTCAGCTCACTGCAAGCTCCGCCTCCCAGGTTCACGCCATTCTCCTGCCTCAGCCTCCCAAGTAGCTGGGACTATAGGCGCCCGCCACCTCGCCCAGCGACTTTTTTTGTATTTTTTAGTAGAGACGGGGTTTCACCGTGTTAGCCAGGATGGTCGTCTCCATCTCCTGACCTCATGATCCGCCCGTCTCGGCCTCCCAAAGTGCTGGGATTACAGGCTTGAGCCACCGCGCCCAGCCGAGACTCCATCTTAAAAACAAACAAAACACAGGCTGGGCACGGTAGCTCACACCTGTAATCCTAGCACTTTGGAGGCCGAGGTGGGCTGATCACGAGGTCAAGAGTTCGAGACCAGCCTGACCAACATAGTGAAACCCCATCTCTACTAAAAATACAAAAATTAGCTGGGCGTAGCGCACGCCTGTAATCCCAGTTACCTGGGAGGCTGGGGCAGGAGAATTGCTTGAACCCAGAGGCGGAGGTTGCAGTGAGCCGAGATTGCACCACTGCATCCCAGCCTGGGTGACAGGGTGAGACTCTGTCTCAAAAACAAACAAACAAACAAACAAACCAAATAATGCAGATTCCTCACTGGACCTTGAAGAAAGCAAATGGCAGGACAGTGTTGCTGTAGTATACTCAACTCATCTCTGTAAATTATATATAGATGACTTAAAATATGTATTTTAAGTCAATATGAGCTTCTGTAGGAATAGAAAAAGTGTGGAAGAATGGCAAACTTGGTACCAGTTAGTGGAAAGAGAGACTAGGTAGGTAGGTATAGAAAACTTATACATTTGGTTTTTTTTTTTAGTTTTTTTTTTGAGATGGAGTCTCACTCTGTCCCCCAGGCTGGAGTGCAATCTCGGCTCACTGCAAGCTCCACCTCCCGGGTTCACGCCATTCTCCTGCCTCAACCTCCCAAGTAGCTGGGACTACAGGCGCCCACCACCACGCCTGGCTAATTTTTTTTTTTTTTTTGTATTTTTAGTACAGACAGGGTTTCACCATGTTAGCCAGAATGGTCTCAATCTCCTGACCTTGTGATCCACCCACCTCAGCCTCCCAAAGTGCTGGGATTACATTTGGTTTTATAGAGTCTTTTTGAGCTGGAGTCTTGCTCTGTCACCCAGGCTAGAGTGCGGTGGCACCATCTCGGCTCACTGCAAACTCTGCCTTCCGGGTTAAAGTGATGCTCCTGACGCAGTTTCCACAGTAGCTGGGACTACAGGTGCCCATCACCACACCAAGCTTGTTTTTGTATTTTTAGTAGAGACAGGGTTTTACCACGTTGGCCAGGCTGGTCTTGAACTCCTGACCTCAGGTGATCCACCTGCCTCGGCCTCCCAAAGTGTTGGGATTACAGGCATGAGCCACAGTGCCCGGCCTAAATAAAAATAGTCTTGACTTAAAATAGTCTCATTTGTTCATTCTTCCTACAGTTTTTCTGGTTGTCCTGGCTTAAAACTTTTCTTTTTTTTTCTTTTTTCTTTTTTTTTTTTTGAGATAGAGTCTCACTCTGTTGCCCAGGCTGGAGTACAGTGGCACGATCTCGGCTCACTGAAAATTCCACCTCCCAGGTTCATGCAATTCTCCTGCCTCAGCCTCCTGAGTAGCTGGGACTACTGGTGCATGCCACCACATCTGGCTATTTTTTTTTTTTTTTGAGGCGGAGTCTCGCTTTGTTGCCCAGGCTAGAGTGCAACGGCACGATCTCGGCTCACCGCAAGCTCCGCCTCCCAGGTTCACACCATTCTCCTGCCTCAGCCTCCCGAGTAGCTGGGACTACAGGCGCCCGCCACCATGCCCGGCTTTTTTGTATTTTTAGTAGAGACGGGGTTTCACTATGTTAGCCAGGATGGTCTCGATCTCCTGACCTCGTGATCTGCCTGCCTCGGCCTCTCAAAGTGCTGGGCCTAAGTGAGCCACTATGCCCGGCCTAAGTTTTTATATTTTTGGTAGAGACGGGATTTCGCCATGTTGGCCAGGCTGGTCTAACTCCTGATCTCAGGTGATCCGCCCACTTCAGCCTCCCAAAGTGCTGAGATTATAGGTGTGAGCCACCATGCCCGGCCAACATCATAAAGTACTCTTGTCTTGATTTCTTATTACTCATCTGGTTCTGTTTTTCCCTTCTTCATAATGCTACCAATCTTTTCTTACTGAGACTACCATTACCATCTTCCTAGTGCAAATTCTCAGAAAACTTCAAATTTGGGATTTTGTGTCCTAACTCCAGCTACCGTCTCCTTTCAAATAACCCTAAAAAGTACCAAAAAAAAAAAAAATCCTAAAACACTGTTGGTATTCATTTCCTTGGTCAAGAATGACACTGGCTTCATATTACTTTTCCATGCTATATAGACACACAAACCTTGTGAACCTTCCACTGCCCCTTTGTTTTTGCTTGTTGCACCTACCTACAACCTAAGACACCCCTCACTGTAGGATTTGGTTGAAATACAATTCAGGGTGTGGGATCAGCTGGGTGATCCATCACTGAGAAAGCATGCAACCCAGAAGCACAGGTAAATTAGTTCCCCATGGGGTGAGTCCTAACCAGCTGGCAACCGAAAATAGGAGGAATAGACAGATAAATCATCCCTCCTTTCTCTCTTAAGTTTCTCCTCAAAATCCCTCCAGAAGACTCTCACCTGCAAGTGACCTGCTATCTCTTCACAGCTCAAAGTGAAGCAGTAGCCAAGGATGTAACCTATTGTGTCTTCCTTTGCCTTACTTCCTTCTCTCCCTCACTTTCACTACCCCAGGTTTGTATCTTTCAAATAAAAAGGTAGCACCTTAATTGAGTTCTGCTTCCCAGAGGATGGGGGCTAAAACATACAACTTACCTCGGGTGAACCTTACAAGCTAAAAACCCTGTGAAGCAAATACAACAGAAAGCTATTAGGATCCCCATTTTATGAATGTGGAAACTGAGGCTCAACTAATACCCTTTTCCAAGGCGCACAGCTTTCTAATTAGTCACCAAAATCTGCCAATTTTAATCTTTAAACATTTCTCCTGGCCGGGCACGGTGGCTCATGCCTGTAATCCCAGCACTTTGGGAGGCCGAAGTGAGCGGATCGCCTGAGGTCGGGAGTTCGAGACCAGCCTGACCAACATGGAGAAACCCTGTCTCTACTAAAAATACAAAATTAGCCAGGCTTGGTGGCACATGCCTGTAATCCCAGCTACTAGGGAGGCTGAGGCAGGATAATCACTTGAACCTAGGAGGCAGAAGTTGCGGTGAGCCGAGATCACGCCATTGCACTCCAGCCTGGGTGACAGAGAGACTCTGTTTCAAAAAAAAAAAAAATTTCTCCCATTTGCCTCCCCTCCCCATCCTACCACTACCCTAAAGTAATAATAGTCAGCATTTAGAAAACACCAGGATCTGCTGGGAGGATCGCTTGAGGCCAGGAGTTCAAGACCAGTCTAGGCAAAATAGCAATACCCCTTATCTACAAAATATTTAAAAATTATCTGGGTACAGGCCGGGCACGGTGGCTCATGCCTGTAATCCCAGCACTTTGGGAGGCCAAGGTGGGCGGATCACGAGGTCAGGAGACCGAGACCATCCTGGCTAACGTGGTGGAACTCCGTCTCTACAAAAAATACAAAAAAATTAGCTGGGCGTAGTGGTGGGCGTCTGTAGTCTCAGCTGCTTGGGAGACTGAGGCAGGAGAATGGCATGAACCTGGGAGACAGAGCTTGCAGTGAGCCGAGATCTCGCCACTGCACTCCAGCCTGGGCAACAGAGCGAGATTCTGTCTCAAAAAAAAAAAAAAAAATATCTGGGTATGGTAGTATACAACTGTAGTCCTAACTACTCAAGAGTCTAAGGCAAGAGGATCGCTTGAGCCCAGGAGTTCGTGGCTGCAGTGAGCTATGATGGTGCCACTGCACTCCAACGTGGGTGACAGAGTGAGACCCTGTCTCTAAACAAAACAAAACAAAAAAACAAAAAAACAAAAAAACTCAGGGCCTGAGATTATATCATTTAACCTGTTACTACACCTGTGAGGTAGACACTTTCATCATTCTCATTCTACATGCAAGAAAGCTGAACTTTAAAAAAAAAAAAGGCTTCTTGAAATTTGCCCAATACCATGGCCGGGCGCGGTAGCTCAAGCCCGTAATCCCAGCACTTTGGGAGGCTGAGACGGGTGGATCACGAGGTCAGGAGATTGAGACCATCCTAGCTAACATGGTGAAACCCTGTCTCTACTAAAAAATACAAAAAACTAGCCAGGCGAGGTGGCGGGCGCCTGTAGTCCCAGCTACTCGGGAGGCTGAGGCAGGAGAATGGCGTGAACCTGGGAGGCGGAGCTTGCAGTGAGCTGAGATCCGGCCACTGCACTCTAGCCTGGGCGACAGAGCCAGACTCCGTCTCAAAAAAAAAAAAGAGAAATTTGCCCAATGTCACACAAATACCAAGTAGTACAGCTAGGATGAATCTAAACTATCTGATTTCAAACCCCTTACTCTTAATTCTATCATTCCTTACCTGGCTCAGTTAAATATAAATCAGATCACATCATCATGCCCTTGTTGAAAACTTCCACTGGCAATTCAAACTCCCTCCATGGCCTATAATGCCCAACATACACCAACTCCTGACACAACTGTGACTTTATCTCTTGCCATGCTGCCTTTGCTCACTATGCTATAAATTATGTGTATTGGCTTTTTTGTTTTGTTTTCTGTTTGAGATAGGGTCTCACTGTCACCCAGGCTAGAGTACAGTGGCCCAATTATAGCTCACTGCAACCTTGAACTCCTGGGCTCAAGCCACCCTCCCACCTCAGACTCTGGAGTAGCAAGGACTTCAGGGTCACGTCACCAGGCCTAGCTATTTTTTTTTTTTTTTTTTTTTATGGAGACGAGTCTGGTTATGTTGCCTAGGCTGTTCTTGAACTCCTGGCCTCAAGCGATTCTCCCACCTCAGCCTCCCACAGGTGTGAGCACCTCTGCCCAGCCTGAAACTATGTGTTGTCTCTTATTTGTCAGATATTGTTCTAGGGACTAGAGCTAGAACACAACTAACATAGACAAAAGTCTGTATCCTCGGGGAGCTTGTATTCAAGGGGTCAGCTTGATGTTCTTTAAACATTTTCCAAGCGAGGGTTCTGTACATTTGTACATGTGTTGCTCCTTTTACCTGGATCATTCTTCCCAACACAGATGGCTCTTTATCCTTAGGGTCTCTGTTTAAATGTCAACTCTAAGAAAGCCCTTCTCTAACTAACCTATCTGAAAAATAGGGCTTCTGCTTTCAGTCATCCTCTATTCTCTCTCTTTTTTGTTTTAGATGGTGTTTCACTCTTGTTGCCCAGGCTGGAGTGCAATGGCACAATCTTGGCTCACTGCAACCTCTGCCTCCTGGGTTCAAGTGATTCTCCTGCCTCAGCCTCCCGAGTAGCTGGGAATACAGCTACTTTTGTATTTTAAGTTAAGACAGGGTTTCACCATGTTGGCCAGCCTGCTTGAACTCCTGACCTCAGGTGATCCGCCCACCTCAGTCTCCCAAAGTCCTGGGATTAAAGGCAGAGCCACTGCGCCCAACTCTCTTACTGATTTTTATTGTATTTATTTATTTATTTATTTTTTGAGATGAAGTCTGACTCTGTCACCCAGGCTGGAGTGCAGTGGTGCAATCTTGGCTCACTGCAAGCTTCGCCTCCCGGGTTCACTCCCGGGTTCACGGGCTCCTGCCTTAGCCTCCTGAGTAGCTGGCACTACAGGTGCATGCCACCATGCCCAGCGAATTTGTTTGTATTTTTAGTAGAGAAGGGGTTTCACTGTGTTAGCCAGGATGGTCTCGATCTCCTGACCTTGTGATCCGCCCACCTCAGCCTCCTAAAGTGCTGGGATTACAGGCGTGAGCCACCATGCCCAGCCTTTTATTTTATTTTTTGAGAGAGGGTCTCACTCTGTTGCCCAGGTCTCACTCTGTTGCCCAGACAGTGGCCTGATCATAGCTCACTGCAGCCTTTAACTCCTAGGTACAAGCAATCCTCCCACCTCAGCCTCCCTAGGAGCTGAGACTAGGGGCACATACCACAATGTTTGGCTTTTTATTTTTTAGAGTCAGGGTTTCACTTATGCTGCCCAGGATTGTCTCAAACTCCTGGCCTCAGGCAATCCTCCCACTTCAGCCTCCCAAAGTGCTAGGATTACAGGCGTAAGCAACTGCAGACAGCCTCTCTTCCTCATTTTTTTCTTCTGAGTATTTTTTTTTTTTTTGAGATAGAGTCTCACTCTGTCACCCAGCCTGGAGTGCAGTGGCGCGATGTGATCTCAGCTCACTGCAACCTATGCCTCCCGGGTTCAAGCAATTCTCCTGCCTCAGCCTCCTGACTAGCTGAGATTACAGGTGTGGGCCAGCATGCCCAGCTAATTTTTGTATTTTTAGTAGAGATGGGGTTTCACCATGTTGGTCAGGCTGGTTTGGAACTCCTGACCTCAGGTGATCTGCCCTCCTCAGCCTACCAAAGTGCTGGGATTACAGGTGTGAACCACCACACTCGGCCTTCCTCAGAGTATCTATCACAACTTGACATCATCTTATTTTTCATTTTGTTTACATGCTTATCTGTCCTTCACACTACATAAGCTCCAGAACAGAGTCTTTGTTTTGTTCCTGCCCAGTTCCTAAAGTAGTACCTGGCAAAACAGGCCATTGGTGAATATTTACTGAATAAATTAATATCACAACATTAGCTCGTCTTAGGTGGTCTCTGGGCTTCCTGTCTTGCTTCATTTAAATCCACCATGTACAACAGTCAGCATGATCAGATCACTCATCTTAAATCCTTTCATGACCCTTTTTTCTTACCTGATGAACACACACACAAGACCCTCCATGACAAAGATACTGACCTCCTGAGCTCAGAGAGGAAGCAGCATGTAAGACAGACTTTGAATGAATGGTGTTCAACAGACTGAGAAGAGAAAGGACATTACGGCTCAGAAGCTCAAAAAGCACAATGCTTTGCAATAGTAATTTATGATGTGAAGAGCTGGGTAGGTTGATATAGAAAAACCAGCTGGAAATAGATTTTGAAGATGCTCACAAACCACATTAAAGAGTGAGGACGGCCCGACGCGGTGGCTCACGCCTGTAATCCCAGTACTTTGGGAGGGCGAGGCGGGAGGATCACAAGGTCAGGAAATCGAGACCATCTTGGCTACTACATGAAATCCCGTCTCCACTAAAAAATACAAAAAAATTAGCCAGGCGTGGTGCTGGATGCCTGTAGTCCCACTACTGGGGTGGCTGAGGCAGGAGATCATGTGAACCTGGGAACCCAGGAGGCAGAGCTTACAGTGAGCCAAGATCCCACCACTGCACTCCAGCCTGAGCGACAGAGGGAGACTCTCAAAAAAAAAAAAAAAGGACTTAAAAGGAGAAAGAAATCATAATAAAAATTAAATAAAAAGAATGACTTGATGCCCAAAGCATGTACAGTCTTAGAAACTTTATAGGAAGGAGAATGATAGGATTCAATGAATGCCTTAGTGGATAAAAAAAAAGGGGGGGGGGGCAGGGCGACAGTGAGGAAAATGGATGGGATAGGAAGAGAGAAGAGACAAACACCAGTGAGAAGACTACTCAATGCGACATAGATCATACTAAAAGACAAAGGCCAGAAACACAGCAGTTGAGATGGACATAAGCAGAAATTCAAAGGAGCCACACTAAACATTCATCTATTTTATACAAATTTAACCTTATATCTAAGCAGGAAGTTTCCTTCAATATGGCCTCTGAACTTAAACCAACGAATAAAACAGTCTCCTAATCCCTGTGGACCTTATTCTTCAACTACACACATTACACAGCTCTTACTAAACAGGAGTGCAGCTAGGATATGTCCGTCTCCTCCAACAGACTGAACAGCAGGTCTTCAAAGGCAGGGAATGTGTCACTTCTATTATTCAACACTCAATCTTTGCGAATGAATAAATGAACGAGTAGAAGATTTTATGACTGAGGATTTGAAAACTGGATAGGCTTTAGGTCTAACAAGGTGATTTCCGGCAAGCGCAATGGTATGAGCAAGTAGGAATGGTAAATGTGGGGAACACAGACACCATTCTAAAATCAGGAGGAAGATGTTGGTCCCCTTGTCCAGACTTGGACAGGCCATGCCTTTTTCCTCTCTAATAGTCTCTCCCTCATCCACCTTTCCCCATTCCATATCCGCTCATTCCCTCACTTCTTTGAGATATCTGCTCAAATATCTCACCAGAGGCCTTCCCTGATCAACCTATCCAAAATTTCACAGCACATTCCTTATACCCTCTCTAGGTCTTTGTTCTGTTGTTTTTCTTCTTAGAAGATTATTGAAGAGATCCTCTAACGATTTTTATTCCTCTGTACCTAAAATAGAATTGGCTTAAATTTCCAAGTGAAGTTCACTTGTCAGTTACTGCGACCAGAACCTACTAAAATCCACAGGATACTGAGATTTTAAACTAAATTCACTGTAAAAATTTTAAGTTCCATCACTTTTAAATTCTGTCACTTAAGTTCTTTCCAATAAAACCTGGATGCCACAAAGAATATTAATTTATTGCGGGAAACATTCCGGACACGGTCAGGAAATAATTTTATATTCCTTAATGGGGAAGATTCTAGGAATGGGAGCAATAATCCATAAAGAAAACCATCGAGATTAAGTAATTTCGAGGAACTACGGCAATTAGGTACCAAACCCAAGATTTTACAAGCGTAGACTGTAGAGAGGCAATATGCCTATTTAAATAAGTGGTTTACTTTGGGAAGCCGAGGCGGAAGGATCGCTTGGGCCCAGAAGTTCGAGATCAGCCTGGGCAACAGAGCGAGACCCCCACCCGTCTCTATTAAGGAAAAAAAAAAAGTGGTTTTTACAAAGTTAATTCCATAGAAGTCAATGACCAGAGGAAGCCACGTGTGGCCAGAACAGCCCAGGTGAATCCCAGCCTGAACCACGAGATATAGGCAAATGTGTGCTCCAGGGTGACTTTCTCTTGTCTGCTTTTCCCACGAAGAAGCGGAAAATTCTGCGAAGCGGCAAAATACACTTAAGCTTTTTGGGCCGGAGTTATTCTGCAGAGCAGGGCAAAGGCGGCCAGCAGCGACTTCACACTGCACTTGAGTAAAACAACTACTGGACCCGGGGCCCGAAGACTCATGTTAGCGACAGCCGAGATAGCGGATGGGACAAAGAAATGCACGCCCAAATTCAAGTCGCCCTGGAGTCCCCATCCGGGGCCCCGCGCCTCCGAGTTCAGGGTCCGCCCGGCCCCGCACGTCCCGCCGTCTCGTCGCTCGGGACATTGGCGTCCTACCTGCAGGCTTGTCTGCAGCCATCTTCCCGCTTCGGCTTGGGTTCTTCCCTGCAGGTGGCGTGGCCCTGACTCCCGCCGCCGGGCTGGCCGCTGTCCTGGACCTATGAGGACAACTCTGTGCCTACCCCGGCTCTGGGCCCTCAGGTTCCGGCTTGGGGAGTGGGCAGACGGCGGGCTGAGGAAGTGACGAGCGCTAGTTCGCGTCGTCTAGCAACAGCAACAGCTTCCTCACCCAGAGAGCGCCACAGCCTCCCGCCATCCACAGCTTCCGCCCCATGGCGTCCCGGTACCCACTACTTCCGGGGGCGGCAGCCTGCCGCGCTTGGAGCGCCGGCGTGGGAACTGCTGCTGGCCCCGCCCCACGCCGACGTCCCCTCCGCGCCCCGCCCCCGGCCGGACGTACTCTGGCTGGAACCTCTGCATGTTCGCAGGGCAGATGCGGTGGCACGTAAGCACCTCTGTCCTTTGGTTATTCTGATTAAAATACCAAAGTGTCAGAGCTTTTGTCCCTCAATGTCACATAAGATTACAGTAATCACATCTGACATTTATGTGCTAAGCACTGAGCCCTGCACTTGGTTTGTACTATCTCATGATTTCTTGCAACCCCGTGAGAGAGGCGCTGTTGAGGATCCCCGTTTTAAAAGAAACGCTTTTTATTTTAGAATAGTTGTAGTTGTGCAGAAAAGTTGCAGAGATGACACCTAGAGTTCCTGTCTCCTCACCTAGTTTCTCCTATTATGAACATCTTAATTATTTTACTATGGTACGTTGATCACATCCAATAAACCAGTTTGATTGGTGCATTATTACTCACTAAACTACACATTTTATTCACATTTACCAGCTTTCCTTCAATGTCCTTTCTTTGTTGTTGTTCCAGGATCCTGTCCAGGACACCACATTGCATTTATTCATGATGTCTTCTTAGGCTATTTTTGGCTGTGGCAGTTTCTCAGATTCTCCTTGTTTTTGATGACCTTGACAGTTTTGAAGAGTTACTCCTCGGATATTTGGTGGAATGTGCCTCAATTTGGGTTTGGCCAATGTTTTTCACATGGTTAGACTGGGGTTTTGGGTGTTTAGGAGGAAGACCACAAGGTGACTGGCTATTCTCATCACATAGAATCAAGGGTACTTGCTCTCAAAATGACATCACTGATCATGTTAACCTTGATTACCTTTCTAAGGTAGTGCTTGCCAGTTTTCTCCACTGTGCAGTTACTCCTCCTACCCTTCCACACTACTTTGGAACCAAGTCAATAAATGCAACCCACACTCAAGGTGGGAAGGTGGGGTATTTAAGCTCAACCTCCTGCAGTGGGGAGTATGTACATAAATTATCTTCCCCCAGGGAAATTTGCCTCTTCTCCCTCATTTAGCTATTTGTATCAGTATGGACTCATGGATGTTTATCTTATACTGGTTACATTCCAATACTACACTATTTTGTTGCTAAAATTGTCCCGGCTTTGTTAATTGGGAGATTTTTCAGGTTTATACCTGTTTTTTTCTTTTTTTTTTAAACTTTTGTTTTAAACTTTCTTTTAAAAAAGTATTTGTTTTTGGCCAGGCGCAGCGGCTCATGCCTGCATTCCCAGCACTTTGGGAGACCAAACCAGTGGATCACTTGAGGTCAGGAGTTCGTGACCAGCCTGCCCAACATGGTGAAACCCCGTCTCTACTAAAAATACAAAAATTAGCCGGGTGTAGTGGTGTGCATCTGTAATCCCAGCTACTTGGGAGGCTGAAGCAGGAGAATCGCTTGAACCCGGGAGGCGGCGATTGCAGTGAGCCAAGATCGCCCCACTGTACTCCAGCCTGGGCAACAGAGTGAGACTGTCTCAAAAAAAAAAAAAAAAAAAAAGGTATTTGTTTTTTCTTAAACTTTTAAATTCAGGCTAACATACACAAAGAAAAGTGCATAAATCATAAGTACAGCTTATTGACTTTTCATCAACTTAACAAATACATGTAACTAGCACCCAGAGAAAGGACAGAGCTTTACCTGTACCTGGGAGTTCCCCTCATGCCTCTTCCCATCTCTCCACAAAGATAATCATTATGCTGACATTTAACACTATGGATTAGTTTCACCTGCTTTTACACTTAATGAATACACATTATACAATATATGTTTTAGGATCTAGCTTCTTTTGCTTGATAGTATGAGATTCATTCACATTGTTGAGTGAGGTTGTATTTGTTTCTCATTGTTACATATATTATTATGTTACATTATGTGACTGTTCCTTAATTTATGTATTCATTTTGTTGTTGGGCATTTGGATATTATATCTATTTCAAATATGGCCAATATGAATACTCTAATATGACTTTTGATGAATATGTGCCCACCATAAAAAGGCATACCTGGCCGGGTGCGGTGGCTCACGCCTGTAATCCCAGCACTATGGGAGGCTGAGGCAGGCAGATTACCTGCGGTTAGGAGTTTGAGACTAACCTGGTCAACATGGTGAAACCCCACCTCTACTCAAAAAAATACAAAAATTAACTGGACAGTGTGACGGGTGCCTGTAATTCCAGCTACTTGGGAGGCTGAGGCAGAAGAATTGCTTGAACCCGGCAGGTGGAGGTTGCAGTGAGCTGAGGTCGTGCCATTGCACTGCAGCCTGGCCAGCAAAAGCAAAACTCCATCTCAAAAATAAATATATACATAATAATAAATAAATAATTAAAAATAATAAAAATGCACACCTGAAGTGTAGTAGGGAGCCTCTTAATGAGAAGGAATTAGGAGGAACCTCCTATAGAATTTGGGCTTATGCTAACGGGATTGGGAAAGTAGGAGGCCAAATTTGAATTGGATGCTGTCAGGAAACAGGCAATTCAGTCTTGGTTTTATCTAAACAGAAGGAGGAACAAAGCAAGCTACAGATGTCACTGGTAAAAAAAAACAAAAAACAAAAAAACAAAAAACAGGCCGGGCTTGGTGGCTCACGCCTGTAATCCCAGCACTTTGGGAGGCTGAGGCGGGCGGATCACAAGGTCAGGAGATCGAGACCACGGTGAAACCCGATCTCTACTAAAAAATACAAAAAATTAGCTGGGCGCTGTGGCGGGTGCCTGTAGTCCCAGCTACTCAGGAGGCTGAGGCAGGAGAATGGCGTGAACCCGGGAGGCGGAGCTTGCAGTGAGCCAAGATCTCGCCACTGCACTCCAGCCTGGGGGACAGAGCGAGACTCCTTCTCAACAACAACAACAACAACAACAACAACAACAACAACAAAACCAGAATTACTCATATTAGAAGAAGGGGATGTTTTCTCATTTTTGTGGTTGTTGAGGGCCTTGTTTCTGTCTTGTCCAAAACATGATCATGGTGAAACTGTCTATGGACATCGTTCATATTCTGTGAGTGCTGTTTGTGTCCAGTTGGGAATATTCTACTAACAGAACTATTTTTTTTTTTTTTATTTTCTTAGTCCCCCTTTCACTTTCTCACATGTGGTCACATGTATGTTGGTGTTTGTCCCCCATTTCATAGATAGGGAAACTGATGCACAGATGTTAATCCACTTTCCCAAGCCACAAGACTGGTAAATGGCTATTACCTTAACCACTACATTCTAGACTTTAGGATTATGCTATTATATTGAAGATATTTGGGCTCTCTTCCCTCCACTTTCAATATCAGCAGCTTTCCCTTTTATCACAGTCAGGCTGACATCAATGACAGAGAATTAATTCAGGAGTGGGAGTTGGAAAAACTCAGTAGGACTTTGCTCTGTCATAAACTATGGTGAGTCACTTTGCCTCTAGCTAATAATGATACCACTATCCATTCACAGTACTTTAGACTGTATGTGGTTGGTAGGTTTGTTTGTGTGTTTTGAGACAGGTTTCACTCCGTTACCCAGGCCGTAGTGCAGTGGTGTAATCATGGCTCACTCCAGCCTCTAACTCTCAGTTTCAGGTGATTCTCCCACCTTAGCCTCCCAAGTAGCTGGGACTACAGGTGCACGCCACCATGCCTGACTAATTTTTTGTATTTTTGTTATTTTAAATTTTTTTTATTTTTAAAATAGTTATTTATTTATTTATTTTGAGATGGAATTTCTCTCTTGTCATCCAGGCTGGAGTGCAATGGCATGATCTTGGCTCACTGCAACTGTCTCCTGGGTTCAAGCAATTTTCCTGCCTTAGCCTCCCGAGTAGCTGGGATTACAGGTGCAAGCCACAATGCCTGGCTAATTTTTGTTGTTTTGGTTCACCACATTGGCCAGGCTGGTGTCGAACTCCTGACATGAGGTGAACCACCCACCTCAGCCTCTCAAAGAGCTAGGATTACAGACATGAGCCACCTCGCCTGGCCTAATTTTTTGTATTTTTGGTAGAGACCGGGTTTTGCCATGTTGCCCAGGCTGTTCTCAAACTCCTGGGCTCAAGTGATACACCCACCTTGGCCTCCCAAAGTACTGGGATTATAGGTGTTAGCCACCGTGCCTGGCCTATATGTGATTCTTACTGCTTGTGGAAGACTGCCTCCAGAGAATCATATAATATGTGACCTTTTACGTCTAGCTTCTTGGTTGACAACTCTTACCATCCCAATATGCACATGCTGCTCCTCCCACCCATCAGGAGGTTGAGTCAAACCCAATGTATAGCATGGTGACTATAGTTAATAATAATATATTGTAAGGTTGGGTGTGGTGATTTACACCTATAATCTCAGCACTTTGGGAAACTGAGGCAGGTGGATCACTTGAGCCCAGGAGTTTGAGACCAGTCTGGGGAACATAGTGAAACCCAGTCTCTACAAAAAATACAAAAATTAGCCAGATGTGGTGGCACGCACCTGTAGTCCCAGCCACTTGGGAGGCTGAGGTGGGAGGATTGCTTGAGCCTAGGAGGCAGAGGTTGCACCCCAGCCTGGGCAACAAAGCAAGATCCTGTCTCAATAATAATAATAATAATAATGTATATGTGGAGTCTTCAAAAAGCTCATGGAAAATATATATTATGAAAAAACTATGCATGGATTTCAAACTCTTTTTGCACCAAAATAAACTCATACTAACTTATTATAACATGTCAAAATAGGATCCAGTTTGAGGCACTAAGAAAGATAAGACATCAGTTTGAAAAGAGCCCCTTTCAGAGCAATATGAATTCTGCTAAAATTGAAGCAAGAACAAACACCAAATTTATGATAAAGCTTGGATGGAAGAATGGTGAAATAATTTATCCTTTATAAAAGGTTTATAAAGAGAATGCCCCCCCCAAATCAGTAGTTTACAAATGCATAACTCGTTTTAAGAAGGGATGAGATGGCCAGGTGCAGTGGCTCATGCCTATAATCCCACACTTTGGGAGGCCAAGGTGGATGGATCACTTGAGGTCAGGAGTTCAAGACCAGCCTGGCTAAAATGATGAAACCTTGACTCTACTGAGAAAATACGAAAATTAACCAGGCATGGTGGGGCGTGCCTATAGTCCCAGCTACTCAGGAGGCTGAGGCAGGGGGATTGCTTGAACCTACCCAGGAGGTGGAGCTGCAGTGAGCCAAGATCGTGCCACTGAACTCCAGCCTGGGTGACAGAGTGAGATTCCATCTCAAAAAAAAAAAAAGAAGAAGAAGAATAGATGAGACAATGTTGAAGACAAAGTGCCAAGTGGCAGATCATCCACATCAATTTTCAAGGAAAAAATATATCTTGGTTTGTGCCATAATTGAGTAAGATGGACAATTAACAGCAGAAACAATAGCCAATATCACAAACATCTCAATTGGTTCAGCTTACACAAGTCTGACTAAAAAATTAAAGTTGAGCAAAATTTCCCTTAAATAGTTTCCCAAACAGTTGCACGCTGATCAACTGTAGACAAGCAAAGGTTTCAATGGAAATTTTAAACAAATGGGATCGAAATTCTTAAGCATTTCTTCTAGGAATTGTAACAGAAAATGAAACACGGCTTTACCAGTATAGTTTTGAAGACAAAGCATAATCAAAGCAATGACTACCAAGAGGTGGGAGGGGTCTAGTCAAAGCAAAAGCACACCAATCAAGATCAAAGATCATGGCAACAGTTATTGGGGATGTTCAACTCATTTTGCTTCTTGACTTTCTGGGAGGGCCAAAGAATAATAACATCTGCTTATTATGAGAGTGTTTTAAGAAAGTTAGCTGAAGATTTAGGAAAAAAAAAAAAATCCCGGGTGCGGTGGCTCACGCCTGTAATCCCAGCACTTTGGAAGGCCGAGGTGGGTAGATCACGAGGTCAGGAGATCAAGACCATCCTGGCCAATATGGTGAAACCCTGTCTCTACTAAAAAAATACAAAAATTAACTGGGTGTGGTGGCGTGTGCCTGTAATCCCAGCTACTTGGGAGGTTGAGGCAGGAGAATCGCTTGAACTAGGGAGGCGGAGGTTGCAGTGAGCCGAGATCACGCCACTGCACTCCAGCCTGGCGACAGAGTGAGACTCCATCTCAAAACAAAACAAACAAACAAACAAACAAAAAAAGAGAAACAACCACACAGGAAAGCTTTATTGGAGAGTCTTTCTCCACCACAACAACGCTCCTGCTCATTCCTCTCATCAAACAGGGCAATGGCAATTTTTTGAGAGTTTCAATGAGAAATCACTAGGCATCCACCTTACAGTCATGATTTGCCTTCTTCTGACTTATTTATTTTTTTCTAACCTTAAGGCCGAGGCAGGCAGATCACTTGAGGTCAGAAATTTGAGACTAGCTTGGCCAACTTGGTGAAACCCTCTTCCTACTAAAAATAAGCCGGGTGTGGTGGTGCACACCTGTAATCCCAACTACTCCGGAGGCTGAGGCATGAAAATGACTTGAACCTGGAAGGTGGAGGTTGCAGTGAGCTGAGATCATGCCCCTGCGCTCCAGCCTGGGCAACAGAGGGAGACTCCATTAAAAAAAAGTCTTAAAGGGCACCCATGTTTCTTCAGCTAACAATGTAAAAAACACATGTATTGACATGGTTAAATTCCCAGGCCCCTCAGTTCTTTAGGGATGAACTAAATGGCTGGTATCATCATTTACAAGTGTCTTGAACTCAATGAAGCTTATGTTAAGAAATGAAGTTTATCTTTTTAAATTTATTTTTCCTGATTTTTTTTTTTTTTTTTTTGATATGAAGTTTTGCTATTGTTGCCCAGGCTGGAGTGGAATGTCTTAATCTCGGCTCACTGCAACCTACACCTCCTGGGTTCAAGTGATTCTCTTGCCTCAGCCTCCCAAGTAGCTGGGATTACAGGCACCCACCACCACGTCCAGCTAATTTTTTGTATTTTTAGTAGAGATGGGGTTTCACTATGCTGGCCAGGCTGGTCTCAAACTCCTGACCACAGGCGATCCACCTGCCTCGGCCTCCCAAAGTGCCGGGATTACAGGTGTGAGCCATCACGCTGGGCCTGCATGAACTTTTAAAAGTCCTTCTGTACTTGAACTTTGCTAGGAGAGTAGACCTCAAGTGTTCTCACAACACACACACACACACACACACACACACACACACACACGGGCCAGGCGCAGTGGCTCATGCCTATAGTCCTAGCACTTTGGGAGGCAGAGGTGGGAGGATCAGTTGAACCCAGGAGTTTGAGACCAGCCTGGGCACCACAGTGAGACCGTGTCTCTACAAAAATTTTAAAAATTAGCTGGGTGTTGTGGTGCACGCCTGTAGTCCCAGCTACTCAGGAGGCTGATATGAGAGGATGGCTTGAGCTTGGGAGGCTGCAGTGAACTGTGATCATGCCACTTCACTTTGCACTCTAGCTTGGGTGACAGAGAAAGACCCTTTTTCTTTAGCTTTTTTTTTTTTTTTGAGATACAGCCTCCCTCTGTTGCCTAGGCTGGAGTGCAGTGGTGTGATCTCGGCTCACTGCAACCTCTGCCTCCCAGGTTCAAGCAATTCTCCTGCCTCAGCCTCCCAAGTAGCTATGATTACAAGCATGAGCCACCATACCCGGCTAAGTTTTGTATTTTTAGTAGAGATAGGGTTTCACCATATTGGCCAGACTTGTCTCGGACTCCTGACCTCAAGAGATCCACCTGCCTCAGCCTCCTAAAGTGCTGGGATTACAGGCGTCAGTCACTCTGACAGGCCAGAAAGACCCTTTTTCAAAGCAAACAAACAAACAAACAAACAGAAAATGGTAACTACGTGAGGTGATTGATATGTTAATTAGCTTGGTTGTGGTAATGATTTCACAATGTATATGTATATCAAGGCATCACATTGCATACTCTAAATATATGCACTTTTTATTTGTTCAATCATACCTCAGTAAAGCTGGGGGGTGAAGAAAGGTCGTGTCAAGTTCTCCTTCCCTTGAGTCTGGGTTGGCCTTGTGCTCTGACCAATAGAATGCAGCAGAAGGGATGCGGAGGTAGTTCTGGGCCTGGACCTTAAAAGGCATGACAACTTCCATTTCTCTCTCTTGGAGCTCAGCTGCCATGCTGTAAGGAGGCTCAGATTGTTCTGCTAGAGACAGAGACAGAGAGAGAAAGAGAGAGAGAAGATGTGGAGGAGAACCAAGGTGTTGCAGCTGACAGCCAGCACCAAGGTTCCAGACATATGAATGAGGCCTCCTTGAATCATCCAGTCCAGCCCAGCTACCAGCTAAATACAGTCACATGAGTGATCCTAGCTATATGAAAGCAGAAAACCTGCCCAGTTAACTCCGAGAATTGTGAAAAGTAATAAACCATTGTCTTTTGTGTTCTTTTAATATCTAATTTTTAAAATTGTATAATTCATATACCATGTAAATAATCCCTTTAGAGTGCACAACTCCATGAGTTTTAGTATATTCATAAAGTCATGCAACTGTCACCACTATCTATTGCAAAACATTTTCATCACCCCCCAAAGAATCTCTGTACCCATTAGCAGTCATTGTCCGTTTCTCCCAGCCCCCAGCCACTAATCTGCTTTCTGTCTCTCGAGATTTGCTTATTCTGGACATCACATATAAAAAGAATCATACAATATGTGACCTTTTATGTCTAGCTTCTTTAACTTGGCATAATGTTTTCAGGATGCATCCACATTGTAGCAAGTATCAGAAGTTCATTCCTTTCTATGGCTGAATAATATACCATTGTAAGAATATATTGGGCCAGGTGTGGTGGCTCAAACCTGTAATCCCAGCACTTTGGGAGGCTAAGGCAGGCGGATCACGAGGTCAGGAGTTTGAGACCAGCCTGGACAAGGTGAAACCCCATCTCTGCGAAAAATACAAAAATTAGCTGGGCATGGTGGCACATGCCTGTAATCCCAGCTTCTTGGGAGGCTGAAACAGGAGAATCGCTTGAACTCGGGAAGCGGAGGTTGCAGTGAGCCGAGATCACGCCATTGCACTATGGCCTGGGCGACAGAGCAAGACACTGTCTCGAAAAAAAAAATCCCGGCCGGGCGCGGTGGCTCAAGCCTGTAATCCCAGCACTTTGGGAGGCCGAGACGGGCGGATCACGAGGTCAGGAGATCGAGACCATCCTGGCTGACACAGTGAAACCCCGTCTCTACTAAAAAATACAAAAAACTAGCCGGGCGAGGTGGCGGGCGCCTGTAGTCCCAGCTACTCGGGAGGCTGAGGCAGGAGAATGGCATGAACCTGGGAGGCGGAGCTTGCAGTGAGCCAAGATCTGGCCACTGCACTCCAGCCTGGGTGGCAGAGCGAGACTCCGTCTCAAAAAAAAAAAAAAAAAAATCGCATTCTGTTTATCTGTTCATCAGCTGATGGACATTTGATTTGTTACTGTTATTCAGCTACTGTGAAATAATGTTATGTAAACATTCATGTGCAAGTTTTTGTATGATATATGTTTTCTCTTGTATCTGTAGCTATGAGTGAATTACTGAGTCATAGGGTAGCTGTTTAATTTTGGGGGGAACTGCCAAACTGTTTTCCAAAGTGGCTGTAGCATTTTATGTTCCCACTAGTAGTGTATGAGAGTTTTTATTTCCCCACATCCTCACCAACACTTGTTATTGTGTTTTTGATTATAGCTATCCAAGGAGAATGGAAAGGGTTACCTTATTGTGGTTTTGTTTTGCATTTCTCTGATGGCTAGTAATGTTGAGCTTATCTTCATGTGCTTATTGGCCATTGTACATCTTCTTTGGAGAAGTGTCTATTCAAGTCCTTTGCCCATTTTTATATTGAATTATTTGTCTTTTTTTTTTTTAAGAGTTGGGGCCTCACCCGGGACTGGAGTGCAGTGGCTCAATCATAGCTCACTGCAACCTCAGTCCTCCCACCTCAGCCTCCCAAGCAGCTGGTAGCTGGGACTACAGGCATGCGCCACCACACCTGGCAGATTTTCCCCCAAAGTAGATTATTTGTCTTTTTTTTTTTTTTTCTTTAAAGACAGAGTCTCACTCTGTCATCCAGGCTGGAGGGCAGTGGTGTGATCATAGCTCACTGCAGCCTTGACATCCTGGGCTTGAGCAGTCCTCTCACTTCAGCCTCCTGAGTAGCTGGGACCACAGGCATGTGCCACCATGCTAGTTAATTTTTTTATTTTTTTGTAGAGATGGGGCTCACTATGTTGCCCAGGCTGGTCTCAAACTCCTGGGCTCAAGTTCCTCTTGCCTCAGCCTCCCAAAGTGCTGGGTTTACAGGTGTGAGCCTCCATGCTTGGCTATTATTTGTCTTTTTAAAACAATTTTTTTTTGGCCAGGTGTGGTGGCTCACGCTTGTAATCCCAGCACTTTGTGGGGCCAAGGTGGGTGGATCATCTGAGGTCAGGAGTTCAAGACCAGCCTGGCCAACCTGATGAAACCTCATCTCTACTAAAAATACAAAAATTAGCCAGGCATGGTGGCAGGCGCCTGTCATCCCAGCTACTTGGGAGCCTGAGGCACTCCAGCTTGGACAACAAGAGTGAAATTCCATCTCAAGGAAAAAAAAAATTGTTTTATTGCCAGGCACAGTGGCTCACACCTCTAATCCTAGCACTTTGGGAGGCTGAGGCGGGTGGATCATCTGAGGTCAGGGGTTTGAGACCAGCCTGGCCAACGTAGTGAAACCCCATCTCTACTAAAAATAAAAAAAATTAGCTGGGGGTGGTGACGGGTGTCTGTAATCTCAGCTACTTGGGAGGCTGAGGCAGGAGAATCACTTGAACCTGGGAGGCGGAGGTTGCAGTGAGCCAAGATCACGCCACTGCACTCCAGCCTGGCAAGAGAGCAAGACTCTGTCTCAAAAACAAAACAAACAAACAAAAAAATTATTATTTCTATTTTATTTATTTATTTATTTAGTTTGAAACAGCGTCTCACTCTGTCACCCAGGCTGGAGTGCACTGGTGTGATCATGGCTCACTGTATCCTAGACCTCCTGGGCTCAAGCACTTCTTCCATCTCAGCCCCCAGAGTAGCTGGGACTACAGACACGTGCCACCATGCTCAGCTAATTTTTTGTATATTTAGTAGAGACGGGGTTTCGCTCTGTTGCTCAGGCTGGTCTTATACTCCTGGACTCAAGCAATCCGCCTGCCTCAGCCTCCCAAAGTGCTGGAATTAGAGGGATGAGGCACTGTGCCTGGCCTGTTTGTCTTTTTATTGTTGAGTTGTAAAAGTATATATTCTGGATACAAGTGTTTTATCTGATATAAGATGTACAAAAATTTTTAATCTATTATTTGTTTGTTTTGAGACAGGTCTTGCTGTCTTGCCACAGGCTGATTTGTGGTGATGCAATCATAGTTCACTGCAGCCTTAAACTACTAGGCTCAAGCGATTCTGCCACCTCAGCCTCCCGAGCAGCTGGGACTGCAGGCATGCACCAGCACACCTGGCTAAGCTTTTTATTTCATTGTAGAGACAAAATCCTACCCAGGCGGGTCTCTAACTCCTGGCCTCAAGTCATCCTGCTGCCTCAGCCACCCAAAATGCTGGGGTTAATTACAGGTGTAAGCCACCATGCCGGGTCAGTTTTTAATCTTACTGAAGTCCAATTTATCAACTTTTTCTTTTACCACTTTTGCTTTTGGTGTCAGATGTAATAAACCACTGCCTAATGCAAGATCATGATTTACTCCTATGTTTTCTTCTGAAAGTTATACAGTTATAAAGTTTTAGCTCTTACATTTAGGTCCCTGATCCGAGTTAATTTTTTTTTTTGAGACAGAGTCTCAAGCCTGTCACCCAGGCTGGATGCAGGCCTTGATTCAGCTCACTGCAAGCTCCACCTTCCGGCTTTTACGCCATTCTCCTGCCTCAGCCTCCCCGAATGCAGCTGGGATTACAGGCGCCGCCACCTTGCCCGCTAATTTTTGTACTTTTAGTAGAGACGGGTTTCACCGTTAGCCAGGATGGTCTCATCTCCTGACCTCTATCCTGGCCCCTGCCTGCCTCCCAAAGTGCTGGGATTACAGGCTTTGAGCCACCGCTTCTGGCCCATTGAGCACTTTGACATAGTGTGGTCCATTTCTAGGTCCAACTTGCCCTTCGTGATGTCCTGTCCTTTTTAAACTGCTAAGTTTGAAGATGCTTTGTTGTGCAGCAACAGGTAACTGATACATCTACTAATTCATTTCCCCATCTGGTTCAACCAGCCAAGGTCTGTGCATTCTACTTCTTAAATAGGCTGGATCTTCCCATTCTCACTGCCACTCCGTTCCTAAGCCTAAATCCTTTCCCACTGAGACCAGCGCCACTTCAACCTTGTCATCTTTTCTGTTTTCCTCCAGAATGCTTCCATTTTGCCAAAGATTTTTAAAAATACGAATCGGATTATATCCACACCCATTTAAGACAATTCAATGCTCTTAGCACCAAGTCCAAACTCCTTAAAAGGACTTTTTCTTTTTCTTTTTTCTTTTCTTTGAGACAGAGTTTCGCTCTTGCCCAGGGTGGAGCGCAATGGCGTGATCTTAGCTCACTGTAACCTCCACCTCCCAGGTTCAAGTGATTCTCCTGCTTCAACCTCTGGAGTAGCTGGGATTACAGGCGCCTGCTACCACACCTGGCTAATTTTTTGTACTTTTAGTAGAGACAGAGTTTCCCCATGGTGGTCAGGCTGGTCTCGAGATCCTAACATCAGGTGATCCACCCGCCTCGGGCTCCCAAAGTGCTAGGATTATAGGTGTGAACCACTGTGCCCAGCCTAAAAGGACTTTTAAGGCCCTTCACAATCTGTCTCTGACCTCTGGCTTCATGTCTCCATACTCCCCACTTTGGCCATATTACTGGGGTTCCTCAGAGGCACTACAATGTTTTTTGCATTTGCCATGGCATTTGTCTATAATCCCCTTTAGCCTCCACTCCACATACTTTTTTTTTTTTTTTAAGATTGAGTCTCTCTGTCACCCAGGCAGGAGTGTAGTGGCATAATTTCAGCTCACTACAACCTCTGCCTCCTGGGTTCAAGCGATCCTCTTGCCTTGGCCTCCTGAGTAGTTGGGACTACAGGTGTGCACCATCATGCCTAGCTAATTTTTGTATTTTTAATGGAGATGGGGTCTCACCATGTGCCCAGGATGGTCTCGAATTTCTGACCTCAGGTGATCCACCTGCCTTGGCCTCCCAAAGTGCTGGGATTATAGGCATGAGCCACTGCGCCGGTCACACACTCTCTTGTGTAGGCAATGCCATCTCCTTCCAAGCAAGGACAAGTGTCATTTTCCCAAGAAGACTTTTTGACTGTCAAAGACTGTACTACCGGCATTTTGGGAGGCCAAGGCGGGTGGATCTCGAGGTCAAGAGATTGAGACCATCCTGGCCAACATGGTGAAACCCTGCTTCTGCTAAAAATACAAAAATTAGCTAGGCATGGTGGCATACACCTGTAGTCCCAACTACTAGGGAGGCTGAGGCAGGAGAATCGCTTGAACCTGGGAGGCAGAGGTTGCAGCGAGCCAAGATTATGCCACTGCACTCCAGCCTGGCGACAGAGCGAGACTCTGTCTCAATTAAAAAAAAAAAAAAAAAAAAGACTGTACTAACACCTTTCAAATCTTCTATTACACTTTGGGGACAATCTCTTGGCACAAATCCCCTTGTTACCACCCTAACTGTAATCTCCAAATTCTGCCTTTAAATATTATCCATATTGTATTTCCATTACCTATGCCCAACTGCCACTCACATCTGTGACAATACCAACTTTAAAATATAACTCCTCACTGTATCATACCCGCCGTCTTTACTTTTGTGCTGCCCTTGATGGTCGCATGCAGAGTTTACACCATTTCTTGAGTCTCGGCTTGTCGCCTGCTGGAGTGGTCGATCTCAGTTTCATCGTAAGTTCTCCCAGGTTCACGCCGATTCTCCCTGCCTCAGCTCTGAAGATCTCATGCCTCTTTGCCATCAGAACTGATCCATCCCGAGTAGCTGGGACTACAGGCTCAGCCACCGCCTCGCTACTTTTTTGAGTTTTTAGTAGAGACGGGTTTCAATTGTTAGCCAGGATGGTCTCATCTCCTGACTTTAGATCCGCCTCGCCTCGGCCTCCCAAAGTGCTGGGATTACAGGCTTGAGCCACCGCTACCAGCCTATTTCTCTTTTTTTATCCTTAATATTCCTGTGATATGGATATTCATACCCGTTTTATAGATAAGGAAATGGGGACTTTTTTTGATTTCCGAAAAGTAAATCTCTATGCAGATACAAAATATTAGTGCTGGATAGGCTGGGCTTGTGGTTCATGCTCATCCTTAGGGGCAGCACCTCTTTGGGAGGCTGGAGGGCGGATCACGACGCCAGGTTCGAGACAGCCTTGAGCAACATGGTGAAACCCCATCTCTACTGGGGTAAAATAATGCAAATTAGCTGGGCATGGTGGCGGGTACCTGTAATCCCAGCTACCCAGGGTGCCAGGTAGAGAATTGCTAAGCTGAACCCGGAGGGAGTTGCAGTGAGCTGAGATCATGCCACTGCACTCCAGCCTAGGCGACAAAGCAAGACTGCCTCAAAAAGCAAGCATGGGTGGTTCACACTCTGCAATCCCACCTTTGGCTGAGGTGGGTGATCGCCTGAGGTCGGAGTTCAAGACCAACCTGGCCAGCATGTGGTGAAATCCCACTCCTACCAAAATACAAAAATTGTCCAGGTGTGGTGGCAGGTGCCTGTAATCCCAGCCACCGGGAAGCTGAGGCAGGAGAGGCTGGAACTCCCAGGAGGTGGAAGGTAATGAGCTGGGAGATCAAGGCCATTGCACTCCACCCTGGCACAGAGCAAGACCTCGTCTCAAAAACATATATTTTTGGTCAGAAGCGGCTTTCACACAATGGATTTTTCCCCCTATTATATCTGTATTTTGTAATTCTGTGTCCCATTACCAATGAAGAGTGTTTTTCAATGATCTATTGGTGCCATCTCCTGTGGACATTTTAAATTTACATGTGAAGAAAAAATATATATTTTAGATATACTTTTATTACTCTTTAAAACATAAATCCAATCAATTATTTCAACTATAAGTATAGGGAATTTGAGGAATAATATTTTTATCATCATCATCATTATATTTCAAAACACTGCAAAGTACAGAATATAATATGATAAGTCTATTTACCACCCAGATTGAAAAAAGCTCAATGTTTGCCACATTTACTTGGGATATTTTATTGAGAAATATGCAGGATAGTCCAGGTGTGATGGCCCACACCTGTAATTTCACTACTAATCAGTCTGTAACTGTCTTTTTTTTTTTTTTTTTTTGAGACGGGATCTCTCTCTGCCACTCATCCTAGAGTGCAGTGGCACAGTCATGGCTCACTGCAGCCTTGATCTCCCAGGCCCAAGCATCCTCCCACTTCAGCCTCCTGAGTAGCTGGGATTACATGCATGCGCCACCATGTCAACTTATTTTTAAATTTTTTTGTGCAGACAACGTTTTACGATGCTTCCCAGGCTGGTCTCGAATTCCTAACCTCAAGTGATCTGCCAGCTTCAGCCTCCCAAAGTGCTGGGATTAGGGGCATGAGCCACTGCTCCCAACCGCTTTACCTTTTTTTTTTGAGACGGAATCTTGCTCTGTTGTCCAGGCTGGACTGCAGTGACCCAATCTCGGCTCACTGCAACCTCCTTCTCACAGGTTCAAGCAATTCTCCTGCCTTAGCTTCCCAAGTAGCTGGGATTACAGGCGTGTGCCACCATGCCCAGCTAATTTTTTGTGTGTGTGTGTGTATTTTTAGTGAGACGAGGTTTCACCATGTTGGCCAGGCTGGTCTCGAACTCCTGACCTCAAATGATCCACCCACCTCGACCTCCCAAACTGCTGGATTACAGGCAAGTGCCACAGGGCCCAGCCTCCTTTACTTCTTTTTTTTTTTTTTTTTTTTTGAGACAGGGTCTCACACTGTTGCCCAGGCTGGAGTGCAGTGGCGTGATCTTGACTCATCACAACCTTGGCCTCCCAGGCTCAAGCGATTCTCCTGCCTCAGCATCCTGAGTAGCTGGGTTTACAGGCGCACTCCACTACCGCCCAGCTAATTTTTGTGTTTTCAGTAGAGACGGTGTTTCCCCATGTTGGCCAGGCTTGTCTTGAACTCCTGATCTCAAATGATCCACCCGCCTTGGCCTCCCAAAGTGCTGGTATTACAGGCGTGAGCCACCGCACCCAGCCCCTTTACTTCTTTAATCATAGTTTCCTTTAGTTTGTTCCAACATATCTCTAACCACTATTATACCTTGAAGAATTTGTTTGTTAAATCTGAAGTCTGGTTGCTCTCACATGCAGTATCTGTTGCCTGTTTTTTTTTGTTTGTTGCTCGTTTTCTAGTGTGAATCACACTTTCTTGTTTCTTTGTATGTCTATAATTGTTTTTGTCAGAAACATTTTAGATAATACATTATAGTAACTCTGTATACTGTCCCCTTCCTCTGTTTATTTATCTAGTGACTGGCTAGGTTTTTTAGTGTAGTCTGTTCTCCCTGCCTCCCCTCACTGTGTCAAGCTCCTCATGGGAAAAGACTGCTGCTCCTTAAGGGAAAAGGCTGTGTGCCCACTGTCACTCCAGGATGACAGTGGTTTTAACTGCTTTCTTAGTTCCATTCCCTCATTCTGGGAGTTCAGATATGTTTTCTTATTAAAACATAAGACAATACTTTTTAAAAACTGGGCAAAAGAATATGAAATAACTATTGGCTTTAATATTCACATCATTCTATATTCAATATTTTTACACCAAATGCTCTACTGACATTTGTAGACACACACCTTTTTTTTTTTTCCCTGAGACAGAGTCTCGCTCTGTCGCCCAGGCTGGAGTACAGTGGCGTGATCTTGGTTCACTGCAACCTCTGCCTCCCGGGTTCAAGCAATTCTCCTGCCTCAGCCTCCTGAGTAGCTGGGATTACAGGTGCCTGCCACCATGCCCAACTAATTTTTGTATTTTTTAGTAGAGACGGGGTTTCATTGTGTTGGCCAGGCTGGTCTCAAACTCCTGACCTCGTGATCCGCCCGCCTCAGCCTTCCAAAGTGCTGAGATTACAAGCGTTAGCCACCGCGCCTTTTTTTTTTTTTTTTACAAAAAAAAAAAGAAAAAGAAAAAAGAAATTAACCGGGCATGGTGGTGTGTGCCTGTAGTCTCAGCTACACAGGAGGCTGAGGTGGGAGAGTTGCTTGAATCCAGGAGGTGGAGGTTACGGTGAGCCGAGATTATGCCACTGCGCTCCAGCGTGGGTGACAGAGTGACCCTGTCTCGAAAAAACAAATAAAAAAAAAACCAGAAAACTTTTTATTTTTATCTAAATTCAGACTTAGAAAAAAGTTCAGAGAATTCCCATATACCTTTCAATCAGCTTCATCTAATGCTACCTTCTTATATGTCATAGTGTAGTCATTAAAACCAGGAAATTAATCTTGGTATAACTCAGGCATACATTGTTTTATTGCACTTTGCTTTATTGTGCTTTGCAATTTTTTTTTAAACAAATTGAAAGTTTGTGGCACCCCTGCATCACACAAGTCTATCAGCACCATTTTTCCAATAGCATGTACTCACTTTACGTCATAGTGTCACATTTTGGCAATTCTCACAATAGTTCAAACCTTAGTATTATTATTATATTATTGTATCTGTTATGGTGATCTGTATTTAGTGATGTTTGATGTTACTATGTAATTGTTTTGGGGTGCCATGGACTGTGCCCACATAGAACAGCAAGGTTATTCATCAATATGTGTATTCTGACTACATTGTGGATCGGCCATTCCCATATATCAGGGTTCCCCAACACCTGGGTCACAGACCAGTACCAGTCCATGGCCTGTTGGGAACCGGGCTGCACAGCAGGAGGTGAGAGGCGGGCGAGCCAGCAAAGCTTCATCTGTATGGTATTTACAGCCATTCCCATTGCTCACATTGAAGAATTTGTTTGTTAAATCAATTTGAGCGCCACCTCCTGTCAGATCAGCAGCGGCATTAGATTCTCATAGGAGTGTGAACCCTGTTGTGAACTGCACATGTGAGGGATCTAGGTTGTGTGCTCCTTATGAGAATCTAATGCCTGATGATCTGTCACTGTATCTCATCACTCCCAGATGGGACTGTCTATCTGCAGGAAAGCAAGGTCAGGGCTCCCACTGATTCTATATTACGGTGAGTTGTAAAAATATTTCATTACCTATTACAGTGTAATAATAATAGAAATAATGTGCACATTAATTGTAATGTGCTTGAATCATCCCCAAACTACTTCCCCATCCCCCAGTCCATGGAAAAATTGTCTCCATGAAACTGGTCCCTGGTGCCAAAAAGGTGGGAACTGCTGCTCTCTCTCCCTCTTTTTGGACCTTCATATCCCTAAGACACAGCAATACTGAAATTAGGCCAATTAATAACCCTGCAGTGGCCTCTGAGTGCTCAAGTGAAAGGAAGGGTCCCACATCTCTCACTTTAAACCAAAAGCTAGAACTTTCGGTACAATTTTGAACATAAGCAGTGAGAATGATTAACCTTAGTGAGGAAGGCATGTTGAAGGCCAAGACAGGCTGAAAGCCAGGCCTCTTGCTCCCAACAGTTAGCCAAGTTGTGATTGCAAAGGAAAAGTTCTTGAAAGAAATTAAAAGTAGTACTCTAGGCCAAGCACGGTGGCACACACCTGTAATCTCAGTGCTTTAGGAGGCCAAGGCAGAAGGATCACTTAAGCCCAGGAGTTCAAGACTAGCTTGGGCAACATAATGCAATCTTATATCTATAAAAAATAGAAGATAAAAATTAGCCAGATGTGGTGGCATGAGCCTGTAGTCCCAGGTACTCAGGAGTCTGAGGCAGGAGGATCGCTTGAGCCCAGAAGTTCGAGGTTGCAGTTAGCTGTGATCACACCACTGCACTCAGCCTGAGCAACAGAGCGAGATTCTGTCTCAAAAAATAATAACAAACAAATAAATAAAAGTGCTACTTCAGTGAACACACAAATGCTAAAAAAGTAAAATAGCCTTATTGCTGATACGTAGAAAGTTTGACTGGTCTAGGTAGATCAAACCAGTCACAATATTCTCTTAAGCCAAAGCCTAATCAAGAGCAAGACTCTAACTATCTTCAATTCTATGAAGACTAAGAGAGGTTAGGAAGCTTCAGGAAAAAGTTTGAAGCTAGCACAGGTGGATTCATGAGGTAAAGGAAGGAAGCCATCTCCATAACATAAAAGTGCAAAGTGAAGCAGCATGCACTGTTGTAGAAGCTGCAGCAATGGGGATCTTAGATACCCAGATCTAAGATCATTGGTGAAGATGGCTACACTAAACAACAAATATCCAACGTAGATGAAGCAGCTTTATACTGGAACAAGATGCCATCTAGGACTTTTATAGCTAGAGAGGAGAAGTCAATGCCTGGCTTCAAAGTTTCAAAGGACAGGCTGACTCTCCTGTTAGGGGTTGATTCAGCTGGTGACCTTAAGTTGAGGCCAATGGTCATTTACCATTCTGAAAATCCTAAGACCCTTAAGAATTGTGTTAAATCTACTGTGTCTGTACTTTACAAATGGAACAACAAAGCCGAGATGACAGCACATCTGTTTACACATCTGGTTTACTGAATATTTTAAGCCCACTGTTGAGACCTACTGCTCAGACAAAAGATTCTTTTCAAAATATTACAGCTCATTGACAATATACCTTGTCACCCAAGGGCTCTGTCACCCAAGAGATGTACAAGGAGATGAATGTTGTTTTCATACCTGCTAACACAACATTCAGTCTATAGCTCATGCATCAAGGAGTAATTTCAACTTTCAAGTCTTATTATTTAAAGAATATAATTTGTAAGGCTATAACTGCGATAAATAGTGATTCCTCTGATGGATTCAGGCAAAGTAAATTGAAAACCTTCTGGAAAAGATTCACCATTCCAGATGCCATTAAAGAACCCTCATGATTCATGGAAGGAGGTCAGAATATCAGGATTCATAGGAGTTTGGGAGAAGTTGATTCCAATCCTCATAGAAGACATTGAGGAGTTCAAGACTTCAGTGAGAAGTCACTGCAGATGTGGTAGAAAATAGCAAGATAACTAGAATTAGAAGTAGAGCCTGAACATGTGACTGAATTGCTGCAACCTCATGATAAAACTTAAATAGATAAGAGATGTTTCTTACGGAAGAGTAAAGAAAGTGGTTTCTTGGCCAGGCATGGTGGTTCACGCCTGTAACCCCAGCACTTTGGGAGGCTGAGGCAGGCAGGTCGCTTGATGTCAGGAGTTTGAGACCAGCCTGGCCAACATGGCGAAACCCCATCTCTACTAAAAGTACAAAAATTAGCCCAGTGTGGTGGTGGGCACCTGTAATCCCAGCTACTCAGGAGGCTGAGGCAGGAGAATCGCCTGAACCCAGGAGGTGGAGGTTGCAATGAGCCAAGATTGCGCCACTGCACTCCAGCCTGGGTGACAGAGCAAGACTTGGTCTTGAGAAAAAAAAAAAAGAACGTGGTTTCTCGAGACAAAGTCTACTCCTGGTGAAGATGCTGTGAACATTGTTTGTTTTGTTTTGTTTCGTTTCGTTTTGTTTTGTTTTGAGATGGAGTCTTGCTCTGTGGCCCAGTCTGGAGTGCAGTGGTGTGATCTCAACTCACTGCAACCTCCACCTCCCAGGTTCAAGCGATTCTCTTGCCTCAGCCTCCTGAGTAGCTGGGACTACAGGCACATGCCACCATGCCTGGTGAATTTTTGTATTTTTTGTAGAGACAGGGTTTCACAGTGTTGCCTAGGCTGGTCTTGAACTCCTGAGCTCAAGGAATCTGCTTGCCACAGCCTCCCCAAAGTGCTGGGATTACAGGTGTGAGCCACTGTAACCCGGCCAGTGCTCATTGTTGAAATGACAACAAATAATTTAGAATGTTACCTACATTTAGTTAATAAAGATGCAGCAGGGTTTGACTCCAATATTGAAAGAAGTTCTACTGTGGGGTAAAATGCTATCAAACAGCATCGCATGCTGCAGAGAAATCTTTCATGAAAGGAAGAGTCCATTGATGTGACAAACTTCACTGTGGTCTTACCTTAAAAACTGCCACAGCCATTCCAACCCTCAGTAACAACCACCCTGATCGGTAAGCAGCATCTACATGGGGGCAAGACCCTCTAACAGCAAAATAATTAAAAACTTGTTGAAGGCTCAAATGATTATTAGCATTTGTTAGCAATAAAGTATTTTTTTTTTCTTGAGACACGGTTTCGTTCATCACCCAGGCTGAAGTGCGGTGGCATGCTCCCTATTGCACTCTTAACAGACTTAAAGTATAGTATAAACATAATTTTTATATGCACTGGGGAACTAAAACATTTATGTGGTTTGGTTTATTGCAATACTTTATTGCAGTGATCTGGAGCCAATCCTGCAATATCTCCAAGGTGTGCCCGTACTATCATCTAAAGCATAGAACTTATTCAAATTTCAGCAGCGTTTCCAATGATGTCCTTTTCCTATTCCAGGATTTCACATTCACATGGCATTTAGTTATTATTTCTCTCTCTCTTTTTTTTTTTTTTTTTTTGAGACAGCGCCTCACTCTGTCGCCCAAGCTGGAGTGCACTGCATGACCATGACTTGCTGCCGCCTCTACCCCCAGACTCGAGTGACCCTCTCACCTCAGCCTCCTAAAAAAAAAATGAGGTGAGTATGGTAGTGTGTACTCATAGTCCTCCCGAGTAGCTAGTAGCTAGGACTATAAGCACACACCACCACACTCACCTCATTGTTTTGTTTTTTTGTAGAGACGAAGTCTCACTTTGTTGCCCAGCCTTCTCCTTAGTCTTTTGCTGCTGTTATTTTAGAGTTAGGGTCTTGCTCTGTCACCCAGACTGGAGTGCAGTCACACAATCATAGCTTACTGCAGCCTTGACTTCCTGGGCTCAAGTGGTTCTCCTGCCTCATCCTCCCCAGTAGCTAGGATTACAGGCATATGCCACCATGCTGAGCTAATTTTTTCAAACCTTTTTTTTTCTTTTGAGAGACAGAGTCTTGCCGTACTGCCCAGGCTCTGAGTTTCTCCTAATGTCCTCAGTCTTTCTTTATCTTCCAATGATCTTGACAGTTTTTGGAGACTACTGGTCAATTCGGAGAAATTTGGAGAAGGCCCCTCAATTTGGGTTTGTTTGATGTTTTCTCATGGTTAGAATAAAGTTATGCATTTTGGGAAAGGATATTACAGGAATACAGCCATGCATTGCTTAAGGACAGGGATACCTACTGAGAAATGTGTCATTAGCTGATTTCATCATTGTGTGAACATCATAGAGTGTGTTTACACAAGCCCGGATAGTATATCCTACTACACACCTAGGCTATGGTGTAGCCAATTGCTCCCAGGCTACAAAACTGAACAGCGTGTTACTTTACTGAATACTGTAGGCAACTGTAATACAATGGTAAATATTTGTGTACCTAAACATAGAAAGGACACAGTAAAGGATAGTACAAAAGATAAAAAATGGTACACCCTTATAGAGCACTTGCCATGAATGGAGTTTGCAGGACTTGAAGTTGCTCCGAGTGAGTCAGTGAGTGAGTGGTGAGTTAATGTGAAAGCCACGACATTGCTGTACGCTTCTGTAGACCTTATAAGCACTGTACACTTAAACTACACTGCATTTATAGAAAACAAAATTTTCTCTTTATTATTTATATATTTATTTATGTAGAGACGGAGTTTCGCTCTTGTTGCCCAGGCTGGAATGCAGTGGCATGATCTCAGTTCACTGCAACCTCTGCCTCCCAGGTTCAAGTGATTTTCCTGCCTCAGGATCCCGAGTAGCTGGGATTACAGGCACGTGCCACCATGCCCGGCTAATTTTTGTATTTTTAGTAGAGATGGGGTTTCACCATGTTGGCCAGGCTAGTCTCAAACTCCTGACCTCAGGTGATCCACCTGCCTTGGCCTCCCAATGTGAAAGGATTACAGATGTTAGCCACTGTGCCAGGCATTATTTATTAATTTTTTAATTAAAAAAAAAGAGACAGGGTCTCACTATGCCGCCTAGGCTAGTCTCGAACTCCTGGGCTCAAGCGATCTTCCCACCTTGGCCTCCCAAAGTGCTGGGATTACAGGTGTGAGCCACTGCACCTGGCCAGAACACCATTTCTCTTCAATGATAAATTAACCTTAGTTAACCCTATAATAACAATGCCTGGCTGGGTGCAGTGGCTCACGCCTGTAATCCTAGCACTTTGGGAGGCCAAGGCAGGTAGATCACCTGAGGTCAGGAGTTCAAGACCAGCCTGGCCAACATGGCGAAACCTCGTCTCTACTAAAAATACAAAAATTAGCTACGCATGGTGGCGAATGCCTGTAGTCCCAGCTACTCGGGAGGTTGAGGCAGGAGAGTTGCTTGAACCTCGGGGGTGGAGGTTGCAGTGAGCTGAGATCGTGCCACTTCACTCCAGCCTGGGCGAAAGAGCGAGACTCTGTCTCAAAACAAACAAAAAGAAAAACAATGCCTTCCTCTGGAATACCTGCTGAGGAACCTGCCTCAGGCTGTTTTACAGTTAACTTTTTTTGTAATAAGTAGAAGGAGTACACTCTAAAATAATGATAAAAGTACAGCATAGTAAATACATAAACTAGTAACATAATTTAAAAATACTATTACCAAGTATTATGTGCTGTACATAATTGTATGTGTTATAGTTTATTTCTGCACAAGACAGAAATTAACTTTTTTTTTTTTTTTTTTTTGGAGATGGAGTTTTGCTCTTGTCATCTAAGCTGGAGTGCAATCGTTTGAACTTGGCTCACTGCAACCTCTGCCTCCTGGGTTCAAGCAATTCTGCCTCAGCCTCCCAAGTAGATGGGATTACAGGCGTGTACCACCACTCCTGGCTAATTATTGTTTTATTAGCAGTGACGGGGTTTCACCATGTTGGCCAGGCTGGTCTCGAACTCCTGGCCTCAGGTGATCTGCCAGCCTTGGGCTCCCAAAGTGGTGGGATTACAGGCGTGAGCCACCGGCCCCGGCCAGAGCCCTCTATTGACATGTGTCTGCACAGTTATCATGCAAAGGAAGACAAGTTACATGTAAAAGGATGGCGGTTGTAATATTCTTTGAAATAGCAAAAAATTGGAAAATATCTCACATGATCATTGTGGAAGATTGGCTAGATAAATGGAGACTACTCCATATCATGGAATACTAACTACCATTAAGGAAAAGGTAGAGAAAACAACTTAAAAGGGGAAAAAATATATGAAAAACAATGGTTTTCAAAACATTGACTATCAGGTTATAAAGGACAGTGATCCTTGTGGACATGCATTTTACATATGTATTGAATACTTTTGTGCCTTTGCTTGTACATGCCTAACTTGAAAACACACATTTGCCATTGACCACTAGGTGGTACCATATCACAAATTATTCTACAGTCAGGATAGGCATTTTTAAACAGGTTTCTTGTTTTGAGAGTGTCTGATAATGTCTCCCTCAAAACTGTCAGGTTTAAACCTTGTGGGTCCAGTTCCAATATGAATGTAAAGAACTTAGCTGAACTACATACATAAGTAACCACATAGTGAGACTGATTGGGGTCTGTGTTCCTCCACTCAACTTGTATTTGTTGTGTCTGTGATAGATTAGCCACTATCTTTCTGATACATCTCAGAGAAGAAATATCTCTTCTCTGACTTATTTCCGTCTGGACTACCAGATATCCCTATGCATACCATCTCTTGTTTCTCCTCCTCAGTTCAACTGGTTCAGTCTGAGAACTTTACTGACTGTGGGTACGTCTTCCACCTTTGCCCTTTCATTTATCAATAAAACCAAAGAAAGAACAATAGTCCATTTCCTTAGGGTGGTACAAGGAGGCCAAGGCCTCACTATTTATAGCAAATAATGCAAATGGAAATAAACCTAGGTATCTTGTCCTGCAGGTAATTTTGTTTTGGATCTTTGCTACTGTTTAACTTCCTTTGGTGACCAGCCATATTTCATTAACCTTGCAAGCAGTTGGACCTTGCTCAATTGCAGGAAATGCTGGGAAATCTCATTCAGCTGTCGCTACATCTTGTCCCAAAGCACTTGTAGACTGGCAAGGCTTGTTATCTGACTTCCTGTCATGGTAATTTGCTTTATTTCATGTCCTTTATCTTTTATTTCATTTTATTATTTTTTTGAGACAGGGCCTTGCTCTGTTGCCCAGGCTGGAGTGCAATGACATGCTCACAGCTCACTGCAGCCTTGACCTTCCAGGCTCAAGCGATCCTCCCACTTCAGCCTCCCTAGTAGTTAGGTTTATAGGAATGCACCTCCATGTCCAGCTAATTTTTGTTTGTTTGTTTTTGTAGAGACAGGGTTTCACCATGTTGCCATGTTGCCCAGGCTGGTCTTGAACTCCTGGACTCAAGCAATCTGCCTGCTTTGGTCTCCCAAAGTGCTGGGATTACAGGCATGAGCCACCGCTCCTGGCCATATTTCATTTTTAATGGACAGATGATAATTGCATATATTTATGGGGTAAAGTGTGATGTTTTGATACATGAATACATTGTAGAATGATTAAATTAGGCTACTTAACATATCCATCACCTCACATACTTATTTCTTTGTGATAAGAACACTGAAAATCTCACTGAGCAATTTTGGAAGATAGTCCACTATTATTAACTATAGTCACCATGCTGTGGGGTGGCTCACTAGAACTTACTCGTCTCGCCAAACTGAAACTTTGTGCCCTTTGATTAACAGTTCTTCTTTCCCCCTCCACTCCCTCCCCTCAGTCCCTGGTAATCACCATTCTACTCTCTACTTCTATTAGTTCCATTACAGGTGAGATCATGGGGTATTTGTCTTTTTGTTCCTGGCTTAGTGCACTTAGCATAATGTCCTCCAGGTTCATCCAAGTTGCCACAAATGACAAAATTTTCTTTTCTTTTTTGGGATGCTGAATAGTATTTTATTGTGTATATATCTTACATTTATTTGTATTTATTTATTTATTTACCTATTTATTTATTTACGTTTTGAGACAGAGTTTGCTCTTGTTGCCCAGGCTGGAGTGCAATGGCACGATCTCGGCTCACTGCAACCCCCACCTCCCAGGTACAAGCGATTCTCCTGTCTCAGCCTTCCAATAGCTCAGATTACAGGCATGCGCCACCATGCCCAGCTAATTTTTTTGTATTTAGTAGAGACGGGGTTTCACCACGTTAGTCAGGCTGGTCACAAACTCCTGACCTCAGGTGATCCACCTGCCTCGGCTTCCCAAAGTGCTGGGATTACAGGCGTGTGCCACTGCGCCTGGTGAGGTACTATACACTTTCAAACAACCAGATCTCATGAGAACTCTACCACGAGAACAGCAAGGGGTAAGTCCACCCCCATGATTCAATCATCTCCCATCGGAATATTCTAAGATAGAGTCTGAGAGATAAGATTCCTGGGTTAGGCCGGGCGCGGTGGCTCAAGCCTGTAATCCCAGCACTTTGGGAGGCCGAGACGGGCGGATCACGAGGTCAGGAGATCGAGACCATCCTGGCTAACACGGTGAAACCCCGTCTCTACTAAGAAATACAAAAAATAGCCGGGCGAGGTGGCAGCGCCTGTAGTCCCAGCTACTCGGGAGGCTGAGGCCGGAGAATGGCGTGAACCCGGGAGGCGGAGCTTGCAGTGAGCTGAGATCCGGCCACTGCACTCCAGCCTGGGCGACAGCGCGAGACTCCGTCTCAAAAAAAAAAAAAAAAAGATTCCTGGGTTAAAAAATGAATTCATATGTAACTGTGCTAGATATAGACAGATTCCTCCATATAGGCTTTACTAGTTTGCATTTCCCCAGCAACATTTGAGTGTCTGTTTCTGCACAAACTTGCCAAGAGAGTATGTTGTCAAACTTTAGATTTTGTCCATGGCCGGGCGCGGTGGCTCAAGCCTGTAATCCCAGCACTTTGGGAGGCTGAGGCGGGTGGATCACGAGGTCAGGAGATCGAGACTATCCTGGCTAACATGGTGAAACCCCATCTCTACTAAAAATACAAAAAACTAGCCGGGCGTGGTGGCGGGCGCCTGTAGTCTCAGCTACTCGGGAGGCTGAGGCGGGAGAATGGCGTGAACCCGGGAGGCGGAGCTTGCAGTGAGCCGAGATCACGCCACTGCACTCCAGCCTGGGAGACACAGGGAGACTCCGTCTCAAAAAAAAAAAAAAAAGAAAAGAAAAGATTTTGTCCATGTGGGAGATGAGAAATTGTCAGAATTAGTTTAATTTTCTCTTATTATGAACAAGGTTGTGCATCTTTTCATATGGCTAAAGGACATTGCATTTTGTTTTCTTGTGAAGTGTCTTTTCAAATCTCTAGTCCATTTTTCTATGAGGTTGGTGGTCTTTTTCTTCTCTCTACATTTCCTAGATCTGCCCATTGAAAAGGTCTAGAAACAGTGATAAACCAAAGAGAAATGAGCACCCCAAGCACCCAGCGAGTGGTTTTCAAAGACCATTTCATACTGGGAAACTCAAGACTCTTTGGGGAAAATGGCTGCTTCGAAGTCTGGGATAGAAAATGAAACATACAAGATAAGCCTGGAGCATCTTGTCAAAGCAGCTTTCTAGGAAGCTATCAAAGAGGTTGGTGTCAAAAGTATTCAGAAATCACCTTAAAGAGGTTGCACTGGTCAAATGTGAGATAATCTGAGTGTTAAAAAATGCAATGGATGGTTCCATCCTGGCTAACACGGTGAAACCCCATCTCTATTAAAAAAAAATACAAAAAATTAGCCAGGTGTGGTGGCGGGCTCCTGTAGTCCCAGCTGCTCAGGAGGTTGAAGCAGGAGAATGGCATGAACCCGGGAGGCGGACCTTGCAGTGAGCCAAGTTCGCGCCACTGTACTCCAGCCTGGGTGACAGAGAGAGAATCTGGTAAAAAAAAAAAAAAAAAAAAAAAAAAGAAAAGAAAAGAAAAAGAAAAAGAAAAAAATTGCAATGGATTGAAACACATAAAATAAATGTAAATTCATGAGTTTATAGTGCTGCTCAAACAAATTATTTAGTCACTGTTGCAGGACGGTAGAAAATAACTCATTTGGAAAGCTTGGAAATAAAAGTAGAGAATCAGGTATGTTTGCTGCCTTTCCAGTACCGCCATTTGGTACAGTACTTCTATGTCACCAAATAGTAGGTGAGGGGAAGTGGAAGTGTTCTTTATAAAAGTAGTCCAGCTAATACACAAAGAAGAAATGAAAAAATTAGAATATAACTACATGTAAATCCCTAATGGAGTTGTTGATCTATTATTGACCATCAATAGCTGATGATGAGAGATAAAGTTGTTATGCGCCTCCTAACTGAAGAACACAATATGAAGCAGTCTTGGCAAAAAATCAATCAAGCAAGCAAGCAAATAGACAAAACAAAACAAAAAAACAAAGTTGATTAAGCCTCTAGATCCAACTACAGAAAATTTGGAAGGCAGAAGAACATGTTAAATAAACCAGGAGGAATGTATCAACAAAATTGAGTCAGCATTTTCTAATAGAATTTTCTACAATGATGAAAATATACAATATTTGCACTGTCCAGTAGCCATTAGTCAGTGCATTGTACGGACATATCTGTAAGCCAGGTGTGAGCTTTTTGGCAAAGCTGGTCATAGGAGAGTCTACACAAGACCATGGATGTGGATTGATGGAGGGGCAGCAATGCATCAAGAGTAGGTGTCAAAGGAGGAGTGGATATTGAACAAGTCAGAGCCATGTGCCTATATGACTTACTTATGCCTTCTAGGCATGCTTCATTCCGTATCATATATACCACCACCATCTGATGATGGATTGCTGCACATGCCTCACTTCAGGGCTTGGCAGGTGTATTAGTCCATTCTCACACTGCTATAAAGACATACCTGAGGCCAGGTATGGTGGCTCATGCCTGTAATCCCAATACTTTGGGAGGCTGAGGCAGGTGTATCACTTGAGGTCAGGAGTTCAAGACCAGCCTGGCCAACATGGTGAAACCCCATTTAGCCAGGAATGGTGACAGGTGCCTGTAGTCCCAGCTACTTGGGAGGCTGAAGCAGAATTGCTTGAACCTGGTAAGTGGAGGTTGCAGTGAGCTGAGATTGCACCACAGCACTCCAGCCTGGGCGACAGAGCAAAACTCTGTCTCAATGAAAAGATGGCTGGGTGCGGTGGCTCACGCCTGTAATCCTGACACTTTGGGAGGCCAAGGCGGTGAATCACCTGAGGCCAGGAGTTCAAGACCAGCCTGGCCAACATGGTAAAACCCTGTCTCAACTAAAAATACAAAAAAATTAGCTGGGCATTGTGGCAGGTGCCTGTAATCTCAGCTACTTCGGTACGGTGATGCAGGAGAATTGCTTGAACCCAGGAGGCGGAGGTTGCAGTGAGCTGAGATTGCGTCATTGCACTCCACCCTGGGCGACAAGAGAGAAACTCTGTCTCAAAAAAAAAAAAAAAAAAAAAAAAAGGACATACCTGAGTGTCTGAGACTGGGTAATTTATAAAGAAAGGAGATTTAATCATTTAATTGACTCACAGTTCTGCAGGCTGTACAGGCTTCTGCTTTTGGAGAAGCCTCAGGAAAACTACAATCACGGCAGAAGGTGAAGGGGAAGCAGGCACATCTTCGCATGGCTAGCGGGAGAGAGAGGGAGAGAGAGAAAAAGGGGAGGCGCTATACGCTTTCTTTCTTTTCTTTTTTTTTTTGAGATGGAGTCTCGCTTTGTTGCCCAGGCTGCAGTGCAGTGGTGCAATCTCAGCTCACTGCAACCTCCGCCTCCCAGGTTCAAGCAATTCTCCTGTCTCAGCTTTCCCAGCAGCTGGGACTATAGGTGCGGGTCACCATGCCTGGCTAATTTTTGTATTCTTACTAGAGATCGGGTTTCACTGTATTGGTCAGGCTGGTCTCGAATTCCTGACCTCAGGTGATCCATCTGCCTCTGCTCCCCAAAGTGCCGGGATTACAGGCATGAGCCACCGTGCCTAGCCAAAATCAACTCAAAATTACTTAAAGACCTTTTTTTTTTTTTTTTTTTTTAAGATGAAGTTTTGCCTTGTTGCCCAGACTGGAGTGTAGTGGCACGATTTCAGCTCACTGCAACCTCCCCTTCCTGGGTTCAAGCGATTCTCCTGTCTCAGCCTCCTGAGTAGTTGGGATTACAGACATGCGCCACCACACCTGGCTAATTTTATATTTTTAGTAGAGACGGGGTTTTACCATGTTGGTCAGGCTGGTCTTGACCTCCTGACCTCAGGTGACCCACCTGCCTTGGCCTCCCAAAGTGCTGGGATTACAGGAGTGAGCCATTACATCTGGTGAGGTACTACACACTTTCAAACCACCAGATCTCGTGAGAACTCTATCACGAGAACAGCAAGGGGTAAGTCCACCCCCATGATTCAATCATCTCTCATCGGCCTCCTCCTCCAACACCGGCAACTACAGTTGGACAGGAGATTTGGGTGGGGACACAGAGCCAACTCATATCAGCAGGTCAGAGAGTTCCTTGTTCATAGAGTTGCAGTCATGCGTCACCTAACAACAGTGATGTGTTCTGAGATATACATTGTTAGGCGATTTCATCACTGTGTGAACATCATAGAGTGTGCTTACTCAAAACTAGGTGGTATAGCTTACTACATACCTAGGCTATACAGTATAGCCTATTGCTCCTAGACTACAACCTGTACAGCATGTTACTGTGCTGAATGCTGTAGGCAATTGTAACACAGTGGTAAGTATTTGGATATCTAAACACAGAAAAGGTACAGTAAAGATACAGTGTAAAAGATGAAAAATAGTACACCTGTACAGGGCACTTAAGAATGGTGCTTGCAGGACTAGAAGTTGCTCTGGGTGAGTTAGTGAGTGAATGTGAAAGCCTAGGCCATTACTGTGCACTACTGTAGACTTTGTTTTATTTATTTATTTATTTATTTAGAGACGGAGTTTCGCTCTTGTTGCCCAGGCTACAGTGCAGTGGCACGATCTCGGCTCCTGGATTCAAGCAATTCTCTTGCCTCAGCCTCCTGAGTAGCTGGGATTACAGGCATCCGCCACTATGCCTGGCTAATTTTTTGTATGTTTAGTAGAGATGGGGTTTCGCCACGTTGGGCAGGCTGGTCTCGAACTCCTGACCTCAGGTGATCCGCCTGCCTTGGCCTCCCAAAGTGCTGGGATTACAGGCATGAGCCACTGTGCCCAGTCACTACTGTAGGTTTTATAAACACTATACACTTAGGCTATGCTAAATGTATAAAAAATATTTTTTCTTCAATAATATTTTTACCTTATAAAGTTTAAGAAACCTTTTTGACTCTTGTAATAACAATTAGCTTAACATACAAACACATAGCGCAGCTGTACAAAAATATTCTTTCTTTATATCCTTATTATACAAGTTTTTCTCTATTTTAAATTTTTGGGCCAGGCACAGTGGGCAGTGGTGTGTGCCTGTAATCTCAGCACTTTGGGAGGCCAAGCTGGGTGGATCTCTTGAGCTCAGGAGTTTGAGACCAGCCTGGGCACCATGGTGAAACCTCGTCTCTATGAAAAATATAAACATTAGCTGGGCCTGATGGTGTGTGCCTGTAGTCCCTGCTACTCAGGAGGCTGAGGTGAAATGATAGCTTGAGCCCAGGAGGTTGAGGCTGCAGTGAGCTGTGATTGCGCCACTGAACTCCAGCCTAGGTGACAGAGTGAGGCTGTATCAAAAAAAGAAAAATTATTTTGTTTTTTACTTTTTAAATTGTTTGTTAAAAGCTAAGACACAAACACAAGGCTGGGCACAGTGACTCATGCCTGTAATCCCAGCATTTTGGGAGGATGAGGAGGGAGGATCACTTGAGCTCAGGAGTTCAAGACCAGCCTGGGCAAAATGGTGAAACCCCATCCCTACTACAAATACAAAAAACTAGCTGGGCATGGTGGTGCATGCCTGTGGTCCTAGCTACTCAGGAGGCTGAGGTGGGAGGATCGCTTGAGCCTGGAAGGTAGAGGTTGCAGTGAACTGGGATTGTACTACTGCACTCCAGGCTGGGCAACAGAGCCAGACTCTACTTCAAAAAAAGAAAAGAAAAGAAAAGAAAAAACGTAAGACACAAACACAAATATTCTCCTAGGTCTACATAGGGTCAGGGTCATCAATGTCACTATTTTCTACCTCAATATTTTCTCCCACTGGAAGATCTCCAGAGGCAATAACATGCATAGAGCTGTCATCTCTTATGATAACAATGTCTTCTTCTGGAGTTCCTCCTGGAGTTCCTCCTCAGGTTGTTTAACAGTTAACCCCTTTTTCTTTTTTAATGAGTACAAAGAGTAGACACCATGATTAAAAATATTGTATAGTAAATACATAAGCCAGTAACAAGTCATTTATTATCATTATCAAGTATTATCTGCTTACCTAATTGTATGTGCTACACTTTTGCGCAACTGGCAGTACAGATTTGTTTACATTGGTATCACCATAAATGCACAAGTAATGTGTTGTGCTACAATGTTATAACAGCTACAATGTCACTAGGTGACAGGAATTCATTTTTAGAGGTTTTAAACTTTTACTTTGGTAGAGACAGAGTCTAACTGTGTTGTCCAGGCTAGTCTCAAACTCCTGGCCTCAAGTGATCCTCCTGTCTTGGCCTCCCAAAGTGCTGGGATTACAGGTATGAGCCACTATGCCCAACCTTCCAACAGGAATTTTTAAGCTCCATTATAATCTTATGGGACCACTGTTGTATGTGTGGTTCATGATTGATTGAAATGTCATGATAGTGGCCGGGCACAGTGGCTCACGCCTGTAATCCCAGCACTTTGGGAGGCCGAGACGGGAGGATCACGAGGTCAGGAGATTGAGACCATCCTGACTAACACGGTGAAACCCCGTCTCTACTAAAAATACAAAAAATTAGCCGGGTGCGGTGGCGGGCGCCTATAGTCCCAGCTACACGGGAGGCTGAGGCAGGAGAATGGCATGATCCTGGGAGGCAGAGCTTGCAGTGAGCAGAGATTGTGCCACTGCACTCCAGCCTGGGTGACAGAGCAAGACCCCGTCTCAAAAAAAAAAAAAAAAAAAGAAATGTTATGATAAAGCACATGGCTGTGCTTGACTTCCCATAGTCAAACATTCAATCTTTAGCAGGGCTTAGTAGTAAATCAGAAACTGCTTCTTAAAAGGAGAATAATTAACAGCAAAAGAGGGCATGACTTTGCTCCAGAATTATACATATGTGTGCTACGATTCTCCTCCTGGGGCTCACCAGTGGCTTTGTCTAGTGCCTTTAAACAAAAATTTTTTTTTTTTTTTGGCTGGGCATGGTGGCTTACGCCTGTAATCCCAGCACTTAGGGAGGCCGACGCAGGCAGATCAAGAGGTCAGGAGATCGAGACCATCCTGGCTAACACAGTGAAACCCCGTCTCTACTAAAAATACAAAAAATTAGCTGGGCGTAGTGGCAGGTGCCTGTAGGCCCAGCTATTGGGGAGACTGAGGCAGGAGAATGGCGTGAAGCTGGCAGGGAGAGCTTGCAGTGAGCCAAGATTGCACCACTGCATTCCAGCCTGGGCAACAGAGTGAGACTCCGTCTCAAAAAAAATAAATAAATAAAAACAAAAATAAATAAATAAATAAATAAAATAAAAATAAAAAAAATATATATTTTAACCAAAGAACATTCAAAGTGTTATGTGTCCAAAGGCCCAAGTGGCACAGTGGCTTGTACCACAGCCTGGATTTGCTGCAGTCTTTTATTGCTTTGGGACATCACTCAAAATTGGTTCCTTTACGCTAAGTGGGTTGGAGCAGCACACCCAAATATAGTATGTTTGCTTTCAAAATCCCAAGAAGCTAAATCTATAAAATCCTTAGAAGAAAATAGGCATAAAACTTTGTGACCTTGGATCGTGCAGTGATTTCTTAAAGTACAGCAACCAAAGAAAAAATAGATAAAATGACTTTATCAAAATTAAAAACTTTTGAACATCAAAGAACACTCTCAAAAAAATGAAAAGGCCACCTACAAAATGGGAGAAAATATTTCAAATATTATATATCTGATAAGGTCTAGTATCTAGAATATATTTAAAAACTCTTACAACCCTGTGATAAAAAGCCCAATTTAAAAATTGACGAAGGATCTAAACAGGCATTTCTGTAAAGACATACAAATTACCAAAAAGCACATGAAAAGATCTTTAACACCATTAATTGTTAAAGAAATGCAAATCAAAATCACAATGAGATACTGCTTCATACTCACTAGAATGGCTATAATAAAAAAGATGAACAGTAACAAGTATTGGCAAAGATGTGGAGAAATTGGAACCCTTATATATTTCCTGGTCAAAATGTAAAACAGTACAACCACTTTTGCTAGCAACTTGGAAGTTCATAAAAAACGTAAACATAGAGTTACCATGTGACCTAGCAATTCTACTCCTAGGTATATACCCAGGAGCATTGAAAACATATGTTTGAGGCTGGGTGTGGTGACTCACACCTGTAATCCCAGCACTTTGGGATGCTGAGGCAGGTGGATCACTTGAGGCCAGGAGTTCAAGACTAGCCTGGCCAATATGGTGAAATCATCTCTACTAGAAATGCAAAAAATTAGCCAGGCATGGTGGCACATGCCTGTAATCCCAGCTACCTGGGAGGCTGAGGCAGGAGAATCACTTGAACCTGGGAAGTGGAGGTTGCAGTGAGCCAAGATCACACCACTGCACTCCAACCTGGGTGACAGAGTGAGGCTCTCTCAAAAAAAAAAAAAAGTCCCCCAAGTACTTATACATACTTATATATAAATATTCCTAGCAGCATTATTCATAATATTCAAACAACCCAAATGTTCGTCAACTCATGACAGATAGATACACAAAATGTGGTATATCCATACAATGTAATGGTATTCAGCCATAAAAAGTAATGAAGTACTGATACACATGACAACATGGATTATCCTTTAAAACATGTTAAGTGAAAGAAGCCAGCCTCCAAAGGCCACATATTGTGATTCTGTTTATAAGAGATGTCCAGAATAGGCAAATCCATAGACACAGAAAGATCAGTGATGGCCAGGGGCTGCGGGGAGGACTGTTAATAGGAATGGGCTTTTTCGGGGGGTGATGAAAATGTTCTGGAATTCGATAGTGGTGATGACTGCACAACTCTGTAAACATGCTGAAACCCATTCAACTGTACTTTGTTCTTCTTTAATCTGAAAGTAGTTCTTCAGTTTTTCTTTGTTATTTGTGACACGGACACCTTCGAAGAACACAGGCTGGTTATTTTGTACAATGTTCCTTGATTTGAATTTATCTGAAATTTCTTCATGATTAGATTCAGGTTATGCATTTTTGAGCAGAAATGATGTGCCATTCTTAGTGTATCATTTCTGGAGACACACAACATCGGTTTTCCTGATGTCACTTTGTCCCAATATTGATGATGTTAACTTGGATCATTTGATGAAGCTTGTCCAGGTTTTGTCACTGTCAAGTTACTATTTTTCTTTTTACAGTCAACATGTAGTTTGTGGGAAGATACTCTGATACTATGAAAATGACTTATTCTTCATCAGACTTTCACACATTCATGATTTTCTAAATCCTCTATGGTTTAAAATGACTTGTTTCTACTCACACTAGAGACTGTTTAAATGTATTTGTGTTTTACTCCTAAATTAACACTGCTAGCTTTACATAAGAATGTTTTTCAAGAAAATTCCTGATACTCTGAATATCCTAATCAAAAGGGAAGCATCCAGGCTAAGAAAAATTTGCTACAAATAATTAAAAAACAGTAGGGGCCGGGCACAGTGGCTCACGCCTGTAATCTCAGCATTTTGGGAGGCCGAGGTGGGTGGATGATCTGAGGTTGGGAGTTTGAGACCAGTCTGGCCAAAATGGCAAAACCCTGTCTCTACTAAAAATACAAAAATTAGCCAGACGTGGTGGCAGGCACCTGTAATCCCAGCTACTCGGGAAGCTGAGGCAAGAGAACTGCTTGAACCCGGGAGGTGGAGGTTGCAGTGAGCCGAGATCCCACCACTGTACTCCAGCCTGGGCGACAGAGCAAGACTCTGTCTTAAAACGAACAAACCAGTAGGGTGCCTTCTCTTTTCTGTTCTCTTTTGTTTTCAAATGTAAACTCTATGTCTAGACATAGAAATGAACACACCATTGTTCAGTATAATTACATCCATTGTTTATGGGGCTGAATCAGTCTGGTGGGGGAGGATTGACTAACAAGGAGGTTAACAGAATTTCCTCCTTCCCATTCAAACACAGATTGGAACAAATACAGGTTTGGAAATGAAAAATAATGTTTTAAATGCTTTTATTAAGGTTATCATTTGATTGTTTTTTTATTGTAGTCCGGGTGATGGTGCGTGCATACATATTTATAGAAAAGCTAGTGGTTTAGGAGACATTCTGGAAATAAAATACTACAGAAGGAAGTGATTGGGCTCCTTCGATTGATATTTCAGCAGCACTGCTTCCTGGCTACATGTGACCCTAACTTAAGCATTGTAAGCCTCAGTTTCCTCATCTGAAACATGGTGGGGTAACAGTAGTACTCAACTCATTGTTTAGCAGATTAAATGAGACTTGTCAAGCACTTGCTGTGGAATTGGCACCTAGTAAGTACTCTGTAATGTTTGTTATTATTGTCCTTATCATTGAGCAATCTTTTTTTTTTGAGACAGGGTCTCACTCTGTTGCCCAGGCTGGAGTGCAGTGTCATGATCTCGGCTCATTGTAACCTCTGCCCCCATACTCAAGCGATCCTCTCATCTCAGCCTCCTGAATAGCTGGGACCACAGGTGTGCACCACCATGTCTGACTATTTTTTCGTATATTTAGTAGAGATGGCATCTCACTATGTTGCCCAGGCTGGTCTTGATCTCCTGAGGTCAAGCGATCCGCCCACCTTGGCCTCTGAAATTGCTGGGATGATAGGCATGAGCCACTGCGCCCGGCCTACATTGAGCAGTTTTAACTGGGCTGGGGTTATGGCAGTGACAATGTTTTTAGAAGGAAGATTATTGACATTGCAAGGCTGAGTGCACAAGCTTAAAGTCTTACCACTGCCTATTAATTCTACCAATGTAGCCTCATTCCTTTTGGGCCATGAAGGAATTTGTAGCTCCAGATGTTCCAATCAAAAAACAAAAGGCCTGAGGACATGACCACCCTCCTGAGCTGCGTTAGAGAGCTGGGTCCTGGAAGAGCCAGGAGCAGAGGCAGGAGAACACCAGCTCTAGAAGAATGGTTAAGGGAGTGGCCATAGCACCCAACTTCTGGGCTTAAATCTCACCTCCAGGAACAACTGGTGTGAGCTTTCATTATTTGTATCACTCTGATACTTGAGTATCCCCATTTGTAAAAAGAGGAGCATTATTAATTACTCTTTATTAACAAGAGAAAAGCAAACAGAAGTTTAATAGTAGTGTATCTCCTGTACATATGAGAGATACCCAGAGAAATAAGTAAATCTCCTAGAGTAGATCTCAAAAAGTTGTCTTAGAGTTCAGGCTTAAATACCATGTTTCCTGAAACAAAGGAAGAAGGGTATGGGGAAAGCCTGGTTAGGGAGAGATGATCAAGAAAAGCATCTTAATAAGGGCAAGGTTTGTTATGACTTTTTCTTTTCTTTTTAAGACAGGGTCTCACTCTGTTGCCCGTGCTGGAGTGCAGTGGTTCTATTTCAGCTCACTGCAGCCTTTACCTCCTAGGCTCAGGTGATCCTCCCGCCTCAGCCATCCAAGTATCTGGGACTGTAGGCATGCGCCACATGCCCAGCTAATTTTTGTAGAACTGGAGTTTTGCCATGTTGCCCAGGCAGGTCTCAAATTCCTGGGCTTAAGCCATTTGCCCACCTCAGCCTCCCAAAGTGCTGAGATTACAGGTGTGAGCCTGTTATGACATTTTAAGTCAATTATTTCTCCATTGATAAGAGTCTCTAGTGATTTAGTTATCCTTCTCTTTCTGGTGCAGAGAGAAAGACACCTTTAAAAATGGAGATTTCCTTCATAAATGTCAGTTTGTCTTTCAAAAGGGTAACTTTTCTGAACTTCTCCTGTGTCTGCAGTTTCTCAAAAATAATCCTTATGCCAAAGGGGCACATCTGGGGTAGCATATTCTGGTCTTCTACCGTCATATTTTAGGGTGGCATGTCCTGAGCCCCATCAATGGTATTTTCTATGTATTGCACTGTGGGGAATTTAACAAAGGCAGTGGATTCTGGCATTGTTAACCCCTCAATAACTAGATGCATACCAGTTTTTCCTCCTACTCAAAGAGAACAGCTGGAGTTGGTCGCATGTGTGCACAACACGGAACTGGATTTTTACCAAGGGCTGGCTTACTCAGTGCCAGGCACTGTTCTAAATACTTAACATACATTAACTCACTGAATTTTTTTTTTTTTCTAGCAGTCAGGTGTCTCCCCATCACCCAGGCTGGAATGCAGTGGCATGATCATAGCTCACTGCAGCCTCTAACTCCTGGACTCAAGCGATCCTCCTGCCTTAGCCTCCGGAGTCACTAGAATTACAGGTGTAAGTCACCATGTCCAGCTTAACTCAGTGAATCTTAACCATAAGCCTGTGACATAGGTTATATTAAATTTCTGTTTTACAGATAAGAAATCTCAGGCACAGAGAGGACACGGTAAGAGGTGGAGCCAATTCAAACTCGGGCAAGTTTATACTTTTAATAAATCGGCTGCCTTTTAATATCTGGAAATATAAGCAGGAGCAGAACCTAAGAAGAGTCAGATCCTCCTAGCTGGTTATTAGGCACTTGTGTCTTAACTTATGGAAACAGAAGGTTGGCGTCCTGGGAGGTCACTGACCTCTTTGTAGCTCGTCCAAGCTAGAGTCTCTGTGCAGATAGAACACGTTGCTGCCCTCTCTGTGGAGACTTGTATACGCTGGGGCAGGAGCGGAGGAGCCCATGGTGCTCAAAAATAGAAGAAAATGGTAAATAAAAGCTTTAAAAATCAACAGCTGTCAGTGGATTCTCATAGATGAAAACAAGCTCATCCTAATTTGTTAAATTTGGCGACCTGAGGTACTTGCTGCTTAGCTCCTCCACATCATGTTCCCCCCTTTTGACCATCTATTCCAGTAGTTGCTGCAGAAACTGGCTGTGAACAAGTGTAACCTGACAACACCTTGCCTCAGCTGCCCTGTGTATCTCTCGCTTTCTGCCCCTGGGGCTTCCGAAAGCCATGCTGCTGAATGGGATGGCTGCAAGAATCTGTTCAGCCATGCAGTTGCATTGGCAAACCTGGAAGTTCGAGAGTTAACACCTTATGGTGTAACTGTTGACCAAGGGGAGATAGGAACTAATAGATAAATAACCCTTCTTCTGTTTTCTGGCACAAAACTGAGGCTCATCCTACACAGCTCCTTAGAGTCCCCAGTGGAATTGAGCTCCAGGTGCCTACAGCAGTGACCTTGCAACACATCCTTGCACTGGCATTCCTTCCTTGTTTCTCTCTTGTCCCCAGATCTCTTCCCAAAACAAACTCCCGAACACATATCCTTGTCTCTGTTTCTGCTTTTTTGAGTGGAGCTTGGGGTAAGACATCCATTGCTGACGTTAGAAAATGCAAGGACTTCATGTTGTCACGTCTTCCAATTTTTCAGGAGAAAATAAACGTTTACATTTTTGTGTGAAATCTCCTGATTGTAAATGGATGTCCCAAATACATATAACATTGTCCAGATCAAATATTCATCAGACTAAATATGAAAGCAACCTGAATATAGTGGTTTGTAAATTTTTTTTTTTTTTTGAGACAGAGTCTCACTCTGTCACCCAGGTTGGAGTACAGTGGCGTCATCTCAGCTCACTGCAACCTCCGCCTCCAGAAGTGATTCTGCTGCCTCAACCTCCCGAGTAGCTAGAATTACAGACACACTCAACCATGCCTGGCTAAATTTTGCATTTTTAGTAGAGACAAAGTTTCACCATGTTGGCCAAAGTTGGTCTCGAACCCCTGACCTCAAGTGATCTGCCTGCCTTGGCCTCCCAAAGTGCTGGGATTACAGGCATGAGCCACTGTGCCCGGCCTTTAAAATTCTTTATACCTAGAAATTGAGGATACAGTAATAGAAGGCCTTTTTGTTAATTAAACTTAAAAATTATAACTGTTTGGTCAGGTGCAGTGGCTCATGCCTATAATCTCAGCACTTTGGGAGGCTGAGGCAGGCAGATTGCTTGAGCTCAGGAGTTTGAGACTAGCCTGGAAAACACGACGAAATCTCATCTCTACCAAAAATACAAAAATTAGCCAGTCTCATAACCTGGTCTCAAAATAAATAGATTAAAATTTTTAAAAAACTGTTTTATAGGTATTTACATTTTATCAAGTATTTTTATATACATTATCTCATGCAATAAATTAGAGAATTCTTGTTTACAGATCAAATAGTTGGGCTGAAATACCAAGGTATGAGAGAACAGGAAAAGTGAGAAAGAAACAGAGACCTTGTGGCCTCCCCAACATTCGGGGCCATTTGGGATGGGTAGGACATCTGGCAGACCACTAAACCTCCACCCTTCTGAAGCTGTAAAATCTCATCCTGTTTGATTGATTTGCAATATCACCACATCCCTCCTTAAAGTATGAGTTTGCTTTTTGCCTTTTCTTTTTGTAAATTTTGAAGAAACGATTTGTGGTTTGGGGATCACTCTGAGCATTACTGCGATTTGGATGCTTCTGATTATTCTTTAACGATGTGGCAATTATATGGTTCATCTGTCACTGTGTAACGAATTTCCCAAGATACGGCAGGCTTAAAACAATATGTGTAAACCCTCATGATTCTGTGGATTGACTGGGCTCAGCTGGTGGGTCTCCTGCTCCTGTGATATCAGCTGGGGCTGTAGTTGCCCTGGGGCTTAATTGGGCTGGAAAGCCTAGCTGGCTGTCACAGCTCACAGCTCGAAGCTGGAGCTCAGCTGGGCCGCTCTGATGAAACGTCTACACGTGGCCTCTCCACGTGGCTTGGGCTTCTCACAGCATGTGTCTGGGTTCTGAGAGGGAGTTTCCCAAGAGTGAGGATTCCGAGAGGGAGGAAGCAGAAGCCCAGAACTTTTGCTGGCCCAGAATTAGTACACAGTCACTTTAGCCACAGTTCTATTGGTAAAGCAGTCACAGAGCCCAGATTTAAGGGAAGAGAAATAGAGTGCACCAAGGAGTTTGTGGCCGTCTTTAATTTCCTTTGGGAATTAAATCATTTCTTTCACAAAAAAAAAAATATTCTCAATTACATCTATCTGATCGGGGCAATTCTTACGTTTCTCTTTTGTTGAACCTCAGATGTAGGGGGCTGAGTTAGTGATGTCATTGTTCATGACATCATTATCACAGTCCACACAAGACCGCTTGCATTTTATTTCTTGATCCTCTTGTTACTCCCGTTTCCCTTTCCATCCTCTTCCCACTGCTGGCAAACACTCGCAGGCATTTAAAATCCACATTTTGTTTACCGGTCTTCCTTCTAAATGTGTATTGCTGATTTGTATGCATGTATTTTGAATTAACATAAATGACATTCTCATAATTACATCAGCACTGTTTTAAAGATTTGTTCGTGTTGCTATATATTTATTTAATCCCTTTCTTCTAACAGCTGCATGGTGTTCCACCATATTTTGCCTATTGACTCCTCCAGTGTGACCTCTCAGACTGCATCCAATTTCCCATCAATACAAACTAGACTATGATAATACTGTTTCCTTTGTCTTCAGATGGGCCAGTATCAAAATTCCTTTGGGATATTTAACCAAGAATAAATTATGTGGCACAGGGTAAGCTTATTCCTCTTTTTTTTTTTTTTTTAAAAAAAAAAAAAAAAACAGATCTTGAAAAATCCCCAGTGCTGGCCAACAGTTGTATTATCCATCTTTCTAATTTTTGCCAGAGGTGTAAAGTGAAATCTCAATGGTCTTTCATTCTTATTTCTCTGATTACTAATGAGTTTGAGTATTCCAGCATATGCTTGGTATAGCCTGTTTGGTTTTGCCTTTTATTAATTACTCATTTACTGGGGTTCCTGTCTTTTTCCTGTTGATGTATGAATCTCTTATATATTCTAGATATTAGCCACTTAGCAGTTTTAGACATTACGACTATCTCCTCCTATCTTGTTACTTGTTTGTTAACTCTTGCACAGTGGTCTTCACTGCATACGAAGAGTTGATTAAATTTATCACATTTTTGTCTTATGGCTTACGCTTTTGAGTTTCATTGAAGAATTCCTTCTCAACATAAAGTCTCCCACATTTTCTTACTTAACGTTATATATTTATTTTCAAATTTAGGTCTTTCATCCATTGACAATCACCTTTGTATGTGATATTAAGTAGGAATCTAGCTTTATTTTTCCCCAAAATGTGGGCCAGTTTTTCTAAGAAATTTTACTAAATGACCACCTCTTCCCTCCTTGCTTTGTGGTGCCAGGAAGTGCCATATTTGGCATGACTTGGCAGAAACTTCTTGAGAATACAGACAAGGCAGAAGAAAGCACAACTGAGCAATAGAGAGTGAGGCAGAGATGCTATTGTTTGTAGTTTTGATATGTCTAAAGCCAGAAATCCACCTCTTCATTTTTGCTGGGTTTTTGTCCTTTGTAACGAAAATGACCATTACAACCATGATGTCCTAATCTCGCTTCTATGTAGAGAGCTAATTTCATATCCTGCTGAGATTCAAATGACAACGATAATTCCAGTTAACATGATTTATTCTTACTTGTATCAGTTAATTGAATGTGTGATATGGTTGGTTGGATTATTTTGTTTCTTTTTAACTTGAGACAGAGAAACATGCAGTTTATTATTATTTTTTTGAGACAGAGTCTGGCTTTGTCGCCCAGGCTGCAGCGCAGTGGTGCGATCTCGGCTCACTGCAACCTCTGCCTCCCAGGTTCAAGTGATTCTCCTGCCTCACCCTCCCCAGTAGCTGGAATTACAGGCACCCAGCACCACGCCTGGCTAATTTTTGTATTTCTAGTTGAGACGAGGTTTCACCATGTTGGCCAGGCTGGTCTCGAACTCTTGACCTCAAATGATCTGCCTGCCTTGGCCTCCCAAAGTGCTGGGATTACAGGCATGAGCCACTGCACCCGGCCAAGACAGAGAAATAATACAGTTGAAATGTGGTTTTTTGCTGAGATAACTGGGAAACATTTTGAGAAACTGGGAGATTTTGAGAAACTGACAGTTTTTCCCTATTAAAAGTTCACAGGAAAAACATAGGGAAAAAATACGTATATATTTTAGAGACAGAATTTTGCCCTGTTGCCCAGGCCGAGTGCAGTGGTATAATCATAGCTCACTGCAGCTTCAAACTCCTGGGCTCAGGCAATCCTCCTGACTCAGCCTCCCAAGTAGCTGGGACTACAAATGTGTGCCACCACAGGCAGCTAATCTTTTTATTTTATTTTTTAGAGATCGGGTCTTGCTATGTTGCCCAGGCTTGTTTTGAACTCCTGGCCTTAAGCAATCCTCCCACCTTGGCCTCCTAAAACATTTGAATTATAGACATAAGCCATTGTGTCCAGCTAGGGAAAATAACATTTTGAGCTTGGGGTAGGCAAAGATTTGTTAGGTACAAAACCAAAAGCATAATCTATAACAAAATTAGTAAATTAGAGTTCTTCAAAAGTCAAACCTTTTTCTCTTTGAAAGATACTGTTAAGAGATGGAAAAGGCAAATTATAGCCTGGCAGAAAATATTTATAAGACACTTATCTGATAAAGAACTTGTGTCCAGAATACACAAAGAATTTTCAAAACTCAATAATAAAACAACCTACCCAATTTTAAAAATAGGCAAGAGATTTGAATGCTCTTTACTAAAGAAGATGTATAGATGGCAAATAACCACATGAAAATATGTCCAACAACATTAGTCATTAGAGAAATTAAAACCACAATGTGATATTACTGCACATTCATTAGAAGGGCTAAAAAGATTGACTATACCAAGCGCTAGTGATGATCTGGAGTAACTAGAAGTCTTATATACAACTAGTGTGAATATGAAATGACCAAACACTTTTTTTTTTTTTTAGACAGGGTCTCACTTTGTTGCCCAGGCTGGCCTTGAACACATGAGCTCAAGGGATCTTCCCACCTCAACCTCCTGAGTAGCTGGGACTACAGGAGTGCTACTGTGCCCAGCTCCAAATGATCAAACGCTTTGGAAAACTGCTTAGTGTAAGTTCTCCAAAAGACATTGTATTTGTTTCCTAAGGCTGCTGTAAAAAAGCACAAATTAGAAATGTATTGACAGAACAGAAATCTATTCTCTCACAGTTCTGGAGGCTAGAGGTCCCAAAACAACCCTGTCGGTAGGATTGGTTCTTCGGAGGGCTCTCAGGGAGGGTCTGTTCTGTATCTTTATCCTGGCTTCCACAGATGGCTGGCAAGTTTTGTCTTTCCTTGGTTTACAGCATCACTCCAGTCTCTCCCTTTGTTTCCACATGGAGTTCTCCCTGTGTGTCTCTATTTCGGTGTCTTTCCTCTTCTTTCTTTTTTTTTTTTGAGACGGAGTCTCGCTCTGTCGCCCAGGCTGGAGTGCAGTGGCCAGATCTCGGCTCACTGCAAGCTCTGCCTCCCGGGTTCACGCCATTCTCCTGCCTCAGCCTCCCGAGTAGCTGGGACTACAGGCGCCCGCCACCTCGCCCGGCTAGTTTTTTGTATTTTTTAGTAGAGACGGGCGTTTCACGAGTGTTAGCCAGGATCGAGTCTCGATCCTCGCTGACACTCGTGATCCGCCCGTCTCGGCCTCCCAAAGTGCTGGGATTACAGGCTTGAGCCACCGCGCCTGGCCTCCTCTTATTCTATAAGGATATCAGCCATATTGGATTAGAGTCCCCCAAATTGAATATGACCTCATCTAACTTTGCAGATATCTGCAAAGACTATTTCCAAATAAGGTCACACTCACATGGACCAGAGGTTTAGGACTTCATATATATTTTTGGAAGATGCAGTTTGACCCATAATATACATGTACTCGAATATTCATAAAAGCACAATTTGTAATAGCCTAGAACAGCAAACGATCTCGCTACTCATCAACAGCTGAATAGATAAATAAATCATGATATATTCATGTGATGAATACCACAATACAATAAAAATTAACTACCTACAACTATGGACAATATGGATGAATCTCACAAATAAAATGCTGGATAAAATAAATAAAACAGCCTATACTGGCTGGGCACGGTGGCTCACTCCTATAATCCCAGAACTTTGGGAGGCCGAGGCGAGTGAATCACTTGAGGTCAGGAGTTCAAGACCAGCCTGGCCAACATGGTGAAACCCCGTCTCTACTAAAAATATAAAAATTAGCAAGTGTGACGGCGCATGACTATAGTCCCAGCTACTCAGGAGGCTGAGGCAGGAGAATCACTTGAACCTGGGAGGCAGAGATTGCAGTGAGCCAAGATCGTGCCACTGTATTGCAGCCTGGGTGACAGAGTAAGACTCTGTGTCAAAAAAAAAAAAAAATCTTTTTCACAGATTTTGTTGTTGTTGTTGTTGTTAAGATATAGGATCTCACTATGCTGCTTAGGCTGGCCTTGAACTCCTGGACTCAAGCGATCCTCCCATCTCAGCCTCCTAAGACTACAGGCTTGCAGCACTATACCCAGCTAAGAATTCTTAATTTGCCTCCTTAAAAGAAGTACATCAATAAATATGATTTCTTCAAATGTAGCAACTCTGAAATATTCACTTAGAGTCCCTCAGAGATCAAAAGAGGTTCAGACTACTTAATTTTTTAGGCTCTTAGTTTTATATATACACAGAAATGCACAGACAGGGTGACAAATATTGTGTGATACATTGTGTAATATATTTTATATTTTTACATTTACTAAATATAATAATTTTAACATAAAAGAATTCCAAACAATGCCAATGATGTCAAAAGTCCTAACATAGGTCCTTCTCACTGTGAAGGCACTATTCTAGATGGTGGAGATACATAGAGAACAGAATAGACAAAATCCTTGCCTGCTAAGAGCTTGCATTCTAGCTGGCAGGAGACAGGCAATAAACAATAAACATAAGGAATATGCTAATTCTGTGGTATGATAGAGGGGATAAGTCACCATGGGAAAAAAAAGTAAAGCAAGGAAAAAGCGTTCAGGGGAGAAGGGGAGGGACTATGTTTTAATGGGGTGGGCAGGGTAGACCTCCTTAAGAAGGTGACAGTTGAGCAAAAATTTGAAGAAGAAAAGGGAATGAGCCATATGAATATCTGGTGGGCGGGGGGAATCACTTCAAATAGATGGATGTTCCAAAGGCCCTTAAGATGTAGCCATACTGGCATGTTTGAGGCAAAACAAGGACAAATTCCATTTGTATAAATGGAGAGAAATATGTGTGAAGGAGAGTAGTAAATGAATCAGACAGGTAAAGGGCATTCAGATTATACAGAGCATCTTAGGCGCTATAAGAACTTTAGCTTCCTCTCTGACAGAAATGGAAAGCCATTGCAGGGATTTGAGCAGAAGAGTGACATGATCTGATTTCCATTTTATTTTTTTGAGACAGAGTATCATTCTGTCATCCATGCTAGAGTGCACCTAAGGCAGGAAGATGGTGGCCGCAAAGAAGACAAAAAAGTCTCTGGAGTCAATCAACTCTAGGCTCCAACTCGTTATGAAAAGTGGAAAGTACGTGCTGGGGTACAAGCAGACTCTGAAGCCAAGGCAAAGCTAAATTGGCCATTCTTGCTAACAACTGCTCAGCTTTGAGGAAATCCAAAACAGAGTACTATGCAATGTTGGCCAAAACTGGTGTCCATCACTACAGTGGCAATAATATTGAACTGGGCACAGCAAGCAGAAAATATGACAGAGTGTGCACACTGGCTATCATTGATCCAGGTAACTCTGACATCATTAGAAGCATGCCAGAACAGACTGGTGAACAGTAAACCACGCAAAAATTTTCCTGTAATAAAATTTGCCTGAGCTTGTTTAAAAAAAAAAGAAAGATTGAGATACCCCATTTGTCTTAAATAAAGATATTCAGTAGACTATTGAGTTCATGGTTCTGGAATTCAGGGGAGAGGATGTCTGTACTAGAGATACTTTTGAGAGTCATCATCATATAGTGATATTGAAAACTGTAAGATTTGGATGAGTTTGCCATGAGAGTGAGGGTAGAAAAGAGACTCTCCTGGCTAACATGGTGAAACCCCATGTCTACTAAAAATACAAAAACAAAATTAGCTGGGCGTGGTGGCGGATGCCTGTAGTCCCAGCTACTTGGGAGGCTGAGGTGGGAGAATGGCGTGAACCTGGGAGAGGGGAGCTTGCAGTGAGCCGAGATCGTGCCACTGCACTCCAGCCTGGGCGACAGAGCGAGACTCCGTCTCAAAAACAAACAAACAAACAAACAAACAGATCAATAAAGCAGAATAGAGATCCCAGAAATAGACCCACATAAATATAGCCAACTGATCTTTGACAAAGGAGCAAAGGCAATATAATGGAGCAAAAAAAGTCTTTTCTTTTCTTTTCTTTTCTTTTTTTTTAGACAGAATCTCACTCTGTTGCCCAGCCTGGAGTACAGTGGTGTGATCTCAACTTACTGCAACCTCCACCTCCTGGGTTCAAGCGATTCTCCTGCCTCAATCTCCTGAGTAGCTGGGATTACAGGAATGTGCCGCCACTCCTGGCTAACTTTTGTATTTTTAGTAGAGACGGGGTTTCACCATGTTGGCCAGGCTGGTCTCAAAATCCTGACCTCAAGTGATCCACCCATCTCAACCTCCCAAAGTGCTGGGACTACAGGCATGAGCCATCATACCTGGCCAAAAATAGTCTTTTCAACAAATGGTACTGGAAAAACTGGAAAAACAAACAAACAAACAAACAAACCCAAATCTAGATACAGATCTTAAACTTTTCACAAAAACTAATTGAAAATGGATCATAAAACTAAATGTAAACCTCAAAACTCTAAAACTCCTAGAATGTAACATAAAAGGAAACTTAGATGACTTGGGTATGGCAATAAATTTCACTCATGGTTATAGTAAGGATTAAACAAAATAATACTTTAAAACATTAGAACAGTGCCTGGAATGTTTGCTTTGCATAATCCCGTGTTCCCCATTGCTATGAAGAAATCGTGTTTTGGTATATTCAATTATATTTTAATTGAACCACAGAGGCCATTTAGCAAGCCCATTAGATAAATTTTTTGACATACAAATAAATTATCTCTTACTTGATCTGTTTAATTAAAAAACAAAACAAATAGTTCTTTTTTTTTTTTTTACAATGCTATCTTGGGAACTGTGAGGTCTCCTGTCACTAGGTTGCCCCTGGGTGGGCTCCAGGAGAGTGACACAAGGAGCCTGAAGGTCACCTGACCCAGTGTCTGCCAGATGGATTCATAGCTGAGGTTTTTGGTAGGAAAGGAATTCACAAAACATTTTTTTTTTTTTTTTTTGAGACAGAGTTTTGCTCTGTTGCCCAGGCTGGAGTGCAGTGGCGCCATCTCGGCTCACCACAACCTCCGCCTCCCGGGTTCAAGCAATTCTCTTGCCTCAGCCTCCCAAGTAGCTGGGACTACAGGAACACGCCACTACACCTGGCTGATTTTTGTATTTTTAGTAGAGATGGGGTTTCACCATGTTGGCCAGAATGGTCTTGATCTCCTGACCTTGTGATCCACCTGCCTCCGCCTCCCAAAATGCTAGGATTACAGGTGTGAGCCACCGCGCCCGGCATTCACAAAACATTTAAAAATTTTACTTGCCAACATTTAAAAATCAAGAGATTTCATATAAAAACTTGATTTCCAGACTTAATAAATTACAAGATTCTGCAACCCTGGGCCTGAAACCCTGTAGCACAGCCTTCTTCTGTGGTACAGAATAAAGGCTTCCTCCTTTAGCTGTGCTGGTGTCCTCCAGTGCAATACAGCCCTACTGTTTCCAGCCCACTTGCTTCTCTCATTTGCTCCTCCCTGGTTCCTGTAGTCACCTGAGTTTGTAACTTCTAATTATTTCAATCCTTCCCTTTTTAGATGTGGAGGCTGACGTCCCATACAGAAATAGAGAGCTGGAACTGGAATCTTAGCCATCAGACCAGGGCTCTTTTACATGCCTTGTGTTGTTTCTTTTATATTTGGTTGTTTTGAGAAAAAGATGATAGCTTAAAAAAAAAAAAAAAAAGGTAAGACATAGTGGGGGGCCAGGCGCGGTGGCTCACACCTGTAATCCCAGCACTTTGAGAGGCTGAGGCAGGCAGATCACGAGGTCAGGAGTTCAAGACCAGCCTGGCCAATATGGTGAAACCCAGTCTTTACTAAAAATACAAAAAAAAATTAGCTGGGTGTGGTGGCATGCGCCTGTAGTCCCAGCTACTTGGGAGGCTGAGGCAGAAGAATCGCTTGAACCTGGGAGGCAGAGGTTGCAGTGACCTGAGATCACACCACTGCACTCCACCCTGGTTGACAGAGCAAGACTCCATCTCAAAAAATAAAAAAAATAAAATAAAAGACATAGTGGGGAAAACTAAAATTTAGAGATTTTTAGGCACCATTTACGTGATTAAATTGAGATGAAGGAAAAAGTGGAAGTGAGTAGAATTCTTTTTCTTTGTAGAAAATAGCTTCATTGTTGGCCGGGCGCAGTGGCTCACGCCTGTAATCTCAGCACTTTGGGAGTCTGAGACAGGCGGATCATGAGGTCAGGAGGTCGAGACCATCGTGGCTAACACGGTGAAACCCCGTCTCTACTAAAAATACAAAAATTAGCCGGGTGTGGTGGCAGGCGCCTGTAGTCCCAGCTACTCAGGAGGCTGAGGCAAGAGAATGGCGTGAACCCGGGAGGCAGAGCTTGCAGTGAGCGGAGATCGTGCCACTGCACTCCAGCCGGGGAGATGGAACGAGATTCCGTCTCAAAAAAAAGAAAAGAAAATAGCTTCATTGTTTTGGGGGAAATGATGTATGTTCAGTGCAATAGATTCCAGCAATACAGATAAGTACAAAGAAGAGGGTAAAGATTCCCCCAAATTTCACACTTCACTTATAATTTCCATTAACATTTTGATATGTAAATCTCTACATCCCCTCTTGACATATTTATAGATACACTTAATCTAACACTGTCTCAGCCAGGGATTATGTGTGAGTGTGGGGTTTTAGAGTTGCCACATAATCTTCATCAGTTTCCCTCCAACCAATTATTTGATATAGCCAATTGGGATATTTTTCAATTATATTAAGGTGCTATGCAACTGCAAGGTCAAGCCTTCTTTGTCCCAACTCCCTTCCAATGAGATTGTTATGCACACATCCAGCCCACCTATCTAGAAATTCTGAAGCTGCTAGATTGCATGTTTTTCTAAATGAGAGTATCCATACAAGTCACTCTCATTATGTTCTGTAATTTGATTTTCCCACCAATAATACTTCTGGAATATTTGTGTCTAGTATATAAACACAGACTTTTAAAACTCCCCACAAATTTCCCTTTTAAGAACACCTTCAACATCCTCAAGACAAGCCAGTTGGTCTCTTACACAGACTTTGCTCCATCTGACTGATGCCTGGGAAAATGGGAACAGCTGATTGAAACCCATTATGCACATTCAAGTCGGTTTGATTGTTCACAATAGGCACTGACGAGAACAATTAGTTTCTCAATGATTGTATTAGTCAGGATTTGCTGCAATAATGTTGCATAACAGACAACTCCCAAATGTCAGTGATTCGTAAGAACAAATATTTATTTTTCACTCACTGGTCTGTGCACTGCAAGTGGGTTGTCCAGGCTCGCTTGGGCTTAGGTTTGGGTCTTTTCTACGTGTTTCTCATTCCAGGACCCAGGCTAAGTGGGCAATGGCTACTTGGGGCATTCCCTCCTCAAAGCAAAAGGCAGAAATGCAGGAGGTCATGCCAAATTTCACAAACTCATATAAAGTCTCTGGTTAGATATAGCATATGATATATCTGCCCACATTGTATTGAGGCAAGAGAATGGGAGGCGGGAGGTTGCAGTGAGCCAAGACTGTGCCACTGCACTCCAGCCTGGTGACAGAGCAAGACTCTGTCTCAAAAAAAAAAAAAAAAAAAAAGAAAGAAAAAAGAAAAAACAGCCTGAGCAACATAGTGAGACCCTATCTCTATGAAAAATTATTTTAAGCATAAAAAATGATAAAACAAAACAAAAAGGAAGATATACAAATGGCCAATAAGCACATGAGAAGATGCTCAACATCACTAATCATCAGGAAAATGCAGATCAAAAACACAGTGAGATACCACTTCACAAACATTAAGATGGCTATTATTAAACAAACAAACAAACAAACAGAAAATAGCAAATGTTGGTAAGGATGTAAAGAAACTGGAACACAGGTAATTTGTGGTAGGAATGCAAAATGGTTCAGTCAAGTAAAAAACTGGTGGTTCCTCAACAAGTTAAACATAAAATAGCCGTATGACCCTACAATTTCATTCCTAAGTATATACCAAACAAATTGAAAATGAGCACTCAAACAAGTACATGTACATATTCATAGCAGTACTATTCACAATAGCCAAAAAGTAGAAAAAGTGTAACTGTCCATCAATGGAGAATAAACAAATTATGGAATATATATATACAATGGAATATTACTCAGCCATAAAAAGAAACAAAATACTGATGTATGCTACAACGTGGATGGCCTCCAAAATATTATGCTAAGTGAAAGAAACCAGATACAAAATGTCACATTTTGTACAATTCCATTTATATGAAATACCCAGAATAGATAAATCCACAGAGACAGGCTCAAGCGATCTTCCCATCTCAGCTTCCTGAGTGGCTGGGACTATAAGTGCATGCCACCATGCCCAGCTAACTTTTTTTTTTGTAGAGATGGGGTTTCGCCATGTTGCCCAGGCTAGTCTCAAACTCTTAGGCTCAAGCGATCTATCCACCTCAGCTTCCCAAAGTGCTGGGATTACAGATGTGAGCCACTGTGCCCAGTCAAAAAGGCTACCTTTTAATTAGAAAGGCCACACTCAAGCTGGACACAGCAGTACATGCCTAGTCCCAGCTACTCAGAAGGCTGAGGTGGGAGGACGGCTTGAGCCCAGGAGTTCAAAGCCAGCCTAGGCAACATAGTGAGATCTCATGCTTTGAAAGAAAAAAAAAAGTAGAAGAAAGGCCACACCCAGAGAGTCCAGTTTTAGACAACTTGAGTTGGAAGCACCTGCACAACATCCAAGTGGAGATGTTCAGGAAGCTCCTGGGTATAAGGCTCTGGAGTTTAAGAGAAAACTTGAGGCTAGAGAAACAGTTTTAGAGAAATTAGTACAGAGTTAGTAAGTGGAGCTGTGGAATTACATGAGATGTCTCAGAGAGTGCCTTCACATTACCCTATTAGAAAACGAAACAAGAAAAAACAACCAATTGTTTCTTTATGGACAAATCGCCAATTTGGCAAGGTAATAAACTTGGTGAATAACTCAGACTTTCTTCCTTTGAAATGTTGTTACATTTTAAATTTCCAATAAACCAAATTGGTTAGGTCACCAAATGGTCTACATGATAAATTACATATATATGTTATTCTAGGAGTGTCAAGCTAAGTGTCAACAGTGGTTGTGGCAGAGACTGATGGTAGCCTCTTGCAATCTTCCTCTTCCTTAGCATTAAGAATCCTGATTATCTTGGCACATTGATGCCCAGATTACTAATTCATTCTCTTCACTTCTTATAACTCTATTGAGATTTTCTATCTAATTTGTTAACATACAATTATTCATAGTAGTCCCTTATAACCTTTTGTACTTCTGTAAACTCTGTGGTAATGTTCCCTCTTCTATTCCTGATTTTAGAAACCTGCAAGTTCTCTCTTTTTTTCCTAGCCTAGCTAAAGATTTAGCAATTTTGTTGATATTTTCAAAGAACCAACTTTTGATTTTGATTATTTTCTCCATTACCTTTCTGTTCTGTATTTCATTTATTTCTGCTTGAATCTTTATTATTTCCTTCCTCCTACTTGCTTTGGGTTTAATTTGCTCTTCTTTTTTTTTAGTTTCATAATGAGGAAGGTTGGCAATTGTTTTGACATCTTTCTTTTTTTAAATTGTAAGTACTTACAGCTATAAATTTACTGTTAGCACTGTTCTATCTGACTCCCATAAGTTTTTGAACATTGTGTTTTCGTTTTTACTCAACTCAAAGTATTTTCTAATTTTACCAGTGATTTCTCTTTTGACCCTTTAGTTATTTATGAATGTATTGTTTCATTTTCACATATTTGCAAATTCCCCAGATTTCCTTCTGTTGTTGAATTTAATTTTATTCCATTGTGATTGGAGAAGATAATTTGAATGATTTCAATCCATTTACATTTTTAACATTTTTGATATTTGGGAGGCTGAGAAAGGAGGATCACTTGAGCCGAGGGGTTAAGTCCAGCATGGGCAAAATAGTGAGATCTGTCTCTCTTAAAAAGAAAATACATCCTCCCTCCCCAAGATGGCTGCTGAAGATGAGTCACTGTTGCCGCGGCTCCCGGAACTGCTCGAAACCGGCAAACAGCTTCTGGATGAAGTAGAAGTAGCGACTGAAACCACCTGTCACCGGATAGTCCAGGAGAAGGTGTTCAAGGCCCGGACCTCTTTGAGAAGGAACCCGAAATGTTATCGCAGCTCGACTTGTTCAGTTGAAATGAAGATTTGGAAGAGATTGCTTCCACCGACCTGAAGTAGCTGTTGGTGCCAGCGTTTCAAGGAACCCTCACCATGAAACAAGTCAACCCCAGCAAGGGTCTAGATCATTTGCAGCGGGTTCGAGAACACTTTATAAACTACTTAACTCAGTGCCATTACTATCATGTTGCAGAGTTTGAGCTGCCCAAAACCAAGCACAACTCAGCTGAAAATCACACTGCTAATTCCTCCATGGCTTATCCTAGCCTCCTTGCTATGGCATCTCAAAGACAGGCTAAAATAGAGAGATACAAGCAGAAGAAGGAGTTAGACCATGGGTTGTCTGCAATGAAATCTGCTGCGGAAAGTGGTCAAGCAGGTGATGAGCGTGTTCATGAATATTACCTTCTTCACCTTCAGAGGTGGATTGATACCAGCTTAGAAGAGACTGAGAGCATTGACCAGGAAATAAAGATCCTGAGAGAAAGAGACTCTTCAAAGAGGCATCAGCTTCTAACTCGTCTCTCCAGGATAGGCCTCCAGTGAAACCCTTCATTCTCATGGGGAACACGGCCCAGGCCAAAGTATTTGGAGCTGGTTATCCAAGTCCAGCAACTATGACAGTGAGTGACTGGTATGAATAACATCGGAAATATGGAGCATTGCCAGACCAGGGAACAGCCAAGGCAACACCAGAGGAATTCAGGAAAGCGGCTCAGCAACAGGAAGATCAAGAAGTAAAGGAGGGAGAGAATGATGAACACTCTACAGAGTTTGGGAGTGGGATAACTGGAAGGACACCCATCCTAGGGGCTATGGCAACTGACAGAACATGGACTGATCTTCCCACAACACCACAGGACTGCAGGGTGCACACCTCCCCCGCCAAGGAAAACCATGCATTCTCCTCCTCCCTGGGCTCCTGCTTCAGCTGTGTACAATGAAGGCAAAGATTCTAAGTATTGCTTTGCGTTCGATGAAGTGTCAAGTGATTAAGTAAGTGCGTATTTGTACCCTAGATGATGTGAGCCAGCAATCTTGTTTTGGCATCATCCTTCTCATCATGCTGTATTCCAATTTCTTAAGTGGAGAGAAAAAAGTGCCGAGAAATGGCTCTGTTTAATCAATGGTTGTCTGAATTCTCTGAAAAAATAATAAAATTCCCTTCTATTAAAAAAAAAGAAAAACAGTGATAGATTTTGATATGCATTTTATGGCCTAACATATGTTCTGTCCTAGAGAATGGCCCATATATACTTGAGAAAAATGTGCATTCTGTTGTTGTTGGGTGGAGTGTTCTATAGATGTCTATTAGACCTAGTTGGTTTATAGTATTATTCAAGTCTTCTATTTTCTTCTTGATCTTCTGTCTAGTTGTTTTATCCATTGCTGAATGTGACGTATTGAGATCTCCAACTCTTATTGTTGAATTGTCTATTTTTCCTTTAATTCTGTCAGTTTTTGTTTCATTTACTTTTTGGCTCTGTCATTAGGTTAATTATGTTTATAACTGTTATACTTTCTTGAGGGACTGACTCTTTTATCATTAGGAAATGGCCTCTGTCTCTAGTAAAAATTTTTTGTCTTAAGTCTATTTTATCTTTTATTAATACAGCCATTTTAGCCCTCTTTTAGTTACTCTTTACATGGTGTATCTTTTCCCATCCTTTTGTTTTTAAGCTCTTTATATCTTGAATCTAAAGTGTGTCTCTTCTAGAATGAAATAATGGCGTTTGCAGCACGTGGATGGAATTGGAGACCATTATTCTAAGTGAATTAACTCAGGCATGGAAAATCAAACATCATATGTTCTCACTCATAAGTGGTAGCTAAGCCATGAGGATGCAAAGGCATAAGAATGACACAATAGACTTTGGGAACTTGGGGGAAAGGGCGGTAGGGGGTGAGGGATAAAAGACTACATGTTGGGTACAGTGTACACTGCTCAGGTGATGGGTGCACCAGAATCTCAGAAATCACCACTAAATAACTTATTCATGTAACCAAACACTGCCTGTTCCCCAAAAAACCTTTGAAATAAAATAATCATAATAACAACAACAATAATAGTAAAAATAAAGTGTGTCACTTGTAGACACAATATAGTTGGATCATGTTTTTCATCAGTTTTGCTAATCTCTGCCTTTGATTGGAGTGTTTAAACCATTTACACTTAATGTAATTATGAATAAGAGGTTTTATAATTGTCATTTTCCTACTTTTTCCTATATTGTTAAATATGTTTTACTGTACCATTTTTATTCCCTTGTAATTTATTTTAGCATTATTTGAGTTATTTTGTGATTGCCTTAGAGATTACAATTAACATCTAAACTTAAAACAATTTAGTTTGTATTAATAGCAGGTTAATTTCAATAGGATACACAAACTTTTTTCCTGTATAGCTCATTTCTTCCCTCCCCCTTTGTCCTATTATTGACATAAAAATTATATCTTATACATTATATACCCATTGACATAGATTTGTAAGTATTGTTTTATGTAGTTATCTTTTAAATCAGATAGGAGAAAAGGAACATTTCAAACAAAAATTACCTTTATACTGCTTTTTGTATTTACTTATGTAGTTACCATTACCAGTGGTATTTCTTTATTTCTTCATGTGGGGAGAGAATCTGTAAACAGGGCTAATTAAAATGTCACAAGGCTCACTGTTTTTTGTTTGTTTTTTAACCACAATTCAGCCAATTTCTTCAAGAAATGCTTTTTGTATTGTTGCAAGCCTTGGATTAATATCCAGTGTTCTGAAAAAGTTGATTTTGACTATTTTTGTCAGTATTTTTATTACTGTTATGGAGGAGTAGATTTTTGGAGATCCTTATTCTGGCGTTCCCACTCCAGTGCCCACCTAAACATTCTATATTTCCCATTTTTTTCTGGCAGCTATGGCGCTGTGTGACTGAGTTTGGTCAATTAGTTATAAAATATATTGTGTGGCAGCTTCTTGGAAAATCACCTTATCACAGATGTGGCGACTCACACCTATACTCTCAGCACTTTCGGAGGCTGAACTGGGAGGATCACGTGAGTCCAGGAGTTTAAGATCAGCCTGGGAAACATAGCTAGACTCTATTTCTATTATTTATTTATTTACTTATTTATTTAGAGACAAGATCTCACTCTGTCACCCAGGCTGACGTGCACTGGTGTGATCACAGCTCCGTATAGCCTCCTGGGCTCAAGCAATCCCCCAATCTCAGCCTCTCAAGTAGCTAGGACCACAGGCGTGCATTGCCAGGCTCAGCTAATTTTTAAATTTTTTGCAGACAGGTTCACACTCTGTTGCCCAGGCTGGTCTTGAAATCTCAGGCTCAAGTGATCCTCCTGCTTTGGCCTCCTAAAGTGCTGAGACTACAGGCATGAGCCACTGTGCCCAGCCTATACATTTTTTAAAATTAAAGAAAAAAGTAAAAAAGAAAACCACTTTAAAAGGACATAGCCTTTGTACCTTTCTTGTCTCATTTCTCCAATCTGCTACTTGGAATGTGAATGTAATGACTAGAATTCTGGCAGATATCTTAGACCATGAGGATGGGGATTATACCTTAAGAACGATGGAGTGAAGATCTGGAAGTTGATGGATTACGATGGCTTTGGAACCACTGTACAAGCACTAGATAGCCAGTGGACAGACATTTTATATTAGAGAAATATTCTTCTGCTTTATTTGATGTTATTTTGGATATTTTTTCTTAGTAATTGTAGCTGAAATTAATTTTGACTCATATAGTAGCTATTACTGGACTATAGGAGTATTCATGATTTTTATCTATTTCTCTTCTCCCTCCCTCCCTCCCTCCCTCCCTCTCTCTCTCTCTCTCTCTTTCTTTCTTTCTTTCTTTCTTTCTTTCTTTCTTTCTTTTTTTCTTTCACAGTGTCTCGCTCCTGTAGCCCAGGCTGGAGTGCAATGGCACGACCTCGGCTCACTGCCACCTCCACCTCCCAGGTTCAGACGATTTTCCTGCCTCAATCTCCCAAGTAGCTGGGATTACAGGTGCCTGCCACCAAGCCCGGCTAATCTTTTTTGTATTTTTAGTAGAGACGGGGGTTTCACCATGTTGGCCAGGCTGGTCTCGAACTTCGGACCTCAGGTGATCCACCTGCCTCAGCCTCCCAAAGTGCTAGGATTACAGGTGTGAGCCACCGTGCCTGGCCGATTTTTATGTATTTCTTTATATTTTGTGTATTACCTAGTTTTCCCATAATTAGTGTCTATTACTTTTTTAGTCAGAACAAAAAGTATCTCCATGTAAATAAATGCGTATGGTAATATTAATGTATATACTAAAACGTACATATATGTATTTAATATATAAAATGTTTATACATGCATTTATAATATATGTCATATTGGTATATGTATTTCTATATTTATTCACACAAAAATACACACACATACATATATTTCCATAGTTTTATGTTTTAGAAGATTGAAAACTGTCTTCTACTAGTTGGTCATATATCAGATGGATGAATTTCCAAAATAACTAGAACACAGCCACAACAATCAAGCAAATCAATAATTCAATCCCAAAACTTTGTTTCAGTTGCTATGATGGGGAGAGACAAAGATAAACAAGAGCTGATGGTAGAAATCACGGTGTTTGGTAGATGAGATGAACGGAGATTTGGCAAAGGCATACTATTGAAATAAGAAACATTGACACAAGTCAGTAAAGCAACATCTGCAAACCTTCCCCTCTGCCTTTTCTGGAGGGACACAACCCACGCAGATCCAGGGACTCTAATGTTATTTCAGTGTTCCTGTAATATTTACAGTAGTGCCTTTAGTTGTTTTCTCTGACTACTACATGATTGCAACCAGGTAAGCCAGTTCTGCAGCCAAAATCATCTGGGAGGAGGCAGCCTGGAGATATCTCGGAAAAGAAATAAATATGACTCATTTATAAAAGCTAGATGACTGCCATACTTGGCCCTGGGTAAAATATAAGAGAATACGATTTAGGTGAGATTAAAAACAAAAGATCAGAATAAGCGCTTCTTTAATCTATTTGAGAATAAGAATTTTAAGCCTCTCCCTGGAGCTTTTTACTTAGAATACTGAATTGCTCATGTTCTCTTTTTCCCATATTTTATTTTTTATTTTATTATTATTATTTTTTGAGTTGGAGTCTCGCTCTGTTGCCCCGGGGGGAGTGCAGTATGGTGATCTCCGCTCACTGCAAGCTCCGCCTCCCAGATTCACGCCATTCTCCTGCCTCAGCCTCCCGAGTAGCTGGAACTACAGGCGACCACCACTACGCCCGGCTAATTTTTTGTATTTTTAGTAGAGACAGGGTTTCACCATGTTAGCCAGGATGGTCTCGATTTCCTGACCTCATGATCTGCTCACCTCAGCCTCCCAAAGTGCTGGGATTACAGGCGTGAGCCATTGCGCCCGGCCCCAGTATTTTATTTGTATTAGCTATACGAGCATATATTTTAAAAAACAAAATATTAAAAAGTTCAAAATCACCTCTCCTTTGCTCTCCAGTCCTACACTCTAGAAGCAACTACATTCAATACTTTTGTTTATTCTTTTATTGGTTGCATATTTTTAAATAATATGCTTATTGTGTTAATTTCTGATTGATGGAATTTAGACATTGTGTATGGCTTTCTGAATCAGGCAGCTTCAAGTCAGAAAACTAAAACCCTTAGCAAATTTAGTAGCGAAAATTTAATACAGTCATAAAGGGGTTGGAACTTCAGCTCCTTTCTTTTTTTTTTTTTTTTGAGACAGAGTGACTCTGTCGCCCAGGCTGGAGTGCAGTGGCACGAGCTTGGCTCACTGCAACCTCCGCCTCCCAGGTTCAGGCGATTCTCCTGCCTCAGCCTCCTGAGCAGGTGTGATTATAGGTGCATGCCACCACGCCCGGCTAATTTTTGTATTTGTAGTAGAGATGGGGTTTCACCATGTTGGCCAGGCTGGTCTCAAACTCCTGGCTCAAGTGATCTGTCCACCTCGGCCTCCCAAAGTGCTGGGATTACAGGCCTGAGCCACTGCACCCAGCCCAGCCTTCAGTTCTTAATTAGGGGTGATTTTGCCCCCTAGGGAACATTTGGCAATTTCCGGAGATATTTTTGTTGTCACAGCTGGGTGGTGACTGTTGGTATCTAGTGGATAGAGTCTGTCAAGGAATGCTGCAACTCATTTTATAATACACAGGACAATCTCCGAAAACAAAGAGCCATCCAGACCAAAATGTCAATAGTGCTGAGTTTGAGGACCCTGGCTTAGAAAACCTGGAAGGATAATTAGGGGAAGTGGAGGTGCCCTTAACTTAAGCAACTGCAGAAAACCATTCTTATCTCCAGAGCCAGAGGGGCTCTGTCCACGGCAGAAAGAGTGAGAAGGAGGGGCTGGCACAGAACCTGCTGCTGCCATCCTCCAATCCCTGGCTACCACTTCCTCCAATCCCTGGCTACCACTTCCTCCAATCCCTGGCTACCACTTCCTGTTGGCTGAACTCAGCCAAAACAGTCATCGAGATCTTGGAAGCATAGTTTACAGTAGTAGCCTGTGCAATATGAGCCTGGGAGGGGGAAAGGCAGGAAATGAATTTAAGAACAAATAGGCAAATACCCAGCATATCCTCCCATTATGGATGACAAGGATCAAATTCTATTCAATGGCTTTCCCTTTATGTATATATTTAATATTAATCATATTATAATGAATAATGTTGCTTATTTATGTTGAAAAATGTTGCTAATTGTAGTTACATTTTCTTTCTTGTACAACTTTTTGTTTTTTCTAGAGTTAACCTTTTTGTTTGTTTGTTTCATTTTCTGTGTGTGTATCACTAATTATTCCCAAATTGCCCATTAGGTCTATAAGACTTTTTCAATATTTTTTTTTCTGGTTCATTTCTTCAAATGCATTAGAAAGTATATTAGTTTAATTTTTTTTTCATTGCCCTCCTTCCTAGAACCCTCTCTCCTCTATCCATTGTTCATTGAAAATGTCCATAAGTTTCCAAGTCTTTTTTTTTTTTTAACCCATTTATAATTTAGAAAAAAAAAAGTGCAGCTCGCTGCCAGTGCAGGGTTCTTGGGGCAAATGGGAAATGGTTAAAGAAAATTTACTTCTTTATACCCTCTGTTGGCATTTCTTTGTTAATCACATCATTGTCCACAATGAAACAGCCACACAATAAATAATCCATCTCTTTCGTTTATTCTGTCCCAGAATTGGCGGTAGTCCCAGGATCGTGTGGTAATCATGGGATGTGGCAGTCCATAGATGGGAAGTCTGGACTTAGTTAATTAAATTCAGGTACCTTGCCTTTATTATTATAATTGTAATCAACAATGTCGGTGCGCCACCCTCATCCCTTATACTGTGCTGACATCCCCAGCCTCAGCTACTATAAGCAGTGCCTGCTAATGGCACAAACGTACGCTTTTCTCTGGAGAACTGCTCTTGGTCAATGGGAGCCAATTTACCTAGAAATGCTTGGGAGGTTATATTTTCTATCAGGAGGGCATCATGCACCCAATGACTGACTGATATGGGGGCAGGCAGATAAACAAATGATGAGCCCTTTCCTTAAAGACGATGACTCTGTGATGTAATTCACACCGTCCATGGGATCAGGCTGAAATTAGACTTAAGCTGAAACCCTATCATTATTTAACCTCTGCCCCTGCTCTATCCTTTACCTTCTTATAGGTTTCTACTGAAAGTACATCTTCAATATGTCTCTAGTACAAGAATCCCTGCCTTGATACCATTTGACCCAGCCATCCCATTACTGGGTATATACCCAAAGGATTATAAGTCATGCTGCTATAAAGACACATGCACATGTATGTTTATTGCAGCACTATTCACAATAACAGACTTGGGAGATCAACCCAAATGTCCATCAGTGACATACTGGATTAAGAAAATGTAGCATATACACCATGGAATACCCCTATGCAGCCATAAAAGGATGAGTTCGTGTGCTTTGTAGGGACATGGATGCAGCTGGGAAATAACCATCATTCTCAACAAACTGTGCAGGAGACGAAACTAGGCATGTTCGCTCACTTAGGTGGGGAATTGAACAATGAGATCCCTTTCGGTTTACAGGAAGGGAACATCACCTTGCACTGGGACCTGTGTGGGGATGGGGAGGGATAGCGATGGAGATATACCTAGTAAATAATGACAAGTTGATGGAGTGCAGCACACCAACATGGCATGTATAACGAGCACCATGTTGTGCACCGCATTACCCTAGAACTTAAAGTATAATAATAATAATAGAAGAAGAAGAATCCCTGCCTTGGGTTTCTTCTTCACCGGGCTCCGTTGGGTATTTGATGAACATTTGATATTTTTGGCCTTCCCATTCCCTCTTCCCTAACAGAACCAGAGTTTCTTATTCTTTTCTTTTCTTTTCAATTTTCTTTGCTGCTTTAGACAGAGTCTTGCTCATACGAGCTGCAGTTAGTAAGCATAATCTTGGCTTATACGGCCTCTGCGGTTTCGGGATTCTGCTGTTATCCGAGTAACTGGACTACAGGCACCGCAGCCACCATGCCGACACAATTTTGTATTTTTAGTAGAGATGAGGTTTATGTTGGCCAGGATGGTTTCAATCTCCTGGCGTATCTGCCCTCGGCCTCCCAAAGTGCTGGGATTACAGGCATGAGCCACTGCACCTGGCCCCAGAGTTTCTTTTTTGGGAAATCTTCTTCCTTTCCCTCTTTGTGGACAGTCTTGTGTCCTCTTCTGTGGACAATCTTGTTGTGACTGTAAATCTAGGTACTCGCCCTTCCATCTAGAAGCTGAAGGAGTTACTGCATGTTCCTTCCACCGGACTCTTCCTCTTATTGCCCTGGTACAGCAGGCCCAGACACATAATCTCAACTTAGCCAATTCGACACTGTCTCCTGAGATTATGAGTTTTGAGTGAGTTAAACAAAGACAGAATAGCCTGTTGAAATTGACTTATCTCAGCATAGGCTTCTTCTGGACGCTTCTGTGGTTCTTGCCCACTTCCAAGTTATTTGGAGGGCCTTTTTGGAATGCCCCAAATCTTTTGGTAAATTCTCTGTTGTGTAAGTTCTCTCAACTTGAGTTATCTTGTTTATAATAAAAAGAATCATAAATAATGCAGTTATCTAAATTTTTTTGGTTTATATGCAGAGTGAAAAAATCTGGAACCAGATCACTACTTCAGGAGATGGGAGACTCAAGGCTTCTAATCTTAAAAAGGAAAAGCCTACCTGGATAGCCCTCCTTGCTTCAATGAAGAGGTAGGAGTTTGCAAAGCTTCTCTCACCTGGTTAAATTATACTTTGATCTTTTGTGAGATGCTGAACCAGATTCTTCTCTTAGAAAGCTGGTGTCTGGCTTTTAGTCTCAAAACATGCATCTCCATCTGAAACATCCTCTCAGCTGGTATTTTTTCTTTTCTGATATGTTCACGCACCAGCCCTGAAAATAGAGCGATTCCACTGCATGAAGACAGCTGCACTTACTAATAAAAATATCTTCTGAAAGAAAATAGTCTTTTTTCTGAGTGGAATTTTACTCCAGAAATTGTTCAGTTTTGGATTGCAGGGAAGGAAATGAGCTCAACAGAAAAACCAAAATAGACACACATGATTGCAGAGGATCTAAAGACAACCTCCTGGTCTGAGTTGCCAGGCAACTGTCTCTCCAAAGTTGCTGTCATTTTAATTTTATAGAATAATTAGGTACCCAAATTTCTGACTCAAGATGTCTTGGGATAACAATGAACTCATCTTTTACGATTTTTTTTTTTTTTTTTTGAGGCAGAGTCTCGCTCTGTCACCCAGGCTGGAGTGCAGTGGCCAGATCTCGGCTCACTGCAAGCTCCGCCTCCCGGGTTTACGCCATTCTCCTGCCTCAGCCTCCCGAGTAGCTGGGACTACAGGCGCCCGCCACCTCGCCCGGCTAGTTTTTTGTAATTTTTAGTAGAGACGGGGTTTCACCATGTTAGCCAGGATGGTCTCGATCTCCTGACCTCGTGATCCGCCCGTCTCGGCCTCCCAAAGTGCTGGGATTACAGGCTTGAGCCACCGCGCCCGGCCCCGGCCGATTTTTTAAAAGTATAAGCAGAAACCTCTTTCTTGCTTGGAGTACATGTTTTACTGTTTATTTGTTTCCCCACCCCCACCCCCACCCCGCCCCGCCCCACCACAGTATCTTTGTTGTGTTTCTTCAAAACAAATAAGTTTTCATTTCTTTGGGATGTTCTTGCTGGATCCTGCTGAGAATGGGGATGGATGGAAGAACACTTAGGATGTTGATTTCTAGCAGCTTCAGATTCTGATCCTATGGTTATTAAGATGTTTTATCCACAGGGAGTGAAAGAAAAATATTCCACATAAACATCAATATTCCACTTAAAACATCAGTCATGGGAAACTTGGCCTTATGATTAGAAGCAAGGTCCCTGCACCTAAGTAAACAAAATATTAGGCCAGGCGCGGTGGCTCATGCCTGTAAGCCCAGCACTTTTGGAGGCCGAGGCAGGCAGATCACTTGAAGTCAGGGGTTCGAAACCAGCCTGGCCAGCATGGCGAAACCCCATCTCTACTAAAAATACAAAAATTAACCAGGAGTGGTGGTGCTCACTTGTAATCCCAGCTACTCTGGTGGCTGAGGCAGGAGAATCACTTGAACTCGGGAAATAGAGGTTGCAGTGAGTGAGATCACACCACTGCACTCCAGCCTGGGCAATAAAGCAAAACTTGGTCTCGAAAAAAAAAATTAAAACAAAACAAAACAATTTTTTTTTCTTTTCTTTCTTTCTTTTTCTTTCTTTCTTTTTTTTCTTTTTTGAGATGGAGTCTTACTCTGTTGCCCAGGCTGGAGTGCAGTGGCGCAATCTAGGCTCCACCTCCCAGGTTCAAGCAATTCTCCTGCCTCAGCCTCCCAAGTAACTGGGATTACAGGCATCTGCCACTGCGCCCAGCTAATTTTTGTATTTTTAGAAGAGATAGGATTTTGCCATGTTGGCCATGGTTGGTCTCAAACTCTTGACCTCGAGTAACCCACCTGTCTCAGGCTCCCAAAATGCTGGGATTACAGGTGTGAGCCACCGCATCCAGCCCTGGACAAATAGCTTTCTAATTGGCCTTCACATATCCACCCTAATGCCCTCCAGCTAATCTTCCGTATCTCGGTCATCTAATCTTAGCACTCTCCTGCCTCAAAAGTTTTAATAGCTTTGATTTTTATCTGTGAGGGTTCATTCGCAGACAACTTACCTATGACTCTTTCCAGTAAAAAGGAGTTGATACAGGGAATTAAGTGCTTATGAAACTGTTGGGAGGACTAAGGGGAGTGGGTTCTAGGTTGGGTCCCCAGGAATGACTTTCAGGATACAATAGAACTGGACTGTTAAGGGAGCTGTTATCTTTATCCCAAATGGAGAAACTGGAGCTGCCACTGGAACTGTGGGCTCTAAAGCACACGACCTTATCCAGGGATGAGGGCATTGCTACTGCTATACTTGTTGGCTCCAGAGTAATGCTGCCTCTCCTAGATCTGCAATGGCCCAATGAATAAATATGTAAATTTTAAAAGACCCCCCACATGCTCTTAGAACATTGGACCCCTTGACCCCAGAGCCCTTCGTAACTATGCTCTGGACCATGCTCACCAGCAGAAACTGCAGAAACAGTGAAGCATGGACTTGCCTCATCTCCACCTTCCAGGCCTCATTTAAGTGAATCTGATTGGCTGAATCTAGACGCCTCCAGTGCCCTAGTTGCAAGGTGTTTGTGAATGTAGTTTTTAGCTTTCCAGCCTCTGCAGTCACATCAAAGGGTAGAATGGATGGGCACCAATCTGTCACACTCTTGCTTTTAGGATGGAAACCATTCTTCACGTAGTTTGTAAGCTTTTTCATGGTCTAGCCTCTATCTCCCTCTTGGCCTTATCTTTCCCATGCGCCCTTCGTGCTGTTCACGCTCTGCCTTTCAGTCTTTCATATGCGCCATCCTCCCACTACAGGGCTTTGCACATGCTCTTTTTCTTCCCGAAATACTCTTCATCTACACCCGCTGCTCTTGACCTAGTTAATTCCTATTTCCCCTTTCAACTCAAGTGTCACTTCATTCTGGAAACTTTTGCAGCCTTCCCATCTCCTGGCCACATACCCCAGCTACAGGCTTTCATGGCACCTAATAGCTTTCCTTGGTAGACACTTGCTGCAATTGCAACGTTGTAATTGTCTGATCATTTCATTAATACTTGGCTCCTCCACAAGGGTGTAGGTTCCAAGAGATTATGGACCTTATCTGTTCATGCTCCCCATATTCTAGAAGCATAGAGAAGAAACTTAAATTCCTTTAGGGTGAAAAACTGGAGGTAAAGGGGAAGGAAGGCTGTTACGTTTCATTTTATATCTTTCTGAACTTTTTAATGATTCATGTACATGTATTTTAACCTAAAAATGTGTAGTAGAGGCCAGGCGCAGTGGCTTAATGCCTGTAGTCCCAGCACTTTGGGAGGCCAAGGTGGGTGGATCACCTGAGGTCAAGAGTTCAAGACAAGCCTGGCCAACATGGGGAAACCCCCCCTCCACTAAACATACAAAAATGAGTCTGGTGTGATGGCGCATGACTGTAGTCCCAGCTACTCAGGAGGCTGAGGCATGAGAATCGCTTGAACCCGGGAGGCAGAGGTTGCAGTGAGCTGAGATTGCGCCACTGCACTCCAGCCTGGGCACAGAGTGAGACTCTGTCTCAAAAAAAACAAAAAACAAAAAAGTGTGTAATAGAATTGGGGTGGAGGAGTATTTTCCCAGAGTGATTCAATTTCAGGGCCAGAATTAGGGACTTTGAAATCTTCAGAAGTTGACTTTCAAAAACCTATTGATTTCTAGTTAACTTATTGAAATTGCCTTATTGAAAAGCCTAGAGTAGGTATAATTTTCATGGAAATCCTCCTCAATAAAACAGAAACTTTTCTAGGGATAAGATCCTTCAAAATAGAAGGAATTCCAGTTAGAGAAAAATGTTAAAGGATGCCACCCCTAGCCCTGGACCCATGAAACTCAAATTCTGCTAGTATAACCACAGAAACAGCCTTCCACATAAAGTGCTACTGTTATTTTTCTCTTTACTGCACTTTCTAATTACTCTGTAATAAACACACTAAAAATCATAAAAGTTAAAGTAAAAAAGAATTAATGTGATTTCAACTATTCTAACATTTTTCTCTATTGAACCCTTCGAAAAACAGTTCACATAGATACTAGTACATGATGGCTCCGAAAGACAATAATGAAACTGCGTCATTTACATAATCATCTTGCAAGTAGAAGCATGTTTTACTGCGTTCTGGTGCTACCAGTCATGTTAAATCACAATTCCAAGGAACAGCAGGGAAGGATTTAGAACTTACACTCAATAATGGGGTTGAAATGTGGACATTTCCTTTCATGAAAAGGAATTATTACTGTCAAAGCACCCCTCTGGCCTAAGACCAGTAGCTTTGGTTAGAGGCAGCAAAATAAAAGGACCTGAGAACACCCCAGCATATCCAGGGCTGTACTCTGAACGCCAAGGGCTATGAGAGAGGAAAATCCCTAGACTATTCTAGAACCAAGGATTTTGTTGAATCTTGACGTTAGGAGAAAACTTGGGGGTCATCATTCTAGTCTAAACTCTGTCCCAGTTCAGAAACTTCTTCCTAACATCCTAGCCAGATACTTGTTTGGTACGAGTGTAAACACTTAAAACAAGTTAAATAATTAGACATTAGCAATTAACACTTAAACCTTTTAACAAGTTAATACCAAGGGATCATTAAAAATAAGAAGTTGAAGGACCACCTGGGAGCATTCAATGGAGAGTAACGGCCTCCAAGAATCCAGTGAAAGTATTTCTTCTCTTTCTTCTATTGTGTTGAATTTCATCAACATTGCTTGAGTATGTGGTCTCTGGAGGAAAAACAAATTTATACTCTTCTTGCTTTTGTTTATATTTCTTCTTCATCAAAATTTCCTCCCAATTAATTAGCCTATCCTATGACCTATCTTTGTTTCTTAAATGTAAAACATTTTATATACTAATTAGTGCTAAATTGCTTTAAGGCTTAAAAAAAAAAACAACCTTGGTGGCTCACACCTGTAATCCCAGCACTTTGGGAGGCCGAGGCGGGTGGATCACCTGAGGTCAGGAGTTTGAGACCAGCCTGACCAACATGGAGAAACCCCGTCTCTACTGAAAATACAAAATTAGCTGGGTGTGGTGGCGCATGCCTGTAATCTCAGCTACTCAGAGCCTGAGGTAAGAGAATCGCTTGAACCCAGGAGGTGGAGGCGGAGGTTGCGGCATTGAACTCCAGCCTGGGCAACAAGAGCGAAACTCCGTCTCAAAAAACAAACAAACAAACACCCTTAACTTGAATTTAGGAGGTCTCCGAAATGCAAATCAGGTTGGTTAATACACTTACACAGCTAGTGAAGTAAACCATTTGGGCACCATCTTTGATTTCTCAAGTCACACTATTCAGCCTTACTCCATTAACTTCCTTTCCTTCTTAGCAACTCTATACACCTTCCATTGCCCAGTTTTGTTCTCTTAATTTAGAAATCGTAGCAATTGCAGTTTAGGAATTTTGCTAAATTTTGCTTCATTTTGCTAAATGAAGAGAAGATGACTGTGCTCAAGATTTAGTCTTTTTTAAACTGCTATAATAAACCAGTCCTATAAGTAAGGAGAAAGAAATTTGGAGATATGTTAATGAACTAATCATACATGCTGTTGCCACAACTCTTCCCAAGCATCTTGAGAGAGAAAGCCAAAGAAATCAGGTTTGTCATCATCACAGACAATTAGGCCAGCAGAAGGATGTTCTCAGGCACAAAACAACTGGTTTTGCTGGCGGCAGCTTCTGTTGAATCATCAGTAAAATTTAAACAACACGTTGGAGTAAACGGCAAGAGTCAAAACAGGAGAAACCCAGAGACATAAGTTGGTCCTGTCTTCTGCTTATCATCAGAACAGTTCGTAGTTATTTTAAAGTAATTTGAAAGTTCAGTCAAACAGAATAAGTTATTTAAAGGATTTGCAGGTATGGCAGCTTAGGTGGGAAGTCTGGGAAAGCCAGAAGCTTAGGAATAAAACATATGGAGGCAAAGAAAATGCTTTTGTGAGTGAAGGAGAAAAAAATGGACTTGAACTCACAAGAACTGTGAAATGTTCTCATTTTTTTTGCCATTTGAGGATCTGTGACAAGGATGTGTGTTACTAAGGGTGTCACTTAATAATGGAAAACAGAGTCTATGAAAAACACTTAAACATGTGAGGGTGTGACAGCTAATGAGAAGGAGGCCTTCTCTTCCTGCTTCCAAAGCATGACCTCATTTTGCCCTCGGGTGGCTGAAGTGTACCCATCAAAGCAGAGAACCATCTGAACATGGGAGCACACCCACTAACACTGCTGTTAATTAACTCTGGACCTGTGAAAACAAAGCCACATCCTCACTCTGAATATGGAAAAGCTGAAGACAGTGAGCTCTTGCTTAGCTTTCTGGATTCCATCCTTGCAATAGCAAGACATGGCACCATTTGTGGAGACCCACTATGTCCCAGGCATTGCTAGGCCATCATACTGACTATGGCACAACATCTCCTGAACAATTCAGCGAGATTGATATTATCCCCACCCCATTTTTTACATGAGGGAACTGACTCTCAGAGAGCAAAAATGACTTGCCCAAGACCACAGGGAGTAGAAAGCAGAGAAGACAGCCTTGTCTGGCTCAAAATCCCAGGCTCTTTGCTGCTAAGAGATGTCTGGAAAAATAGAAAGTTGTTTGCTGCTTCTCAGAGCTGCAGAAAGATGTCCATAGCCCATCCCTTCCCTTCCTTACTACTTAGTAGCATTTCCTTGCTAAGTGTGTGTGTGTATATATACATATATATATACACATATACACACACAAACAGCAGTATACAGCAGGTCCTTGAATAATAGCGGTTCTTTTTTTTCTTCTTTCTCTCTCTTTCTTTCCTTCCTCCCTCCCTCCCTCCCTTCTTCCTTCCTTCTCCTTCCTTCCTTTCCTTCCTTTCCTTCCATTTCTCTTTCTTTTCCTTCCTTCCTTTCCTTCCTTCCTTCCTTCCTTCCTCCTTCCCCTTCCCCGTCCTCCCCTCCTCCCTCCTCCTCCCTCCCCTCCTCCCTCCCTCCCTCCCTCTTCTTTCCTTTTCTTCTTCATTTTTTTTTTTTTTTGAGATGGAATCTCCTGTTGCTTTCAGATGCAGTGGCAAGATCTCTTTCGACCTCCCTAGGTTTCAGTGAGTTCCTGTGTCACCTCAAACTCCGGGTGGCTGGGACTATAAGTGGAGTGCCACCAGCCAATGAATTTTTGTGGGGATGGGTTTTTCACCATGGCGGACTGGGTCTCCGAGACTCTCCTGACCTCAACTGATCCACTCGCCTTGACCTTCCAGAGTGCTAGGATTACAGGTGTGAGCCACTGTGCCTGGCCCTTTCCTTCTTTCTCCTTCCTTCCTTCCTTCCTTCCTTTTTCTTTTAACTAGGAATTAAATTATCAGTTTTATTTGTCAAGAATTCACAACATAATGACTAATTGTATGTTGACAACATTGAACTTTACCAGAGTCTGTGATTCTGGAAAGAAGGGCCCCGACCTCCGTATTATGGGAAATGGCTTGCTGCAAAGGGATGACCACTCTTTTGATTTATAAGACCTGGAGCAACCCTCTTTATTTGATTTAGTAGCACTATTTCCTACATGTAGTTCATCCTAAATTCACGTGGTAATTGAGGTTGTCATTTGTGTTAGCTAATTGCCTTTATCCAAAGGAAAAATTAAACTTCTTATAGCTCTTGAATATAGAGATATAGCAGGTAGTTTCAGCTTGGAAGCAAGTGCCTAGGCTGAGACAGGGAGATAGAAGTGTGCTATTGATGCAAGAAAGTGCCATCATTGGGGCTTCACCCAGGAAATAATTCAACTGGTGAAGTTAAACAATAATCTTTCATTGAGGCTGGGCGCGGTGGCTCGTGCCTATAATCCCAGCACTTTGGGAGGCCGAGGCGGGTGGATCGCCTGAGGTCAGGAGTTTGAGACCAGCCTGGCCAACATGGTGAAAACCTGTCTCTATTAAAAGTACAAAAAATTAGCCAGGCGTGGTGGCAGGTTCCTGTAATCCCAGCTACTCAGGAGGCTGAGGCAGGAGAATCCCGTGAACCCAGGAGGCAGAGGTTACAGTGAGCCAAGAAGGTGTCATTGCACTCCAGCCTGGGCAACAAGAGTGAAACTGTGTCTTAAAAAAAGAAAAGAATCGGCCGGGCGCGGTGGCTCAAGCCTGTAATCCCAGCACTTTGGGAGGCTGAGACGGGCGGATCACGAGGTCAGGAGATCGAGACCATCCTGGCTAACACGGTGAAACCCCGTCTCTACTAAAATACAAAAAAAATTAGCCGGGTGAGGTGGCGGGCGCCTGTACTCCCAGCTACTTCGGAGGCTGAGGCAGGAGAATGGCGTGAACCTGGGAGGCGGGGCTTGCGGTGAGCTGAGATCCGGCCACTGCACTCCAGCCAACAGAGCCAGACTCTGTCTCAAAAAAAAAAAAAAAGAAAAAGAAAAGAATCTTCCATTGAACCAGAGCTGCTCCTTCCAGAGCAGGACTAACTCCTAGGCATGCCCAGAGTCAGCCCCTTCCTGCCTTCCTGCCTTCCTGCCTTCCTGCCTTCCTTCCTTCCTTCCTTCCCTTCCCTTCCTTCCTGTCTTCACCTTCACTTCCTTCTCTCTCTCTCTCTTCTCAGCCTCCCAAGTAGCTAGAACTACAAGCACAATCTACCACAACTGTCTATTAAAAACATTTGTTTTGTAGAGACAGGGTCTTGCTATGTTACCCAGGTTGGTCTCAAACTCCTGGCCTCAAACAATATTCCTGCCTCAGCCTCCCCTAGTGCTGGAATTACAGGTGGGAGCCACCACACCCAGCCAATAACATCGTTTCATTCAACGTCATTTCATTATAATGTCAACGAGAAAAAAAATTCATTCCTGGCCAGGGCCACTGTCTGTGTGGAGTTTGCACATTCTCCCCATGTCTGCATGGGTTTTTCCCCAGTATTCTGAGTTCCTCCTGAATCCCAAAGATGTGCACATGAGGTGAATTGGTGTATCTAAATGGTCACAGTCTGATGAGCGTGTGTGTGTGCGCATGAGTGTGGCCTGCGATGGAATGGGTCTTGTCCAGGACTGGTTGCTGCCTTGCCCCCGGACTGCTGGGATAAGCTCCTGCCACTGCAACCCTGAACTTGAATAAGCAGGTTGGAAAATGAATGAATAAAGAAAAACTATTATAAAATAAAAATGTGTAAAGTATCTGATCATCATACAAATGCACCACGATAAACAATGTGGGACAGAAGCACTTGGTGGGCCCTTCCTATGATTGTTGGTGAGCCCTGTGGTCGCGGGAGGTGCTCCTCACAACTTTCATTTTGCAAACATTGATTTCTTGATTCATTCCACAGCCACTATAATCACCATCACTCATTGATTCCCCCAAAACTGGGTAAATGATTATCTTACTTATTTTTATTAATTTTTCTTAAATGTATGAATAACTCATATTTGTGTCAATGTTAATGTTTTAAGTGTTTATTTAGAAGTTTGCTGATGCTTTTGTGACCAGAAATATGCCATAGAAATTTAAGTCTTGTTTGTATCATCTAGCCTATGGTAGAATTGGTTTTGTTATGCACCGTTTCACTTAAAAACCTATCGATGACATTAAGTGAGGGTTTCCCATGTGTGCGTACGTCTGTGTGTGTATATGTTATAAAGGTATGTATCCTATTGGTTCTGTTTCTCTGGAGAACCCCATCTAGTACACTAAATGTGGTTCCCAGACCACCTCTGCCAGCAGCAGTGTCTCCTCAAAGCTTCTTAGACATCTGGAAACTCAGGCCCCGCCCCAGACCTACTGGATCAGAATCCGTTCTTTCAAGCTTGAGAAGCACCAATCACCTTCCTCACTGTTACATTTAATATGGGCCTTTAATAAAGTGCTAATTATCCTGCAGCAAATAGCGACTCTGATAAATAGTTCCTGTGCCCTTCATTAAGTCTTCGACTTTCAAAGGAACAGTCATTTCTACCCACCCCTTGCCAGCCCCAGAATCCCCATCAAGGAAGCAGGGGGAAGAAAAGCAAGGAAGTGTTTTTAAAGGGTTTGCTGATAAGGCTTCAGGCAGCTGCCCTGACTGGCACCTGGGTAGTACAAGGTAATGCTAAATATTAACACCTAAGAAGATTAGCACAGATTGCAGGAGGATTCTAATTGGGTTAAAGGTCACTTGCTTACACATCCCTTCAGTTTGAGGGAGCCTCGAACCGTGTGGGGGGAGGGGCCTCAGAGTGGATGTGGCAAGGCAGGAGGCCCGGAGGAAGAGCCCAGGCACAGTTCTCGTGACCTCCTGTGGGGTGTGAGCTCTGCTTTCTTCCAGCCTCGGTTATGGGGACTCTTCCGGAGAAGAAGGTGGATAAACACGGGAAGGGCTTCTTGAGGCTCCAGGTTTTGAGCTAGAACAAGAGGTTACTTGGCAGAGGAAACTATTCAATAAGAGATAAGAAGAAAAAGAGTAAACTTAAAATAGAGGCAAGAGATTGCTAAAGAGAATAAAAAAGTCAAGATGGAGGAAAAAAATAAAAACTTCTGCATTCGTGCAACTATATAATATTATCTATTTTTTTCATTGGGATCATTTTTTTTGTTTTGAGATTTAAACACCGTTGCCTCCAACTTCTGATTCCTTAGAAGTCTAAAGCTCTCCCAAAGTTTTTTTTCAGGTTGCCAGGAGCTTATGTTCTCATGATCCCATCAGGTTTACAGTCTACATGCCTTTCTAATGCTTGAGTCTCTTCTATGAAATCTCAGGCAGTGAAGGTTCCAGGCACAATGCACAATTGAATACACAGAATGATTCTGCCCGGGAGAAATGATATTCTAATTATTTTACAGATAAGAAAGGAAATGGTGGCTCAGAGAAGTGAAGAAATCAAGCCAAGGCAATATAGCCCGTAAACGGAGGAGACCGGATCTGGATTCCAGTCCATCTGATGCGTGGTAGTCGGATATATTGATGGTCCCCAGTGTCCCACGCCTCCTGGTGTCTGTACCCTGTGTGCTCCTTTCCTCTGGACTCTGGGCTGGGCCTGTGACTTGCTTTAGCTAATGGAATGCCATCACTGTTCAAGGCCTAAGCTCTTGGTAGCCTGAGCTGCCTTGTAAGAAGGCAGGCTACCCCGCTGGAGAGACCACACCAGTACTCAGATATCAGTGTGAGCGAAGCCCCAGGCACATGACCTCAAGGTAAGGGATCCCATTTGTCCTTGGCCTTTCCAGTGATCTCAGCTGAGACCTCAGATGTGTTGGATGTTAAGCTGCAGCAGACAGCACACGGAATAGATATGATGAAGCTGTGCCCTCTTCAAATTCCTGACCCATAGAATTGTGAAAAATAATACAATGCTTGTTGTTTCAAACCACTGTGTTTGGGGTAGTTTGTTATGTAGCCATAGCTTAAAAAGACACACACTGCTGTCCTGTGGCTGAGGAGAGTGAGATAATGATGGGCTCACGCAGTCCCCGAACAAGGACAAGAGAGCAGGGTTAAGAGTGGGTTAAGCAGAATTGTGCGGGTGGACTGCAAGGGTGGAGAGAGGAAAAGAAAAAGGGTATAATTATGCAGTCCTCTAGCAGGAGAAACAAGAACTAACAGAATTTTTAACCTTAGGTCAAATACCTTTGTCAGGCAGCATTTCTGGCCCAGTGCAAATCCTCATAACGGAATTAATGAGTATGACTCTTAGCACTAGATCAAAGAGAGAATTAATGAATGGAAAAGGAAAAGGCAAGACACAGAACCGTCTATTTTAATTTCGACAAGAAGATAATAGACCAAACTATTTACAGTGGCTTTCTCTAGGTGGCAGGATTACAAATAATACTTTATTCCTTTGTATTCTCTTCTAGTTTTTCCACATTTTCTACAATCACCTTTTTAAAAATTTAATCTTTTCAAATTTTCTTTTTTTTTTTCATGGTCACTTCTTTATTTTTGATACAAATGTACATGACACATGTCTTGACAATCAGCCCACCCAGCACCACACAGGTAGGGTCTGGTCCCTCAGGGAAGAGGTGGCACGGGGAGAGGAGCTGGTGGGTGCTGCCCTCTGCCTCTCCAGCCTTCCCAGGCTGCAGCAGGTTTCCAGGCCTCCAGAGGGTGGGAACGCAGCAGGTGTAGGTAGCAAATTTTCAATATCTAAGAAATATAAGTACATGGATTTTTAAAACTGTCATACGGGCCAGGCATGGTGGCTCATGCCTGTAATCCCAGGACTTTGGGAGGCCAAGGTGGGCAGATCACTTTGAGTCCAAGAGTTCAAGACCAGCCTGGGCAACGTGGCAAGACCCCGTCTCTACAAACATGGCAGGACCCCATCTCTACGAAAGATACAAAAATTTAACCATGAGTGGTGGCACATGCCTGAAGTCCCAGCTACTCAAGGAGGCTGAAGTGGGAGGATCGCTTGCCTCAGCCCGCCAGGCAGAGGTTGTAGTGAGCCGAGATTGCGCCACTGCACTCCAGCCTGGGTGGCAGAGCGAGACCCTGTCTCAAAAACAAAACAAAACAGGTATATACATTACAGTGCATGAGAGAAAGGCACTTACCCTCTGCCCTATCTTTCCCTCTTCCCATCTTGGCACTACAACGCTCCTTAAGCGGGAATTCTGGGCAGGCAGTGGCTCCGCCTGTAATCCCAGCACTTTGGGAGGCAGTGAGCGGATCAAGGTCAGGGAATGTCGCTGCTCTGTGAACACAGTGAAACCCCGTCTGAAGCTTTCAAAAGTGGCAGGGCATGGGCGGGTTTCCTGTAGTCCCAGCTTCTAGGGAGGCTGAGGCAGGAGGAATGGCATGAACCACGGGAGGTGGTAGGAGAGCTTGCAGTGAGCAGAGATCGGCACTGCACTTAGCCAGGCAACAGGCCAGACTCCGTCCCAAAAAAAAAGAAAAAAAAAAATGAAACTAATTCTGGTTTTAGTTCTTTGGTGGTTAGGCCCACATGTCTAAAAATATTTACTTGTAGTTCTATTAATTGGTTTATTAACCAGAGGCATCTACTTGTTTCCTGATACAAAATTCTTACCTTTTTTTTTTTTTTTTTTTGGGGCCAGGTGCAGCTGGGCTGGGTGGCGGCGTTCTCGGCTCACTGCAGCTCCGCCTCCAGGTTCAGGTATTCTCCTGCCTCGGACTACGAAGCGCCGCCCGGCTGGACAACCCGGATGGTCTCGATCTCCCGACCTGCATTGATCTGCTCCCGCTTTCGTCTGGTCCCCAGGCCAGCCAGCGTATCGCGCTCTTGTTGTGTCCGGGCTGGGTGGAGTGGTGTGATCTGGGCTCACTGCGGCCTCTGCCTCTGAGTTCAAGCGATTCTCTTGCCTGCAGCCTCCTGAGTAGCTGGGATTATAGGTGCCTGCCATCACGTCCACCTAATTTTTGTATTTTTAGTAGAGATGGTTTTGTCATGTTGGCCAGGCAGGTCTCGAACCCCTGACCTCAGATGATCCACCCCCCTCGGCCTCCCAAAGTGCCGGGATTACAGGCATGAGCCATGGTGCCTGGCCAAAATTCTTACTATTTTAATCAACATGTTTATTACCTACTATGTACAGGCACCAGCAGGTACTGGTGAGAGGGTAGAGAGTAACAGAGAGAGTTTTTGCCATTTCAGAGCATATATTCCAGTAAAGGGAGGTGGTTCACTGAACACAAATAAATAAATAATATCCAATAAGAAAAAGGATGAGGGAGAAAAACAATTGGGTGCAGGATAGAATGGTTGAGTGTATTTTTCCAAAATTGGCTGCAAAATATCTCCCACATGCTCATCTAGCATATTGCCACTTACCTACCAAAAGGTAGATTTTATTTTCTTTACCCTTGAATCTGGGTGTGTTGGTGACTTACCTGCAACAAAGAGAACACAGCAGAAGCAATGCTGTGTGGCTTCCAAGGCTAGGACATGCAGCGGTGGTGAAGTTCCCCTCCTTTGCTGAATAGTTGTTCTTCAAACTCGCCAATGCTGACCAGGCATGGTGGCTCAGGTCTATAATTTCAGCACTTTGGAGTCTGAGGTGGGCAGATCGCTTGAGCTCACGAGTTTGAGACCAGCATGGACAATATGGCAAAACCGCATTGCTGGACTAGTCATATGATAGAATACCACACTGCAATAAAAAGAATAAACTACTGAGGTAGCAACAATAGAAATAATTTTCATTATGTTTGGTGAAAAAAAGACATACACAAGAAAATATACTTTTTGGTTTATCTGAAGATCAAGAATAGGCAAAACAGATCAATGGTGATAGAAGTTAGAATAGAGATTATTTCTAGGAAGAGGTGGATTGACGGGGAAGGAGCATGAGGAAGTGTTTTGGGATAGTAGTGATGTTCTATGTCTCTATCTGAGTGATGGCTGCTCTGGTGTACACACATGTAAAGAGTCAGTGAGCTGTCCACTGAAGATCAGTTCACTTCAAGCACTCATTGTATGTGCAGTTGGCCCTCTGTATCCGTGGGTTCAACCATCCATGTTATTCCTAAATGCTGAAATTCAAGAAATAGAGTTTACATTATTATGCAAATATTACTCCTGGCTGAGTCAAGTTGGATGACAGAAGTACATTTCCTTCACAACAGGGCCAATCAATGTCATGACCTCTGTAATCACTTGAATATTCTTTTTTTTTTTTTAAGACAGAGTCTTGCTCTGTCATCCAGGCTGGAGTGCAGTGGTGCTGTCTTAGCTCACTGCAGTCTCCACCTCCCGGGTTCAAGTGATTCTTCTATTTCAGCCTCTTGAGTGGCTGGGATTACAGCATGCACCATCACACCCCGCTAATTTTTTGTATTTTTAGAAGAGACGGAGTTTCACTATGTGGTCAGGCTGGTCTCTAACTCCTGGGCTGAAGTGATCCACCCATCCAGGCCTCCCAAAGTGCTGGGATTATAGGTGTGAGCCACCGCACCCGCCACCACTTGAATATTTTTAACATCCAAATCAAATTCTCTTTTATTTCTGTATCAGTTAGCATTACAGTATAGCAAATCACTCTTAAATTTAGTGGTTTGAAATAACGATGGCGAGTCTATAGGTCAGCTAAGCAGTTCCATGGATTTGATTGGGCTTGGCCGATCTCTGATGGACTCATTCCCATGTCTATGGTTGACTTCTGGATTCAGCTGAAAGGCTGATTAGGATTGTCTTGGCTTAGTTTTCCTCCATGTATTTCTCATATCTTTCCAACAGGTTAACCTGCATGTTTTCTCATGGTGGTGGTGGTGGAACTTCAAGAGAGAAAGCAGAAATATGCAAATATTTTTTCATGCTTCCCTCTTACAACAAGTTTGCTATTGTGCTATTGGCTTAATCAAGTCTCATGGCCAAGTCCAGAATTGGGGTATTTGCAGGGAGACTACAAAAAGGTGTGGACACAGGGCAGACATTAATTGGGCCACTAACGCAATCACTCTACACTTACACTACAAATTCCTCAAAACCATACCACTTCTTTTTTTTTTTTTTTTTTTTTTTTTAGATAGTCTCACTTACTCGGTCTGGAGTGCAGTGGCATGATCTTGGCTCACTGTAACCTCCACTTCCAGGATTCAAGCAATTCTCTTGCCTCAGCTTCCTGAGTAGTTGGGACTACAGGTTCTCACCACCATGCCTGGCTAATTTTTATATTTTTGGTAGAGACAGAGTTTCACCCTGTTGACCAGGCTGGTCCTGAATTCCTGACCTCAGGTGATCCACCTGCCTTGACCTCCCAAAGTGCTGGGATTATAGATATGAGCCACCATGGTTGACCTGCTTTATACTTCTTGTACATTTGTTTCCCAGTGTTTCTAATTGGTTCTTTTTTTTTTTTTTTGCTGCTGAGAGAAGAAACATATGCTTTCTTCACTACATGACTAATATCATTATCTTCTTATTCTTTTCTCTTTTTTTCTTTTTTTACAGACACGGTCTTGCTTTGTTGCATAGGCTGGAGTTCAGTGGCATGAATATTGCTCTTTATAGCCTCGTCTTCCTGGGCTCAAGCAATCCTCCCACCTCAGCCTCCATAGTAGCTGGGACTACAGGTGTATGCCACCTCACACGGCTAATTTTTGTATTTTTTTTGTAGAAATAGGGTTTCGCCATGTTGCCCAGGCTGGTCTTGAACTCCTGACCTCAAGCAATCCTCCCACCTTGGCCTCTCAAAGTGTATTATTTCTATTGTTCAAAATGTATTCCATGCTTCTTGAAAGCATTCTTGTGGGAGCTCACTGAGGATTGAATGTGAACTGCATGTGTTTAGGTTGCTTAAATAGCTGATACCTTAGAGTGTCTTTTCATAGCTCTCCTCGGGAAGTTCCACCGTTTCTTATATACTACATCTTTATTCTGCAGAAAGAGGAGACAAAATTTCTAAGACTTCTCATGAATGATAATAAATGTGATGCCAGTATAAATCTTGTTCCTTTATTGGTGATCTTTTTTGTTTCTTTATTATTTCTTACCCTCCCCTTCAGTTTTGCACTGTAAAATTTATTTTACATGAGAGAGGAATAACCTCTCTTGTTTAAACTGCTGCTAATTTTTCTCCCTGTTTTATGTACCTAACCCTAATTGTAACAATTATAATTTGGCTTCTGCCTGTCAGCCTGGGATCCTTCTCCACTGCAGCCATCGCCTGCATTGTTTCTGAGTTGCTTCCCTTTCTCCGTTTCATCTGGAGAAATTCCACTGGGCTTTTAAAATATCTTCCATGTCTTCTTCACATGGTCAATCTTCCCTCTAGTTTTTCAAACACATGGAAAACAGAGTAGTGGTTTGAATGTGCTTGTCTGCTGAATCTAACATCTGTAATAATTAGTATCTGCTACACTAACTGGTTTCTCTTATCAGGCTTTCCTGCAATTACCCTCAAAGGGCTAGACTGTCTTCGGTTGGGTTTCCCAAGAAGCAGACCTTAACACAAGGATGTGAGTTGGGGCTGGTGCCAGAAAGACTAGAGGAGAGCCTGATGGGCCTGACCAAGACTCCTGATTTAGAGAAAGCTCTTAGATAAAACTTCCCAGGTGCTTGCGGTAGGAAGTAGATGGTGTTTTTGGAAACATAAGTACGGCTGTGACAATGTCTGCAAAATACATCCCATATCTGAGAGTCCAAGTCCCCATTTAATAAATAAGGAAAGAACGAGCCAATCTCATGAAAGCACTTTGCCCTTGGCCAGGCGCGGTGGCTCACGCCTGTAATCCCAGCACTTTGGGCGGCCGAGGAGGGTGGATCATCTGGGGTCAGGAGTTTGAGACCAGCCTGCCCAACATGGAGAAGCCCCATCTCTACTAAAAATACAAAAGTAGCCAGGCGTAGTGGCACATGCCTGTAATCCCAGCTACTCAGAAGGCTGAGGCAGGAGAATCGCTTGAACCTGGGAGAAGGAGGTTGCAGTGAGCCGAGATCACACCACTGCACTCTAGCCTGGGCAACAAGAGCGAAACTCTGTCTCAAAACAAAACAAAAACAACAAAACAAAACAAAAAAAAGGACTTTGCCCTTTCCAATGTGGGTTTTATTGACACAGTCTGACCCAGTGGACTGTTTCTGCTGAAGGTTTATTTTTGCTTCAAGGCAGTCCACCAAACCTCGTGGTTCTTCCAAATGTAGGAAGAGATGGTTTATCTTATTATGTGTAGTCAGCAAATGAAAGAGGTACCCTTTCAGGCTCCTGAGAACCAGAAGAGCATATCCTCCCTTCTGGCTGGGAAGCCAGCTGTCTAGCCATTCTATCTTCTGTGTCATGATGTAATTTAATTTCTAAAAACAACCCAAGTCCAGAGTCTGATGGCCTGGCCAAGTCTCGTCCATTTGTGCTCTCTCAGAGAGGCTTGTCAAGGGCTTACATTTGTGCCCAAAAGAAATGGTAGATAATAGCCAAAAATTGCAAATGACTTAAACTGTTTGAAATTCAGTTCCTTTATCAGAAAAACAAAGAGCGTGTGGGGGGAGATAATCTCCAGGGTTTCTACAAGCTTGAGGTCTCTGATTCTCTATGGTGGCAGATATGGCCTGCGACTCCACAGCCAAGGGGGGTCATCTCTGTATGTCACAGATTTCCACTGAAGACCACTGGTAGGAGATGGCCCCTTACAACTCAGTCCTAGACGTCTGGCCTTCTTTCGACTCCGTAATCTCACATCTGAGAGTACACCCCAACAAAATACTCAGATGTCAAGTGGTCAGTACAAAAGTGTTCACCACAGTTACTGTAAATGGAGATTCACAGAAGAATCACCAAATGGTTTATGGAACACCCAGCTGATTAAATATGATTCGGACAATAGAAATATTTCAAAGAATGTTCAGTGGCATACAGAATTATTTATACAGCCTATTAGACACCATATAGAAAAAGGATACGGGCTCATGCCTGTAATCCCAGAACTTTGGGAGACCGAGGTGGGCAGATCACCTGAGGTCGGGAGTTTGAGATCAGCCTGGTTAACATGGTGAAAACCTGTCTCTACTAAATATACAAAATTAACTGGATGTGGTGGCGCATGCCTGTAATCCCAGGTACTCAGGAGGCTGAGGCAGGAGAATTGCTTGAACCCAGGAGGCGGAGGTTGCAGTGAGCCAGGATCGTGCCACTGCATTCCAGCCTGGGTGACAAAGTGTGACTCTGTCTCAAAAACAAACAAGCAAGCAAACAAACAAACAAACAGAATATAAGGCCAGGTGCAGTGGCTCATGCCTGTAATCCCAGCACTTTGGGAGGCTGAGGCAGGCGGATCACCTGAGGTCAGGAGTTCAAGACCAACCTGGCTAACATGGTGAAACCCCATCTGTACTAAAAATACAAAAATCAGCGGGGTGCAGTGGTGCATGCTTGTAACCCCAGCTCTTTGGGGAGCTGAGGCAGGAAAATCACTTGAACCTGGGAGGTAGAGGTTGCAGTGAGCCAGGATTATGCCACTGCACTCCAGCCTGGGTGACAAGAGTGAAACGCTATCTCAAAAACAAACAAAAAAAGCGCCAGGATATAAAACTATATGCTCTACCTAGAAAGATCCAACTGATTCCAATATACAATTACATTATAAAAGACCTGAAATTTATATATTTAAAATTATATATATATATTTATCAATGATCATAAGATGGAATTTTAGTTTTCCTCTTTATCTTTTTCTGTATTTTCTACATTTCCTACAAATACCAGAAATATGTATTATTTTTACAAACAAGAAAAAAACAAGTGTTTTTTCTTTTCAGAAGAATTAAAACAGTACACATTTGGACTTTTGTATTTGTCTGCAAGAGTTCTAATATGGGCACCAGGCACTATTCTGAACATCTTTTACTCACTGGATTTAATTGTCATGGTTGTCATAGGTAATTAGCATTGCTACTTGCATTGTCTAGATATAATGATGGAGTCTGAGCCCCTATTCTTTCCTGTATCTTGCAAATCCTGCTGTCTCAGTTTTTGAGTGTCAGTGGTGTCATCTTCTGCCCAGACTTGTGCTGACACTAAAGAGAGAGGGTGACCTCATTTACTCTTAGTGCCATTGGAGTTGGGGGATGGGAATTGCAGATGATGAGGCCTTTAATTCCACGCTGTGCTTGCTCCATGGCTAGTACGTACAGCTGGATTTTCTGCTACTTTATTAAAGGCAAACAGACCTTGCAAGGCAAAAATGGTTTTCCAAATGACCATACTGTATATCTTAAGTGAGGAATACATAGTTCATTTATGAACCCAACTTTGACCCTTGTAGCAGATGCTGTCAGTGCCCCACCCATATGTTCTTTGCCTACCTGGAGGACTTCCTATGTCTCTCTGTTCTAGCACTCTCTCTGTCCTTGCAGTAGGAGTTGTTCAGTCCACTTCAGAGTAGTTCAGAAGTGTCAGGTAGTTAATGGCCCAGGAGCAGCTCTCAATCACTGAGGGATGGGCATTGGACTATGAATACCTCAACTCTCTCACTCCACAGTGGGAGAGTTTTGAGGCATGTTCCTGCAGACTCTCAGCAGGATTACAACCCATTTGTCAACTGGGCACGGTGGCTCACGCCTGTAATCCCAGCACTTTGGAAGGCCGAGGTGGGTGGATCACTTGAGGTGGAATTCAAGACCAGCCTGACCAACATGGTGAAACACCGTCTCTACTAAAAATTCAAAAATTAGCTGGGCATGGTGGCACATGCCTGTAATCCCAGGTACTCAGGAGGCTGAGGCAGGAGAATCACTTGAACCAGGGAGGCAGAGGTTGCAGTGAGCCGAGATCATGCCATTGCACTGCAGCCTGGGAGACAGAGCGAGACTCCGTCTCAAAAAAAAAACAAAAAAAGGAAGGAAAAAAAATTTGCCTACAACAGAATTATTCTTATTAACATACGCTTTCTTAGCTTTCCTTCCTTCCTTGTCTCCCTTACCCACTCTCTCACTTTGGTCCTGAATAAACGATTTGCCCCCAAATCCTTGCTTCAAGGTCTGCTTTGGGGAAATACAAACTAGGAGAACCTCATTCCTTATGTATCTGACAGTACTCACAGGGTATCACTTTTACCTCCAAAAAACCAAGGTGAAATTAGGGGGACATTAAGTTTATTTTGATAAACATAGACCATGAAGCTGGAAGGTGTCCTAAATTCCAATGGTCTGAAACTTTCTAAGTTGGGTATTTTTAGCACCAGTTTTTAAAACCCTCAGTGCAAGTAAGCAGCGAATCATTTCATGTTACTACAGAGAGAGAACTCTTTCTGGACAATGGCCAGAAAAGAAAAGACAAGAACCCACTTCATTTCTCTAAAGGGTTGAAGATATTTCCCCCTAGGCCAGCAAGAGCTTTTAAATTATTGTGCCCTAAAAATAGCATTCTCACCTGAATGAGTTATAAAAACTGAAATGATGGGTTATTTTCATCCACCTCCAGAGCAGCTGCTCAGGAACTCCGAATGTGAGAGGAGATTATGCAATGACTTGGTACTGTCTTCGCCTTGCCAAAGCACATCATGGTTCTCCTGTGACTAGCTTTTGAGGTAATGCAATAGGACATTTCAGGATCTATGCCTGGAGGGAAAGAAATGGGTGAAGAGTGGGAAAGACAAAGAGAGGATTTGAAGGTCTGGAAGGATGTAAGATGAACAAGTCTAGAGAGCTAATGTATAATGTGACGATATAGTTAATAAAATTGTGTTGTATTAGGGATTTTTGTTAAACAAGTAGATTTTGGCAGCTCTTGTTACAAAACAGAAGTATTTGTGAGATGACAGGTATGTTAATCTGCTTCATTGAAGTAACCATTTTACTATCTATTAATATATGTATCTCATAACATCATGCTGTAAACTTCAAATATACACAGTAAAATTAATTCAGGCTAGGTGCAGTGGGATAAAGCCTGTAATACCAGCACTTGGGAGGCTGAGGTGGGCGGATTGCTTAAAGTCAGAAGTTCGAGACCAGCCTGGGCAACACAAAGAGATCCCCATCTCTACAGAAAGAAAAAAAAAGATTAGCTGGCAGTGTGGGCCAGCACCTGTGGCCCCAGCTATTCAAGGAAGCTGAGATGGGAGAATCGCTTGAACCCAAGAGGCGGAGGTTACCCTGAGCAGAGACTGCGCCACTGCACTCCAGCCTGGGCCACAGAGAGAGGCTCTGTCTAAAAAACAAAACAAAACAAAAACAAACAAACACACACAAAAACAGATAAACTGATAACATGGTAACTTTCTTTTTCTAACCACAATAGGTGGCCGGGCAGCAAACTCAAGGCCTGGAGGCCGGGGGCAGCTGGAAGCAGTGGAGTGGCCACCTGGTGGGGAGGCAGCAGTCCCACAGCCCCAAGCCCCAGTGAGAGTGCCTGGGGCTCAACCCTCGAGGCTGCCTCGGGTGCCAGCGAAGGCCTTGGTGAAGGCCGACCCTGATGTGACACTGGCGGGACAGAGAACAGTCATTCTGGCCTGAGCCAGGGAACTGTGTGTGGAGAGGGAAAGAGGAAAACTCTCCAGGGGAGAGATGTGGATAATGCAATAGAAGCTGTGGATGAATCTGCTTTTCTGGAAGGTCCTTTGGGTCGATTGTTCAGCGGTGCAGGTTCCGGGCCTTCATCTGTATCCTTCAGCTCGCCCCTCTCCGCAGGCCTCAGCATTGAAGAACAGTCTTGGCACTTGCATACATACTCTTCTTGTTCTATTCTCACCCACATCGGGATAAGCCACGATCGCAACCATTGGCTTTTCCGTACAAGATCTTCCACAACATGTGTCCATCTTCCAGTCAGGCCTGGATGCAGCTGCTGCTGCTTGGAGCAGAGATGAAGAAAGTGTTCTCCTTAAGTGGCTTACTGAATGAGGAGGAGCAGAATAAAGGTCTTTGATCAAAAGAGAAGGGAAGGGAAGGGAAGGGGAGGGGAGAGGAGGGGAACTATTGGTTACTGGGCTTAATACCTGAATGACGAAATGATCTGCACAACAAACTCTCATGACACATGTTTACCTATGTAACAAACCTTCACATGTACCCTCAAATCTAAAATAAAAGTTAAAAAAAAAAAAAAAAGAAAATCTGGAAGGAACTAGGGCTTTGTGGGGCCTTAAGAATAGGGCCTCCAGGATTGTCCCAGTTTATGCCTGTCATCCTGGTGTAGCTACAAATAACCTCCTCTTTCACTCTCAAAAGTGCCTTGGTTTGAAATAAATTATGTGGTCACTCAGCCAGTTTAAGGAGGCAATTGACTTGCTTAGCACTGTCTTTATGTCTCCCTATGGGGTAGCTTTTACTATTCATTGTTTGCCCAACTCTGAACACATCCAGCTGTCACTCAACCTTCTATTCCTGGTGTCTTGCAAATGATGGGTATATAAAGGTGTTGGTTGAAGGAATGAAAGAATGGGAAGAGGCACTACTTGTTGATGGTAATTGGGACCTGGAATCATAGAGTTAATTTGGGAAGAGACCTTCAAACTCATCTGTTTGTAGGTGTGGAAACTCAGTCTCAGAAATGTGAAGTAGCTTGCTCAAGGTCGTATCGTTACCGGCAAATCCAGAGCTTAATGTTTCAAAACTATTACTACTCAAAATGTGGTCCCTGGATGAGTAGTACCAGAAGTACCTGGTGGTCTGTTAGAAAGGTGGACTCTCAGGTTCCACCCCAAGAACTATGTCAGTGTCTATGAAGGAGCCGATATTTTATCCTAATTCCAGGCTAATGAGTTAGGCTGTTACTGTTTCATGGATGCCGACAGAGCACACAAGCCCTGGGTCAGAGATAAAGGATTTTATTACTGTCATCACAACTGGCATCATGAACATAATGTTGTTCTTAATCAGTTCCCCATGTCTCCCAAGTCTTATAGGGGAGATGTGGAGAGGCCCAGGTGATGCTGGCTTTGTGTCACAGCCGGGACATGCTAAGATTAGGGAGCTCACTGTTTTTATAGTGAGCAGTAAACAAGCCTGCTCTTGGTTTTTTGTTTAGGGTGGGGGGTGCTGGGGAGAGAAATTACTTCATCCCACGATGTTACTCTCTGCAACAATAACCCTATGAATTGGTCCTGGTAATAAGCAGCCAGAGTCTTGCATTCTTGTGATACAGAGCAAGAACATGTAGGGGCATTGAGGGCCCGTGGTGCACTGCTTCTCCCAAGAATCTACAGAATCAAAATCTACATTTTTTTTTGAGACGGAGTTTCGCTCTTGTTGCCCAGGCTGGAGTGCAATGGCGCGATCTTGGCTCACTGAAACCTCCGCCTCCCGGGTTCAAGCGATTCTCCTGATTCAGCCTCCCAAGTAGCTGGGATTACAGGCATGTGCTACCACGCCCAGATAATTTTGTATTTTTAGTAGAGACGGGGTGTCTCCCTGTTGGTCAGGCTGGTCTCGAACTCTCAACCTCAGGTGATCTGCCCGCCTCGGCCTCCCAAAGTGCTGGGATTACAGGCATGAGCCAGGACGCCTGGCCAAAATCTGCATTTTAAACAAGATCCCTTAGTGATTTGTTTGTACATTAAAGTGTGAGAAGTGCTGTTCTAGACTGCATGTCCAGATCATCTGCTGTTTACAAATTAAGCCATTCATATACATAGAATCAACCTAGGACTCATATCATTACCACATGATATGGTTTGGCTGTGTCCCCATCTAAGTCTCATCTTGAATTGTAGCTCCCATAATTCCCACGTGTCGTGGGAGGGACCTGGTGGGAGATAATTGAATCATGGGGATGGTTTCCCCAATACTGTTCTCAGGGTAATAAACAAATCTGACGGCCGGGCGCGGTGGTTCAAGCCTGTAATCCCAGCACTTTGGGAGGCCGAGACGGGCGGATCACGAGGTCAGGAGATCGAGACCATCCTGGCTAACATGGCAAAATCCCGTCTCTACTGAAAAAATACAAAAAACTAGCCGGGCGTGATGGCGGGCGCCTGTAGTCCCAGCTCCTCGGGAGGCTGAGGCAGGAGAATGGCGTAAACCCGGGAGGCGGAGCTTGCAGTGAGCTGAGATCCGGCCACTGCACTCCAGCCTGGGCGACAGAGCGAGACTCCGTCTCAAAAACAAAAACAAAAACAAAAACAACAAATCTGACAAGATCTGATGGTTTCATAAGGGGTTTCCCCTTTAGCTTGGCTCTCATTCTGTCTTGCCTGCTGCCTTTCGCCTTCTCCATGATTGCAAGGCCTTCCCAGCCATGTGGAACTGTGAGTCCATTAAAACTTTTTCTTCATAAATTACCCGGTCTTGGATATGTCTTTATCAGCAGTGTGAAAGTGGACAAATACACCAGAATTTGCATCTCTTCCTCTCACACCCCTATTCATCTTCACTGGCCCTGACTTTACAGTATAACAATGCCGGGGAAGGGAGAGGGGAAAAGAGTCAAGAGTGGAGAAGAAAAAGAGGAGTTCGTACAGTAAGTTCCAAACAGGGAATTATTTTTCTCATACAACAAATCCAGAGATAGTAGTCCAAGACTAATATGCTAAATCCACAGTGCCATTAGGAATCCATATTGTTTTCATTTTTCTGCTTTTTCATCCTTAGCTTTTGGCTTTCATCCTCATGATTGCAAAATAACTATTGCACCTCCAGGCATCACGCCTTTATTCAAAGTACAAAGGCAGAAGACAAAAATCCATGTCAGATGAGCAGTTCCTTTCTATTATTAAAATAATGATTTTGCTGAAGCCCCATGCAGTGTACTTTTGTCCAAATTCCATTGTCCAGGAATGGGTCACATAGCCCACACCAAGCTATAAGGGAAACTGGGAGACTATGTATTTTAAGTCGCCCATTGCCCCTGAAATAAAGTTGCAGTTTGCTTAGAGAGGAAGATAAGAGTGGTGGATATTAGATAGACAATTAGTAGCTCATGCCATAGAGCCCACCCAAGCACACTGGGAATGGGGAGGGAGCAGGGGGATGTCTGGTCCCAAAGTTTATCACGAGGAGTAAAGAGGGCCATTGGCCTTGGCCTTGCAGTCACAAAGGGCCTCCAATTTAGTCTTTTGGCTTCACATATATTCAATCATTGCATTTTGTATGTATATTAAAATTATAAATGTATTTAAGGTAAATATAATACACAGTACATTTTAAATAATTCTCTTTTGCTTTTTTTTTTTTTTTTTTGAGATGAAGTCTTGCTCTTGTCTCCCAGGCTGGAGCGCAATGGCGCGATCTTGGCTCACTGCAACTTCCACCTCCTGGGTTCCAGTGATTCCCCTGCCTCAGCCTCCTGAGTAGCTGGGATTACAGGTGCCTGCCACCACGCCCAGCTAATTTTTGTATTTTTAGTGGAGACGGGGTTTCACCACGTTGGCCAGGCTGGTCTCGAACTCCTGACCTCAGGTGATCCACCTGCCTCAGCCTCCCAAATTGCTGGGATTACAGGTGTGAGGCACCGCACCCAGCCTTTTTATTTTTCTTTTTTTTGAGATGGAGTCTCGCTCTGTTACCCAGGCTGGAGTGCAGTGGCATCATCTCGGCTCACTACAACCTCCACCTCCTGTGTTCAAGCAATTCTCCTCCCGAGTAACTGGGACTACAGGCATGCACCACCATCACTCAACTAAGTTTTGTATTTTTAGTAGAGATGGAGTTTTGCCATTTTGGCCAGGCTGGTCTCAAACTCCTGAGCTCAGATTGATCTGCCCACCTTGGCCCCTCAAAGTGCTGGGATTACAGGTGTGAGCCACTGTGCCCAGCCTCTTTTGGCTTTTCTTTACTAAAAAAAAAATAAAAAATAAAAAACACAAAACTTCCAGGAGTTTAAAATATAGCAGTAACCTATGTCTCTCTTATTATGTGGCCCTTTTGCAATGGCATAATTAGTAAGAATGGGCAGTTGATGGAGTCCCACATATATCAAAAAGAATTATCCTCTGTGATCTGGAGAAGTCAATTGGGCTAAGTAGGAGCAAAGCAAAGCAAGAGACATTTTGTAGTTTTGGTGTTGTAGTTTTGGCTTTTTCCATGGGCGGTAGAAGGTGGATATCTTGGGTCTGGGAGCCATTTCGATGGCTTTACATGCTATCCAAGGCACTTCTCAAGGCAGGACAAAAGTAAAATTCCTGCCTCAGTGTAACCAAAGTCTGTTCTCTTAAGCAGAACAGTAGACTGAATTCTGAGTCAAGATCATGACGCCCAGTGTGGCTACTTTCCCGTTTCTCATTCCTCCCTTTTTCTTAACTCACTCCTTGAAGGAATCTCAGTCAGTATGCATGTAGGGCAGATGCTGTGAAAGGGAAAGTTGCTATAGTAGGTTCAGTTAGAGCAAATTGTAGCACTGAACTTTAGCTAGTGTCCACTTACTCCAAATCTAGGCACCCAAAGCACCCCTAGCCCATGGTTTCCTATGCAGTACTCTGGCTGCATTACCTGCTTCCCTCTGATTGTTAGAGAAAATACCAATAATGTTAGGAATGTTAGGTCCTTCTACTCAAAATGTGATCCACAGACCAAGATAATCTAGGAGCTTATTAGAAATGCAGAATCCCAGTCCCGCCCTCTGATGTTCTGAACCAGGATCTGCGCTTTAACACGATCCCTGGTGATTCGTGTGCACACTGAAGTTTGAGAAGTTCAGCCTTAGCTGTGTTTGAGCCACTGTGTTTGAGGTTTGAGAAGCTCAGCCTAACAATGTGGTCTTCAAATCACACATCTAACTCTTTGCTCATTCAGCCACTTATGATTGTAATTTGGTAGCTGCAGCAGGAATGCCTATCTCAACATCCTTTTCATTCCCTTCCTAATAATAGAACCTCCACTTTATTTGGGGTAACAATGTGCCTGGCTAAAAGACTACACTTCCCAACTGCTCTTGTAGCTAGATGGGGCTATAAGACTCGATCTTCATCAATGAAGTGTAAGTGGAAATATTTATGGGACTAACAGAAAGTCTCTTGAAACTCAGGGGATGTATCCTTCTTTCTTCTTTCCTCCTTATTGCTGCCTGGGACACGGACATCATGAGTGGCTTCTAGCAGTCATCTTGGACCATGGAGTGACCTTGAGAAAGGAAGTTACAGGTTGAGGATGACAGAGCAGAAGCTTATAGTTCAGATGACACATTGAAATTACTGTATCGATTTGGACTTACATATGACCAGACTTCCTATATGGGAAAGAGAAATGACTGTCTTGTTTAAACCACCATAATTTGGGTTTTCTGTTTCTATAACTGTTATTTGTGTGTCTAGAACTTACTGGCAAAAATAATGCAGATGTTCAGCTCCTCAGAAAGGAGTCTCCTCGTAAATCAATAAAATAGAATTCTAGTTTATACATCAGTCTCTCTGAACTCCACTAATATGAATCTGTCCCTGAGAGATGACCTGGTGACTAAGTGCTGGGGGGAAGGCAATAAGGGTGCCAGCTGGGGAGGAACACTTGGTGGCCAGCTGGTCCCTCTCAGGCAGCACACCTTCTTGCTTTTCATTTTCTTCTAACCTTAATATGTACAATTAGCAAGAGATAGAGGGAAAACAAAAGGCCTACATAATTTCAGACTGAATAATCCATTGTTCAATCTCTAAGAATCAACTTATTTATAAACTATTACCTGAGTTAGGAAGTTAAGTGGTCTCTGTTGTTGTTATGTCTTTGAATGTTCTAAGTAGAACATTCATCTCTTTTGAAGGCTATTATTGTATTCTTATTATTAAGCATGCAGAATTTCACTGTCATTCTGACATCTTAAATCACTTTCCACACTACAGGGATGAGTGTTAATAATTAATATTTGTATTATGCTATCTTATGAACCCTTTTGAATACTCAGTTTATTTAATCCTCAACAGCCCCATGAGTAGGTATTCAACCCATTCATCTATAGATGAGGAAACTGAGACTTAGAGAGATTAAGTAATGTACCCAAAGATACACAGCTCAGAAGTAGCGTTTTTCCAGTCTCCTTGCCACCATGCCACACTGCTCTAATTCTTTGCAGAGACTCACATTATGAGGCCAGAGTATATGTGGATGGGACATATTGGGGATGTGGTACATAGAAACTTTTTCAATCACACCAGGTAGACATTGCATATTTATACATGCAAATGTATTTACGGCTGCAGGTTACACATCAGCTGCAAGCTGGTTTAGTTTTTCTTTTCTGAAAAGCTAGAAGGCACAAGAGATTATCCACATTACCCCCTCATCCCTCAGACTCCGAAGTCTAGAGAAGTGAAATGATTTATCCAAGATCTTAATTAGGTACAAGTCCTAGACTATACAACCCAAACCCCTTAACTCCATGAGAATGAATGTTCCTTCTAAAACATCATCATGATTCGCAGTAAATTCTGAGCAGATCATGGATATCACAGCAATGTTTTGGCCAAGATGAAAAAGTACTCTGGCTTGATAGTTGTATCAGGGTGTAATCCTGGTCCCTAGTTAAATCTGGCCCTGACTTCCAGTCATTAACACCAAAATGAATCATTGGCTTTTCTGGGACCTGCATATTAGTACAGGAATTAATTCTCTTAGAAGCCACACCCTGCACAGCAGCTCTGGTCTTAAAACAGCACATAACTACCTTCAAAATACTTTGTTTTTTTTTTTGTTTTGTTTCATTTTGAGACAGTGTCTCACTCTGTCACCCAGGAGTGCAATGGTACAATCTCAGCTCACTGCAGCCTCGACCTCCTGGGCTCAAGCCATCCTCCCACCTCAGCCTCCTAAGTAGTTGAGACTACAGGCATGCACCACCACAGCTGGCTATTTTTTGTACGTTTTGTAAAGATGGGGTTTCACCACATTGCTCAGGCTAATCTCGAACTCCTGGACTCAAGCGATCCGCCTGCCGCAGACTCCCAAAGTGCTAGGATTACAGGCATGAGCCACCGTGCTTAGACAATATTTTGAATATGTATTTGAAAAGAGCCTGAAATCAATCACAAGGTACTTTAAGACATAAATATTACTCTGTGGAGCTACAGACATGAAATTGGCTCTATGTAAGCTCTAAACCATCAACTTGCCTTCTGATGTAGGAAGAGCTAGCTGTTCTTTTGAGCACCAGATGAAGTAGTTAGACTTCATGTTGTAGTTACAGTTAGACTTCATGTTGTATGAAAAACTCCGTATCTTTATATGCTAAAAGCATATTCAATATGGTCAAGATGTCCCCACCACAAGAGGTAGGTGAGCAGTAATATGCTGGTAGGCTGGCTCCCTGAAATAAAGCATCCTGATTTGTAGCATTTGCTGATATCCATGGTGTAAATTTCCCCTATGGCCAGATTGAAGCTCCCAACATAATGTAAGTGAACACAGCATTGGGAAGAGATGCATTCTTTAGCTCTGGCACTTTACTGAGAGTCCAGAACTGAGATTGACTTAGGGGTCTGTAGATTCATATCTCCCACATTGCTCTCATTCCAGGACATATGCTTCTTGTCCAGAACATAAGTCTGAACCTTTTAATTTTTTCTTGTTCTTTTTTGTGTTTTGTTTTTTGGACCAATGCATTCAAATGAGTCAATGCAAATAAACTGCATATGTGATTCTTCTTTCCCTTATTTGAGAACCCGCAAAATTCGTTGCATCTTAATAAAGATCCAGCGATATTTACCCAGGTCATTTGCGAACCAACTGTTTTTGTGACATCCTGGTTGAATTTATGAAACACAGAAGAATATGCTTGCCCATATCCACCTCTGCAATGCTCCCAGATTCCCTACTGCCCTGGTCTCTCTGGGTAAACAGAATGAAGAGCTAAGTTCATACCAGCTGCAGTTTTAATATCCCCTAGCTGTGTAAATGGATGGATATTAAAGCCTTATTTTTTCTGTTACTTAGTATGACATTGGTGGATATTATTTATGAAGGCAATAAAAAATTATATTACTGTGTCACACTAAAAATAAAAATTAGAATATGCAAACATTTAATTTCCATTTTTGGCAAGAAGCTTTTACAAAATCTTTTTATTGAAGTTCACATACATATGTTAAATTATATAATGTACATTAATCTTAAATGCACAGCTTGATAAATTTTTACCTAGGTACACACATATAACAACCATCCAGATCAAGAACTAGAACATTTCCATCCCAGAAGTCTCCTCCTCATGCCCCTCCCCAGTCAATATATGCCCCTCGCCAAGGTATTTTAATATGTTTGTTTGAAGATAGTTCTTAATCGTAAACTCATAATAGTAGAACTGGTCCAGAATGCTTATTGTACAGATGAGGCAATGGAAACTCAGAGGTTAAGTGGCCCATTCACACTAGTTTGTTGTCTGGGCTAAGTCTAGGATTCAGTATCTAACCCTAGCCCGATGGCTCTTAAAGGGTGTCCCCAGACCAGCAGCATCAGTATCACATGTGAATTCATTAGAAATGCAAAATCTTACGCACCCACCCCAACCTAATGAATTAGAAACCCTGGGGTGGGACTCAACGATCTGTGTTGGAACAAACCCTCCAGTTGTTTCTTATGCTCATTCAAGTTGAAGAACCACCGGACTACACCAAAGTCTATAAGTCAAATATTAAAGTTAATAGAGTTCTTGTTTAATTGTGAGATTTTACTTAATACCAGGCATGAAATAGTTTTAAGGGGGTGCTTAGGAAGCATGGGTGCCCGTCTATCCCATTCAGTCAGTATAAAAAGGTACCCATTATTAGCATGATGTGGAAAAAGAATATGGTCTTAGTCTGCCATTCATTAGCTGTGTAGATTGAGCAAGGCACTTAATCTCTTTGAGACTATTACATTTGTTTTGTATAATGTGTGTATTAATATATCGATAGGTATATATTACCTTATTTTTAGTAGTTGTATATGTGAAATATTTTGTAATTAAAAATTGAGGCGGGACGCAGTGACTCACAACTGTAATCCCAGCACTTTGGGAGGCTGAGGGATGGATAGCTTGAGCTCAGGAGTTTGAGACCAGCGTGGGCAACATGGTCAAACCCTGTCTCCACAAAAAATACATAAATTGGGCGGGCATGGTGGTGCATGCCTGTAGTCCCATCTACTCGGGACACTGAGGTAGGAGGATGGCTTGAGCCAAGGAGGCAGAGGTTGCAGTGAGCCAAGATCGCACCACCACACTCTGGCCTGGGCAACACAGCAAAACCCCGTCTCAATCAATCAATCAAATAAAAATTGGAATGAAAATTTTATATGGGTTCAAGAAGGATTTCAATGAGATAACTCAAGAAAAGATAACCAAATATTGTAAAATAAGAGAAGAAACTCCTGGAAATTTTACCACACAGAAAGGTCAGGTTAGACACATAACGATTTGCCTTTATTTTGAAAGGTTTTTAGGTAATTACGAGGCAGAGCAAGCTATTTAACACTCTTGTCCCTTGGTTTTTTTCTAGTAGCTGAACTATGAAGTCCCTTACAGCTCTAGTATTTTATGAGATCCTAGAACTCAAAGCACTTTTTGAGAGCCTAGAATTCAGATCAGCTTGCCAGGGGTGCCCTGCTCCTGGCAAAAGTTAAAGGCAGTTTATTTCTGTCAGAGATAATTAAGCTGGGAGGGCTTAGAATACAGGGGACAATTTTAAGGATGTAATCGAGACCCAGAGCTGGCAGACCAATTAAGAATCAGCCGGAGCAGTGAGAGGAGGGATGCCGTGAATGTCATAGCTGCTGATAAGACAATGACTGTTCTGCCCCCCTTGATAACAGCAATGTTCAGGGAACAAGTGTATTTACCTTGTTCTTAAGTGTTGGGTTATTTTGAATTCCACTTTAATAGTTACCTCATTGCCTAGTAAAATTGGATAATAATTAAAATATATACTATAAATTCAATGTCATTTTTGAATGAATTATTATGACAGTATCATGGTCATGCTTTTTAAAGTTAAGAGTCCTTTTTTAAAATTATTGTTTTTTTGAGATGGAGTCTTGCTCTGTCGCTCAGGCTGGAGTGCAGTGGTGCGATCTTGGCTCACTGCAACCTCCCCTCCTGGGTTCAAGTGATTCTCCTGCCTCAGCCTCCAGAGTAGCTGGGATTATAGGCGCATGCCACCACGCCCAGCTAATTTTTGTATTTTTAGTAGATACAGGGTTTCACCGTGTTGGTCAGGCTGGTCTCAAACTCCTGACCTCATGATCCACCCACCTTGGCCTCCCAAAGTGCTGGGATTTACAGGCGTGAGCCACTGCACCCGGCCAAGAGTCCTTATTTTTTAAATATATGCATTGCAATATTTATAGATCAAATACTATGTCTTGAATGTGCTTTAAAATAATTCAGAGAAGGAGGAAGAGGGAGGAAGGTAAACTAAAGATTGGCCATGTGCTGATAACTACCAAAGCCGAATGATGGGTATGTGGGGTTCATTATATCACCCGCTGTACTTTTATGTTTAAAATTTTCCATAATAAAAAGGGTAGAAGAAAATAATAGTAAAATAAAATGCTTCAGAATTAGCTCGTTTTCCCAGTTAACCATGCCTGCAGAAATCCCACCCACTCTGTCTCCAAGTCCCATTGCTTGCCTGGGGCATTTTCCCAATCTGTTTGCTCGCCATCTGGTATGAATTGATTTGCTTGCTATGCAATGACAAACTTTTAAACCAATGTTGACGTTAATTTCATCAAGTTAGAATTCTAAGAAGTTTTCAAAGGAAATTGGACTTTTCCATTCTTTTAGGAATGGAAACTATCACAACCCCTCCATACTGGACAGACCAATAAAGCATTTCTTACAGAAAAATTGAACACACACACACACACACACACACACACACACATATATATATATACACACATATATATTTTTTTTCAGTTGGAATCTTGCTGTGTCACCCAGGCTGGAGTGCAGTGGTGCGATCTCGTCTCATTACAACCTCCACCTCCCGGGTTCAAGCAATTCTTCTGTCTCAGTCTCCTCATTAGTTGGGATTACAGGTGCATGCCACCGTGCCCAGTTAATTTTTTCTGTATTTTTAGTAAAGACGGGGTTTCACCATGTTGGCCAGGCTGGTCTCAAACTCCTGACCTCAGATGATCCACCTGCCTTGGCCTCCCAAAGTGCTGGGATTACAGGTGTGGGCCACCCTGCCCAGCCTGAACTTATATTTGTTAAGCACCTACAGTATGCCAGGTACTATTTTAGTATACTATTTTTTATTTGATGAAAATTGATTTAATTAGAAATAGATATTATTATCTCCCTCTTAGAGAGGAGGAAGTTTGACCTTGCCTAGGTCACACAGCTCACCAGGATTCCAGTTCATAGAAGGATAAATCCAAAGCTTATGTTTTTTCTATTGTGTAACCGTGTTCTGCATTCAGTGATACAAATGTCCACCTGGAGGTTTGTTAGAGATGAAGAACCTCAGACTCCACCCCAGTATAACTGAATCAGAATCTGCATATATATATATATATATTTAAGACAGAGTCTTGCTGTCTTAAAAAAACTGGAGTGCAGTGGCAGGATCTTGGCTCACTGCAACCAACCTCCACCTCCCAGGTTCAAGTGATTCTTGTGCCTCAGCCTCCTGAGTAGCAGGGACTACAGGTGTGTGCCACCATGCTGGGCTAATTTTTGTATTTTTAGTAGAGGGAATTTCACTATGTTGGCCAGGCTGGTCTCGAACTCCTGGCCTCACAGTGATCCACCCACCTCAGCCTTCCCAAGTGCTGGGATTACAGGCATGAGCCATGAATCTGTATTTTAATAAGGATCCCAGGGTATCTGTGTGCACATTTAAACCATTCAAAATTGAGAAACTGCAATAAAAAAATAGCCTTATAAATCTATCTCAAATAAAAATAACAGTAAACATTTCTGCTAACATTTATTGAGTTCCTACTATGTGTCAGATTTGTGTGGTTGTTTATTCCTCAGAAGAACCCTATTAGAGTTGAGGAAATATGCCTTGGCATTGAAGGAACTCCAGTGACACAGAGCTAATTAGTAGCAAGAGTCTAAATTTGAACTCGCCTTCGTCTGATTCTGGAGCATGGACTCTATAATCCATTACCCTTACCACAAACATTAAATCCAAACATTCTATATCATCTAAATAATGCAAATTAACTGCCATGCTCCTCAATTTAATATTACATAATTTGATTCAAGACTTACCTTTGATGGGCCAGGCATGGCAGCTCACACCTGTAATCCCAGCACTTTGGGAGGCCAGGGTGGGTGGATCACCTGAGGTCAGGAGTTCGAGATCAGCCGGCCAACATAGTGAAACCCTGTCTCTACTAAAAATACAAAAATTAGCCGGGCGTGGTGGCACACGCCTGTAATCCCAGCTACTCGGGAGGCTGAGGCAAGAGAACTGCTTGAGCCCGGGGGGCAGAGGTTGTAGTGAGACAAGATTGTGCCACTGCACTCCAGCCTGGCTGACAGAGCCAGACTCTGTCTCAAAAAAAAAAAAAAGACTTACCTTTGATGAGGAGGACAGTCTAAAACGTTGGACTCAATATAATATTGCTGTTACTTTAGACAAATCTTTAAACTATGAGTTCATGCCGCCAATGTTTCTTAGACTAGAGCCAGTGTATCCAAATAAGAATACATTGCCGGGCGCGGTGGCTCAAGCCTGTAATCCCAGCACTTTGGGAGGCCGAGACGGGCGGATCACAAGGTCAGGAGATTGAGACCATCCTGGCTAACACGGTGAAACCCCGTCTCTACTAAAAAATACAAAAAAATAGCCGGGCGAGGTGGCGGCGCCTGTAGTCCCAGCTACTCGGGAGGCTGAGGCAGGGGAATGGCGTAAACCCGGGAGGCGGAGCTTACAGTGAGCTGAGATCTGGCCACTGCACTCCAGCCTGGGCGACAGAGCGAGACTCCATCTCAAAAAAAAAAAAAAAAAAAGAATACATTAAGGCTGCCATGGTGGCTTATGCCTATAATCCGGGCACTTTAGGAGGCCAAGGCAGGCAGATCACTTGAGCCCAGGAGTTCAAGACCAGCCTGGGTAACACGGTGAAATCCCGTCTTTACTAAAAACACAAAAATTAGTGAGGCGTTGTGGGGTGAGCCTGTAGTCCCAGTTACTGGGGAAGCTGAGTTGGGAGGATTGCTTAAGCCAGGAAAGTCGAGGCTGTGGTGAGCCACGACTGTACCACTGTCTGATCTCAGTTCACCACAACCTCTGCCTCCCAGGTTCAAGTGATCCTCGTGGCTCAGTCCCCCGAGTAGCTGGGACTAGGTGGCACAGATGCGTGTCACCATGCCCAGCTAATTTTTGTATTTTTACAAAAGACAGGGTTTTACCATGTTGGCCAGGCTGGTCTCGAACTCCCGGCCTCATGTGATGTGCCAGCCTCTGCCTCCCAAAGTGCTGGGATTACATGCATGAGCCACCACACCCAGCTTGCTCGCTTGCACACGCGCGCTCTCTCTCTCTCTCCATATATATATATATACACACACACACACATATAAATATATTTTAGGCTGGGCATGGTGGCTCATGCCTGTAATCCCAGCACTTTGGTAGGCCGAGGCTGGCAGATCAACATGGTGAAGCCTTGCTTCTACTAAAAATATAAAAATTAGCTGGGCGTGGTGGTGGACGCCTGTAATCCCAGCTACTAGGGAGGCTGAGGCAGGAGAATCACTTGAACCTGGGAGGCAGAGGCTGCAGTGAGCTGAGATTGCACCACGGCACTCCAGCCTGAACAATGACAGCAAAACTCCGTCTCAAAAAAAAAAAAATCTATATATAATATTTCACATAATATATGAAAATATGTATCTATGTAACTATATATAGATATATATTTTGGATATTTATCTATACATATGTAAAATTGATATATTTTACATATATACTATATCAATGTATTATATTGATATATATTTTATATATGTATATCAGGGTGGAAATTTTACATATATATGTATATATCAGAGTGAAAATTCCAGTAGTTTATTTGGATATTCCTCATTTATCAATATGTGAACTGAATATAGGATGAAGCTAAGCCCTCAAAACAATCCTGGGATTTATTGAGGATGGATTATAAAAGACAAAGCGCTTCTTGATTCCACTTTCACATTACTAGACAACTTAAGCTTTTTGTTTCCAGTAGCAAAAAGTTTAGGATCCTTAGAATCTCCTTAAATATCTTCAAATAAACAACTTTGTAATATTGTATGGTGTAAAAGAATGGATTCATTTTGCTTATAAAAAAATTCCCACTGGGCAACTCTTTCATCCTCTTTCCCATGTGAGGAAAAAAGAAACATACATAACGTTTTGGTTGGTGGAGAATATAATAGACTATAATTCTAGGCTTACTTTTAGTAAGAGCAATAAGAAGTCATAATTAGCTCTAAAGTAGACTAAATTGGTATGAATATGAAATCACCTACAGCTACAAAAGATAGCACATTTCTAAAAATACCAGAGAATTATATTTTTTTCCGGTTTGGCCTAACTCAGAGCCTCCAAATAAGAAAAACTTAATTACCTTTGTGATCTAGTGTTGGCAGATCTCAATCTATAAAATAAGTTATTAAATATCTTCTCCTTTAGGAAGCAAAGAGGGCGGTAGAGTGTCACACTGGAAATCAGAGAACTAAGTGGCATTAAAATCACTATCTAAATAAAAGTAATGAACTTGAACTTCAGAGTATTTGATTACAAGAAAATTAGATCCTCCAAAAATATGTATAATAAATATGCAATTAACAATACATTAGTCAGTGGACCTTTTTCTTTCCTCTTTTCAGTGGCAAAGAATAGATTAAAACAGTGATAACTAAGCACCCTAAAATTCCTATCTGTTTAGTATTGAAAAATGTGTAAGTAGATAATTAAAACAGTTAGATGAAGAATACTTCCAGCCTAAAAAATAAGTCTCTGTGTTTTCCCTGTGCATCTCACTTATTGTCCACTCAAGCTGCTGTGAGTATGAGTTGATTTGATAGATTACTACCCTTCCATTCATCACCCATTTTCCAAGAATGAATATGGAAATTGTGGTGAGGAGTTCAGTCTGAAATGAAAGGCAATTCCACTATTACCTTATCCTGGAATTAAAAAAATAAATATTCTGGCCAGGCGCGGTGGCTCATGCCTGTAATCCCAGCACTTTGGGAGGCCGAGGCAGGCGGATCACCTAAGGTCAGGAGTTCGAGACCAGCCTGACCAACATGGAGAAACCCTGTCTCTACTAAAAATACAAAATTAGCCGGCATGGTGGCACATGCTTGTAATCCCAGCTACTAGGGAGGCTGAGGCAGGAGAATCGCTTGAACCTGGGAGGCAGAGGTTGCGGTGAGCCAAGATCGTGCCATTGTACTCCAGCCTGGGCAACAAGAGTGAAACTCCATCTTAAAAAAAAAAAAAGAAAAAAAATCAGAGAGGTTTATTTCTGAATGGTACATTTCTAAGCCAATGAAAAACAATTTCTTGGCCAGGCACGGTGGCTCATGCCTGTAATTCCAGCACTTTGGGAGGCCGAGGAGGGCATATCATCTGAGGTCAGGAGTTCGAGACCAACCTGGCCAACATGGCAAAACCCCGTCTCTACTAAAAATGCAAAAAAATTAGCTGGGCATGGTGGTGTACTCCTGTAATCACAGCTATTCGGGAGGCTGAGGCAGGAGAATCGCTTAAATTCGGGAGGAGGAGTTTGCAGTGAGCTGAGATTGAGCCATTGTACTCCAGCCTGGATAAAAAGAATGAAACTCCATCTAATAAAAACAAACCACAACAAAACAAAACAAAAATTTCTTTGTAAAATTTTGTCCTAAAGTATACTTGGGTATGCGTGTGCACACGCACACACACATACATACACCAGTACTTTTTTTTTTTTTTTAAAGAAATGAGGGGCCAGGCATGGTGGCTCATGCCTGTAATCCCAGCACTTTGGGAGGCCGAGGTGGGTGGATCACGAGGTCAGGAGATCATGACCATCCTAGCTAACGTGGTGAAACCCCGTCTCTACAAAAAATTAGCCGGGTGTGGTGGTGCACCTGTAGTCCCAGCCACTCGGGAGGCTGAGGCAGGAGAATGGTGTGAACCTGGGTGGCAGAGCTTGCAGTAAGCTGAGATCGCGCCACTGCACTCCAGCCTGGGAGACACAGTGAGACTCCGTCTCAAAATAATAATAATAAGAAAGAAAGAAAGAAAGAAAGAAAGAAAGAAAGAAAGAAAAGATTTCACATTAGATGTAAAAATAAAAGGGTTTTTTTTTTTTTTTTTTTTTTGAGGTGGAGTCTCACTATGTCGCCCAGGCTGGAGTGCAGTGGTTCGATCTTGGTTCACTGCAGCCTCCATCTCCCGGGCTCAGCGATTCTCCTGCCTCAGCCTCCCGAGTAGCTGGGATTACAGGCATGCCCCACCATGTCCGGCTAATTTTTGTACTGTTTGTAGAGATGGGGTTTTGCAGTGTTGGCCAGGCTGGTCTTGAACTCCTGGCCACAAGTGATCTGCACTTCCGCCTCCCAAAGTGCTGGAATTACAGGTGAGAGCCACTGTGCCTGGCCCTTTCTATGAAAAAACCAATCCACCAAGAGAGTCTATTTCACTTTCTCTTAGGTATTTCTCCATCTCTTTATTTGTGCTAAGATACGACGTTCTGTGAGGGTTCACTTGACAAAAATTCCTAGGTGAGAAGTAAGAGGAAGGATAGGTTTTTAATTAGAGGGGCTGGCGACTGCGAAATGAATTAGATACCCATCATTTCATTCTAAGGAGGTACTTAGAATGAGATAAACACGACTCAAAGGAAAGCAAATATAAATGACCGTGGGTGTTTGCTCCGTCTTTAATGGCATCCCTGGTTGGGTCTGCTGGGAGAGATGGCTAGCAAGGACTCTGCCAATTCTAGCATTACCAGTTTGTCTCAAATGTCAGGAATGTTACCAAAAAAAAAAAAAAGAAAAAAAAAAAAAGATTCATATATTGTGTAGAGGATGGGACTATTTAAACTCAGAAGTCCTTTTCAACGCTATCATTTGAGTTGCTCATAGAGTGAAACTTTAAGGGTCCACTCATCTTGCTTACTTCCTTTTTCTCTTGATTTTGGCCTTTCAGCCAGCATTTAATACCAACTGTGACTGCCACCATTTGGTGCCACGGGTGAAGCAGGTTTTATCTGAAAATCTGCTGGTGGCAGCCTGTGGAACTGATGCAATAGGAAGCAGCCTAAGTGGTAGCTGCCTTGTTCTGGTTCCCAAACACGGAAGTCATCCCCGAAAGAAAGAGGAAGTGGTTCTACAGTCCCCCGCTCCAGACCTACGGAAAGTTCCCCTCCCAGTCAAACTAGGTTTCTGCATCACTTTTGTTGAGATAGAGAAATACCCAATGTGACCTTGAGAAAGCTGATAAGTTTGCAGAGGACGCTGGTTGACAGAGAGAGGAGAGAAGAGAAGCAAGCAGAGAGGTGAGACGTGTAGCTCTTGGGAGACAGGAAGCTGGAGAGAGGAGGAGCTGTCTCTCTTTTGGCTGGTGTTCCATTTCCCACTTACAGGCCCTGAGGCTCAGCTGAATTAGAAACCAAACCAAAAGGCAGAGTCATCTGGGATACACCCAGGGAATCCCAGTAGGACCTGAGCACTTCCCAGATATAACATGGTAGTATTATTGATGAGCCTAAGGAAGCCAAGGGCCTTTAGGAAAACATAAATCTATATTTATATAACTTGTTAAAATAGGAAAGGAGTGGTGTGTATAATATACTTTTAAGTGATTTATATTTTTAAAATACTTAAGGCTCGGTGTGATGGCTCATGTCTGTAATCCCAGTGCTTTGAGAGGCTGAGGCAGGATGATGGCTTGAGTTCAGGAGTTTGAGACCAGCCTGGGTAACATAGTGAGACCTTGTCTCTACCAAAAAAAAAAAAAAAAAAAAAGCAAAACCCTGTCTGTATAAAAATTTTGAAAATTAGCTAGGCGTGGTGGCGTGCACCTGTAGTCCCAGTTACTCAGGAGGCTGAGGTGGGGGGATCACTTGAATCCAGGAGGTTGAGGTTGCAGTGAGCTGAGATCAGGTCACTGCATTCCAGCCTGGATGATAGAGTGTGACTTTGTCTAAAAAAAAAAAAATGAGCTGGAACATGGTGGCACATGGGTATAGTCCTAGCTACTCAGGAGGCTGAGGCAGGAGGTTCACTTAAGCCCAGGGGCTCGAAATTACAGTGAGCCATGATTGTTCCACAGCACTCTGGCCTGAGCAACAGAGCAAGACCCTGTCTCTAAATAAATTAATTTAATAGTTAGAATATCATAAAAGAGAGCTCCTGCTTTCAGGTGTTGGAATAAAGAATTTTTATCTTCTCTTAAATACACACACACACACATACACATACACAAGCATGCACACACACATATTCTGAAATTTTGGAACACTGGTAACAAGTAGATTCATTCATTTATTCATATTTTCAGCAAATCTTTACAGAAGGCCTGCTATGTTCCAGGTACTAAGTGCTTGGGGTACATTACTGAAGAAGATAAAGATCCTTGCCCTCACAGAGCTTGAGTTCTACTAAACAAGTAAATCCTATACTACGTTAGGCAATAATAAGTGCTATGGAGAACGAAAAGAGAGCAAGGTAAGGAGAATCTGGAATTTCAGAGGTGAAGGGCCAGGTTGCAATGTTAAATGGGGTGGTCAGGATAGACATCACTGAGAAGTTGAGAACGGAGCACACTCACTGCAGGAGAAGAGGGAGTTGGCCAACTGGCTACCTTGAGGAAGACACTGGGATGGACAGCTCCTCACCTCCTTCAAAACAGAAGGAACAGCTAGAACAAAGGCCTCAAAGCAAAGACACACACCACAGATTCAAGAAACAGCAGCGGGGCTGAAGGTGGTTGAAAGGGGGAAATTGAAGGGAACAGTGGAACGGAGGTCAGAGGAGCAGTGGGGCCAGATCCTGCACGGCGTTATGGATCATTGTAAGGTCTTTGGCTTTTCCTCCAACTAAAATGAGGAGCCACCGTTGGGTTTTGAGCATAGAAGTGACGTGGTCTCACTTACATTCTTAAAGGATCACTCTAGATGTTATGTAGAAGAGCCTTTTACAGTATTTAGGCACGAAATGATAGCTCAGGTCAAAGGGTATCAGGGGAAGTGTGGTAAGAAGTTGGATTGCGGGTATGTTTTGAAGGTAGAGACAACAGGATTCCTCATGGATTCAATGTGTCATGTGAAATAGAGAAGTCAAGCATGACTCAGGTTTTGGGCCTAAGCAACAAAGCAACAAGGAGTTGCTACCTAATGGGGAAAGCCATAGGTAGAAGATTATTTTGTTCCCACAGGACAGAAGTTCAGTTTGGGGCATGTTGAGTTTGAGATATCTATTAGATATTGAAGTGGAGATGTGGAATAGGCAGTTGGCTATATTAACTTGGAGTTCCAGATGGAGCTCTGGGCTGGAGCAATAAATTTAGAAGTCTTTATCATGTAGATGGAATTTAAAGTAGTTAGACTGGATGACATCACCAAGGGAGTGAGTATAGAGAGAGAAGAGGAACAAAGACTGAGTCCTGAGGTCCTTGAACATTAACAGTCAGAAAAATGGGTAAAGAAAAGGAGACTGGGAAGGAACAAGTACCAAGGGAGGAAAAACACAAAGAGAACATGGTGACCTGGCAGCCACATGAAGGATATCCAGAAGGAACGAGCAACTGTATCCTGTGTTGTTGATAGGTCAAAAAGACAAGGATAAAGAGCATACCATTGTATTGAGCAACAAGGGGGTCATTGACAAGGGTAAGAGCAGTTTCTGTAGAGTCACAGGGGTAAAAGCTTGATTGAAGTGAGCCATAAGGGCAAGAGGGAAGAAGAATTTAAGATAGCATAGAGAGAAAATTCTTTTAAAGAGTTTTGCTGTTAAAGCAAGGAAAGAGGCCCGGGGTGGTAGCTCACGCTTATAATCCCAGTACTTTGGGAGGCCAAGGAGGGCAGATCTCCTGTGGTGAGGAGTTCAAGACCTGCCTGACCAATGTGGTGAAACCCTGTCTTTAATACAAAAATTAGCCAGGTGTGGTGGTATGCACCTGTAATCCCAGCTACTCAGAAGGCTGAGGCAGGAGAATCGCTTGAACCCAGGAGGCAGCGGTTGCAGTGAGCTGAGATTGCACGACTGTACTCCAGCCAGGGTGACAGAGGGAGACCCTGTCTCAAAGAAAAGGAAAGAAATGTAGTAGTAGCTGGTGAAGGAGTGGGGTTCAGAGAAATTTTTCTTTCTTTTTTTAAAAATAGAGAATTGTATGTTAACGGCAATAATCTAGTGGAAATAAAAAATGATTATATAGAGAAAGAAAGGGAATAATTGTTGGAACAATGTCCTTGAGTTGAAGTTAGGAGATGGGTTCTAGTGCATAGAGAATGCTTTAGTATAAGAGTATGGATTATTGGCCGGGCGCGGTGGCTCAAGCCTGTAATCCCAGCACTTTGGGAGGCCGAGACGGGCGGATCACGAGGTCAGGAGATCGAGACTATCCTGGCTAACATGGTGAAACCCCGTCTCTACTAAAAAATACAAAAAAACTAGCCAGGCGAGGTGGCGGGTACCTGTAGTCCCAGCTACTTGGGAGACTGAGGCAGGAGAATGGCGTAAACCAGGGAGGCGGAGCTTGCAGTGAGCTGAGATCTGGCCACTGCACGCCAGCCTGGGCAACAGAGCGAGACTCTGTCTCAAGAAAAAAAAAAAAAAAGAGTATGGATTATTCTTTCAATACTTAGAAGGAGGGAAGAGTAGGAAAGTGCAAATAATGGAAGGGGGATAGATGTGTTAGTGGGAATCTGTGGAAGTTGCAAAGGATTCCAATAAGGAGAAAAAAAAAACACAACAAAGATTCAGAAATCAGAATGGCTTTGGATTTCTCAATGGCAGCACTGGAATCTAGCAGACAAAGGGGCCAAGGCTTTAAAAACCTAAGGGAAGATAGCTTGTAACCCAAGAATTCTACACTTAGCCAAACTATTATTAAGTGAGGATAGATTAAATGCATTTTCAAACACAGGAGGTGTGCTAGATACCTTGTTTGCCCCTTGAGATCCTTCTCTATTCCCACTTTGTGCTCAGGGAGGTAGACCTGCATGGGTTGCTTCACTTGGGTCTCTTGCCCTCAGGCTCCTGGGTGGGTTTGGTCAAAGTGTGACACTGGTAGGAGATCAGGGGGCAGAAAGAAAGAGATGGATACTGTGTTCCTTTACTGAAGACTATAGATCTTAGTGGGCAACCCTTTCCAAACACTCCTTCCTCTATCCCTTTCAGGCCTAAGGCTTCCTGCTATTGCTAGTCCTATCTCTTCACACTGTTCACACCTTTGTAAACAGTCCCTCCATTAAGCTTTCCTCTAGCACCCCCTTAAGAATGCCATTTTTCCTCTGGTTGACCTTGACTGGATACACAGGTATCCAAAGACTTACCAGTGAGCCTTTTTATCATAAAACTATTGGAGGAAGTTCTACACTAAAACAAAAAGAAGACACGAGATTGAGGCAAAGGGAATCTCCTGAACAATGGTGAAAGATAACAGGATGACAGCTGTGTATTCAGTTTCAGAATAACCAACTCAGATGTAGCAGGCCAGAAGGTTCTTAAAGGTGTCTTTAAGAAGGTAAAAGTGTTAAAATATCTAACAAGGAGTTTTACACAGCTGGGACAGGAATTTGAAACTGAATTAAAGACATGGAAATCTAAGCAAATGAAAAAGAAGATGGTTGGCCGGGTGCAGTAGCTCACGCCTGTAATCCCAGCACTTTGGGAGGCAGAGGCGGGTGGATCACCTGAGGTCAGGAGTTCGAGACTAGCCTGACCAACAAGGTGAAACTCCGTTTCTACTAAAAATACAAAAATTAGCCAGGCGTGTTGGCAGGCACCTGTAGTCGCAGCTACTCGGGAGGCTAAGACAGGAGAATTGCTTGAACCCAGGAGGCGGAGGTTGTATTGAGCCAAGATCGTGCCACTGCACTCCAGCCTAGGCGACAGAGCAAGACTCTGTCTCAAAAGAAAAAAGAAAAAAAAGAAAAACAAGATGGTTATTAATTTTAGATGTAAGAAAACATTGGGCAATAAAGAAAAAGCAATCATAGTATAGAAAACAGGTCAATCATCAAACAGCATTTATGCAACAAAAATTCCAAGGGACTGCTGAATTATTTCCTTTTATAGACTTCCTCATAATATATAGCTTCCCTATTTTTGTAATGTAAAGCTTTTCACAGAAGGTATTTACCAGAACAGCACCTAAAATTACCAGGACATTTATTTTAACATGATTTGACCTAGGTCATCTTACAGACTGGATAGTAAAAAATCTCAGTTTATCTATAAACTTCTGATCTGTGTGACCTGGGGGTAGGTTACTTAATTTCACTGACCCTTACAAAGTATGAGGATTGCAAATATAACACACAGAGTGCCTGGCACATAGGAGGCATTCATAAATGACCACTTTTGTCAGCCACCTTAATGGAAGAATGCTGGTTAGGGATATTATAAAACCACAAGGAATACAACTTTGACCTCAGTTTAGGTGGGGAATTGAGCATCTGGAAGTCATGAGGTGTTAGAAGCCTGACATTATTATAAAAGTAAACACTTCTCAGACTAAGCAAATATGATATGGAACTGACAACAAAATTGAGGGGAAAATGCTCTGAGGAAAAAGATGACTGAAAGAATAAAGTAGACTAAACTGGCTTTCAGAGGGGCCAAGAGCAGTATACAGCTCTCCTTCAGAACAGTGACATAAAGACTCAGCTTCTCCTGGTGGTGTAGGACTACTGGGGAGGGTTCTGGTTCCTTTCCTAAGTATACAAACAACAAAATCAAAAGTTTTATTTTATTTATTTATTTATTTATTTAGTGACAGGGTCTTGCTCTGTCACCCAGGCTGGACTGCAGTGGCATGATCGCAGTTCACTGCAGCCTTGATCTCCTGGACTCAGGTGATCCCCCCACCTCAGCCTCCCAAGTAGCTGTGACTTGGCTAATTTTTTGTATTTTTTTGTAGAGCTGGGGTTTCACCATGTTGCCCAGGCTGATCTCGAACTCCTGGGCTTAAGCAATCTGCCCGCCTTGGCCTCCCAAAGTGCTCACATTACGGGTGACAGATAAAGAATTTTAGCTCCAAGAGTTCTTTAGGCCCATCACTTCTAGAGGTTGGTCAGATATTAATGGTTTGAAAGGTAAAGAAAGTCATTGATAACAATTAACATGTGGTGAGCGCTTAAGATTTGCCAGTCGTTATTCTAAGCCATTTTACATGAATCATCCCGTTTAATCTTCACAACAATTCTAGGTCCTTTTATCCTCATTTGACAGATAAGGAAACCGAGGAGGTTAAGTAAATTGCCTAAGGTTACACAGCCAGTAAACTCAAAGAGCTAGACCTGGACTCAGATTTGCCAGCCTCCAAAGGCTTCCAGACTTCTAACTGTAACGCTAATATACAGCAAATAGTCTTTAGCTGTGGATTTTCTCACTAGCATAACAGCATTGATCAGGTCATATTTTAGCAAGTGATTTTCAAATATGAAATGATAGAGATAACGTACAAAGGTCAGGCAATTTTAAGTAAATGCTCTTACAGGTGTGTACTAGGATAGAGCCTTAAAACCATTGACTCCTTCTAAACATGGAGTTCAGACATTCGAATACATTTACCTAGTAAAGTTCTAATAGAAAAAGAGTTATTTTAGGGCTAGTATAAGGCCATCCATGTATTGCCAGTGTCAACTGTGCTCGACGTAGTAAGCGTGGAATTAATGTCTAGTGACCGGTTAGATGACCCGCGTAGTGGGTCTTTTCAAATCTCACATGGAGGATCTCATACAAAAACATCAAGAACATTAAAGCAAGCCCTGACAATAATTTTTTAAAAATAACAGTCTATTTCCAGGGTAAACAATTACTTTGTCACGCCGCTGCTTAGGGGTGGGAGAACCTGCTTCTGATGTGGGTCCAGGTTGAGGAACACTTAGCCACTTGAGAATGCAAGTAAAGTCCAGAAATCCAGGACCACAGCAATACTCCAGCCCAGAGTTGCAGGGCAGCCTCTTTACCAGCCGGGCGACCCATTTCTATCTAGGCGCCCGCGAAGCGCCGGTGTGGGCGGGGGACCGCTCCCAGCCTGAACAGTGGGTGGGCCCGCAATGACAATGCAGGAATTCCGCGCCTGCTGCACAGTTTGGGGATCTGTCGGAAGGGTGGGAGGGAGCACTTTTTACCTGACACACCCAACCCCCCTGCTGCAGTCCAGGGCCGCGGATGAACGGAAGGCAAGCGGTTCAATACTGTCAGATCAGTGGACTTGAGCTGCAGCAGAGCGGCCCACCCCGCCGCCCGCACACGCTCAGCCCCTCCGAGCAGGCCAGGCAGCAACGCACGCGCAGTCTGTTCTCGCTCGCTCCATCAGTCCCGGCCCGGGGCCCCGCCCCCGCAGGCCCCGCCCCGCTCCCGTGCGCTGAACGCCCCATATCCGGGTTCCCGCCGCCTCCACCGCCGCCGCCTCAGCCGCCTCGCATATTTAGTCTTGCCGAGAGTGGTGTGATTCCCGACCAAGATGGCGGCAGTGGGCAGAGTCGGCTCCTTCGGTTCTTCTCCGCCGGGATTATCTGCGACTTACACAGGCGGCCCCTTGGGCAACGAGATAGCGTCGGGCAACGGTGGCGCCGCGGCAGGCGACGACGAGGACGGGCAGAACCTTTGGTAACGACTCCACCCCTCCCTCAGCCCCCGCTGGTTCCCCGGGCCTTGCGCGGACGCCTTGGGATCCCGTGCCCGCTGGAGCTCGGCGCCGGGCCCGGCCACTGCGTTCCCGGCAGCCCCATCCCCGGCGCGCCAAGGCCGGGTCCGTCCCTCCCGCGCTGCGGCTCCGGCCTCCGGCCTCACCGTACGCCTTGCTTCCCGTTAGGTCCTGCATCCTCAGCGAGGTCTCCACCCGCTCGCGCTCCAAGCTCCCTGCGGGGAAGAACGTGCTACTGCTGGGTAAGAGTTCCCTGCCTCGCCCCGCCCCGCCTGGCCCCCAGCGGCCCGGGGTACCTGGTCCGCCGGCTAGCTCGCTGGCTCTCTTTGTGCGGACAGCCGGCCCAGCCCCGCCCCGCCGCCTGACCTGTCGCGGAAGGCTGGGCAAGAAGGGGAACCCGAGACCCTCGACCCAGGACCTACGGGGACCCGCCCTCCCTCAGGTTCCTCCTCCTCCCCGGGATATGGGGGTGGCCCTGACAGCCTCCCCTGGGAAGGACAGAATTCGATCGCTCATCTGAGGGATTCTGGTGGCCTAGGGTTTATCTAGAAATTGACAGTTTTTCTTTCATCACAAAAATTGGTAGCAGGAGACTCTTTGCAAGAGCTCCGGCGCAAATGGCTTGCCATTAATATTTAATAGCTGACTCTTTGTATAATTGACAGAAGCTACAACTAAGACCTGGCGATAAATGTTCTTGATCCCGTGTTCTCTGGTACAATGTGCTCGTGTTGCAGCTACCTTAACTGTCACATGTAATTCTGGAATCTGTAAAATACAGTAGAACACACCTTTCTAGTTAAGTCTCTTCAGCCAAATGGATGTAATAGGGAGAAATGGTCCAGTGTCAGTTCTCCTGATTGTTCTGTATCTCCTCGGCTCTCTGCAAGTTGTGTATTCTGTTTCTTTAGTGACTCTGGGGGTGGGGATAGAGGACTGAGGGAGAATAGTTCGCAGGTTCGCATTTTTGCAGGCTTAGGTCCTGAATCATTTATAGGAGAAATTTCTCTCTATAGTTCTTTACATGCAAGATAACTGAAGTTTGGCTTATACGATGATTAAATTTTAAAACTTTGGTGTTTGATATCGGCTCAATACCGGAGGTTCTTTTTTTTTTTTTTTTTAATGTCCATCTAAAAACAGGAAAGGAAACAAAGAAGTCAAATGCTACTTGATAGGCTGCATGGTTAAATATGAATGTTTACACAGAAAAAATTACTTTTTTAATAGACTTCTGCCAAGCAAGAATATATGATTATTGATATTCTTTAAAGCTGCGTGGAGCTAGTTGAAAAATTAGTTTTTACTCTTGTTTTTAATGTGATTGAAAGCACCTACTGCAGATTAGCCTGGATTGAGTCACTGTCCTATCACATATAAGCCCTAAGATCTTAAGCAAGTTGCTTGACATCTATAAACCTCAGTTTCTTCATTTTTAAAATGGTTGTTATGAAAATAAAAATACCCGCCTCTAGGGTTGTGGGAGGATCAAATGAGTTAATGTTTGTATAGTGATAATATTTGCAAGTGATATATTTATCTTAAACTGAATTAGAAAATATTTGTGCTCAGAACTTTTTAAAAAATTGAATTAGTGCCTTCATAAGTGATATTAATAGGGCAAAAATAAATTAGGCTCCAAAAGCAAAAAATTGTAGAATATATTTTTAATTTACTAATTTAAACAAATTACCACTCATTACTAAGCTAAAATGGATTTAAGATCATATGACCTCATTGAAATCGATTCTATTTTAATTACTTTAAGTAAGACTTATTTGGAAACACTGCCATGGTAAAGGTAAGATTCAGTAGTTTTATTCTTATTTTATACATTTCCTCCAGTTATTTCTGCATATTAGATATTGCATAGATTATTCTGTTTGTGGTAAAACAAAAGTGGCAGTTTTGTTCATTTTTTGGTATACCGAATTTGCACTGAGGTTGTGCCATGGTTTTTTTTTTAAAACCCCCCTTTGACACTGGGTCTGTGCATGGGACTGAGTGTTCTTAGAGGTCCCAGCCTCCTTCACGCCACCATACAAGAATAGATTAAATTTCCTTTTTTATGAACTTAATAGTTCATAAAGTTCCCTCTAGTATCAGGTAATGTGAGCTTGAAACTTTTTTTTTTTTTTTTTTTTTTTTTTTTTTTGAGACGGAGTCTCGCTGTGTCTCCCAGGCTGGAGTGCAGTGGCGTGATCTCCTCACTGCAAGCTCCACCTCCCGGGTTCACGCCATTCTCCCGCCTCAGCCTCCCAAGTAGCTGAGACTACAGGCGCCCGCCACCACGCCCGGCTAGTTTTTTGTATTTTTAGTAGAGACGGGGTTTCACCATGTTAGCCAGGATAGTCTCGATCTCCTGACCTCGTGATCCACCCGCCTCGGCCTCCCAAAGTGCTGGGATTACAGGCTTGAGCCACCGCGCCCGGCTTGAAACTTAATATTTTTCTTTCAGTACTGTTGGGATTTTCATCAGAGTCCTTTTCAGCTTTGGAAGAAGCTAATAACTGATTTGTATACTGGTTACAAAAATAGAGTTAACTTCTAAGATACCCCTGAAAATTTCTTTCAGACATTTTACTGTCACATATGGCAGTATTCACTCTGTGCTGATGGAGGAAAGAAATATACAAATAGGGATTGTGGTTTTCTTTGTTATGAGTTTGAAGGTGCTAGGCAGGAGGATGCTTGGCCCTAATATATCTTTCATGAATGCAAGTGGTCTCTGGAGTCTCTTATTTTAAAAAACAAATCTAAAGCCAGGCACAGTGACCCAGCCTGTAATCCTAGCACTTTGGGAGGCTGAGGGGTGGATTGCTTGAGCTCACGAGTTGGAGACCAGCCTGGGTAATAATGTTGAAACCCCATCTCTACACAAAATTTAAAAATTGGCCTGGCATGGCAGCTCCTGCCTGTGCTTTAGGAGGCCGAGGTGGGTGGATCACCTGAAGTTAGGATTCCAGACGAGCCTGGCTAACATGTTTAAACCCCATCTCTACTACAAATACAAAAATTAGCTGGACATGGTGGCATACACGTTACTCGGAGGCTGAGGCAGGAGGATTGCTTGAGTCCAGGAGGCAGAGGTTGCAGTGAGCCAAGATCGTGCCATTGCACTCCAGCCTGGGTGACAGAGTAAGACTCTGTCTCAAAAAAAAAAAAAAAAGTTGGGTATTACGGTGCATGCCTGTAGTCTCAGCTACTCAGGGAGGCTAAGGTGGAGGGACAACTTGAGCCCCAGAGGCAGAGGTTGCAGTGAGCTGAGATCGCACCATTGCACTCCAGCCTGGGCAACAGAGTGAGACCGTGTCTCAAAAAATAATACTAATAAATAAAGTAAAACAAATCTGAGCCTTTTGCAAGGCTTTACATTTCAGAAACAACCTAGAATAGGAACAATGGTATAGACCTAAGTACTCCCCTCACAACACACACAAATGGCAGTTTAGCTTTCCACATGCTCTCTTCTCCTACTACCTGATGGGAGAAAAGGGACATGACTAGTAATGTGTATATGTGTAAGAGCCATTCTCAAAGGATTTTAATACAAATCTCATTTCACCTCCTCTCTCCTCCCAGATCAGGGCACCAATTTATAGATGGGTAATGAATTGTAGAGACCTGTTGAGTGGATTTTCCAAGGTCACACAACATAAGGGCCCTGTTCTGTGACTCTGGCATGGATTTCTGACTTGATAGAAGTTCCCACAAGGGAGAGAGTGCCAGGTATAGAACTCTTTCTACTCAAAGCCTGTCTTTGAGCAAACGTACTGGTAATTATTTTAAAGGAAAATCCACATATTTATTGGATTCTGGGATGCAGCTGTCGCCATGGCACTTGTGTTTAAGTAATTATTTAATCTGCCTAGGCCTGACTTCTAATGAAATCCAGAAAGTCTATGATATTAACTCTTCTTTCTTGAAAGGTTTTGAGAATGGATTTCAGTAAGATTTGTTTTTAATAAAGGTAGGACTTCTCGTACATGTATTTTAAGTAGATTCTAACTTCTAAATTGTCCTTTTTAAGAACTACATTTTCTTTTTTACCTTTTATATTTAATTACTTTTAATACAATTGATTATATTTTTTGTTTGTTTGTTTGTTTGTTTTGAGATGGAGTTATCCTGGCTGGAGTGCAATGGCATGATTTCGGCTTACTGCAACCTCCGCCTCCTAGGTTCAAGCAATTCTCCTGCCTCAGCCTCCTGCGTAACTGGGATTACAGGCATGTGCCACCACACCAAGCTAATTTTGTATTTTTAGTAGAGACAGTTTCTCCATGTTGGTCAGGCTGGCCTCCAACTCCCGACCTCAGGTGATTTGCCTGCCTTAGCCTCCCAAAGTGCTGGGATTATAGGCGTGAGCCACCTTGCCGGGCATATTTGTATTTTAATAGCTGCCTTTAAAGGCAGTTTCTCCATATTGATTACTTTCCCATGTTTTGATAAGAAAACTCCCTAAGGAAAATAATAATTAATAATACCTAAGATAGAGCACTTACAGGTACTAGTCATGTAAGGATTGTTTATGTACTCTGTCCCCTTAAAGATCAGGAAACAGACACAGAATTTGTGTTTTGTTTTTGAGGCAGGGTCTTACTTTGTCACTCAGGCTGGAGCATAGTGGTATAATTTCGGCTCACTGCAACCTCTGCCTCCTGGGCTCAAACCATCCCCCTGCCTCAGCCTCCTAAGTAGCTGGGACTACAGGTGCATGTCACCACTCCTAGCTAATTTTTGTACTTTTTGGAGAGATGAGGTCTCACTGTGTTGCCCAGGCTGGTCTTGAACTCTGGGCTCAAGCAGTTCTCCTCTCACCTCAGCCTCCCAAAGTGTTGGGATTACTGGGGTGAGCTACCACACCCTGCCAGACACAGAAATGTTAAGTAAATTGTCCTAGGGTTACATAGCCAGGAGGCAAAATCAGTATTCAAAATTTTGCAGCCTGAGGCCGACCCTGTGGCTCCTGCTTGTAATCCCAACACTTTGAGAGGCTCAGGGGGTGGATCACCTGAGGTCAGGAGTTTGAGACCAACCTGGCCAATAATATGGTGAAATCCCATCTCTACTAAAAATAACAAAAATTAGCTGGACTTAGTGGTGGGCTCCTGTAGTCCCAGCTACTCAGGAGACTGAGGCAGGAGAATCGCTTGAACTGGGGAGGCAAAGGTTGCAGTGAGCCGAGATCGCACCATTGCACTCCAGCCTGGGTGACAAGAGTGAAACTGTCTCAAAAAAAAAAAAAAAAAAGTGTGCAGCCTGGCTCCCAGAGCTAGTACTCTTAATCTATACAATCTCCCTAAAGGAAAAGAGCTTCCCTTGTAAGTAAGCGATGCTTAGCAGTTTTTAAGGAATTTTATCTGATTCTTCTGGGTGTGTATCTTTTAGTGCAAACAATATCACTTACTTAGATTAATTGAATTCATTGTCAACAAAGATAACATATGTAACCCTGGTCCCAAGCACAGTGCCTGGTTTTTAGATAGGACTTCAGTATAACTTTTTGATTTGCAGTGTGAATTAATGAAAACTAGCTGGTCCTTTGTCAAGTCATATAAGCCTCATCTTTCTCATCTGTAAATTAGACTATTTGAATTTAGTGATCTCCAAAGCCTTGTTTGATCTGGCATTTTATAAATTTTCTTGTTTTAATCTTGTGAGTTATTGAATATTTTTAAAGAAATGTTTTAAGACACATTGAAATTGGGTTTTAATTAATTAATATAGATGTGGGCCATTTAATTCCCCCCAGGAAAGAAATGTAAAGTCGCTATATTGTTCCCTGAAGGTATTAGTCCACGGTTATATGCAGCAGAAAAGTCCCACAAAATGCTGAACATCATCAGTAAGTACATGTGAAAGTCTTTTTTTCCCCCCTTCAGGAATAAAACTCTATTATGCTTGAGCTATTGTAGGAAACCTTAAGATATACACGTGGAATTCAGAGATCTGTGCAGAGAAGTAACTTGTAACTGGCAAGGGAGTGTATGGTTTTCTATGTGAGGACTGATGATAAAAATAATGAGAGTGTTCAGTCTAAAACTGTTGATTTGTGGAGGAGCTGGGATTAAAGATCATCAGGGTTCCATGAGTTATGCTGTTTTCTGGCATGACTGGTTATGGGAATATGATGCAAGGAATAGACTGTTACCATATATATGATATTGAATTTTTTCAAAGAATTAACGTGAAATTATTTGTTACATGTTTATTATATGTTACGGCTACTAAAAATACACCAAATATAAAGTGTTTTGAGAGTAAGATGGCATATTGGCATCTTATAATAGGGTCAGCAAACTTTTCTGTCAAGGGCCAGATTGCAAATAGTTCAGGCTTTGTAAGTCATATGGTCTCTGTTGCAACAACTCAGTTCTGCTCTTGCAGTTCCAAAACAGCCATGGATAATATGTAAATGAATGGATACAGCCTTGTTTCAATAAAACTTTATTTACAAAACAGGCAGCAGGCCAGTTTTGGCCTGTGGCCTGAAGTTTGTGAACCTCTGTGTTAGTTTGTTTATTTATTTAGAGACGCGGTCTCGCCTTGTCACCTAGGCTGTAGTACACTGGCACAATCATAACTTATTGCAGTCTCAAACTCCTGGGCTCAAGTGATCTTCCTGCCTCAGCCTCTTGAGTAACTGGGAATGCAGGCATGTATTCCCACCATGTTGGCTAATTTTAAAAATTGTTTATATTTTTCTAGAGACAGGGATTTACTATGTTGCCCAGGCTGGTCCCGAACTCCTGGGCTAAAGTGATCCTCCCACCTGTCTCCTGAATCACTGGGATTATAGGTATGACGCACAGCCCTTGGCTGTGTTAGGTGATTAGTGGCGTCAGTTTTATCAGTAAGCACAGATGCCAGTTAATAGAGATTTCTGGTTAATGGGATATGGTGTGTGGCACATAATAGGTGCCTAATGAATATGTGTTGAACAAATGATGAACAGTCTTTACTTAAAGTATCATTGTTATTCCAGTTAGGTATAGTTTGAGCACAGGTTTAAGAATTGTTAAGAGGACTTCATATAATATTTCCTCCAGTGCTACTGTCAAAAGCAGAAGACAGAACTGGCGAATCACAGATATAGGCTGGTAGAGCAGTAATTCAGCTGGTGTGAAATCCACGTGAGAGAGAATGTCAGCAAAAGCACTTAGAAAATATAAAACAGAAAGGAGTCTTGAAATAGGAAAAGAGAAGTCCAAAATTTAGTGTCGGACCCTGTCACTAATAAGTAAGTGGCCGGGCGTGGTGGCTCAGGCCTCTAATTCTAGCACTTTGAGAGGCCAAGACAGGCAGATTACTTGAGGTCATGAGTTCGACACCAGCCTGGCCAACATGGTGAAACCCCGTTTCTACTAAAAATAGAAAAATTAGCCAGGTGTGGTTGTGGGCGCCTGTAATCCCAGCCACTCGAGAGGCGGAGGCAGGGAGAATTGCTTGAACTCAGGAGATGGAGGTTGCAGTGAGCCGAGATCATGCCATTGCGCTCCAGCCTGGGTGACAGAGCAAGAATCCATCTCAAAAAAAAAAAAAGTAAGTGACCATGGACTAACATTTTTGGGCCTTATTTGCTTTATGTGTAAAATCAAGACAGTGGCTATTAGAAAGACTCCCCAGATTATCATTTTATTCTTTTTTTCACCAAACATTTATTGGAGACATGTCACATATAAAATGCTTTACTGAATCACCTGGGGTAAACAGGATGACTGAGACTCAGCTCCTGCCCTCCAGGAGCTTATAAACTCCCATGGGGAAGAGACTCAAAGTAGTAAAAATCAAGTATGCCAGTATGAAATGATTGCTAAATAGGTCACAAAATATTTTGTGGAAAAGGTGGTATTTTTTTATTTTCTGAGTTTTTTTTATCTCACCTGACCAAAAGTCTTCCCCCCCCCCCCCCCCGTGGTATGCTTCCTTATTTATTTTATTTTATTTTTTTATTATACTTTAAGTTCTAGGTACATGTGCACAATGTGCAGGTTTGTTACATATGTATACTTGTGCCATGTTGGTGTGCTGCACCCATCAACTCGTCATTTACATCAGGTATAACTCCCAATGCCATCCCTCACCCTCCCCCCCATAATAGGCCCCGGTATGTGATGTTCCCCTTCCAGAGTCCAAGTGATCTCATTGTTCAATTCCCACCTATGAGTGAGAACATGCAGTGTTTGGTTTTCTGTTCTTGCGATAGTTTGCTGAGAATGATGGTTTCCAGCTTCATGTCCCTACAAAGCACACGAACTCATCCTTTTTTATGGCTGCATAGTATTCCATGGTGTATATGTGCCACATTTTCTTAATCCAGTCTGTCACTGATGGACATTTGGGTTGATTCCAAGTCTTTGCTATTGTGAATAGTGCCGCAATAAACATACGTGTGTGTGTGTCTTTATAGCAGCATGATTTATAATCCTTTGGGTATATACCCAGTAATAGGATGGCTGGGTCATATGGTATTTCTAGTTCTAGATCCTTGAGGAATCGCCATACTGTTTTCCACACTGGTTGAACCAGTTTACAATCCCACCAACAGTGTAAAAGTGTTCCTATTTCTCCACATCCTCTCCAGCACCTGTTGTTTCCTTACTTTTTAATGATTGCCATTCTAACTGGTGTGAGATGGGATCTCATTGTGGTTTTGATTTGCATTTCTCTGATGGCCAGTGATGATGAGCATTTGGAAAAGGTGGTATCTGAGTACAATTTTGCTAAGTAGGGTGGAGAGGAGAACAACCTGTGAAAAGGGCCTAAAACCCAGAGAAGAGGGCCGAGGCAGTTTAGGTATGGTGGAAGGAGCCCTGACAAAAGCCACAAGATCTTTGAGTCAGCCTCTCTATCCTTTGAAGCGGTGGAGTTGTGGACAAATTAGAACCCCTTGACCTGTAAACTGAGATTATTTCATACATTATTTCATACATCATGGGATTAAAAGAACCAAAAGAAATTATATCTAAAACACTTTCCTCTCAGAATTGGAAATCACTATTTTAAATGATGAAAGTAATGCATGTTTCTTGCCAGAGAAAGAAAAAAAAAGAAAAAGGTAAGAAGATAAAGTGAAAATAGCCATGCTCAGTGGCTCCTGCCTGCAATCTCAGCGCTTTGGGAGGCCAAGGTGGGGGCATGGCTTGAGACCAGCCTGGGTAGTACAGCAGAACTCTGCCTCTACAAAAAAAATTTTTAAAAATAACTGGTGTGGTGGCACATGTCTTTTGTCCCAGCTACTTGGGAGGCTGAGGCAGAAGGTTCATTTGAGCCCAGGAGTCCAAGGTTGTAGTGAGCTGTGATCACACCACTGCACTCCAGCCTGGGTGACAGAGTGGGACCGTGTCCCAAAAGAAAGAAAGAACATGAAAATAATGCATGATCCTACCACTTAGAGGTAAGTGTTCATTTTTTCTTATTTATTTATTTTTTATTTTTTAGAGAGAAAGTTTTGCTCTGTTCCCCAGGCTGGAGCGCGATGATAGTGTAATAACAGCTTACTGCAGCCTCCAATTCCTGGGCTCAAGTGATTTTCCTGCCTTAGCCTCCTGAGTAGCTGGTACTACATGACACCATACCTGGCTATTTTTTGGAAAGATGGAGTCTCACTATGTTGCCCAGCCTGGTCTCAAACTCCTGTGCTCAAATGAGCCTCTGTTCTTGGCCTCAAAGTGCTAGGGTTATAGGTATGAGCATCTATTAACATACCAGGTCGTGTTCATTTTCTCTATGTGAATATTTTTTTCTGAAAAATAAACTCATGATTTATATTATATTACTCTTTTGCAGTCAGATTTTTTTTAACTTCATGTACCATGGTTCACTTCATGTAACATGAGTTTTTTTCATGTGAATAGATAACGGCTTTATGTTTCTTATTGACTGAATAGTATATATAGCTATACCATAATTATAATGGATTGGTATTATAATGGACAGATGATTATTGTTATACCTCATTTTCCACTTGCCCAGTATTTTCTTTGGTTGGGATAAGTTCCCAGAAGTGGAATTGTTAGGTCTTCTAAATCTTTCTGCATAAGTATTGTCAGTCTTCTAGGAAAATTGTACTATTTTACTATTTTACTTTTTTTTTTTTTTTTTTTTTGAGACAAAGTCTTGCTCTGTCGCCCAGGCTGGAGTGCAGTGGTGCTATCTCAGCCCACTGCAGCCTCCGCCTCCTGGGTTCAAGCAGTTCTCCTGCCTCAGCCTCCCGAGTAGCTGGGACTACTGGCGTGTGCCACCATGCCGGGCTAATATTTTGCATTTTTTAGTAGAGACGGGGTTTCGCCGTGTTAACCAGGATGGCCTCAATCTCCTGACCTTGTGATCCGCCTACCTCGGCCTCCCAAAGTGCTGGGGTTACAGGTATGAGCCACCGTGCCCGGCCACATTTTTACCATCAGTATGTGAGAGTACTTGTTTGTTTAGCACCATTGCCAATACTAAGTATTATTCATTTTAATCTTTGGCTATCTAGTAGGTTAAAAATTTGCATCTTAATATAAAGATGATTTAATTGTAGAATACATACCATATTTGATTAAGAACCATTGCTTTAGTGTGCCTTTGACCTCCTAGGGCATGGGAACTATTAATAGCCATTGTAATCAACCACTGTGGTTAGCATTTACTGATCTCGGTAAATATTTATTGGATTAAACTAAATGTTTTCTTTGTTTTTGTTTTTTTTTTTTTTGAAACGGAGTTTTGCTCTTGCTGCCCAGGCTGGAGTGCAATGGCGCGATCTTGGCCCACTGCAACCTCCGCCTCCCTGGTTCAAGCGATTCTTCTGCCTCAGCCTCCTGAGTAGCTGGAATTACAGGCATGAGCCACCACATCTGGCTAATTTTGTATTTTTAGCAGGCGGGGATTTCTCCATGTTGGTCAGGCTGGTCTCGAACTCCCGATCTCAGGTGATCTGCCCGCCTCATCCTCCCAAAGTGCTGGGATTACGGGCGTGAGCCACCGTGCCCAGCCAACTAAATGTTATTTTTAATTCATATCTAGACAGCCTGTGGGAGTAACGAAAATGATTAAGGATAAGTTCTATTTTTTTTAATGTAATGTAAATTGCTGAATGATCAAAGGTGGAGCTTTGGCCAGCTGCAGGGATAGGAACTATCATGTATTGTGTCTGTGACTTGTGTTGAGTGTTCTGCTAGGTGCCGTATTATGTAGCATGTTTACTGTTTTACAGGAAAGGGTTTTAAGCCCCAGGTTACACAACTGAACTGGAATTCATTTTATTTATTTTTTGAGATGGAGTCTTACTCTGTTGCTCAGGCTGGAGTGCAGTGGCACGATCTCGGCTCACTGCAACCCCTGTCTCCCTGGTTCAAGCAATTCTCCTGCCTCAGCCTCCGGAGCCGCTGGGACTACAGGCATGCCACCACGCTTGGCTAATTTTTGTATTTTTAGTGGAGATGTGGTTTTACATTGTTGGCCAGGCTGGTCTTGAGCTCCTGACCTCAGTTGATCCACCTGCCTCGGCCTCTGTAAGTGCTGGGATAATAGGTGTGAGCCACCACTCCTCGCCTTGAGCTGGAATTCAAAATTGGGTTTGTCTTTTTGCTCTACAGGCACCCCTTGACATGTTGGAGGGATGTAGTCATAAATAGGCATGCATAAATGTTTATTTACAGTCACTTTGTCTGTGTCCTGCATTTGGTTAATAGTCTCTCCCTACTCTTAGCTACCAATGTGAGGGAGGATGATGCCCTCTAGGAGATGGGGAGCACACCAAAAGTCCCTCACCTTACCTGAGTCCTCCAGATAAACTGTGGAAGGCCATGCAGAAGATGTATGCCACAAGTAGTTCAGTGAAGACCCCTCATGACTCTTCTCACCAGAGCTTTCAGATAAAATAGGATAATTTATGTCATATAAGGACAAATCAAAAATGTCAGCTTTACAATGTTGATATCTCAATTGGATAAGGAAGGGATATAGCAGATTAGAATTCCCTGTCTCCTCATGATCATGATGCTGGGGACCATGTCAAATAGTGGCATGCATACTTGGGAAGTGTTCAAGATAGCTATTATCATTAATGTATTATGTGTTCTTAATTGTTTTGCTTTGACTACTCATTTTTCACAATTCCTGTTTTTATTGTTATGTATATTGTTATATATTTTATTGTTATATATATTGCTGATATAAGATACAAAGGAGTTGGGCCGGGCATGGTGGCACATGCCTATAATCTCAGCATTTTAGGAGGCCAGGGTGGACAGATCACTTGAACTCAGGACTTTGAGACCAGCCTGGGCAGCATGGTGAAATCCTGCTCTACAAAAAAATACAAAAATCAACCAGGCATGGTGGATGCACCTGTAGTCTCAGCTACTCAGGAGGCTGAGGTGGGAGGATCACCTGAGCCTAGGAGATCGAGGCTGCAGTGAACTGAGATCTTGCCACTGCACTCCAGCCTGGGCAACAAAGTTGCCCTGTCTCTCTCTCACACACACACACACACACACACACACACAGAAACTATATATACATACGCACACACACAAACACATGTATATACACGTATATATACACACACATATATACACACATATATGTATACACACATACACATATATACACACACATACATATATACACACATACACGTATATAATACACATATATATACAGATATATTAATTTTATTTCTAGCATATTACTGATCAAGAAGTAATGGATGAATCTGGGCACAGTACCTGTAGTGCAAGTTACTCGGGAAATTCAGGTGGGAGGATTGCTGAAGCCTAGAAGCTCAAGACTAGCCTGGGCAACATAGCGAGACCCTGTCTTTAAAAAAAAAAGTAGTAGTAATGGATGATAATAGTAAAGCATTTTAAATCCATCACTATAGAGATGGTCTGATCTTACTCTCCTCCATTTAGAAGTTGGGGAACAAATGGAATTATCTGACCAGGTTTGCACAATCAATAATGACAGTGTTGCAGTTAGAAGTCACATTTCTAAGTTTTCACAGTTCTAATCTGTTAATTGTTATTATTTTTTGAGACGGAGTTTCGCTCTTGTTGCCCAGGCTCAAGTGCAGTGGCACAATCTTGGCTCACCGCAGCCTCTGCCTCCACAATCTCGGCTCACTGCAGCCTCTGCCTCCTGGGTTCAAGCGATTCTCCTGCCTCAGCCCTCCTAAGTAGCTGGGATTACAGGCATGCACCACCACGCCCGGCTAATTTTGTATTTTTAGTAGAGACAGGGTTTCTCCATGTTGGTCAGGCTGAACTCAAACTCCCAACCTCAGGTGATCAGCCCACCTAGGCCTCCCAAAGTGCTGGGATTACAGGCATGAGCCACCGTACCCAGCCCCCTGTTAATTGTTATTATAAAGTTGATGGAGATTAAGTTCTATTGTTGAGTTAGAGATCTGTCAGGGGGATAAAACAGTATAACCCTGTACTGTTTTGGTGACCATGTATGGAATTTGAGGAGATTTTTTTTTGTTTTTTACATTTTTAAAGAGATGGAGGAATAAAACAAAAATGTGTAACAGAGACCTATGTGGCCTGAGAAGCTTAAAATATTTGCTGTCTAGTGCTTTACAGAAAACGTTTTCTAGCACCTGCATGTAGACATGAAAATAGCTTTATTATAATAGTATTGCTTTTATGAAATTTTTGTTGTTGTTGTTTGAGACAGGGTCTTGGCTCTGTTGCCCAGGCTGGAGAGCAGTGGTGCAATCACAGCTCACTACAGCCTCAGCCTCCTGGGCTCAGGTGATCCTCCCACCTCAGCCTCCTGAGTAACGGGGGCTATAGGTGTGTGCCACCATGCCCACCTAATCTTTGTATTTTTTTGTAGAGATGGGGTTTTGCCATGTTGCTCAGGCTGTAATGAAATGATTTGTTTTTTTAAATATGCCCTCTTTAAGAAAATCTAGTATATAAACTTGGAAATTTAGATAAAATCTTCAGAAAATAATTTTAGCATCATCACCTAAAGGGTTTTTTATGGAAGGGCTTTCATCCAGTCTTTGAACAGGGACTCTACTTGTGTAATTGTATGTTTACATGTCATTAACTATTTGGCTGGCAGTCTTGAAACTGATGTGTCTGTTTCACTGCCAGCTGAAGGCCAAGGAACTGAAGATAAGTAGCTGGATTATTTCAAGCATTGTTTGAAACCCCTTTTCTATACTTGCCACTTTAAAGGTGTAGAATAATGGTGTAGAATAAGGTAAATTTTTTTTGTTTTATTTTACTGGAGCTATTAGGTGTGTTGTGTTTTCCAAACAATAACTTATAATTTGGTGACTTAATTTTTTAAATTGCTTGTCATTAAGCATTTTTAAATTTTTATTATTTATTTTATTTTTATTTATTTATTTTTTTGAGACAGAGTCTTGCTCTCATTGCCCAGGCTGGAGTGCAGTGGCACAATCTCGACTCACTGCAACCTCTGCCTCCTGATTCAAGCGATTCTCCTGCCTCAGCCTCCCAGGTAGCTGGGATTACAAAGTGCCCACTACCATGCCCAGCTAATTTTTTTTTTTTTTTGTATTTTTTTTTTTTTTGAGACAGAGTCTTGCTCTGTTGCCCAGGCTGGAGTGCAGTGGCCGGATCTCAGCTCACTGCAAGCTCTGCCTCCCGGGTTTACGCCATTCTCCTGCCTTAGCCTCCCGAGTAGCTAGGACTACAGGCGCCCGCCACCTCACCTGGCTAGTTTTTTTTTGTATTTTTTTAGTAGAGACAGGGTTTCACCGGGTTAGCCAGGATGGTCTCAATCTCCTGACCTCATGATCCGCCTGTCTCGGCCTCCCAAAGTGCTTAGATTACAGGCTTGAGCCACCGCGCCCGGCCTTTTTTTTGTATTTTTAATAGAGCTAGGGTTTCGCCATGTTGGCCAGGCTGGTCTCAAACTTCTGACCTCAGGTGATCCACCCGCCTCGGCCTCCCAGTGTGTTGGAATTACAGGCCTAAGCCACCGTGCCCAGCCAAGCATGATTTTTAAACATATCAATGTCAAAGGGCAGGCATCCTGAACTTTAAAATGTTTTATCCTTCTAATTGTATAGGTGAATAAAGAGAAGAGGGTTCATGATGGAGTTTTTAGTATCTTCAGACATTGTGCAGCTTGGTTGTGGCAAGGCAGCTAAGGACTAACCCTCGGTCCAATGGCTAGAAAAAGTTTTCCTAAGTTTAGTGAAGGAGGAATGTATTATGAGCTTACAATATTAATTGATCTGTTATTGATGAGAGGTGGCCATTTGAGTTTTATATATATGACTAATGAATGATTTTAATAGATTGTGATAAATGGCCAGGAAAAGCATATTTATGAAGTATATTATGAAAATAGAGACTGTGGTTGGAATCAAGAAATAGGAAAGTTTGGGCCAGATGCCCTGGCTCATGACTGTAATCATAACATTTTGGGAGATTGAAGTGGGAGGATTACTTGAGTTCAAGACCAGCCTGATTAACATAGGGAGACCCCATCTCTACAAAAAATTAAAAAATTAGCCAGGCATGGTGGCACACCCCTGTAGTCCTGATTACTCAAGCTGAGGTGGGGGGATTGCTTGAGCCCAGGAGGTTGAGGCTGCAGTGAGCCATAATTGCACACTGTACCCCAGCTTGGGTGACATAATGAGACCCTGTCTGAAAACAAAGAAACAAGAAACCCACAAAGCAACAAAAAGAATATGAAGGTTGGTGAAAAACTATACATAAGATGTAGTTTCTGTTTTTGGTGAGCAAGCAATCTCCTTAAAAGCAAAGACTTTATATCCTGCTGACTGTTACTCATTGAATGAGGGGCAGACCTGACACACTTACAGACTGCTGGAGGAAACACATGTATAAGATGACCCTCTGCAGTACAGTGTGCTAGAAGTCTGCAGTGGGCTATTCAGAGCACAGAGAGGGCACTTAACCAAACACGTGGAGTCAAAGAAAGCTTCCTCGAGACCAGAAGAAGATAGCGTTCTCCCAGGTGAGGGGAAGGGAAGAGTATTCCAAGAGAAGTGATGGCATATGTGAAGGTGTAGAGTTGGGAGAGAATGAGGCCTCTGACTAGAAGTTCCTGAAAGAAATTGTGTGTCTAGAGCCTAGCATGTTGGTAGGGGACACGGTGAGCAATGAGCAGGAAAGATAAGGGAGCTTTTTGTAAGAATGTTGACCTTTACATTTTGCCCTTTACCTGTAAGAACAGTAGGAAGACCTGACAGGTTTTTTTCTCACATCTTATGAAAATTCCAAACATACAGAAAAGTTGAAGGGATTTTACAGTTCATACTCATATATCTCAACCTAGATTCTACCATTAACATTTAATTACATTTGCTTTATCTCATGTGTCCTGTTCTATTACCCATTTTTTAAAAATGCATTTCGAAGTAAGTTGCAGATATCAGTGCACTTTCCTCTAAATACTTCAGCATATGTATCATTAACTAGAATGCCCTGATGAAGGGTCTTAAGAGGGAGAGTGGCATGATGAGATTGGTTCAGGAAGATCACTCAGCTGCAGGATGGGAATGGATTGGGGGGTGGTATATACTTACTGAATGCTCACTTTTAAGTGGTGTGTTAATAGAGTGAGGAGAAGAGAACTGGGAGGCCATGTGTTAAGCTTTGTGCCTAAAGACATAAAAAGAGAAAAACAGTTTAACAAACAGTATAATTGGAAGATGTGTATAACCCTAGAACAAGACTGCATCTTTGCAGATACCTCAGATCAGATTCCTGGAAAATAGGAGATAAAAAATGGGATTTTGTTTACAGAATCTTTGTCTTCTTTAGCTTTTTAGACCTTTTATAAAACAGATCTGTTTTCAAATGTTGCATTTGCCATCAAGACAAATTATGTCAGACTGCATTTAGGTGTAAAGAAAGTGAAAGCTACATAATCCCCCGAGGGGTCTTAAGAGGATTTTGAATTGAAGCTTAAGATGTATGAAAAGAAGAAATGGCCTTAAAATGTTTATAAAACATGAATGTTCAATTTTCAATTACCAGGACCTGATGAGATGGCTCATGCCATAATCCCAGCACTTTGGGAGGCTGAGGTGGGCGGATCACTTGAGGCCAGGAGTTCGAGACCGCCTGGGCAACATGGTGAAACCCCGTCTCTACTACAACCACAAAAAGTAACCAGGCATGGTGGCGTGCGCCTGTAGTCCCAGCTGCTTGAGAGTCTGAGGCAGGAGAATCGCTTTAACCCGGGAGGCGGAGGTTGCAGTGAGCCAAGATTGCGCCATTGCACTTCATCCTGGGTGACAAAGTGAGACTCAAAAAAAAAAAAAAAATCAAAAATTTCAATTACCAGATGTTATTAAAGTTGATAAATGAGAGAGGAGGAAGAGTGGTTGATAGAAATTTTGCTCCCAGAAAGATTTTGTTTCAATAAATAAAATGCTTCCTGAAACATTTTAAGAACCTTCTTCCTGCCAAAGCACTGTGTGAGGTGGTCAGAATATTCTTGGAAATAAGTTTTTGTTTTTTCCTTATTCTGTTTACCCTAAGAGCTAAAGGGAGTTGTACCCTTGCAGAGGTTGACCTGAATTCTCTTCGGAGGCATGGAATATTCTATGCTACCACCAATCTTTGTGACTATAGCCTTGGCCTCAGTTTCCCCGTTTGTAAGAAGAGGGGATTTATTACAGTTCCTTGTAGCCCCAAAATGCTGTGTTTATGAAATGTTATTTATTCTCAATGTGACCATTTCTAATTTGTTACAAGAAGTGAGAAATTTTGAAATCACAGGGTGGGGAAATAATCTGAAACTACCATGTTTAACATACTACATTTATTTGACCATATGCTCTTTCCTTTTTCAAATTTTATGTTGTAAAGTTTACTTAAAACACATTACAAAGTACTGAATGTTAAGAGGAATAGCTGTCATTTAAAATTCTAGCAGAGAAAAAACTATCAGCATAGTAAAACAAACTTCTGGTACTTCAAGTTAGATTCAGAAGACTAGGAACATATCCACCTGTCACTCAGAGGAAGTCCACAGAGAAGAATGCATTAATTCATTTTTCTTTCTTTTCTGAAAATAGCAGTGACTCTTGGAAGTGGAGATAACTGTTTTCTTCAGTGAGTCATGATACAAAATATAAAAACAGTCTTTGTTGTCGTTGTTGTTGTTGTTACATAGATTAGAGATTTCTGTGTTGCCCAGGCTGGCCTCAAATGCCTAGCCTTGCCCTCTTATGCACCAGGACAATAGCCCTGAGCCACCACGGCTGCCAAACAGTCTTGCTTTAATGGTCTGTAAAGACATCAGCACTGTTGAGTATTAGGAAGAGTGTGCCTTGGCATTAAATTCCTATGAATTTAGACCTGGCTGTGTCATTTCCTACCTGTGTGAACTTGGATAAGGTACTTAACTGAGCCTCAGTATCCTACCTGCCAGATGGGAGATAATCATGCCCCTCAGAGTTGTTGTGTTAGTTATTGTTGGCAGGATACTCTTGCAGATAGGCACTCTGTAAGTGTTCACTGCTGTATGCTGCTTGCTGCTTCTGTAGAGAGGGAAGTGGGAACACTAGTGGCTCCATTTGACTAAGGTATGGGCAAAGGGACATAATTCTAGTCTTTAATTTTTATTGTATGGAAACATGTTGACTTCATCCTTTTTCTGTCCTAGTTTTTCAGGCCTTTGCATTTCAAACTCATTAATATATAATATAGTTTTAAAATACTGTCAAAGTAGGTAAGGGGACAAAATTTGTATCCTGCATTCAAGGATTTGTGAAACGTAGATCAATTTTTGGCTGCAACTGAATTGATAGCACTTTTTTATGGTTTGGTTTGAGTTTTTTGTTGTTTTTGAGATAAGTGTCTCACTCTGCTTCCCAGGCTAGAGTGTAGTGGCATGATCACAGCTTACTGCAGCCTTGATTCTCCCATGCCTGAGCTATCCTCCCACCTCAGCCTCCTGAGTAGCTGGGACCACAGGTGTGCACCACCACACCTGGCCAATTTTTCTATTTTTTTTTTTTGTAGATAGAGGATCTCCCTATCTTGACTAGACTGGCCCTGAGCTCCTGGGTTCAAGTGATCCTCTTGCCTTGGCCTCCCAAAATGCTGAGGTCCATGCCCAGCCAATAGCACTTTTTGTTGTTTGAGACAAGATGTGTCAGTGGCTGCTCTGTAGGAGGCTTAGAAGTATACATTTTAGGCTGGGTGCAGTGGCTTACGCCTGTAATCCCAGTATGTCCGGAATTGGTGGGTTCCAGGTCTCACTGACTTCAAGAATGAAGCCGCGGACCCTCGCAGTGAGTGTTAACAGTTCTTAAAGATGGTGTGTCCGGAGTTTGTTCCTTCAGACGTTCAGATGTGTCTGGAGCTTCTTCCTTCTGGTGGGTTCGTGGTCTCGCTGACGGGGGTGAAGCTGCAGACCTTCGGGGTGAGTGTTACAGCTCTTAAAGGCGGTGTGTCTGGAGTTGTTCGTTCTTCCCGGTGGGTTCATGATCTCGTTCTTCCCAGTGGGTTTGTGGTCTCGCTGGCTTCAGGAGTGAAGCTGCAGATCTTCCTGGTGAGTGTTACAGCTCATAAAGGAGGTGTGGACCCAAAGAGTGAGCGGCAGCAAGATTTATTGCAAAGAGCGAAAGAACGAAGCTTCCACAGTGTGGAAGGGGTCCTGAGCGGGTTGCCACTGCTGGCTGGGGCAGCCTGCTTTTATTCCCTTATCCGACCCCACTGACATCCTGCTGATTGGTCCATTTTACAGAGAGCTGATTGGTCTGTTTTACAGAGAGCGGGTTAGTCTATTTTACAGAGAGCTGATTGGTCCATTTTGACAGAGTGCTGATTGGTGTGTTTACAATCCCTGAGCTAGACACAGAGTACTGATTGGTGCATTTACAATCCTCTAGCTAGACATAAAAAGTCCCCACTAGGTTAGCTAGATACAAAGTACTGATTGGTGTATTTACAAACCCTGAGCTAGACGCAGAGTGTTGATTGGTGCGTTTACAATCCTTTAGCTAGACACAGAGTGCTAGACAGAAAAGTTCTCCAAGTCCCCACTAGATTAGCTAGATACAGAGTGCTGATTGGTGTATTTACAGAGTGCTGATTGGTGTATTTACAAACCTTGAGCTAGACACAGAGTGCTGATTGGTGTGTTTACAATCCTTTAGCTGGACATAAAAGTTCTCCAAGTCCCCACCAGGTTAGCTAGATATGGAGTACTGATTGGTGCATTTACAGTCCTTTAGCTAGACATAAAGGTTCTCCAAGTTCCCCACTAGACGCAGGAGCTCAGCTGGCTTCACCCAGTGTATCCCCCACCAGGGCTGCAGGCCAAGCTGCCCGCCCATCACGCGCCATGTGCCCGCACTCCTCAGCCCCTGGGCGGTTGATGGGACTGAGCTCTGCCGAGCAGGTGGAGGCACTTCTCAGGGAGGCTCTGACTGCAAGGGAGCCCACCGTGTGGGGGCGGTTGGGACATGGCGGGCTTTAGGTCCGGAACCCTGCCCCGCAGGGAGGCAGCCGAGGCCCGGCGAAAACTTGAGCACAGTGCTGGCAGGCGAGTACTGCTGGGGGATCTGGTGCACCCACCACAACTGGGCCCTGGTGCTAAGCCCCTCACTGTCCTGGGCTGGTGATGCCGGCTGGCCGCACCGAGTGTGGGGCCCGGAGCCCGCACCTGCGGGAACTCGTGGTGGCCTGTGAGCTCTGCCTACAGCCCTGGTTCCGCCGGCTTCTCTCCCTCCACACCTCCCCACAAGCAGAGGGAGCTGGCTCCAGCCTCGGCCAGCCCAGAGAGGGGCTCCCACAGTGCAGTGGTGGGCTGAAGGGCTCCTCAGGCGCCGCCAGAGTGGACCCCGATGCTGAGGAGGTGCTGAAGAGTGAGGGCTTCGAGCACATTGTCACCTCTCACCAGCACTTTGGGAAGCTGAGGCAGGCAGATCACGAGATCAAGAGATCCTGGCCAACGTGGTGAAACCCGGTCTCTACTAAAAATACAAAAACTAGCTGGGCATAGTGGGTGTGCCTGTAGTCCCAGCTACTCAGGAGGCTGAGGCAGGAGAATTACTTGAATCTGGGAGGCGGAGGTTGCAGTGAGCCAAGATTGTGCCCCTGTACTCCAGCCTGGCAAGAGAGGGAGACTCCATCTCAACAACAACAACAACAAAGTATACATTTTGCTGTGAAAGGAGCAGAGTTTATAGGCACGTTTGTCACATGTACTTTTTAGGTACTAGGGATGCAGCAGTGAACAAAATAGAAATGCCTGTTTTTCTGGAGCTTGCTTTTGAGGTTGAGGGAGACTAAGTAAAATACATAGTAACTTAGTATGTTCAGTGGAAAAAAAATAAAACAAGAAATAAAGAATGTTGGGAGGTTGTAATTGTAAATGAGATGGGGGAAGAAAAGGTGGAGGTCTCAGTGACTCATGCTTGTAATCCTAATGCTTGGGAGGCTGAGCGGGAGGAATGCTTGAGGCCAGGAGTTTGAGACCAGCCTGGGCAACGTAGCAAGACCTTGTTTTAAAAATGAGTGTATGAATGAAGAAAGGTAACAGAGTGAGACCTGTCTCTAAAATGAATGAATGAATGAATAGTAAATGGTGGTTTGTAAGAAGGAAGGAATGAATGGAGGTGGTCAGGGAGGCCTACCTGAGGAGGTGATATTTGAGGGAAGGCAAAAAGGAGTTTAGGCAGCCTGCAGATATCTGAAGGAACTTTGTTCTAGGTGGAGGGAATAGTGGACATAAAGGCTTTGAGGTTGGACTCATATTAATTATGTAAGTCAATGTTTTGGAGAAAGTGGCAAGATGATGATAATGCTTTGTGCATATTGAAATGTGAGGTATTCATGGGACATCCAGTAGTAATGACTAGTAAGCAGTTCAGGAGAAGCTGATCCTTGAAGGAAGTCTGTGGGTCACCAGATTTTAGGTGGAATTGAAGTCATGGATTTGCAGAGCCTCTGGGAATTACATATACAGTGAGAAGAGCAGAGGACTGAGGAACGAACCCTAGGTAACAAATGTTGGGTAGGGATAGAAGAGCAGTTTGCAAAAATACTTAGGACCAAACACTTCAGAGGCAGCTGGAAAAGAGGATGGTGTTTCTGAAGTTATAGCCAGGCAGTCTTCTCTGACTTCTGTGTCTGCCTTTTCTCTGCCAACTCCCAACCAAAACAGCCTTTGAGTATAGTTGTCTCTGCCTCCATACCTTAGATCAGAACTACCTCATTTTTTGCTAGGACTCCATTAATAGTCTGTTGTCTAGTCTCTTTACTCCTAAACTTATTCTTATCAGTCATTCTTCCACACTTTTCCATAGTAGTCTTTCTAAAGTACCTAAACTGTGCCAGTGGTTCCTCATTTTCAGAATCGTCTGACCTTGTCAGCCTGGCATAAGATGCCCTTCATGATCTGGCCTCTGTTTGTTTTCACCTTTTGTTTCCTTTCCCCTTCACATCCTAAATTTCATGCATTCAAATTATTTGTCCTTCCTAGAAGGACACTTCTTTGCTTCTGGGTCTCTGTACGTGGTTTTCTCGTGTGTTCTTACTTCCTGGAATGACAAACTCTCCATGGTTCATTAACCATACAAGATTTGGCTTAATTGTTACCTTTTCTGCAAAGACTTCTGACTTCCAAGCAAAACCACGCTCTTCCCTCTGGGCTGACTTCCTGATTTGTTGCATATCTCTGGTGTAGTCCTAATGACAGTATCTGGAAACTGTTTCCTATTTGTTATTCCCTTCCAATTTATGAGCTCTTAGAGGACAACAATGTTGATATAAGGATCTTCACATTCTTAGTGTATGGCTTAGTGTAATAAATGTCTAATGCAGTGATTTTCTTTTTTTTTTTTAATTTGCTGTTAAATTTTTTTTTTTTTTTTTTTGTAATTTAAAAACAGATAGAGATGGGATCTCACTTGATCACCCAGGCTGGTCTTGAACTCCTGGGCTCAAGTGATCTTCCTGCCTCGGCTCCCAAAGTGCTGGCTTTGCAGGCATGAGCCACCACATCCAGCCATGGAGTGGTTTTCAGTGTGGCCTCTGTACCAGTGGCATCAACATCTCTGGAAACTTGTTAGAAATGCAGATTCTTAGGCCCCACTCAATATTTACTGGATTAGAAACTAAGGGGGTGGGCCCCAGTAATCTGTGTTTTAACAAACTTCTCAGGTGATTCTGATACCTTATAACAAATCCTGCAGGTGATTCTGATAGTTCTAATAGTTAGAAAATTATTAAATCGTCCAGTGAAATGAATGATTGACAACATTCACAGAGAGGAATAAACTCTGATCTCATGATAAGTGGAGGAGAACCCTTCCACTTGTGTTCAGTCTTTAGAAAAAGGAAACAGCCATGCCTTAGTGATGGCTGCAAGAGCTTAAAATAGTGAGCATATATAGTTACATTGACAGTTTTGTTTGTTCGTTTATTTTGAGATGGAGTTTCGCTTTTGTTGCCCAGGCTAGGGTGCAATGGTGCTATCTCAGCTCACTGCAACCTCCGCCTCCCTGGTTCAAGCGATTCTCCTGCCTCAGTCTCCCGAATAGCTGAGATTACAGTCATGCACCACCATACCTGGCTAATTTTGTATTTTTAGTAGAAACGGGGTTTCTCCATCTTGGTCAGGCTGGTCTCAAACTCCTGACCTCAGGTGATCCACCCGCCTCGGCCTCCCAAAGTGCTGGGATTACAGGTGTGAGCCACCGTGCCTGGCCAACCGTATTTTGGCTCAAAATCTGTTCTGAATCTACTGACTTAAACCTTTAGAGATCAAAAGGAAGACACAAGCTTGTTATTGAAAAATTACCCATAATATCACCATCAGAGATAACCAAATTATCAATAATTATTTCTAGGTAATATGGTTTCTATTCTTTTGCTTAGATTTGTGAGATTTTCTGCAGTTATGTATTTTTTATTTGGAAACCTTTATATTTAAGTAATTTCAAATATTAATATTTTAAGAAATAAGTTGAAATAAACTCATCTGAAGTTTTTATACCCTTATGAATATATCTTTTCACTTTTTAAAAACTGACAAAAATTGTGTATATTGTGTACAATATGTTTTGAAATGTGTGTACATTGTGGAATGGCTCAATCAAACTAGTGTCTTTTCATTTTCTAACATTTAAAGTGGGAGTTAAAGAAGATAAATCCTGGGTCATATTATATGTAGTTTTACTTAACTGATTACTGCTTATTTTATGGATCTGTGTATGCTTTACAAAATACTTACTGAACATTGTGTTGTTCAATAAGCTTCTGTTATAAGGCTGGGCACTAGGTTTTTACTTACAGTGCAAAACATTGTTTTTGTGGGATAATCCAAATTAAGTTGATATCATGTTAACTTAGAGGATTTCTTTCAGGAAAGTAGCCTGTCATAAGAGTAAAAACTTTAAGAAATCTTGATTCTTTTCCTAGTTCTAGAACAGATTCAGGCTCCTTTTGAAAGAAGATCTTCATAGATTTCTTCACATGGTGATTTAAATTATTTTTATTATATAAAGTCTAATGCTTGTGTCTACTGAGGCAACTAGATATACTTTTTTTTTTTGGCTTATGGTTCCCAAATAACTCCAAACCCCAAAATTATAAATTAAATGTACTTATAAATTAAATGCCATAGAAACGATACTAATTTATATAAGTACTTATAAAATTAAATGCCATAGAAACTATAGAACTTGATAAAATTCAAATTAGCAACATTAATATAACAACTGATGTTTTGCTGAAATTAAATGCCAGTGTTGGGTTTAGTAATAGAAATATTTTTATATTTTATTTTTTACTGGTTATTATTTTCATTTTAAGCATTTTAGACATGATCATTATGGGAATCATTGTCATCATAGATATTACTGTTTTTAAACCTAATCTGTTTTGTTGATTGGCCAGTTTAATGGTACATTGTAAAGATAGTACTGAAAAATACTAATTTAATGTCAAATTCTTTTTTTAAATTAGGTTAAATTGTATGTATTTACAGGACATGAAGTTTTGGAATATATATGTGCGTTATGGAATGGCTTAATCAAGCTAATTAATATATATATATTACCTCACATAGTTGTCATTGCTGTGAGAACACTTAAAATCTAATCTCTTGGCATTTTTCAGTACAGTATATTGCTAATAACTATAGTCACCATGTTGTACAATAGGTCTCTTGAAGATATTCCTCCTGTCTAACTGAAATTTTGTAACCTTTGACCAACATCTATCTCCCCAACTCCCTCCTCCACCATGGCCCCAGGCCCTGGTAACTACCATTGTGTTCTCAACTTCTGTAAGATCAACTTCTTAAGGTTGCACGTATGAGTGAAATAATGGAGTATTTGCTTTTCGGTGCCTGGCTTGTTTCATTTAACACAGCAGTCCCCAGTCTTTTTGGCACCAGAGACTGACTTCATGGAAGACAGTTTTTCCATGGACTGGGTGGTGATGTTTCAGGATGAAACTCTTTCACCTCAGATCATCAGGCATTAATTAGATTCTCCTAAGAAGCATGCAACCTTGATCCCCAGGTGTGCACAGTTCACATTAGGGTTTGGGCTCCTGTGGGAATCTAATGCCAGCACTGCTGATCTGACAGGAGGCGCAGCTCAGCGGTAATGCTGTTGGCTCACCTCCTGCCATGTGGCCTGGTTCCTAACAGGCCACAGACTGGTACCCGTCCACAGCCCAGGGGGTTGGGGCCCCCTGATTTAACATAATGAAGAACCTTCCAGGTTTATTCATATTGTTGCATATCATGGAAATTCTTTCCTTCTTTGAGGCTAAATAGTATTGCATTTTGGGTATGTGTGTGTATAATATATATGTGTGTATATATTATATGTACATATACATACATACACATACCAGATTTTCCTTATCTATTCATTTGTTGATGGAGTTGATGGACAATTAGGTTGATACCATATCTTGGCTATTGTGAATAATGCTGCAGTGAACATTGGGAGTACAGATATTCTCTTTAATATATTTACTTCCTTTGGATTTCTTACTGTCACCTTTTTTATTGCCTATGTAAAGGTACAGTTATTACTATGAAGTATTAGAAAATGCTTCATAAAAAGAACCAGTCTGCCCAGTACAATTGAATATGGAATTGACTGCTCTGGGATACTTTGAATTTGGCGTGCCTGTGTGTTGACTCTCTTTTCTGCTCTGTCTGCTTCACTTGGCTTCACCTTGGCCCCAGCAGGATTATAAACACCATTGCAGAGGTGGGCACTGCAATCTTGTGGCAGCATTCAGATACAAAGACCTAAGACGTATTTTTTTTTAGCTTAACATGAAAATGAAGACAATTTTTAAATTCAGAGAACTCATAGATCTCCAGGAATAAGTCCTTAGATCCAAGCAACTCCAGTTTTATATCTATAAATACTATTACTATGATTCTAATAAGTCCATGAACAGTAACATATAAGTAGCATTTAAATACTCACAATATAAAAAAGCACTCACCAAAACATTGAACAGCTAGCCTAGTTTTGTTTTGTTTTGAGACGGAGCCTCGCTCTGTCGCCCAGGCTGGAGTGCAGTGGCACGATCTTGGCTCACTGCAACCTCCACCTCCTGGATTCAAGCAATTCTCCTGCCTCAGCCTCCTGAGTGGCTGGGATTACAGGTGCACGCCACTGTGCCCGGCTAATTTTTTGTATTTTTAGTAGAGATGGGGTTTCATCATGCTGCAAGGCTGGTCTCGAACTCCTGACCTCGTGATCCACCTGCCTTGGCCTCCCAAAGTGCTAGGATTACAGGCGTGAGCCACCGCGCCTGGCCTAGTTAGCCTAGTTTTAAACCTTTTTAAAAAAATACTTGTGTCAAGTTTAAATCACGTGATTTTCTGCCATTAACACTTTTAAGTCTATTTTTAATTTTTGTCTGTTATACATTCCCCCTACACTTTTTCTTGCCCAGTTTTTTATCCCCATTTTCTCCCCATCTCTCCTGCTATGTATTTATTATGGCTTCATGGTTCTGGTAAGGGTCACAGTTCCCTGTCCTGATGTACAGGGAACTGATTGATGCACCGTCCATCCCCCTTGATTGGCCCTTAGGTGGACATATAACTCAAACTGGGCCAATTAAGAGTCTTTAACTGAGGTTCTTCAGACTGAAAGCCAAGAGTAAGAGTCTTTTGTTCCTTGTAGATTAAACTGGGATGACATGAGAGTGGAAATTCCTGAAACCTAAGGTGTTTCACTTTACCTTCTCATCGCCTGAAAATTATCCATAGAGGAAGTCATTTGCAATAGGATAGGACAAGATTTAACAAGACCGGGAGAGAGAATCCTGGTTGTGATGGAGTCGCATCTTTATCTCTTTTTTTTTTCCTTCAGACAGAGCCTCACTCTGTTGCCCAGCCTGGAGTACAGTGGCACAATCTTGGCTCACTGCAACCTCTGCCTCCCAGGTTTAAGCAATTCTTCTGCCTCAGCCTCCTGAGCAGCTGGAATTACAGGCGTGTGCCACCATGCCTAATTAATTTTTCTACTTTTAGTAGAGATGGGATTTTACCGTGTTGGCCAGGCTGTTCTCGAACTCCTGACCTCAGGTGATCCGCCTGCCTCAGCCTCCCAAAGTGCTGGGATTATAGGTGTGAGCCACCGCGCCCAGCCAAGTCTGCATTTTTGATACTGTAGCTGCTCCATTATATTTAATCAAATTGTCTTTTTGGTTGAAGCCAGTTCCAGTTGGGTCTTTCACTTGGTACTAGAAAGCATCCTTAAATAATCTGTGTTGTAATTTATAAGATGTATCCTTTTTTTATATATCTAGGTGAAGATGGAGCCGGAAAAACAAGCTTAATAAGAAAAATTCAGGGAATAGAGGAGTATAAGAAAGGAAGAGGACTGGAATATTTGTACTTAAATGTGCATGACGAAGACAGGGATGGTGAGTGTCATTTGTAACATAAATTTCTGAAGTCTATTGTGAGGTGCACTGCCATTCACATTAGTCTTTGATTTTTTTTTTTTTTTTTAGCGTGTAAGTTTTTACTAGAAGTTCTGTGATGTCATGCTGGTCAAGAAATAGCTATGTTTAGGCATACTTTTATTAATTTGGGATTGGGATTCGTATATGATACTTTTAAGCATCTTAAGCTATCCTGGTGTGCAGATATTTCTTTCCGGCCATACTTGAAGAATCTCAATTTTTCAGCTCATTTTCCCTCAGATAGTGATTGTTTTGTTGACTCCAATTTCACCTTCTAATTTTTTGATAAAAATATTATCTACTTAGCTTTTATCTATCAGCTATTTTTTCTTCTGTAGATCACTTGCCTTCTCATTTTTGTATATAATATCTTGGTATGCATACCTCTATCTGCTGATGGTAAAAACATAAACAAGTTATGCATCCTCTGGTTTTAGATTAAGAAATATGAAGTAGAGGATGCTACAGTGAAGTCATTTTAGGCCTTTAGATAAATTAGAAGATGGCCTAAATAGTTGAACTTTACTGGCAGTTAAGTCATTTTGGGCCTTTAAATAAATTGGTAGATGGCCTAAATTGTTGAATTTTGTCAAAGCCAATAGCACATCTCCTGTGGAGATGCACTAAAATACCAAGTGGTACTGTTAGTTGGATGATGAAATTACTTAATCTCGTTGCCTTGGTTACTTTGTTTTGTCTGTTGTAGATCAAACAAGATGTAATGTATGGATCTTAGATGGAGACCTATATCACAAAGGCCTCCTTAAATTTTCACTGGATGCTGTATCTCTGAAGGATACCCTAGTTATGCTGGTTGTTGACATGTCAAAGCCTTGGACTGCTTTGGATTCTTTACAGAAATGGGCAAGTGTTGTTAGAGAACATGTTGACAAACTGAAAATCCCTCCTGAAGAAATGAAACAAATGGAGCAAAAGTGTAAGTAGTCTAGAAATAATAATGTAGGTTTCAAAAACAAAATATCTTGGCTGACTTTAATCATTAGAAATTTTTGACTATGAAAAAGGTTTAATGAAGTAAGCATATTGTAAGTACTTTTTTTTTTTGAGACAGAATCTTGTTCTGTCACCCAGGCTGGAGTGCAGTGGCATGATCTTGGCTCACTGCAACCTCTGCCTTCTGGGTTTAAGCTGTTCTCCTCCCTCAGCCTCCTGAGTAGCTGGTATTAGAGGTGCCTGCCACCATGCCCTGCTAATTTTTGTATTTTCAGTAGAGACGGGGTTTCACCATATTGGCTAGGCTGGTCTCGCACTCCTGACCTCATGATCCACCCCCCTCGGCCTCGCAGAGTGCTGGGATTACAGGCGTGAGTCACCGGCCTGGCCTGTAACTACTGTTTTTAAAATTCTGTTTAGATGATGTGCTAGGTTTTAATACAGTTTCAAATTAGAAACATAAGACACAATGGTAAACTGTTTAGTAGAGATGCCTTTTCTCCTTGCCAAAAAGCTGTGTGTGTTCATTTTGGAAAGTAGCTTTGCAGGGTGAAAAAATGGAATCTTTCTTCAGCTGCTCATTTTCAGCAGTTTCATTTTTTAACTAGTAATCTTACTGACCTTGTCAAAATGAAATGTGCCTAGAAAGATGTTGACAGTATATATATAAAGATATTAAAATGGTTTTATGATTTACAAAGTACATATTTTATACATGCTCATGTGAATTGGAGATTTTTATGGGAATTATGAAAATTGTATGAGTCATTTCTAACAGGTTGTAAGCCAGTAACATTTTTTATTTACTTTTTTTAAATTTTTGAGTCAGGGTCCCACACTGTTGCCCAGGCTGAAGTGCAGTGGCACAATCTTGGCTCACTGCAACGTCTGCGCCCCAGGCTCAAGCCATCCCCCAACCTCAGCCTCCCGAGTATCTGGGACTACAGGCACGTACCACCATGCCTGGCTAATTTTTTTATTTTTCGTAGACATAGGGTTTTGCCATGTTGCCCAGGCTGGTCTTGAACTCCTGAGCTCAAGCGATCCACCTTGCTCAGACCCCCAAAGTGCAGGGATTACAGGCATGAGCCACCACATTCAGCTGCCTGTAATATTTTTTAATGTCACTTAGAGTTCTTCATTTGCTAATATCGTGCTTTGCATAAGAAAATACATAGATGGGCCAGGCGTGGCGGCTCACACCTGTAATCCCAGCACTTTGGGAGACTGAAGCAGGTGGATCACGAGGTCAGAAGTTTAAGACCAGCCTGGCCAAGATGGTGAAACCCCGTCTCTACTAAAAATACAAAAAAAAAACAAAAAAAACAGCCCAGCATGGTGGCAGGCACCTGTAATCCCAGCTACTTGGGAGGCTGAGTCAGAGAATTGCTTGAACTCAGGAGGCAGAGATTGCAGTGAGCTGAGATTGTACCACTGCACTCCAGCCTGGGCGACAGAGCAAGACTCCGTCTCAAAAAAAAAAAAAAGGAAATACATAGATGAGCTCCTTTGTTGTTACGTACTGACAGTAACTTTTAAAGAGAATTTGACAGCTTGCTGGAATTTATGCGTAAGAAAACAGTAAAACTTGTATGTACTAAATCATTGAAAGGGACGTCTAAATACTTTTAATTTTGTTTATTTGTTTGTTTACTATTGCCTGTGGAGTTTTTGTTGTTGTTCTTCCCTAAGTCTAGATTTATTCTAGAGTAGTAGTTGTTCAACTGTGGTTCCCTGGACCAGCAGCACTAGTATCAGTATAGCTGGGAACATGTCAAAAATACACATTTTTCACTCCCCATCCTGGACCACTGAATTAGAAACTCTTGAGGGTGGAAACAGTAATCTGGGATTTAACAAGCCTTTGAAGTGATTCTGGTGCATGATAAAATTTGGTAGCCACTGTTAGATTACAGCCTCTGATCTTAAGGGTGGTAGTCACCAAGGCTGCTAAGGGTTAATACAGACCCCTGTGTTTCTGGAGGGAACGGTGCCCAACTGTTCGGGATTCCCTATTCCTTGACCCCATGTAAATTCAGAACAGTTTTCCTCCATATGAGTCAGTCTTCACGATCCAAAGATCTGGCTCATGATTACTTAAAGAGAAAACACACATTTTTTTTCTAAGTAAGTAATAATGTACATTCTTTGTTTTTTGTTTTTTGAAAATTGAAAATAGAGCTGGGCGCAGTGGCTCACGCCTGTAATCCCAACACTTTGGGAGGCCAAGGCAGGCGGATCACAAGGAGAGGAGTTCAAGACTAGCCTGGCCGATATGGTGAAACCCTGTCTCTTCTAAAAATACAAAAATGAGCTGGGCGTGGTGGTGGGCACCTGTAGTCCCAGTCCGTTGGGAGACTGAGGCAGGAGAATCACTTGAACACAGGAGGTGGGGGTTGCAGTGAGCCGAGGTTGTACCACTGCACTCCAGCCTGGTGACACAGTGAGACTCCATCTCAAAAAAAAAAAAAAAGAAAAAGAAAATAGCCAGCCTCAGTGGCTCACCCCTGTTATCCCAACACTTTGGTTTGCTGAGGTGGGAGGATTGCTTGAGCCCAGAGTTCGAGACCAGCCTGGGCAACATAGTGAGACCCCAGTCTCTACAAAAATAAAATAAAAAGTTAGCCAGGTGTGGTGGCACATGCCTGTAGCTACTCAGGAGGTTGAGCTAGAAGATCACTTGGGTTAGGGCTATAGTGAGCCATGATTGCACTGCTGTACTCCAGCATGGGTGACAGAGCAAGACCCTGTCTCAAATCAGTAAATCAGTCAATCAAACTTTTGTGTATTTTTCCCAGTATTTTTATTTCTAAGCTGGAATCATACTTTGGCTTTATTTCTATCTCTTTTAATGTTACTGTTTCCTGCAACATTAAATATTCTTTGAAAACTTGACAGTTTATAGTTGTGTATAATTTTTTCTCATATACCATTTTAATCCTATGCTATGGACAGTTTGTTTCCAAATGTGTTTTGCTTTTAAACATGAAGAAAAGAGTTATATGGAAATCCTTGTGTGTGCATGACTGATTGTGCCCTTGAGAATTCCTAGGAGAATAAATACTGAGTCCAAACATACATTTTCAAGTCTCTCGTTACGTTCACATTTACTTTATATTTTTTAGTGACAGTTTTGACAGCCTTGCAAATAACTCCTAAAAACTGATTGGCACTGGTAATATTTCATTAAGTTGTACCAGGGTTGCAGAATGAGCATGGACCAAGATTGAGCCTAGGTAAAAAAGGAGAGACCTGAGTAAAGGGTTTAGTGAAAGGAGTTAGTATTAGAAAGTCATCTAGGCTATCTTTTAAGTTGTGGGATTTTTTTCTCCCACATTTATTTTTCTTTTATCTGTATAGTGCCTTTTGTGAATTAGAGAAGGTAGAGAGACAAAACCAGTTGTGACTTGACCAAAAGAGTTTGCATAAATTGAGCCAGGTCTAGATAGAACCCTACTTTGTAGAGCCATCCCATGCAGTAGTAGTATTCTGCCTCCTAATTATTAATGTGGGTTCGTTGTTTGTATATTCTCTTTGAAATAGGTTTCTCTAACCCTTTTTGTTTTTTCTTTTATACAAGACTAAGTATAAATTGGAGTAAATTTTATCTTTAGATTATGGCAAGAAAAGTTACCTGCTGAAATAAAGCAATTTCTAAATTGTGTTTACTTTGATTTTCAGTGATTAGAGACTTCCAAGAATATGTAGAACCAGGAGAAGACTTCCCAGCTTCTCCCCAGAGAAGAAATACTGCGTCACAAGAGGACAAAGAAGACAGTGTAGTTTTACCTCTGGGTGCGGATACACTTACACATAACTTGGGCATTCCAGTACTAGTAGTTTGCACAAAGGTTAGTTTGCTTCCTAGGGATTCTGCTACTGATGTTCACTGAGGATGAACAACTGTTTTGTTTTCCAGGTTTTTTGGAGTTAACACATTAGTTCTCCTAGATGATTTTTTGTTAACAAATAATAGTTTAAAGTATTGAATGATATTAACATGTTGCTTTTGTGGTCTTAATTATAGTTTCTTTGAAAGAAAATGTTATTTCAAATACTCATGATTGAATGTCATTTTCATAATTCCCATTGAACTTCATTGTATGATCAGTCAGTTTAATAGAAATAATTACAGGTAAAATGATAGTTTATTGGTTTTTATAAACTTATTTTTCAACTTTTTTTTTTTTTTTTTTTTTTTGAGACGGAATTTTGCCCTTGTTGCCCAGGCTGGAGCACAATGGCATAATCTTGGCTTACTGCAACCTCCGCTTCCCAGGTTCAAGCAGTCTCCTGCCTCAGCCTCCTAAGTAGCTGGGATTACAGGTGCCCACCACCACTCCCAGCTAATTTTTTGTATTTTTAGTAGAGATGGGCTTTCACCGCGTTGGCCAGGCTGGTCTCAAACTCTTGACCTCAGGTGATCCACCCACCTTGGCCTCCCAAAGTGCTGGGATTACAGGTGTGAGCCACTGCGCTCAGCCTCAACATTGAATTTTTATATGTTCTCTAATGTCAGAGGATTATGTACTTAAAATAGACTTTTAAACATGTAGCAGTGCTCATTATATGAAGTTGACATGCAGTTATCAAGTGTTTCTGGTTTTTAAAAAGGTTCTGATAGGGTCACTGTTATCAAAATTATATTATTGGTTATTTCACTGTATATGTTTTGTAATAAAATTGTTTCCTTTAAAAATAATTAATAGAAGACCAGGCGCGGTGGCTCAAGCCTGGGAACCTGGAAGCCAGAGCTTGCAGTGATCGTGCCACTGCACTCCAACCTGGGTGACAGAGTGAGACTCTGTCTCAAAAATAAATAATTAATTAATTTAAAAATACTTAATAGATCAGCCGAGCGCGGTGGCTCACGCCTGTAATCCCAGCACTTTGGGAGGCCGAGGTGGGCGGATCATGAGGTCAGGAGATCGAGACCATCCTGGCTAACACGGTGAAACCCCGTCTCTACTAAAAATACAAAAAATTAGCCAGGCGTGATGGCAGGCGCCTGTAGTGCCAGCTACTCGAGAGACTGAGGCAGGAGAATGGCATGAACCTGGGAGGCAGAGCTTGCAGTGAGGCGAGATTGTACCACTGCACTCCAGCCTGGGTGACAGAGTGAATCTCTGTCTCAAATAATATTAATAATAATAATAAAAAGATCAAGTTCATGTTCTCCCCACTTGGTCCTGAGTGTGTGTTTTTACTGTTTGTAAGTCATGGAATAGTTAAGAAAATGACAGAACATAAGTCCTTTTCAGACCTGAAATTAATGCTTTTTAATATGTAAAATTTGTGCATATAAAATTAAAGGAGGGTATAGAATTTATTCATTGTTGGAGTAAAATTGATTGAAGTATTTAAAACCTACCTTAGGTTTTACTTTACTACAAAAATGATCCATAACAAAGGAATGGAGTGACAGCATTTAAAATAATTAAGTTAAAGTCTGCCATCTGCTTTCAAGTGGTGGTTCTGGTATAGTTGTTACATACACCTTTTCTGTAAAACAGTATCTTAAAATCTCACACTGAAATCCTTCTGTGTGATTTGTTTTTTATTTTGTTTTGGTTGGTGAAGAGCTGTTTGTTTACTGGAAGTTGGTTCCGTTTTACAGCACTACATGCCTTATGAAAAGCAGTCTTACTTTCCAAAAGAAAAATGTTAAGCTTAAAGGGTCCGGAATCAGTATCAAGTGAGTCATAGAGTCATAACATTTTCAAACCAGAAGAGATCATCTACTGTATTTCATAAAATCTAAGACACTATCAGATGTATTTCAGTTTATGAACTTTTAAAATGTGTTAGGCATATGGGGAAATGTGTGTTTCCAAAGGGAGAGAAGTATAGTGGTTCAATGGCATCAGTTTAAAGACTCCAGAAATGGAGATTTCAGAGAGACTAAGTTTCTTGTCTTACGTCCAGATCCTCTGATTTCAGTTAAAATATTTTTATTTTATTTTATTTTATTTTTGATATGGAATCTTGCTCAGTCGCCCAGGCTGGAGTGCAGTGGCGCGATCTTGGCTTATGGCAAGCTCCACCTCCCGGGTTCACGCCATTCTCCTGCCTCAGCCTCCCGAGTAGCTGAGACTACAGCCCCCGCCACCATGCCCGGCTAATTTTTTTGTATTTTTAGTAGAGATGGGGTTTCACCGTGTTAGCCAGGATGGTGTTGATCTCCTGACCCTGTGATCTGCCCGCCTTGGCCTCCCAAAGTGCTGGAATTACAGGCGTAAGCCACCTCACCCAGCCTTAAAATATTTTTATTTAATACTAAACCACCATGCCTTTCCAAAAGTGTCATTAAGTCAAAGTATAATTATTTTTAATCTTTTGAAATCATTGTATTTGATAAAATGGGCAATGAAATGCTCATTATAATTCTGTAATGAGACTCTGTTCCATGCCATATATGTGTTTTTATTTTCATTTTTATGGAGAGTTTTGCTATGTTGCCCAGCTAGCTTTGAACTCCTAGGCTCAGTCCTCCCTCCTCACCCTCCAAAGTAGTACAGGCGCATACCACTGCACCCTGTTAGGTTTTTTTGTTGTTGTTGTTACTATATTTTATATATATATAGTGTGTGTGTATATATATATGTAACAAAAAAATACATAGCAAATTTAACCCGAAACTAATATTGGGTGTAATGACCATTATTAAATGTTTATTTTTATATTTTACAGCTTCAATTCAGAAGTGTTTTGGTGAAATTATTTGGATGTTGAGATATTTGAACATGACTTCTTTGTATTTTTCTTAGCATTTTTCTGTAGCAAGCAGCATTCAGAATTGTCTCATTGATTGTACGGGTGACATTTCAAAAATCAGTTGTAATTTCCTTATTTTGTTTATTAGTTGAGATTGTAATAAGAGTGAATAAAAACACCAGAAAAGAAATTAAGGTCACTTGAGAATTATCAGATAAACACAGGAACAAAGAAGAAATGGTGAGAAGTAGAGACTCCCTGGATGTGCAGAAGTGTTTTATAAAACTAAAATGGATGTTAGATCTTTTAAAACTTTGTTCCAGGTTATATAAGTAGTTGAGTTAGCAAGTATGATTTCTTAGAACACGCTAGGCTTGTTACTCTTCCTTCCCTTATGTACTAAAACTTTCTCTTTGGTATTCTGACCAGATTTAACGTTAACATAGAAGTTAATGCTTTTTAAAAAGATAAAATTATCCGTTAGTCCCTCCAACTAAAAGTTCATAGAGTACTTGATATTCTGTGTCCTGCTGTTCATTTACCATATCAGAGTGGTACTTTTATGATGTTCCCCTATCCAGAATTGAACTGTTTAAATTACTATATTTAGTTTTGATTATTTTAAATGTATTATTTTTAATTATTTTAACTTAACAGTGTGATGCCATTAGTGTATTGGAGAAAGAACATGACTACAGAGATGAACATTTTGATTTTATTCAGTCACATATCCGGAAGTTTTGTTTACAGTGTATCCTTTTAAATACATTTATTGATTCAGTGTACCACTTTACCTTTTTTTGTTTTTTAAAGTTAAAAGAATTAAATTGATGGACTTGAGAAATTCTGTAAACATTTCTCCTTCTGCCTCTGGTTGGAAATTTCATTTTAATTCCCAAATTATTTATATTTGGATATTTCGAGATAGAAAAGCAAATATTGAAGTATATTACTTTGATTTGCTGTGTTTCAAGTATGCTTAAGAAAAATAATTATCAATTGTATGTGGAAAAGTCTAGTAAGCTGTATGAACAGATCTGATTGAAAAACTGTATTTGTTGGTGGGTGGTAGGGCAAAGTCAATATTGCGTTTTTTGTGTTTTCATTTTTAATTTATTTAGTGTGTTGTCATCTTCTCCACATATAGCCTAACAGTGGTTTCAAAATCTGGCTCTGCCTATCTAGACATATTGGATTAGAGTATTCCAAAGGGAGGCTGGAGAATCATCTATACGTTAGAAACCTTCCTGGAAAATCTATCATAGAAAGTCTTGTTAATCTAGATTGCAAGGATTAGGTAAGCCAGTGAGTAATAATTACATCTAAAAGAGGGAGAAAATGAAAGTTAACAGTGAATACTTTTTAGAGACTTTACTGTTGAAAACTTAGTTACACCTTGAATACACTGAAGAGTAAACTCACCAACCCTCTTGGATCAGATATTTTGCAGTTGCATTCCCCAGCCAAAGCTTTTGAGTCTGAAACGTAATGAAATGATATTAGGAATAGATAGTAATGAGTAATACACACATGTTTATAGTGTCTACAATTTATAAATCATTTTCATTAGTGGGCATTTAATTTAAGGACCACTTATAGAAAGCCTGAGTAAGATCACTTGACACTGATAGTTTCCCTTTCCCCTTTTCCCTTCTGTTCTTTCTCTTTATGGGCCTTTCTCTTTTGTCACCAAATGGCTGAGTTGGTTGAGTTAAAGGATACTAGTCTACCATAATGTCTTCAGAAATAAAATAAAAAGTGGGAGTAATTGTAGTATAGGTATCTATAGCCCTTTTTTTTTTTTGAGACGGAGTCTCGCTCTGTCACCCAGGCTGGAGTGCAGTGGCCGAATCTCAGCTCACTGCAAGCTCCACCTCCCGGGTTTACGCCATTCTCCTGCCTCAGCCTCCCGAGTAGCTGGGACTACAGGCGCCCGCCACCTCGCCCGGCTAAGTTTTCGTATTTTTTAGTAGAGACAGGGTTTCACCGTGTCAGCCAGGATGGTCTCGATCTCCTGACCTCGTGATCCGCCCGTCTCGGCCTCCCAAAGTGCTGGGATTACAGGCTTGAGCCACCGTGCCCGGCCTATAGCCCTTTTTTAATGTTATCTTTGGGGATTAGAAAATTTGAGAATAAACAGTCTCTTTAATCATTTCTTTAATGCTATACTTAAAAATGTAAATACAGGGCCGGGCGTGGTGGCTCATGCCTGTAATCCCAGCACTTTGGGAGGCCGAGGCGGGTGGATCACAAGGTCAGGAGATCAAGACCATCCTGGCTAACATGGTGAAACCCCATCTCTACTAAAAATACAAAAAAATTAGCTGGGTGAGGTGGTGGGCACCTGTAGTCCCAGCTACTCGGGAGGCTGAGGCAGGAGAATGGCGTGAACCTGGGAGGCAGAGCTTGCAGTGAGCAGAGATCATGCCACTGTACTCCAGCCTGGGTGACAGAGCAAAACTCCATCAAAAAAAATAACAATAATAGTAATGTAAATACAGAAATGTAATCGGAAAGGAAGCTTTCTACCAAAATAATTAGAGACCATTAGAGCCAGTTGATTTTAAAAGATTACAAAATGTGAGAAGTCATCTCAAAATAATGAGGTATGTATTTATCAGTGACAGACAGTGACAGTTCAAAATTACTTTTATTAAAGTTTTAATTGCAATGTAAGTTTTTCAGTTACAGAAATGTTCCAAATTATCATAATTTGGTTTTCTTTGTGGGGAAGGTCATTAATGCAAAGTTCATACAGTTAAACTTTTGCCTAAGATTATGTTTGTCTCTACCATGTTAAAGTTTCATATCAAAGTAAGTTTAGTAAGTTGTATTTAGCAATACTGCTTTTAAGTTCATAAGCCTCAGGTCATGTCCCAGAAAATATGAGTATCCCAGTTAAGAAGTTAGACTGTTCTCCCAGCATTTCCCCCTTGGCCTAGGTCACCATCTTCCTTGGAGAAACAAAGGCCAGTGCTAGAATGTGGGTTGTCATAGAATTTTGGGAGCTACTCTGAACCCATCAGTGGTCAGTGGTCACATTGTCCACGTATGTCTTAATATTTATATCCACTGTGTCTTTTGGATAAAAGGTCATCTTCATGTGAGGTTGTGTGATTTCAAGTTTTGTCATGAAATGTGCTTTTGCCTTTGGTTATTCCTGAAAGCTTCCTCATTGGTACCTGCTGGTTCACCTTTCAACATTGGGTTTCTTTTACCCTCTGCAATGAGTGTCCTGAGGCTTATCCCTGAAGTCTTAATTCCTGTCTTTAGTAAAAACTACAAAGAAGCACTGTTACATACCATTTTTGTTGAAAAGGCAAACAAAACAGCTGCTGATAAGTAATATCCCCTACATGAAGTTTAGGGAAGTTAAAGTCATAAAAATTGTCCTTTCATGTGCTTTAAATATAGAAGCAGTAGTAGTGTCAGTATTTCTAGATTTACCTTTACTTCTTAATGAGACTTCTACCTTCCTAAGTTAAATTGATCATGTAAAAATTCTTTTATCAATTGTAGCCCATATGAAGGTAGTATTTTTTACTTTTGAAATTCTTGATTACCATATAGTATACCTTTAGAGTTATTTCTGAAACTAAAATGCATAGAAATAAAAGTTAAGCTGAAAACACATAATTTTATGGTATTTGCTCATGATATTTGTCCAGAATTTTCTTTAACCATATTATTCAGATGGTGCAGCACTTATTTACACTTCAGTAAAAGAAAACAAAAATATAGACTTAGTATATAAATACATCGTTCAGAAACTATATGGATTTCCCTATAAGATTCCTGCTGTTGTTGTGGAAAAGGATGCAGTATTTATGTAAGTGCACTCTTAAATACATAATTTTATCATGTATTATTGCTACTATTTGATGGTGAATCATTATTTTCAGTTTTGAGTTGGGACCATAGACCTTTCCATGATGAGTAAGTGAGAATCTATCTGTTCCTAGATTGGTTTTTGTTTATAACCTGTCTTGATTTATCTATTACTGCCTTTTAGATTTACTGCTGGCCTGAACCCTTTTTCAAAGGTTTTTACTATTACAGCTAAACTGTCTACTGGGTGCCTATATTAGTGTATTGTATCTGCTTATTCTTTAATTGATTATGATAGATAAATGGCCAAATATGTGATCTAGACATGCTTTTAAAAAGTTACCTGGCTGAGCACAGTGGCTCACGCTTCTAATACCCAGCACTTTGGGAGGCCAAGAGTGGATCACTTGAGGTCAGGAGTTCGAGAGAAGCCTGGCCAAGATGGCGAAACCCCCTCTCTAATAAAAAAATACAAAAATTAACCCAGGTGTGGTGGTGCATACCTATAGTCCCAGCTACTTGGGAGGCTGAGGCCCAGGAATTACTGGAACCTAGGAGGCAGAAGTTGCAGTGAACCAAAATTGCACCACTTCACTCCAGCTTAGGTGACAGAGTGAGACTCCATTTCAAAAAAAAAAAAGAGAAAAGAAAAAAAATTACCTGAATAGTACAGGCGCAGTGACTCGTGCCTAAAATCCCAGCACTTGGGGAGACTGAGGTGGAAGGATTATTTGAGCACAAGAGCCCAAGACTAGCCTGAGCAACATCGTGAGATCCCATATCTACCAAAAATTTAAAAATCAGCCAGGTGTGGTGGTACGTACCTGTGGTTCAGCTACTTGGGAGGCTGAAGTGGGAGGATCACTTGAGCCTGGGAGACGGAGGCTGCAGTGAGCCATGGTTGAGCCACTGTACTCCAACCTGGGCAACAGAGCAAGACTCAGTCTCAAAAAAAAAGATAACCGTATAAAATTAGGAAGTAATAATTAGTGCCCCCTTCCCCCAAGTTAACACCAATGACATTTGTAATATTGGTAATCTTTTTTGAGACAAGGTCTCACTCCTGTTGCCCATCCTGGAATGCAGTGGCGCAATCTCGGCTCATTTCAGCCCCTACCTCCCAGGCTCAAGCGGTTCTCCTCTCTCAACCTCCTCCCAAGTAGCCAGGACTACAGGTGTATGCCACCATGCATGCCCAGCTAATTCTTTTCCTTTTGTATTTTTTGTAGCGATGGGGTTTTGGCATGTTACCCAGGATTTCATTTTAAGTAGAAATTAGTAAAACGTGGACATCATAATAAAAAGCTAATTCGTTTTCCATAATTGTTCAAATTGACTTCATAAAAGTGTTCCTTTTACATGATCTTGGACTGAATGCAAGAATGACTATATAAACGCTTGAGAATTTACCATATGTGTTTCTTTCCAGTCCAGCAGGGTGGGATAATGATAAGAAAATAGGAATATTACATGAAAATTTTCAAACATTAAAAGCAGAAGATAATTTTGAAGACATCATAACTAAACCACCTGTTCGAAAGGTAACCGTTTTAGTAAATAATTTCAATATTTAGACTTTAGACTAGACTGAGGGGAAGTCCATACTTTAAGATTGAAGGTAGAAAGGCAAAAATGTTCTTTTTCCATCTGGAGGCTTTCTAAGTATAATTTGGGTGTGTTTCTAATGTACGGTTTACATAAGGATTTGTTTTAGCAAAATATACATCAGCTATTCAGCTAATTAAATCTTTGCCCTTGGCATATTTATATTAGCAATTGTTAGTGCAGAATCCATATTCTAATATAGTGCCTTGGAAATCAGAGATTGGCATGAGTGAATATGTGGATCTTACAGAGTTTGAATAGGTAGAAGCCGTGAACTTTCCAATCTAGAGCTTGGCCAAGAGCCAAGAAGACATTGCTAGAATAATTCTGTTGGTTCTATCTTTTGAGGCAGGTCTTGGATCTTCTCTCCAGTTAGTTACCCACATTAGCTCACAGCCATCCAAGAACTTGCAATTTTTTGTATTGTTTTAGGTTTTTTTTTTTTTTTTTTTTTTGAGACGGAGTCTCGCTGTGTCGCTCAGCCTGGAGTAAAATGGCATGACCTCAGCTCACTGCACCCTCCGCCTCCCAGGTTCAATCGATTCTGTTGCCTCAGCCTCCTAAGTAGCTGGGATTACAGGCACCCACCATCTTGCCCAGCTAATTTTTTTGTATTTTTGTAGAGGCGGGTTTCACCATGTTGGCCAGGCTGGTCTCGAACTCCGAACCTCAAGTGATCCGCCTCCCTCGGCTTCCCATAGTGCTGGGATTACAGGTGTGAGCCACTGCGCCCGGCCCAGTTTTAGTCTTAACTCTATCTATTAAATCAGATGCCAGAAGATACACTGCTTTCCTGTATCTTGAATTCATGTTAAGCAGTGTATAGTGTTCTATAGAGAGAGATGTTTCCGAAAGCTCTATAAAAACGAGTATTTGCATAAATAGACTATCCCTAATCTGAAAATCCAAAATGCTCAAAAATCTGAAACACTTTGAGCACCAACATGACTCAAAAGGAAATGCTTATTGAAACGTTTTGGATTTTCAGATCATGGATGCTGAACTGATAAGTATTAATGCAAATATTCAGCAATCTGAAACACTTCCACTTCTGGTTGCAAGCATTTCGGATGAAGGACACTCAACTTGTGGTACTTCTCACTGACTGACTTTAATCTTGACATACGTATCAAGAAAAAATAATTTTGATTTAGAGTCTTCAGAATCCAAACACTCATAAAGCATCCATCTTCTGTTCGTGGGTTATTGTTAGTAATAAAAAAAGGTCAGCCAGGCGCGGTGGCTCACACCTGTAATTCCAGCCCTTTGGGAGGCCGAGGTGGGCGGATCACGAGGTCAGGAGTTCGAGACTAGCCTGACCAACATGGTGAACCCCTGTCTCTACTAAAAATACAAAAATTAGCCAGGCGTGGTGATGCGTGCTTGTGATCCCGGCTACTTGGGAGGCGGAGGCACGAGAATCGCTTCAACCCGGGAGGCGGAGCTTGCAGTGAGCTGAGATGGCACCATTGCACTCCAGCCTGGGCAACAGAGTGAGACTCCAAAAAAAAGAAAAAATGAAAAAGTCAAATGAAAAATCAGTTGGTGTGGTATTTGGTTTGGATATTTATTAAAAGAAATGCATACATAAAAATAAAAGAGCAAAAATATTTTGCATTCTTTTACCTAATAGATTATGCTTTTTTAATTTATCTTTTTCTTTTATTCATTCCACAAATATTTATTGAGTATCACCTCAGGCCCTGTTTAGGTTCTAAGTGCTAAATGGGAAGGAGAGTGATACATATAATAAACCAATATATAGACACCTGTCAAGTAGTGATAAGTGCTACAGAAATAAAGCAGGGTGTAGGGAGAATAAGTGAGGGGACTGGGCTATGAGGCATGCTGTTTATGAACGCTGGGGGAAGGTCTTTGATAAAGAGGAGAGAATGCTGAAAGCAGAGGGAACTAAAAGTGCTCATGCCCTGAAGCAGAAATGTATGAGGAAGACTGAGCAGGAAAGAGCTGTGAGAAAGGTTAGAGTGCTAGGAGATGAGAGGCAGAATTAAGTTATTGTGGGTCTTTTATCATTAGGCTACAGTAAGGACTTTAGGTTTCATTCTTAGTTAGATGGAAAGCGATTGAGAGTTTGAGCAGGGGAGTGATATAATCTGACTTAACCTTTTAAAAGAATCACTGGCTCCTGGGAAGAAAATAGATTGGGTATGTGTTATACAGCAAGAATAGAAGCAGGAGACTTTGCAATTCCTTTTCCTAATTACTCAGCTCATAGAAGAGCCATTATATTTTGATTTCAGAGAAACAAGGGACAAGTTGCATTTCACTTAACTAGGATATTACTGGCCCTTTTAAAACACCGTAACTGCTGTTTAGCAAATTTTGTAAGCATGATTAATATGCTTGTGACTCTAGGGTTGTGCTGTTCAACACAGTAGCCACTTGCCTCATATGCCTTTTAAATGTAAAATTAGATAAAATTAAAAATCAATTCCTTAGTAACACTAGCCACATTTCAAGAGCTCAGTAGCCACTGGTGGCTAGTGACTGCCATACTGAACAGCAGAGAGATAGAACATTTCTAGAACTGTAGCTAATTACTGGACATCTCTGCTGGAGGCCTTGGGTAGGGCAGCTCACACATGTGAACGTAAATATAGTATAGGTAATGTTCACATTCTTGAACTGTTTTTTAATTAATCTAGAGAATAAGTTACTAATGGTGTTAGCATAATATATTAAACTTGCTCATTTGTGCATTGCTCATTTCAGTTTGTACATGAGAAGGAAATTATGGCAGAAGATGATCAAGTGTTTCTTATGAAGCTACAGGTATGAAATTATATCAGAAGCAGACTTAGTATGGTTAATAAGTAAACTGTTCTTGTGTGTATTTTCTTTAAAAATACACTAGTATATGCTATGAATGTCTAAACTAGGATTATTTTGGTTTTTTTCAGTCCCTTTTAGCAAAGCAGCCACCAACTGCAGCTGGAAGGCCTGTGGTCAGTATTACAAATTTTGACAAAATGATTAAAATGCAGTACATATTATTTTAGTTCTTTTTTCTTAATTATGTACATATTTCATATGGGTGTGCTTTGATATAAACGTGAATTCAGAATGCTTCTGTAATTTGTGAGATTTTAAAAGTGTAAAGATCTATTGGTAACATTTGTTGTGTGTCAATACTCAGCCATTTATGTGTCATTTTACAAATTCTCACAACCACCTTATGAGGCAGAGCTGTTAATTAGCCCCATTTTGCAGATGAGGAAATGGGAGCCTTAGGGAGGACATTGTGGCTTGCCTGAGATTATAAAGCTAGTAGAATACAAGTCCAGATTGGAAACCAAATCTGACTCCCAAGCTTGTAACTATACATCATCAGTCAATATGTTCTTTATTTTCTATGAAAGGAAAATTAGTATGTTAAAATGTAATGAGCCTCTGTCTGGCATTCTCTAATAATGAGGACAGGATTGCTAACAATTTTGTCAATGGCTTGCATCATAAAAGTACCAGCAGAACAGGGGATAGTTGCAAAGTAATTTCTTTTTACAATAATAACTTTTGTGAAAATGGAAGTTTCAGGTTTTTATAATTGTATTTTCCTATTTTTACATAGGATGCCTCACCAAGAGTCCCAGGAGGCTCCCCGCGAACACCAAATAGATCTGTATCATCTAATGTTGCCAGCGTATCACCCATCCCTGCTGGGTCAAAAAAAATTGATCCAAACATGAAAGGTACATCTCTTTTTAGGAGATAACAAGATGATACATTTTATGATAGTAATCTAAAATTCCACCTTTTGCCATAACTATTTTCATTCTTGTGCAGTATCTTTTAGGCTTTGTCTCTATGGACATATAATCTCATAGTTAATCAGATTGTAAACCATTTTACAGTGTATTTGTGATGTATCATTTCCATGATAGAAGTTTTGTTATATTTAATCACTTTCCTGGTAGATCATTGAAGAAATTCACAATTTACACTATAGTAGGTAATCTGCAATTAACATAAAGAAAAAAAACTATATGCATAATAGTTATTTCTGTAGGAACAATTGCCATAAATGGGATTAGTAGGTCAAAGAGTTTGTTTTTATGCCTTTGGATAATATTTTTTCAAATGGATTATTCAACTTTGCATGTCATCAACATTGAGTGCTGCAGTTTTACCACAACCTAATTAACATGCTTTAAATACTACCTAATAAGAGTTTTTCCCCTAGTATTTTCCTTCTGTTTTTGTTTCTCTTCTGTGAATTGTTTATTGCTATCATTTGCCCATTTCTCTTTGGGAACTGCTGCCGGTTTTCATGTAGGATACCTAATATTTGAGGCAATTTCTCAACAGTTCTATTTTTAAAGAATTCTTTTCAAAAGGGAGATATATATTAGTATATAATATCTTTTTGTTTAAAATACCTTTGACCTTTTAAAAATAACATTCTAATTTTTAAATATTACACTCTTAAAGTTTACTCATTAAAGAAATTACTCAGCATCAAAAGATCAAACTAGACTTGAATTTGGAATATAAAACTCTTAAATTTTAAGTTTATTCATTTTCTGTGTGTGATTACTATAATAATAATTTATGGAAAAATCTTATGTTTTGACTAAAGCTTTTTTTTTTTTTTAAATAGCTGGAGCTACAAGTGAAGGTGTTCTGGCAAATTTCTTCAACAGTTTGTTGAGTAAAAAGACTGGCTCTCCAGGAGGCCCTGGTGTGAGTGGTGGTAGCCCTGCAGGTGGGGCTGGAGGTGGAAGCAGTGGTTTACCACCATCCGCCAAAAAGTCAGGTATGCGTATGGGGAGCAAGTCACTTTTTTAAAATAACAGCTTTATTGAGATATAATGAAGTTCACTGATGCATAATTCTGTGGTTTTGGTATCTTTACTAAGTTGGGCAGGCCATTACCATAATCTGATTTTAGAACATTTTTATCTCCCCAAAAGAAACCTTGAATCTTCTCTCTTTCTTCTGTGGATTTGCCTATCTGGACATTTCATGTAAATGGAGTTATACAATGTATGGCTTTAACAAATGTTTTTGAAAGTCATACATGTTGTAGTGTGTATCAATACTTCATTTCTTTTTTTTTTTTTTTTTTTTTTTGAGACAGAGTCTCACTCTGTTGCCCAGGCTGGAGTACAGTGGTGTGATACTGCAGCCTCTGCCTCCAGGGTTCAAGTGAGTCTCTTGCCTCAGCCTCCCGAGTAGCTGGGATCACAGGCACCTGCCACCATGCCCAGCTAGTTTTTGTATTTTTAGTAGAGATGGCGTTTCACCATGTTGGCCGGGCTGGTCTCAAACTCCTGGCCTCAACTGATCTGCCCACCTCAGCCTCCCAAAGTATTGGGATTACAGGTGTGAGCCACCATGCCCAGCCTTCATTCCTTTTTAATTGCTGAATAATATTTCATTATATGGCTGTACCGCATTTCATTTATCCATTTACTGAGTGATGGACATCTGAGTTTCATCTACTTTTTGACTATTATTAATATGGTGCTGCTTTGAACATCCATTTTTGTGTGGATATTTGTGTGTAATTCTCTTGGGTAAGTACTTAAGTGGAATTACTGGGTTGTGTAGTAACTCGGTTTAAACAAAGGTTTTGAAGAACTGCCAGAATGTTTTCCAAAATGCTGTATCATTTTAAATAGTCAGCAGGTTAGGAAAGTTTGTTTCTCCATATCCTTGCTACATTATTATTGTCATCTATTGTTACCACTCATCATCTTCTCTAGATGCTAAATTTTTGTTGCTGTTTTCTGTTTTACTGTTCTTATTGTCCTGTGCCTTAAAAAAAAAAAAAAAAACCTTTATGAGGTTAAATGATAGGTGCCAGTTTTAACTCCATTTGGTAACAGATCTACAATTTAAAATGAGGGAATTTGTTTTTTCTTGAAATGTATATTTTTTTTATTTTTTATTTTTTAGACAGAGTCTCACTCTTGCCCAGGCTGGAGTGCAGTGGTGTGATCTCAGCTCACTGCAACCTCCACCTCCCGGGTTCAAGCAGTCCTCCTGCCTCAGCCTCCTGAGTAGCTGGGATTACAGCAGGGTTTCACCATGTTGGCCAGGCTGGTCTCGAACTCCTCACTTGAAGTGATCCTCCCACTTTGTCCTCCCAAAGTGCTGAGATTACAGGCGTGAGCCACCACATCTGGCTTGAAATTTTTAAATCAAGGGTTGTTTATGTAATTTAGTGTGCTAAATAAAGTTAATGAAAGTGTTAGCAATTTTTAAATGAAGAGATATTGGTGAAAACGATACTTTCACTTATATCTAAATCTTGTTTCTTTTCTTTTTCTTCAATGTAGGCCAGAAGCCTGTCTTAGATGTTCATGCGGAACTAGATAGAATTACACGAAAACCAGTTACAGTTTCTCCCACAACACCTACATCTCCTACGGAAGGAGAAGCTTCTTGAAGATACCAAATAAAGCCATTTATTCAGTTTTCTGGGATAAAGTAAACATGCCTCTGCCTTTTCCTTCAAAAGTGGAATTAGAAAGCTGGAGTGCTTCTTCAGATGGACTAAATTTATGTCTTTTTTTTGTGTGTGTGTGTGTGGTTGCCCATTTTTTAGAAGGAGCTATACAGAAGAAAAATTATTCTACATTATGTAGGATTGCTGTTTGCATTGCCATTTTGCATAAGGAAGTAATTTTTGATTTTGAAAATCTCAAAACTTTTAGATCTGAAATACAACCATGTGATCGTATTCTAAAGGCTATTTAAAACGTAAAAAGAGTTTAGGGGAAGGGCAGAAAACATGCAATCTGGGCATTGACTGACTTGGAAGTCTAAGCTTATTTTAGTTATAACTATTAAAATCATTTTTAAAAATTTGTTAGTTTTGCTGACAGAGAAAAATCGTCAGTTGTCAGATTTTGCACACCAAAATAAATGTACCACCACACACGGAATATGCTAAGAAAATTATCAGATAGCGTTTGATACACTAGTCATTGTCTCAATCACTGATCCTGTAAGTTGTCACCAAAATATGATTTAGAAATACTGGCCAAGGTGTTTCTTTAACTGAGAAGAAAAGAAAGCACACTGCCTAAATGTGTAAAAGAAAAATGCAGAGGTTATTCAAATGTAAAGAGGTAACAATCTTTGGATTTGTCTATACATATATATATATATGGCTTTGCCTTAATATACCCCCTTTTTTGTTTGTGACTTTCAACTGTAATCAGTTAATAAAGTATTTATTCTCTGCATTCAGGTTCAAATAACTTGTTGCGTTCTCTTATGTTTAAATTTACATGTGTCAGCTAATAAATGAGATTCATTAGTACAGTCATCCCTTGGTATCCATGAGGGATTGGTTCCAGGACCCACCTCAGGTACCAAAATCTACAGATGCCCAAGTCCCAGATATAAAATGGCATAGTATTTGCATATAACATTCACATCCTCCTGTTTACTTTAAATCATCTCTAGATGATAATACTAATTCACTATAAATGCTATGTATATACTTACACTGTGTTGTTCAGAGGAAAATAACAAAGTGCCTGTTTAGTTGCAATTTTATTTTTCAAATATTTTCCTTCTGCCATTGGTTCAATCCATGGATATGGAACCCACAGATACAGAGGGCTGACTAATTTAAAATGTTTGACCTAATTAGTAATATAATTATTAAGCATTCTGACCTAAGAGATAAATGAATACATGAGATTCCCTATCCTATAAATTTCCTTAATTTGGGAATTTGCCTTGGTCAATACATCTTCCTCACAGGCCTGCCTCAAACTCTAGAATCGTATGTCAGCATATCTAGTAGATAAAAATATAGCCTTTTATCATTTAACGGGAAGAAGTTGTTTTAAAAGCTTGGCAGTTGCACTAACACATAGCCACTCCCTTACAGCTGAGAACACCTGTTACTGAGTCCACCTTTTCAATACTCAGTTTTCAATTACTGTTTTAGAAACTTCAGTAAGAACAAATGGATCTTTTTATTGAAGTTCAGCTAAAGAACACATCTACATTTGACCTGAGTCATTTATATAGTTGGGGGCAAAATGGTTACTGCCCTTTAAATTGGTCTTTGTTGCTACTTTGAAATCAATATTCCGAAGTTTTTTTAAACAAAAAGTTTGAAGACAATACCTCTATTATCTAACACGATCACTTCATTAAAACTTTAAAATCTATTTAGTCTTAACAGTATTTGACACCTTATATTTAATATAAATGTTAAAAATACGTGAGAGATTGGGTGTGGGTGGTTCACACCTGTAATCCCAGCACTTTGGGAGGCTGAGGTGGGAGGATTGCTTGAGCCCAGGAGTTTGAGACCAGCCTGGGCAACATGAGACGACATCTTTACAAAAAGTTATCAGGGTGTGGTGGCACATGCCTGTAGTTCCAGCTACTTGGGAGGCTGAGGTGGGAGGATCACTTGAGCCCAGAAAGTCGAGGCTGCAGTGAACTGTGATTGTGCCACTGCTAAACCTTGTTGCAAAAAAATACATATATATAAAATATATATGTATAAATATATATATGCATAGATGTATATGTGTATATGTATATCTACATGTATAAATATAGATATACACGTGCGTGTATATGAGAGGATAAAATGGTGTTCATGGACATACAAAAATTTATGAAAACATTTTGTCTGAGAAAATATTTGAGGTAGGCCAGGCACGGTGGTTCATGCCTATAATCCCAGCACTTTGGGAGGCCGAGATGGGAGAATCATGAGGTCAGGAGTTCAAGACCAGCCTGGCCAATACGGTGAAACCCCGTCTCTACTAAAAATACAAAAAACTAGCTGGGCGTAGTGGCGGGTGCCTGTAATCCCAGCTACTCGGGAGGCTGAGGCAGGAGAATCACTTGAAGCTGGGAGGCGGAGGTTGCAGTGAGCCGAGCTCCCACCACTGCACTTCAGCCCCAGTGACAGAGTGAGACTCCGTCTCAAAAAAAATAAAAATAAAATCTGAAACCGATTTTTGTAGCATTTTTTTGCAAGTAAATTTGTTTTAAAACTATTTGTTTTTAAGCAAACTTTATTGAAGTACACAATACAGAAAAAATGTACAAGTGTATGGTTTGAAGTATCACAAGGTGACCACGCATAACCAGCAGCAAAATAAGCAACAGAACATTAGCCAGCACTCACAGAAGCTTCCAGTGTGCCCCCTCAATCAATATCACCACCCACCAAGTAACCACTGCCTAACTTACAAATACGCAGGTAAGTTTGGCTTATTTTTAAGCTTTATATAAATTGAATCTTACAGAGTATTATTTTAGTGCCAGGCATCTTTCAATATCAGGTTTGTGGTTAATCCATTTTGTTGCGTGTATCAATAGTTATTGCAGCATGTTATTCCATTGTGTAAATATAGTATCTATTATGCTATAGATGGGTATGTATTAGTTTCCTGTTACTGCAGGAAATTACCACAAATTTGGTGACTTAAAACCATACAAATTTATTATTTTACCATGCTGGAGGTTAAAAGTCCAAAATAAGCCTTACTTGGCTAAAGTTAAGTGTCAGCAGAGCTGGCCTTTTTTTTTTTTTTTTTGAGGCTCTAGAAGAGTATCTGTTGTCTTTCTTTCTGGCGTCTAGAAGCTGCCTGCATTCCTTGGCTCTTGGCCGCTTCTCCAAAGCCAGCAGCCTAGCATCTTCAACTCTGCATCCATCACATCACTTTCTTTCTGATCTCCCTGCCTCCCTCTTGTAAGGATTGAAGTGATTAAATTGGGCCCCCTTGAATAATTCCATATACCCTCCCTCAACACTTTAAATATTTCACTGCACTCTCTTGCTTGCATTGTTTCTGAAAAGGAATCAGATGAAATTCTTATCTTTGCTCCTCTAAAGGGGCTTTTTTCCTCTGGCTTCTTTCAAGACTTTTTCTTTAATTTTCTGCAATTTGAATATGATATGCCTAGGTGTAGGGTTTTTTTTTTTCATTTATTTTCATTTTATTTTATTAATTTTATTTTATTTTTTGAGGCAAGGTCTCACTCTGTCACTCAGGCTGGAGTGCAGTGACTCAGTCAGGGCTCACTGCAACCTCTGCCTCCCAGGCTCAAGCAATCCTCCCATCTCAGCCTCCCTAGTAGCTGGGGCTACAGGCACGCACCACCACACCCAGCTAATTTTTGTATTGTTTGTGAAGACAGGGTTTCACCGTGTTGTCCAGGCTGGTCTCAGACTCCTGGGCTCAAGCCTCTTGCCTCGACCTCCCAAAGTGTTGGGATTACAGGTGTGAGCCACTGCACGCAGCCCATTTATCTTTCTTTTTTTTTTTTTTTTTGAGACGGAATCTCGCTCTGTCGCCCAGGCTGGAGTGCAGTGGCGCCATTTCGGCTCACTGCAAGCTCCACCTCCCGGGTTCACACCATTCTCCTGCCTCAGCCTCCCCAGTAGCTGGGACTACAGGCGCCCGCCACCACACCCGGCTAATTTTTTGTATTTTTAGTAGAGACGGAGTTTCACCAAGTTAGCCAGGATGGTCTCGATCTGCTGACCTTGTGATGCGCGCGCCTTGGCCTCCCAAAGTGCTGGGATTACAGGCGTGAGCCACTGCGCCTGGCCCATCTATCTTTCTTAATGCTTCCTGAACTTCATGGATCTGTAGTTTGGTGTCACATTAATTTGGGGAAATTCTCAGTCATTGCTTCAGATATTGATTTTGTTCCTTTCTTCTCTTGGTATGCCTACTATCTATCTATATATTACACCGTTTGTAGTTGCCCCACAGTTCTTGGACATTTTGTTCCTTTGTGTGCGTGTGTGTGCATGTGTGTCTGTTTTCTGTTTGCTTTTCAGTTTTGGAAGTTGCTATTGACATGTCCTCCAGCTCAGCAATTCTTTCCTCAGCTCAGCAATTGTCTCCTTCAGTCCAGTCTATTAGTGAGCCCATCAAAGGCATTCTTTGTTAGCTTTTTCTTAGTCTCTAGCATTTCTTTTTGATTCACTCTTAGACTTCACCTCTCTGCTTACATTACCCATCTGTTCTTGCATGTTGTCTACTTTTTCCACTAGAGTCCTTAGCGTATTAGTCATAGTTGTTTTAAATTCATGGTCTGATAATTCCAACATCCCTGCTATATCCCAGCCTGGTTCTGATGCTTGCTCTGTCTTCAAACTGTTTTTTGTATGCTTCACACTTTTGTGTTAACAGTTGGATATGGCCGGACGCGGTGGCTCAAGCCTGTAATCCCAGCACTTTGGGAGGCCGAGACAGGCGGATCATGAGGTCAGGAGATCGAGACCATCCTGGCTAACATGGTGAAACCCCGTCTCTACTAAAAAATACAAAAAACTAGCCGGGCGAGGTGGTGGGCGCCTGTAGTCCCAGCTACTCAGGAGGCTGAGGCAGGAGAATGGCGTCAACCCGGGAGGTGGAGCTTGCAGTGAGCTGAGATCCGGCCACTGCACTCTAGCCTGGGCAACAGAGCGAGACTCCGTCTCAAAAAAACAAAACAAAACAAAAAACAGTTGGATATGATGTACAGTAAAAGGAACTCTGGTAAGTAGTCCTTTAGTGGTATGTAGAGAGAGGAAGCTTTCTATATTCCTATGATAAGGTCTCAGTTTTAGCAAGCCTGTGCTCCTGGGATGTAAACCTTACAGGTGCCTTTCAGTACCCCTACCCCTTTTAGGTGGGACAGGATGTCTAGAAGGGGCTGGAGTTAGGTGTTTCCCTTCCACCAGGTTGGTTTGGCGCTGATAAAACCTCAACAGGTGAGACTGTGATAGAACCATTTCTCTTGAGGACAGGGCTTGTTAAGAACAGAATGCTCTGGCATATTTCAAAATGGTTACTTTTCCCCCCTCCCCTGCCAGAAGCATGAGAGATCTTCACTCTGATCTTCACTGTGAGAACCTGGGAGAGCTCCTAGAGGTAAAACTCACGAAGTGTGGGGACCCTCTTATGACTGGGTCTTTGTAGAATTACTAACTCACACACTTACCCAAACTGAGCCTCTGGGCAATTCATCAATTACAGTTAAGATTCCTCTGTCCCGGCCGGGCGCGGTGGCTCACGCCTGTAATCCCAGCACTTTGGGAGGCCGAGGCGGGCGGATCACAAGGTCAGGAGATCGAGACCACCGTGAAACCCCGTCTCTACTAAAAATACAAAAAATTAGCCGGGCGCGGTTGTGGGCGCCTGTAGTCCCAGCTACTCGGGAGGCTGAGGCAGGAGAATGGCGTGAACCCGGGAGGCGGAGCTTGCAGTGAGCCGAGATCGCGCCACTGCACTCCAGCCTGGGCGACAGAGCGAGACTCTGTCTCAAAAAAAAAAAAAAAAAAAAAAAAAAAGATTCCTCTGTCCCAGTGCCGGTTCCCGCAGGGGTGTATGCCCACTGGTTTCTGCTCCGGTAAGTTGTGATTGTGTGTCGCTGGTCTGCCTCCAATTTGGGAGGCAGTGGTTTGCCCTGTGACCATTTCTCTGACAGCTCTACTTCTTTTTTTTTTTTGAGACAGAGTTTTGCTCTTGTTGCCGAGGCTGGAGCACAATGGCACCATCTCCGCTCACTGTAACCTCTACCTCCCGAGTTCAAGCGATTCTCCTGCCTCAGCCTCCCAAGTAGCTGGGACTACAGGCGCCTGCCAACACTTCTAATTTTTGTATATTTAGTAGAGATGGGGTTTCACCATGTTGACCAGGCTGGTCTTGAACTTCTGACCTCAGGTGATCCACCTGCCTTAGCCTCCCAAAGTGCTGGGATTACAGGCGTGAGCCACCACTCCCGGCCCTGACAGCTCTACTTCTTAGGACAAAATGATGACCTCAAAACTCCTTACATGCTGAACTGCAAATCTTATTTATCCCCCTCAAGATCCTCAGTCATATCTGCAAAGTTTCTTTGCCAAGTCATGTAACATTTGCAGGTTCCAGGGATTTGAAAGTGGACGTTTTTTGGGGCACTGTTACTCAGCCTAACCACAGGATGCCTGGGTGATTTTTAGTATTTCAATTGTTATTATGAATGATGCTGTTGTAAACACTGTTGAATATTTCTGATGGAAAACATGTTTTCATTTCTGTTGGGTGTATATGCAGGAGTGGATTATTGGGTCCATAGATTATATATGTTTCCAACCTTAGCAGAGAAAGCCAAAGTTTTTCCAAAGTGGTTTTGAGAATTCCCATTCTTGGGAGGAAATATTTGCAATCATAGATCTGAGAAAGGCCCAGTATCCAGAATATATAAAGAACTCTTACAAATCAATAACAAGACAGCCCAATTTAAAGATGGGTAAGGGATTTGAAGAGGCACTTCTCCAAAGGAGATATAAAAATGTAAAATAAGCATGTGAAACGGTACTTAACGTCTTTAGTCATTGGGAATATGCAAATCAAAACCACAATAAGATACCACTTCACCACCACTAGGATGGCTAAAATAATGAGTGTTGGTGAGCACTTGAAGAAACTGGAACCCCCATCCATTGCTGGTGGGAATGTAAAGTGGTGCAACTGCTTTGGCAAACAGTTTAGTGGTTCTTCATAAGGTTAAATGTTACCATATGACCTGGCCATTCCATGTCAAGGTTTATACCAAACAGAAATGAGAACATATGTCCTCACAGAAACTTGTATACAAATGTGTACAGCAGCATTATTCATAATAGCCAAAAGGCAGAAGCAACTCAAACATCCATCAGCAGACAGATAAATGAAACGACATATCCATACAATAAAATATTAGTCATGAAAAGAAATGGAGTGTTGATGTATGCTATTAACATGAACGAACCTTGAAAACGTGTTAAGTCAAAGAAGCTAGTCACAAAAAGTCATGTTGTGTGATTTCATTTATGTGAAATATCTAGACAGAAAGTAGATTAGTGGGTTGCTAGAAGGTAGAGAAAGGAGGAAATAAGGAGTGGCTGCTAGTGGGGTTTATTTGGGGGGTAAGGAAAGTACTCTGGAATTATATAGTGGTGGTAGTCGCACAATCTTGTGAATATACTAAAAACTACTGACTTGTACACTTCAAAAGGGTGAATTTTGGGCCGGGCGCAGTGGCTCACGCCTGTAATCCCAGCACTTTGGGAGGCTGAGGTGGGTGGATCACGATGAGGTCAGGAGATCGAGACCATCCTGGCTAACACAGTGAAACCCTGTCTCTACTAAAAATACAAAAACTTTGCTGCACATGGTGGCGTGCCCCTGTAATCCCAGCTACTCAGGAAGCTGAGGCAGGAGAATCGCTTGAAGCTAGGAGGCGGAGGTTGCAGTGAGCTGAGATCACGCCACTGTGCTCCAGCCTGGGTGACAGAGAGACTCCTCATCTCAAAAAAAAAAAAAAAAAAAAAAAGGTGAATTTTATGTTAATTATATATAATTTTTAAAAAAAGAATTTCCATAACTTACCAGCAACATGAGAGTTGCAGTTGCTCCACGTCCTTGTCTACACAAACTATTGACTGTCTGCAATTTTAGACATTCTGCCAATGTATGGTAGGATCTTGTGGTTTAAATTGTATTTCCTTGATAACTAATGAAATGAAACATATTTCATGTTTACTGGCCTTTGGATATCCTCTTTTGTAAAGTACTTGTTTAAGAGTCTTGTCCTTTTTGGAGGTGGAGAGGGCGGCTATATGACTTTTTCTTTTTTTTCTTTTTTTTTTTTGAGACAGAGTCTCGCTCTGCCGCCCAGGCTGGAGTGCAGTGGCGTGATCTCGGCTCACTGCAAGCTCCGCCTCCTGGGTTCACGCCATTCTCCTGCCTCAGCCTTCCGAGTAGCTGGGACTACAGGCGCCCGCCACCTCGCCCGGCTAGTTTTTTTGTATTTTTTAGTAGAGACGGGGTTTCACCGTGTTAGCCAGGATGGTCTCGATCTCCTGACCTCGTGATCCGCCCGTCTCGGCCTCCCAAAGTGCTGGGATTACAGGCTTGAGCCACCGCGCCCGGCCGACTTTTTCTTATTTATTTATTTATTTATTTGAGACAGAGTTTTGCCCTTGTTGCCCAGCTGGAGTGCGATGGCGTGATCTCGGCTCACCATAGCCTCCGCCTCCCAGATTCAAGTGATTCTCCCCCCACAGCCTCCCAAGTAGCTGGGATTATAGGTATGCGCTCTCACGCTTGGCTATTTTGTATTTTTAGTAGAGATAGGGTTTTTCCATGTTGGGCAGGCAGGTCTCGAACTCGTGACCTTAGGTGGTCCACCTGCCTTGGCCTCCCAAAGTGCTGGGATTACAGGTGTGAGCCACCATGCCCGGCCTGACTTTTTCTTATTTTCTTTCTTTCTTTTCTTTTCTTTTCTTTCTTTCTTTCTCTCTCTTTCTTTCTTTCTCTCTCTCTTTCTTTTCTTTCTTTCTTTCTTTCTTTTCTTTCTTTTTCTTTCTTCTTTCTTTCTCTTTCTTTCTTTTTCTTTCTCTCTCTCTTTCTCTTTCTTTCTTTTTCTTTCTTTCTTTCTTTTTTTTTCCTCTCTCTCTCTCCTTCCTTCCTTCCTCTCTTTTTTTTCAGTCTCACTCTTTTATCTCTTCCTTTGTAATGTCTTCTTGTTTATTACACCTATACTTCAATACAGAATATTATAGAACTCGTGAGAGGAAACACCTTTAATTGTTCCCCATCCCAGAGTAAAAACTCTCAATATTTCACCATTAAGTATATTTGCTGCATGCTTTCTGCAGAGACTCTGTCAAAAAAGGAAGTACTCTCAGATGAGAACATGTCCTGGCAAAAAAAAAAAAAAAAAAAAAAAAGGAAGTGCTTTTTTTCTGTTGTTTGCTTGAGATGGAGTTTCACTCTTGTTGCCCAGGCTGGAGTGCAGTGGCACAATCTCGGCTCACTGCAACCTCCGCCTCCCGGGTTCAAGCAATTCTCCTGCCTCAGCCTCCCGAGTAGCTGGATTACAGGCACGCACCACCACGCCCGGCCAATTTTGTATTTTTAGTAGAGACGAGGTTTTTCCATGTTGGTCAGAGCTGGTCTCCAATTCCCGACCTCAAGTGATCTGCCCACTTCGGCCTCCCAAAGTGCTGGGATTACAGGCGTGAGCCACTGCGCCCCACCTGGAAGTGCTCTTTTTTTCTAGTCAGTTTATGTTACGAGTTTTGTCATGAATGGGTGTTTAATTTTATCAAATGCTGTCTTCATCTATACAGATTGTTTTCTTTTTTTTCACTAATGGTATGAGTACATTATCTTTTTTTTCTTTTTTTCTTTTTTTTTTGGTGAGACGGAGTCTCACTCTGTCGCCCAGACTGAAGGGCAGTGGCGCTATCTCCGCTCACTGCAAGCTCCGCCTCCCAGGTTCACACCTGGCCTACATTACCTTTTAAAATATTAAGCCAGCCACGCGCGGTGGCTCACGCCTGTAATCCCAGCACCTTGGGAGGCCGAGGCGGGTGGATCCCAAGGTCAGGAGATCGAGACCATCCTGGCTAGCATGGTGAAACTCCGTTTCTACTAAAAAAAAAAAAAAAAAAAAAATTAACCTGACGTGGGGAGCGGGCGCCTGTGATCCCAGCTACTCGGGAGGCTGAGGCAGGAGAATGGCGTGAACCCGGGAGGCGGAGCTTGCAGTGAGCCGAGATCGCACCACTGCACTCCAGCCTGGGCGACAGCAAGACTCCGTCTCCAAAAATAAAAAATACAATACAATACAATACAGTACAGTACAGTACAGTACAATACAATACAAAGCCAGCCAGACGCGGTGGCTCACGCTTGTAATCCCAGCACTTTGGGAGGCGGAGACGGGCGGATCATGAGGTCAGGAGATAAAGACCATCCTGGCCAACACTGTGAAACCCTGTCTCTACTGTAAATACTATAAATACAAAAATTAGCCAGGTGTGGTGGTGGATGCCTGTACTCCTAGCTACTCAGGAGGCTGAGGCAGGGGAATCACTTGAACCTGGGAGGCAGAGGTTGCAGTGAGCTGAGATCGGCCACTGCACTCTGGCCTGAGCGACAGAGTGAGACTCCGTCTCAAAAAAAAAAAAAAATTATGCCAACTTTGTATTCCTTGATATATTAGTTGTATTGTATTCTTGATTTTGATTTGCTAACATTTTTAGAATTTTGCATTATGCTCCTGAGAAAGGCTAACCTGTAATTTTCATTTCCCCTAATGTTTTTTTCAGTGTTTTATATCAAGATTATGTTGACCTCCTAAGACAATTCCGTTTGTGTTCTTTGTAAAGAGTTCATGTAAGATTGCTGTAGTAGCTGTCAAATTTGTTTCTGTAGAATGATCAAATGTCACTTTATAAGTCCCCTCATGGAACGGAATAATGAACCTAATGGTAATATCCAGTATAGTTTTCTTACTTGTGGGCTTTCATTTAGACAGAAATTTCTAGCTGTTTAAACTGGCAGAATCCCAGAATATGGGAGTTCTTCCTTCACGTAACGGTTACTAATGTTTTTACTAAATAGATGTTCCCCATGCTGAAATAAGATTGTAGAAAATGATGCCAGGCAATTCTTGCTGAATGTGTAAGACTTATCCTGTGATCATTATCATTTTATAAAATTATAGGAAAAATGAGTGAATCTTTCACTATAATAGGTTAAACTTTAATAAACCCTAGGAGAAATTCAAGCTATGTATAGTATAGGATAATTTGCTAGAATTCTCACCTCTTCTTTCTTGAGCCACATGGCCTAGAAAATAGCTAAGATGTATGAATACCTTATTTGGAAACATTCGAAAGTATAATTCTTAACTGATTACAGGGGTTTGGTTTGGTTGAGGAAAATCATGACTATTATGTCGAGAAGCTTCCTTTATCATAGGTTAAGCCAACAGGTAGCAAAATTGGCTTACATGAGGAATTATTTAAAACATTTGGGCCGGGCGCGGTGGCTCAAGCCTGTAATCCCAGCACTTTGGGAGGCCGAGACGGGCGGATCACGAGGTCAGGAGATCGAGACCATCCTGGCTAACACGGTGAAACCCCGTCTCTACTAAAAAATACAAAAAACTAGCCGGGTGAGGTGGTGGGCGCCTGTAGTCCCAGCTACTCGGGAGGCTGAGGCAGGAGAATGGCGTAAACCCGGGAGGCGGAGCTTGCAGTGAGCTGAGATCTGGCCACTGCACTCCAGCCTGGGCGACAGAGTGAGACTCCGTCTCAAAAAACCAAAACAAAACAAAACAAAAAACATTTGGACGGCTGGGCGCAGTGGCTTAAGCCTGTAATCCCAGCACTTTGGGAGGCTGAGATGGGTGGATCACGAGGTCAGGAGATCCAGACCATCCTGGCTAACACAGTGAAACCCCGTCTCTACTAAAAAAATACAAAAAACTAGCCGGGCGAGGTGGCGGGTGCCTGTAGTCCCAGCTACTCGGGAGGCTGAGGCAGGAGAATGGCGTGAACCTGGGAGGCGGAGCTTGCAGTGAGCTGAGATCTGGCCATTGCACTCCAGCCTGGGCAACAGAGCGAGACTCGTCTCAAAAAAAAAAAAAAATCACACTGTAGCCTGACACGGTGGTGAACACCTGTAGTCCCAGCTACTCAGGAGGCTGAGATGCAAGGACCATTTGAGCCTAGGAGTTTGAGACCAGCCTGGGCAACATAGGGAGACTGTCTCAAAAAAAAAAAAAAAACAAACCAAAAAAAAGTCCCATCTGTTAATATTACTACTAATCTCACTAGAAAAGTCTAAGTGTTGGGAAGGTATCAAGCTCACTGGTACATACAAGTGTTCCAAAGTGCTAATTTTGCTGGAAAGTTCAAATGTTATGAATGGCAACAAATACTGTCAGTTGTATACCTTGTATTGACAGGCTTATTTTGTTCATTTTTGAGAAAATGTCTGCCAAATACCTAAATCTGGAAACCTGTTCTTTCAAGTAAGATGGTTAAAAAAGTGGCTAGTTTTGCTTACTTATAACTCAATAGCATGAGTTGTTCTCCTAGAGCTACCATTGTCACTCAGCGTGCAGCAGAAATGCTATATGTTTACTTCCTATCTTATCATATAGAATTGTAAAAGGACTCGTACTAAATGACTGCAGTTTAACAAAATTAATCATTTACTTGTTCATCAAGGGAATTTTTAAGTGAAATTGGCTTTATTTTTTCCCATGTAGTGGTGAAGAATACAATGACTACAAATGGAGCTTGGCACCACTGTCTTGTTTCGTGCTATGGTGCTGGCAGTTTTACTCCATTAGCAGTGCAAACAAATGTCCTCACAGTGAAAAAGGCAAATGACCTCTTAGTCGTCTTTTGAAAATAGTCTACCTTACACAACCCCTGTAAGGAACCCCTGGTGGTCTACAAAAAATACAAAAATTAGCGGGGTGTGCATGCCTATAGTCCCAGCTACCTGGGAGGCTGAGGCGGGAGGATGGCTTGAGCCTGGGTGGCAGAGGTTGCAGTAAGCTGAGATTGAGCCGTTGTACTCCATCCAGCTCTGGGCAACAAAGCAAAACCCTGTCTCGGCTGGGCGCGGTGGCTCACGCCTGTAATCCCAGCACTTTGGGAGACTGGGGCAGGCGGATCACAAGATCAGGAGATTGAGACCATCCTGGCCAACATGGTGAAACCCCATCTCTACTAAGATACAAAAAATTAGCCGGGTGTTGTGGTGCATGTGGTACATGTAGTCCTAGCTACTTAGGAGGCTGAGGCAGGAGAATCACTTGAACCTGGGAGGCAGAAATTGCTGTGATCCAAGATCGCGTCACTACACTCCAGCCTGGCAATAGAGCAAGCCTCCATCTCAAAAAAAAAAAAAAAAAAAAAGACATGAACAGACAAATCAAAAATAACATAAAAATGGCCCTTGATATGAAAATGTGATCAGCTTTCCTCATGGGAGAAGTACACATTAAAACTACACTGAGGCCAGGCGCGGTGGCTCACGCCTGTAATCTCAATGCTTTGGGAGGTCAAGGTGGGTGGTCAGGAGTTTGAGACCCGCCTGGCCGACATGGTGAAACCCTGTCTCTACTAAAAATACAAAAATTAGTTGGGCGTGGTGGTGCATGCCTGTAGTCCCAGCTACTCAGGAGGCTAAGGCAGGAGAACTGCTTGAGCCGAGCAGTTTCATATCAAGGTTTCATATTTTCAAAAAATAAAATTTAACCCATAATGAAGACAAAACCTCTAAGATTGATTCTATGACCTGCAATGGCACTCATTATGAGGTTAGACTGTGTTAGGGCTGCCTGGGAATGATGGGGTCTCCCTGCAATCCAAATTTCAAATTGGACCCCACCCTTTCCCTTCCCCAGGCACTCAGAAGCTCCTACCTTTCTTTATCACATCCCTCACTCACGTGGTCAAACTGTCCTGGACTAAAATACCCAAATAATGATGAAAGCAAGGAGGTGAAGTGACACACCATCTTTTCCCCCTAACGACACCTAAGAACTAACCCTGCACTGGTTGAGTACAGAAGCCTTAGCATTCCTTTGCTTTTGTGGCCCTCTGCTGGTGTAAAGAAAATGTGGAGGTTGATGATGTTACTTGCTTATTCTCTAGTCTAGTTTTGTTGGGAGACGAGCATTGATAAGCTGTCTTTCCTAGGAGATCTCTGATCCAAACTTCTTGCTTATCTGGTATTCTTGGGCACTTTGTGGAATTTGGAAATATTCATACAATTTAAGACTTTTCCTTTTCCTTTGCCTTTCACATCACTGCTCTTGTCTCCTCCTGCTCTTTAACCACTGCTTTTCCTTGGTTCTTCTTCACCTTCTTTCCGACTCCCTCCAAAGTTCTGGCCTCAATCCTCTTCTTCCTATAAGTTCATCCCTTTAGTACTTTTATGGCTGTAACTATTTGGTTCTATGAGTATTTCCCGAATGCTTTATTTCCTCCCTCCAATGCTCCAGATCCTTTTTTTTTTTTTGAAACAGAGCTGGTGCCTCAGTCTCCCGAGTAGCAGCTGGGATTACAGTCATGCACCACCATGCCTGACTAATTTTTGTATTTTTAGTAGAGACAGGGTTTCACCATGTTGGCCAGGCTGATCTTGAACTTCTAGACTCAAGTGATTGGCCCATGTCGGCCTTCCAAAGTGCTGGCATTACAGGTGTGAGCCACCACGCCCAGCCTCCAGATCCAAATTTGAAACTATTTATCACAAACTCCACTTGATCCCCTCTGGCACCTCAATCTCAGTATGCCCTAATCTGAGTTCATCTTCCCTTTGTTGGAACAAATGACCCCAGACCTGGAAATAAGGATTACCAAGTACCCTTTCAATGTCATACTAGCACGCTAGTTCTCAAAGTGTGGTCCCTGGACCAGCAGCATCACCATCACCTGGGAACTTCTTAGGAGTGCAAATTTTCAGGTTCCACCCAAGATCTACTGAGTCTGAAAGTCTGGGGGTTGGACCCAGCAGTCTGTGGCTTAACAAGCCTTCCAGGGGATTCTGATGATCCCTTAAGTTTGAGAACTACTGAACTAAAGCAGGAGCTAGCAAACTGTGGTTTGTTGGCCAAAGCCAGCCTACTGCCTGCTTTATTTTTTTTAATTTTAATTTTTAATTTAATTTTATTTTTTTGAGATGGAGTCTCACTCAGCCGCCCAGGCTGGAGTGCAGTGGCATGATCTCGGCTCACTGCAACCACCATCTCCCGGGTTCAAGCGATTCTCCTGTCTCAGCCTCCTGCGTAGCTGGGATTACAGGCACCCACCGTTAAGCCCGGCTAATTTTTGTATTTTAGACGGGGTTTCACCATGTTGGCCAAGCTGCTCTTGAACTCCTGACTTCTGGTGCTCCGCCCGCCTTGCCCTCCCAAAGTGCTAGGATTACAGGCATGAGCCACTGTGCTCAGCCTATTGCCTGCTATTGTAAAAGTTGTATTGGAACACAGACATACATATTTGTTAATATGTCACCTACAACTACTTTTATTTTACAACAGAGTTGAGTTGAGTAGTTGTGACAGAGACCATATGGCTCTCATAGCCTAAAATAGTTACTATCTGGTTCTTTAAAGAAAAAATTGGCCGGCCCCTAGACTAGAGCATTGTCTACAAAACCCTCCTAAGGGTCATCTGATGGTCTAGGGAAAGACAATTTTCTTTGAGTTAGTATTTATTACTGACTTGGGCCCAGATTCTGTAATTAAGGTATCAATTATAGAAAATTGGTAAATTGGCCGGGCGCGGTGGCTCAAGCCTGTAATCCCAGCACTTTGGGAGGCCGAGATGGGCGGATCACGAGGTCAGGAGATCGAGACCATCCTGGCTAACACGGTGAAACCCCGTCTCTACTAAGAAATACAAAAAATAGCCGGGCGAGGTGGCAGCGCCTGTAGTCCCAGCTACTCGGGAGGCTGAGGCCGGAGAATGGCGTGAACCCGGGAGGCGGAGCTTGCAGTGAGCTGAGATCCGGCCACTGCACTCCAGCCTGGGCGACAACGCAAGAATCCACAAAAAAAAAAAAAGAAAATTGGTAAATTGCAAATGATTTTTGTTAGAGGGAGATAAAAATGATTTCTCTGTGTTAGAGTTCATCACAAAGCTAACAATTTTATTGTCCGGTAGACCATTAACCAGTTTTGGATTTAACCTAGCAATCTTATTCTAGCATTATTTTTTTTCTTTCACTGAATACACACACACACACGTCTCTCATATCCTCCTCTAAACCAGTTTTACATTCTTCTGATTACTTGACTAATAAATTAGGTAGTTTTTTTTTTTTTAATTTTATAACTTTATTTGATGTATTTAATGATCAGCAATTAGTTCTCATCCACATTGACTGTCTGTAGATTTTTTAAAGTGTTGGCCAGGCGCGGTGGCTCACGCCTGTAATCCCAGCACTTTGGGAGACCGAGGCGGGTGGATCATGAGGTCAGGAGATCGAGACCACCCTGGCTAACACAGTGAAACTCCGTCTCTACTACAAATACAAAAATTAGCCGGGCGTGGTTGCGGGCAACTGTAGTCCCAGCTACTCCGGAGGCTGAGGCAGGAGAATGGCGCGAACCTGGGAGGCGGAGCTTGCAGTGAGCCGAGATTGCGCCACTGCACTCCAGCCTGGGCGACAGAGTGAGGCTCCGTCTGAAAAAAAGAAAGAAAGAAAGTGGTAACAGGTACATATGTAGCCAAAGTATAGAGCTTATTTGGTGAATCTTCATCCTTATTCTGGATAATCACACGTGGATTCGGTATGTGACATTCCTTATTCCTTTGGCCCAGACAGCTTTGTTGAGCCTGGTATCAACTCGCACATCTCATCTGGAGCTCCCATCTCCTTCATGGCAAATTTCCGAATCTCTTTGAGTGTCCAAGGGGCACGCTTCTTGAAGCCCACTCCATAGATGTGCTTGTGAATGTTGATGGTGTATTCTCGGGTCACCACCTCGTTGATGGGGAAACCGCCCTTTTGCTCTTTGCACACTTCTTTGCGGGAACCATTCTGCTGGGTTCAAGCTGGAAAGGCAATATTTTATTTTATTTTATTATTTTATTTTATTTTATTTTATTTTTAAGACAAGGTCTCACTCTGTCACCTAGGCTGAAGTGCAGTGACACAATGGCACAGTCAAGGCTCACTGTAGCCTCAACTTCCCGGGCTCAAGCGATCCTCCTACCTCAACCTCCCAAGTAGCTAGGACTACAGGCCTATGCCTCCACACTCAGCTAATTTTGTATTATTATTATTATTATTATTATTTTAGAGATGGGATCCAGTCTGGTCTTGAACTCCTGGACACAAGGAATCCTCCTGCCTGGATTACAGGCATGAGCCTGGTCTATTAATAAGTTAGATAAATCTTTGAAGCATGCTTACCATATGCTTGTATGAAAGTTATCTTTTTAATTTTTTGAAATTTGTACTTTGACACCAACAAGTGTTACTGCCTCCTATATTACCTCTGTCTGTTATTATTCTCCCTCAATCTCTTCGTTATCCAGACTTGAAATATTGGCACCTGCTCCAATTCCTTTCTTACTCTCTAAACACATCAGTCCTCAAATCTCACTGGTTTTACCTTCAATGTTCTCTTGGCGCCATCCCCATGACTACCGTCAGAGTTTAAGCTTCTATTCCCTCTCTCCTGAAGTTTTATAACAGCCCTTACCTGGATCTCTGTAACCAGTGTGCCCAAGGCTGCTAGAAAAATATCCCCAAGGAAAAGCTCTGATAATTCCACTCCCTTTGCTAAAACTTGCTGCGGTTCTTCATTACCCAACAATAATGGAAAGGCCCAGTTCCTTAGCTTGATTTTCAAAGCCTTCCAAAATTTGATCTCCAGCTTATATTCCTTAACTACTCTGTCCTTCCCTGTTCCCTTCATTCACTGTACTTCATTCACTATGCATACTTTCTTTGCCTTCCTTCATACCACCCTACTGCCTGAGTACATTCTGCCCTGTATCTGTATGTCCAAACCGAAGTATAGTTTAACCCCAACTTGAAGCTCCACTGTAGTGATCCTTTTAACTGAAAGTTATCTCTCTCTGCTCTGAATTAGCAACATATTTAATTTGTATCTCTTCTATAACACATATCTCTTTCTATTTTGTAACATAGTCCTTTGTGGACATTACTGTGATATCACTGTAGGATAGCGTCTATAATCTAACTTTGTATCCACATTATTGCCTAACTGTGCTAATATCCATAAGAGAGCCAGTGAAAAATTATTTAGCAGGAGCTGCTGAAAAAATTAAACTCTGAACTGAAAAAGTAGTACTGAGGCAGGATAGACAGTCAAGGAAGTGCCCATATCCTCAGGATGCAGCAACCGTGGTGACCCGAACAGTCAATACAATAAGCCTTAGCATTTGAATTGTGATTGAACTCAATCGAGCAAAGCTATCTTCAATAGGGAATTTCTCCTGTAGACAGCATGAGCACTTTGATTTTACCGTCCTCAAACTGACCCTTTGCTCATTATAATAGCATAAAACACACCCCTGGGTGGAGATTTACGATGCTAATGGGACACCTGAGGGATGAACATGCGTGCACAGCTACTGCACATGTGCAGCCAGAGGACCAGCCAGAAGATGCTTACTACTAGGTTGGTGCAAAAGTAATTGTGGTTTTTCCATTTAAAGTAATGGCCAAAACCGCGATTACTCTTGCACGAACCTAACGGTAACACTTCTTCCCACCTCCTTATGAATAATCATAATAATGCAAATAATACATGATTAGCAATAATCTCCAGCATTAATCAACGCCGTCTCGTCCTTTCGAGCAGCCTGCCCTGAATTCTCTCTGTCTCTCAGGGTGTGATGTCTATTCTGTATTTAGTTTTCCAAATATTTTTTTCTTTTGCAATAAATTATGCTGCATCTCTTTTGCTGTGTGGCTCTTGTTTAAATTATTTTAAACTAAGAAGACAAGAACTGAGGTCTTGCAGCAGCCTCCAACACTACCACATTATTTTTTGAATGTCTGAAATCCCATCAAATTATGTTCCCCAATCTCTTCTTGTGAATGTTTTTCTTTCTTTTTTAAAAAATTAGTATCTATTTTTAAAGGAAAACAGTGAATATTCTTTAAAACCTAAATTTAGTGTATCTTCCTTTCTTCTTTTTGTTGTATTTTTTTCACCATAAATAAGATTTCTCATTTCAACATAGTGAGTCCCACCATTTGACTATTCAGTTGTTTTATTCATTAATGAGGGTGACAGTTTTCTGTGTGAATATGCCCATCAAAAGAGTTTCCTATACAAGTATTTGCTCATGAAGCACTAACATTTTTATTTGGTCTTTCAATTTATGAAGAAAACATAAGGGATGCCCATTTCTTTACCTGGGTGAAATATTAGTCTCTAAATCCTGCGCACCCCCAAATCATTCAAAGCAAAGAAAATATGGCATGTCTACTGTCTACTACACAATGGCTTTCACTTTTATCACATTATAAAACAGTGTTTCTCTATGTGGATGGATTTGTTACCAGATTCACATGAAGAGCTTGTTAAAAAAGTATATTCCCAAGCCCCATCCATATTCAGAGTCTTTGGGGCTAGATCTCCAAGAATCTTCATTTTAAATTAACATCACAGAGGATTCTTTGCCATCTTGGAGTTTATGAATCACAGGCTAAATTCATGTCTTCTTCTAAAAATGCAAAGAGAAGCAGAGACCCCTAGAGAATTGCGTAAGTGTGCCCTAAACGAACCAAGAGGGTTGACGAAGTGTGTTCATCTTCCCTCTTGTCTCAAAGTATCCTTGTTTCTTTGTAACTTTCCCCCAATACTTTATTTTGAAAATCTTTAAACATACAGAAATGCTGAAATAATTGTACAGTGCACACCCATATACTTCACCTAGATATTACCATTAATATGTTACTGCAGTTGCTTAATCAAAAATCTTTGTTTTTTGTTTGTGTTTTTTTTTTTTTTTTTTTGAGACGGAGTCTCACTCTGTCGTCCAGGCTGGAGTGCAGTGGTGCGATCTTGGCTCACTGCAACCTCCGCCTCCTGGGTTTGAGCGATTCTCCTGCCTCAGCCTTCTGAGTAGCTGGGATTGCAGGCACATGCCACCACACCCGGCTAATTTTTGTATTTTTAGTAGAGACAGGGTTTCACCATGTTGGTCAGTCTGGTTTTGAACCCTTGACTTCAGGTGATCCACCTGCCTTGGCCTCCCAAAGTGCTGGGATTACAGGTGTGAGTCACTGTGCCTGGCCTATCACAAATCTTTTATCCATCTCTCTAGTCATCAACTCATCTTAATTTTGGATGAATTTCAAAGGAAATTTTAGACATCAGTAGTGTCCAATTTGGGAGGATAGTGACTTGAAGAATAACGGGACAATGAATCCTTGTAGCCCTGGTGAAAATACAGTGGCTTTCTTTTGTTGGACAGAATTGGTGGCATCTTGGCCTTGAGAGGACATTCAGAATGCATGTAATCAAAGACAGAAGGGTAGTTCTGGCTGGTTCAAGGTGGCCCCTGTGGGGCAGTATCTACTTGTCTCTATTCATTTGAATGGGAGCTTTCGTTTGTTACTGGAAGAAGAAAGGGAGGTTTGGGGCCACGGAGAAGATGTAGCAGCTGATGGCAGCAGAAACCCTTCTCTCTTCCATAGGTTTTGAGACTCCAATGGAGAGATGAGTTAGAAGCTGATGTTTTCTGGGTTAGTGTTTAGCAGCAAGGTGTCGAGTCAGACTGCTTAGGCCTGCATTCCAGCTGCTCCTGGCTGTTTGTCCTTGGATATGATCTCAGCCTCTTGGCCTCGGTTTTCTCATTTGAGAATGAAGGTAACCGACTTTATACTGTTGAACCTACTTTATATTGTTGTGAAGACCCTGTAACTCAATCAACTTCAGTTGCTAAAATATAATTGCATTCCTCGACAAGTTCACACAAAATTAACATATGTGACTGCAGCAGTTGGTGACCAAGAAAGAGACAAAGGAAATGATTTTGAAAAGTGTGCCTAGGCCGGGCGCGGTGGCTCAAGCCTGTAATCCCAGCACTTTGGGAGGCCGAGACGGGCGGATCACGAGGTCAGGAGATCGAGACCATCCTGGCTAACACGGTGAAACCCCGTCTCTATTAAGAAATACAAAAAACTAGCCGGGCGAGGTGGCGGGCGCCTGTAGTCCCAGCTACTCGGGAGGCTGAGGCCGGAGAATGGCGTGAACCCGGGAGGCGGAGCTTGCAGTGAGCTGAGATCCGGCCACTGCACTCCAGCCTGGGCGACAGAGCGAGACTCCGTCTCACAATACCTGCACCACGACGCTAAAGAAAAGTGAGCCTAAATGGAATTTGGGGAGACGTGGGAGGAAGCCATCCTGAAAGTCCTTACAGACAACTCATTGTACTTAAAATGAAATCCGAATTCTTCTCTTGGTCTGCAAGGCCTCCACATTATCTGGCCTTTGCCTACATCTCCAACATCTCCTTTCCTCCTGTACTTATCCCTAGCGACACAGGCCTTTGGGCTTCAGATTGAGCCAAACTCATTTGGTCCTCGGGACATTTGCACTTGCATGAAAGGCTCTCCCCAGAACTTTACAAGCCTGGCTTCTCATACTTTTTGAGTCTCATTCAATTCAAAGATCTCGGTCCTCAGAGAGGCCTTTCCTGACCACTCAGTTTAGTAGTGGCCATTTAAGTAGAGCACCTTAAGTAGAGTACCTTAAGTAGAGCTCCATCCTTTTCTCCTTCTCCTTCCTCTTCTCCTCCTCCTCCTCCTTCTTTTTTTAACTAAATTTACCAAGCCACCAGAGGTGCTGAATCCATTATTTTCGTGTCATATTTTCACATCACACTATTTTCACGTCACTTATCACTATCTGAAATTACTATTCATCTGTTTTCTTGTTTATTGTCTGTCTCTGTTACTAGGGATCCTGTGATTTTGGGTGGTACTTGGCTGTCACCCAAGCACCTAGAACGGGGTTCACTACACGCTGAAAGTACGCAAAAATATTACGTGAATGAACGAATGTCAGGATGAAAGATGGAGGGAGGTGAGAAACCCATCAAAGGCTCACAGAAAGAACTCAATCCTTGGATGAAAATAGGAAGAATCCCAAGCGCTAACAGGCAAGTTTGCTGAGAGGGGAGCGGGCGGGCCGAGGGCGGGGGCGGGAAGGGGCGGAGTCGGGCGGAAGAAGGGGAAGAGGCCCAGGAAGTGACGGCCGCCTCCCCGCTACCGGGGACTTCTGGAGTCCGAGAAGTCAGCGGTCCCGTTGCTGCGGCCGCCGTGCTCACCGGCCCGAGGCAATGGAGAACGGAGCGGTGTACAGCCCCACTACGGAGGAGGACCCGGGCCCCGCCAGAGGCCCCCGGAGCGGCCTCGCTGCCTACTTCTTCCTGGATCGGCTCCCGGGGCCCCGGCGCGTTCTCAAGGGTTTGCAGCTGGTGAGTCCGCGGTCGGGGAGGGCGAGCCCAGGCCGGGGAGCGGGGTCTGGCCTGGGCTTGGGAGGCCGCCGAGCTGCTTCGTTTCAGCTTGGTTGTTCAGTAAGAGGCGGTTTCCACACCTCTAGTTCCTTTCCTCTCCGCCTGGGGAGGGGGGCGTTACCCTCCGCCCTTCCGCCGGGCGGCCCCCAGGCCCGCGGCGCTCCCCATCGGGATCCCACGACCTGGGGCCACCCAGTATTAGGCGGGCTCAGGAAATGCGTCGGAGACCCAAGTCAGCCACTTCAGCATCTTTCGCTCATCCTCTGTGGCGACTTTCCTCTCTTCTCTCTGCTGCTACTCTGCATTATCGCCCACAGTGCCTGCATTTAGACTGTGAAGCGCTTTGTGTTTATCTTTCTCTGGCTCTTGCGGTTTTCCTGCGGCGAGCCCATAGGGGCAGCTTAACTTGCTGGACAAAGTCCTGCGATACCACGCGTGGCATTGAGATGTGTGTGTGTGTCCAGTAAATTGTCTTCTAAAAGTTTTATATTGACTGGAAAATAATTATTTCAAAATTGAGCAATATGGATTCTAAGTGGAAAGTCGAAAGGACAGCTTTTTGTGAGTGTGTGCGGAGAGCAGACCTAGGACATGGTACGCATCTTTCCGTTTTATTGAGTTTATTTTAAGCAGTTAAAGTACCATAAACCTATTAGTGAAAACATCAAAGCATCTTTGGGATTTAAATTATTCACTTTACAGTCGTGTTGCGCTCCTGTGTACTGTTTCAACCACTGATGAGCAACATTTTCTGCAATAGAACCAGTTTAGGAAAAATCCGAATGCTTACAATGTTTATGAGTTTTGTTTTGTCTTACTTTGTTTTGTTTTTTAACCATTCTACGTAAAAATTAGCTCATTGGTTTCCTTGGAAATAAATTCTTACAACTCAAATGACCAGAAGTTAAATTCTTAGAACTCAGGTGACCTACTTTTATTGAATAGAAAAACAGAAGTCGGAAAATCGGCTGTTTAGCGATCAAAACGATCACATCTGCTGAGGACTGGGAAGTCATTTGAAAGCAAGGGATAATGCCGCCTATGGAACCCAGTAGGTAGTTCCACACTGGCCACCTTTAATTTATTACGAGGCATCCGGGGCTCTTCCCTGCCACTGTTCCTTTGCATAAGCTGTTCCTTCTACCTTCTTCCTTCTGCTCTTCTCTTGTCAGCTGTCACATGATTTTTAGGTATTAGCTGTATTTCTCTGCAGTAAAGCTAAAATTTTCTACGTGAATAGTAGAACTCTTTAGAACAGAAAAGAATATTCATCTGAAGCTTTTTTTTTTTTTTTTGAGACGGAGTCTTGCTCTGTCGCCCAGGCTAGAGAGCAGTGGCGCAATCTCGGCTCACTGAAACCGCCTCCCCGGTTCAAGCAATTCTCGTGCCGGGTAGATGGGACTACAGGCACGCACCACCATGCCCGGCTGAATTTTTTTTTTTTTCTCCCTGTATTTTTCATAGAGACGGGGTTGATCAGGCTGGTCTCAAACTCCTGACTTCAGGTGATTTTCGCTCCCCGGGCCTCCCAAAGTGCTCGGATTACAGGCGTAAGCCACTGCGCCCAGCCCATCTGAAGCATTCTTGGTGCTCAAAAAAATCATCTGTATTGGTTTGCTGCCCACAAAATCTCCTGTTTTCAGTTGCCTTTATTTTTTTTCTTTCTAATAAAAAGTGGCAAAGCTAAAGTAAATTTTCTCATTACCTTCTTATAGTTTAGTAAACTGTAGTTTCGTATCTTTGGACTAGAACATAATCAGTTTCCTTCCTTATTGCTATTATAGAAGAAAACATGGAACAACCAGAAATGGTTGTGGTAAATGTTATACTTGGACACAGAGAAGATGAATTTGCCTTAAAAGATCGTTAGATTGTATTTGTTCTCCATGATTCATAAGAAGAAATGGAAAAAGAATAAAAACTAGTATCTGTTTATGAAATCTATTTGTTTGTTTATGGGGAGATTGTCATGTTCAAGAATGCCTTTAATATGGAGATTTAAAAGTACTTTTTCATTATTGCCTTTCACTTTGATGGTTGTCTTTTTGTTCCTGGTTTGTCTGTTTTGATAATGTCTTATCTCTTCACAGTAACAGTATATTACAGGAATTATCCACCAAGTCCCAAGAAAGATACATATGAAGTCAGTAAAAGTTGTCTTCCAGCCTGGGGCTATAGGCAAGGCCGTAACTCACATTCTTCCTTTAGATAGATTGGTTGTTTTACTTTAGATGTTTAATTTTTTAAAAAAACTGAACAGAATTGGGAGCTCCAGTAAGGAAACAACTGTAATGGAGACACCCATAATCAGAAGAGGAGGTGTTTTAACAAGGGACCTGCAAACCCTGTGAAATTTTATTCAAAATATTGTACACTTATATGTTTGAGTATATTATTTTGGACCCATAAATCTTAACAGGATTTATAAGATCCTACAAGAGAAAAGAAGCTTGCTCTGAAACTTAAAAACCAGACACTGTATATACTTAGGAAATTCTTACATTAGAGTCTTCGGAGGTTGAATTGGATTACCTCTGAGGTTCTTTCCACTCTTAAAAATTTTTTTTTCAAACCTCTGAGACTCCATGGGGTTTGCTATTACAGAACTGAACATTGAAGGGATAGAGAGTGGAGCCTGTATACAGAGGAGATTAGAGATAAAAGAACGTAGCTTCTCTGTCTCTTGAAGTTACATAGCTGTGTCTACCATTCAGATATGACCTGAATTTTTTTAAAACCCTGAGCATCCCCTAACTACCATTCACCCTTCCAGAGCTTAAGAAGAAATGCTCAGTTGAGAATTCAGTATAAGGAGTTACTGGAGTCCTAACTGTATGCAGTTTTTCAGTTTATACTATCCTTAGATTTGTCCATATGTTCATGTTTTATTTTGTGAATTTTTTTGAGGGAGTTTTTGTTTTAAGGGGAGAATTGACGTTTGGTAGCCTAATTGCTTGCTGGATACGCTGGTGCAGTGACCTAAATATGTGTAATTTTCTGTGCAACAAGCTCCACATTGTGTCCGTGCAGTCAGTTGACTGTCCTGATAGCTGCACAGTACTGGGATTCTAGTCGCTCATCTGGCAAGCAGTTTTAGAAATCACCAGTGATTTTTCAATTTATTACATTATAAATGTTACCCTATAAGTACCAAGAAACAAATTACTTAGAAGCATTTCTTATATTAATGCTCTTTTCATTATTTAAATATGAAAACTGATGTGTAGTAAATTGAAATGTTCTATTTTTACCTTGAGGAAGATTCATAATGTCAGCAAATTATATCTTTGAACGTTTGTAAGAGTAAATATTTGCCTAAGGCAAGGGAGGCCTGGACTGTTTCTTCAGACCAATGGATTTTTAAATTTGAACTTTACTTACAACTACAAGGTTTTTATTTTTTTTTTATTTTTATTTTTTTTTGAGACGGAGTCTCGCTCTGTCACCCGGGCTGGAGTGCAGTGGCCGGATCTCAGCTCACTGCAAGCTCCGCTTCCCAGGTTCACGCCATTCTCCTGCCTCAGCCTCCTGAGTAGCTGGGACTACAGGCGCCCGCCACCTCGCCCGGCTAGTTTTTGTATTTTTTTTTTAGTAGAGACGGGGTTTCACCGTGTTAGCCAGGATGGTCTCGATCTCTTGACCTCGTGATCCGCCCGTCTCGGCCTCCCAAAGTGCTGGGATTACAGGCTTGAGCCACCGCGCCTGGCCACAACTACAAGGTTTTTAATAGTAAAGTTCATTAATTTATAATTCATATCATTTTGTAGCTGGAGCCTTATAATTAATGACAGACATTTAAAAGTTCTTTTTATAAAATATAAGTAGTAGACTGTTAAGTTAATGGAGAATTCATATTTAATATAGTGACCATTTTAAGGAACACTTGAAATTTCAGAAAAGGTAGTGAAACTAAGGCTGGGTGCGGTGGCTCATGCCTATAATCCCAGCACTTTGGGAGGCCAAGGTGAGCAGATCACAAGGTTAGGAGATCGAGACCATCCTGGCCAACATGGTGAAACCCCGTCTCTTCTAAAAATACAAAAATTAGCTGGGTGTTGTGGTGTGCGCCTGTAATCCCAGCTACTCAGGAGGCTGAGGCAGGAGGTGGAGACTGCAGTGAGCTGAGATCGTGCCACTGCACTCCATCCTGGCAACAGGAAAAAGAAAGGTAGTGAAAAAAAAAAAAAAGGAAAAAGAAAGGGTAGTGCAACTGAAATGGAGAGACAGATGCAGGATAGTAATTATCCAGTGTTTAAATAACCAGAGCTGTAAGATCATCTTTTAGTCACTGAGACTTCCCAAATCTGTTGATGCTAGCAAATTGTTTTTAATGTATGATTTAATATATTAAGAGAAATATACAGAACTGTGGGTTTAACTTCACAAAGCCAGTCTTACAGGGAAAACCTACACAAACATACATACTCGTAAAAGGAATTTAACAAACGTTTCATGGGGAGAGGAAGTACAGAGTGGGAGTCAGAGACTTGGGTTCTTGTCTGTGCGGAGCTAACTTGGGGCTTAACTGTCAGTAACTTAATTCCATCTTTGTAAACATGACGGTGGGAGACTATGCCCTCTAAGGGCCCTCCTGACATTAAAAGCTTGATAATTCCCTTAATTATATTTGGGTAAAATTTTATGTCATTAAAAGGAGTTACATTGGGTATACAGTTGTTAGGTACTTAGCTTAATATTCAGTAAGCAATATTTAGTGTGATGACTTCATGCTATTGAGAACAAAACTGTTTACCAAAAAATAATAATTGAGCCTTTTTACTTCTGGGTTACATTTACTATGAACTTCTTAGCTAATTCAGTGACATTTTTCTCTCTTCCTATTCTTGACCACTTTGGCATTTAATGCTGGTGACCACTCATTTCTCGAAATTCTTCCTTCAACTTTTACACTTTTTTTTTTTTTTCAAGACGAAGCCTAGCTCTGTCACCCAAGCTGGAGTGCAGTGGCACAGTCTCAGCTCACTGCAACCTCTGCCTCCTGGGTTCAAGCAATTCTCCTGCCTCAGTCTCCTGAGTAGCTGGGACTATAGGCGTGCACCACCATGCCCAGCTAATTTCTGTATTTTTGGTAGAGACAGAGTTTCATTATGTTGGCCAGGCTGGTCTCAAACTCCTGACCTCGTTATCCACCCGCCTTGACCTCCCAAAGTGCTGAGATTACAGGCGTGAGCCACCACGCCCGGGCAACCTTTACTCTTTTTTCTTTTTAATACAAAAAAGTGTCTGCTGGCCGGGTGCGGTGGCTCACGCCTGTAATCCCAGCACTTTGGGAGGCAGAGGCGGGCGGATCACAAGGTCGGCAGATCGAGACCATCCTGACTAACACGGTGAAACCCCGTCTTTACTAAAAATACAAAAAGTTAGCTGGACATAGTGGCAGGCGCCTGTAGTCCCAGCTACTGGGAAGGCTGAGGCAGGAGAATGGTGTGAACCCGGGAGGCGGAGCTTGCAGTGAGCCAAGATTGCGCCACTGCACTACAGCCTGGGTGACAGAGCAAGACTCCGTCTCAAAAAAAAAAAAGGTATCTGCTTACCAAAAAAAAAAAAAAAAATCAACTAAAAATATTAAAACCACTTTCCTACCCCTCATACTGCCAGGTGTCACAGTGTGATAATAGTTTGGAGTATGTTTACTTGGTGCTTTTTAAGGAGTTTTCTTTTTTCTTTTTAAAATAACACTTCCTGTGGCTTGCTTATCCTCTGTTAGTTGCTCTTTTCCCTCCTATACTCGAACTGTAGAATTCCTTTAGGCCCTACCCAATCCTCTGTTCCTCCTGTTTTCTAACCTACTAAACCAGGCAGGCGTTCCCTGCTGCCTTTATCCAGACATCCATATTCCCTTGCATGATCATCACACAGCCACACCCAACTCCTAAACCATTTTTTTCTTCATCCCCATCCAGTTAGGTCAGTTGCCTTATTATCATTTTTGGATTTACTATGCAAATTCTTGCCCTTATGAATATGTTTTTTTTTCATCCTCCACCTAGAATTAGAATGTCATCTGTCTCTCCAGGTTCTGTGTGTGTCTCTACCTGGTTTGAGTCCTGCTTTTCCACTCATTCTTCTCCAGCTCCTTAGAACATTTTCTTGAGATTTTCTAACCTACATATAATGAATGCTCAGTTAATGTGGTATAAAATGTGTGGTTAGTATTGTTTCTTGTACACTGAGCTTATTACTCCATCATTACATCGTCCTGTACATAGAACAGTGTTGGAGTGTTGCTAATTCAAGTACACTTTGAACTAGCAATTGTATAATGCTGTGGGAGCTTATAGAGGAAGGTTAGTAGCCTCAGAGATGGGTAGTCAGATAATTTTTTTTCTTTTTTTTTTTTGGTGGAGACGGGGTTTCACCATGTTGCTTAGGCTGGTCTCAAACTCCTGAGCCCAAGCAATCCTCCCGCCTTGGCCTCCCAAAGTGCTGGGATTACAGGTGTGACCCATCACACCTGGCCAACAGAATTTCATATTGACTATAGCTTGTAGTGCCAATTTCTTGGCCTTTAACTTGAGATGGGAACTAGTAAATGTCCAAACCTTTTTTTTTTTTTTTTGAGATAGTCTCGCTCTGTCACCCAGGCTGGAGTGCAGTAGCGCCATCTTGGCTCACTGTAACCTCCACCTCCTGGGTTCAAGCAATTCTCATGCTTCAGCCACCCAAGTAGCTGGGATTACAGGCATATGCCACCACGCCCAGCTAATTTTTGTATTTTTAGTAGAGACGGGGTTTTGCCGTGTTGGCCAGGCTGATTTTGAACCAGGTTGGCCAGAAGGACTCAAGTGATCTGCCCGCCTTGGCCTCCCAAAGTGCTGGGATTATAGGTGTGAGCCACTATGCCCTGCCAGATGTCCATACTTAATATTGTACTCCTTCATTCTCTTAAGATGTCCAGGCAGAATGCCTCTTACTGTTGCTCTGAGGCAATAGGTCAGTAAGGTCAGTAAGAATGACACCTGTTAATGCATTTGGAATAGGACTTGTAATGACTTGAGACTGACTGCTTCCGGACAAGCTGGATCCCATCCTTTTTTTTTTTTTTTTTTACCGAGAATAGACAAGCAGCCTGTGTCTGTCCTACAGATAACATTTTATTGCCATATAGCCTTCACACATGAGTGTGCCTAGTAATCTAATTGTAACATGAATGGTTCAACTATTCCCAGACCCTAATTAGAGTTTTAGGCTGGTATCTTCTCTCAGTTAATTGACTTTTATACACCTGAGGCATATTTTGTAAATTTCTCAGAGAGAAACTTTCAAAACTTGGACAAGATTTAACATAGAGGCAAGAAAAAGGCAAGTGAAATGTCAGATATTTAGTATTTTATTAGACCATAGTCATGTTAGAACTCATCCTGTAATTCTGATTATAGGAGACTAAGGAAGTGTCTTTACACAGTGGCCTTCTGGGATTTGTCTTGGTGTTGTCACTGTATATCCTGTGGTGTAATGATTGGGAGCGCCTTACCTAACACCTGTCTGAAGGAAGTTGTTTGGGACATGCTGGGCTATTTCATGCTTCACTAACTTACAGGAAATCAGAGGGATATCTATTTTTTTTCTTTTATATAAATTCTTTGCTGTTGTGGGGATATATACATTTTGTGTAACCAGTAGGAGGGAGAGGAAATCCCTTAAAGGTTTGGATACCAGTACAGATTTGAATTTTTTTTTAACTTTTTATTTTGAAATAATTATTGATTCACAGGAAATTGCAAAAAAAAAAAAAAAAGAATACAGGGAGGTCCCATGCACTCATTTGTATGTGCATGTGTGTGTAATTCTGTGTAATTTTATCACATGGATAGCTTTCTATAATCACCACCACAGTCAAGATACAGAACTGTGCCATCAGCACAGGCTTCCCTGTGCTACCCCTTTGTAGCCACACCTTTCCCCTTTCTCTTGGCTGCCACTAATTTGTTAGCAATCATTATTTTTTTTATTCTAAGAATGGGCTGTGAATGGAATCATACAATATGTAACTTTTTGAGATTGGATTTTTTTTTTTTAATTTTGAATAATTCTCTGGAGATTCATCTAGGACATGACATATATCAAGTTTGCTCCTTTTTATTGCTAATATTCCATGGTATGGATGTACACAGTTTTAACCATTGGACATCTGGGATGTTTCTAGTTTGGGGCTACTATGAATAAAATTGTTATAAACATTCATGTACCGGTTTTTGTACAAATGTTAAGTTTTCATTTCTCTGAGATAGATGCCTAAGAGTTCTGCTACTGGGTCATATGGTAGATATATGCTTAGTTTTTAAACAGTTCAGCTATGCCGAACTCTTGTTCAGGATGGCTGTACCCTTGACTCTTTTTGATGAAAATGTTTTGTAGGATAAGGTATTTTCTATTACTATGAAATGTATCTGTTGATTTTGGTAACAATCTTCTTGCCATTAACCTGTCTGGTTGCTTCTACTGGCCTGACTGGTGTGAGAAGGGAATTCCCTTTAGCCTCTGACTTAGGTCATCAGTCGTTTTGATGGTTTTGGCCCTCAGCAGGAAATTCCCTCAGCTTCCACAAAACCCACACAAACTGCCCAAGCAAAATATTCTTCTTCACTCTCTTCCCTTCTATTTCTAGAGAAGAGTTAGCCCCAAACCTGAGCCCTGAATCCTATCTTTAGGGAGCCATTTTTCTTTTCTTTTCTTTTTTTTTTTTTGAGACGGAGTCTCGCTCTGTCGCCCAGGCTGGAGTGCAGTGGCCGGATCTCAGCTCACTGCAAGCTCCGCCTCCCGAGTTCACGCCATTCTCCTGCCTCAGCCTCCCGAGTAGCTGGGACTACAGGCGCCCGCCACCTCGCCCGGCTAATTTTTTTTTGTATTTTTTTAGTAGAGACGGGGTTTCACCGAGTTAGCCAGGATGGTCTCGATTTCCTGACCTCGTGATCCGCCCGTCTCGGCCTCCCAAAGTGCTGGGATTACAGGCGTGAGCCACCGCGCCCGGCCTAGGGAGCCATTTTTCTACCTCTGTCTTTAGATCGACCCATCTTAGTGGTTTCTGCGTAAGTATTTAAACATGCTCAGTTCTCCCCCATGTTGAAATTCCCTTCTCTTTGACCTCATCCACTACTGTCCTATCTGGCCATTCTTTCCGAGCCACACTTACTGCCTATGCTGTCTCTCTTTCACTGCCTTACCCTCCCCTTATTTCCCAATACACAGTATTGTCATCGAGCTTCTCTCCCTGACTACCCTGGAACTTTTCTTGCTGATGTCACTGGTAACCTTCTTATAGCTCAATCTAAGGTAGGTGTTTCAGTGTTGTTCTTACTTGACCTCTAAGTAGCATTTAGCACTCTTGATTACTTGTGTGTTTGTGCATGTGTGTGTGTAAATAGTTTTTTCTTGGTTACTGCCCCTTTGATTGCTGCTCCTGGTTGTCCTTTGCTGGTTTCTTCCCCTCTGCATATCCTAGAAATCTTCAGATTCCTCAGATTTCCACATAAGGCTATCTTTCCTCCTTTGGGTCATCTCACCCTCCCACTCTGCTGCCTCCCACATCTTTATCTGCATGTTAGACCTCTCCTTTGAGCTCCAGACCATATATTCATTTGCTTTCCAACTACATCTTCACCTAACTCTTCCACAGACCACCTCAATCACAGCACGTTTAAAACTGTATTCTTTCCCCAGCATCCTTGCCTTTTAAAAAGAAAAAAACCTGACTCTTTCTTCAGTGAGGACCAGTATGTTAGTATCACATACACAGCAGTTGGAAGTAGTTAAAACCCACTTGCGTGTAATTGAGTTGCCAAGTTAACCAGAGTTAACATTCTCCACTCACCATACCAAGCGTCCTGACCTCACACCGGTCACCCACAGCCTGCCATGGCCAGTAGGCGTCTCATTAGCACACCCGAACTCCTGCTTCTGTTATCAGTTGAGTTGTGTTGTTCCCATACTGGTTTATGCTAACTATACTTTTATGGCCATACAGTTAAATACTACAAAGCTAAAACTGAGTGTGAAAAGGAATTGTTTTTTTGAAACTAAATTGAATGCTTTGGAAAGACTGAAAGATAAGTTACTAAAATATTTATCTGCCATGGAATTAAGGAAGAGCAAGGCAACTGTAAAAGGCTGGGAAAACTAGTCTGACTCTAGAAAGATTCTGAACTCTGTTTCTCAAGTGTTTATGATGTCACTTCACTTCAGATAACATCAGTCTGGAAGTGGTGGTCCATAGATGATGAAAGTGAGTTATTCAGAAAATGTGGAATTCCAGTCAGCAGACCCATAGAGAAAAAACTGACTCCAAAAGATTGTTAATAAATGTGCATTTTTAAGTTAAAATGTTTAAGGTACATATGTGTTATCTTATGTTCCGTATTATTTGTACGCATCTTCTCTGATACGAGCTTTTGCATCCTGTGCGATAAGAGCTTCTGCTGCATCTCTCAGTGATTGCCACTCTTCTCCATTGCTGCTCTCTACTCGCTATTGTTTGCCCTGATTTCCTACATAAGTTTCCCAGTTGGATGTCCACCCCAAGGTTTGCCTTACCTCTGGTGCCTTCTCCATATTGTAGCCAGTGAGAACTACTGAAAGCATAAACCTGATCATTGTCAACCTTTACTTTAAAACCCTTAAAATCCAGACTCTTTGATTAATGAGGACATTTAGATCCGGCCTCAGCTTACCTCTCTAGCCTCATATAATAATTTTTGTGCTGCCGTTCTCTTCCCTCAAACTCTATACTTGAGCCGTGTTGATTTGACTCACTTTGGCAGTTCAGTTGGAGGTCAAGGTGTGTGTTGTCTGTATGTTGGGTCAAGGGGCAGGTGCCATGCTCTCATTTCTGAGTCTTTCTATGTACTGCTTCTCTGCTGGGAATTTCTTTCCTTAATCTTTCATCCCCCAAACTGACTCTGTTCTTCAGGTCTCAACTTTCTCCTTCAGGAAGCCTTTCCTGACCCCAAAATTGAGCTTCTCTCCTATGTGCTTTTATAACAATATTATATATTTCCCTTGTTCTGGCATTAGTACATGATGGGTTAATTCTTTATTTACCTGTATTTCCTTCAAATCGGCCAAACTGTAAGTTCTGTGTAGATGAGGTTTATTCATTAATCTTGTTTGCCATAGTCTCCTCATTGTAAATATTCGAGTAAATGTATTATTCAGAAACAGCTTTCTAAATACTGTAGGTTCTCTGAAAAACACTTAAGTGAAATGTTTTTCTTCATTTGTAGTTGCTGTCTCTGCTGGCCTTCATCTGTGAAGAAGTTGTATCACAATGTACTTTGTGTGGAGGACTTTATTTTTTTGAGTTTGTAAGCTGCAGTGCCTTTCTTCTGAGTCTCCTTATACTGATTGTGTATTGCACTCCATTTTACGAGAGAGTTGATACTACAAAAGTAAAATCATCGGTAAGCATGAGAAAATATCATCCCCATATTAAGAGCATAGCTATTTTGTAATCTGGCATAGTTTTATTGTTTAAAGCAGTAATGTTTTCAAAACTCAGCAACGTGAAAAGACAGTATCCCTTGTTCCAACTCGCTCTGCTTCTAAGCATCTCTGTTTTTTCCTACCGAGGGGATGATAGAGAGGGAAAGTGAAATTAGAGTGAGAGTGACAGACACTGCCAATAGTTTACAGTTATTGGTAGTTTAATGTAATTCACATTCGACTTAAAAAAAGCCTAGGATTTTGTCACTTCTGATTTCTCACTTTTGAGTGTCACTCATTGGTTCTACAGTTATTAATTGTGTGCCTTTATTACATGCCAGGCATTTATATGCTAGACACTGGAGATAGAGTAATGAACTAATGTGAAATATTTCTGGAGCTTTAAAATAAAACATTTAAAGCTTAAAGCTTCAGTGATCAGGGAAAATAAAGCAACATGTAATTCTTTCTATATTTTGTTTTAATGGTATTATGGAAAGTTGTCTGTGAGTGAATTAAGAATGCATTTGTTGAATTTATTCATACATTTTCTTATAAAAATAAAAACTACTTAAGAGTCTTATTTTTTACAAAATTAGAAATGCTTAACTTTTTAACACTTAGTATGCTGACCTGATAAGGTTTTTTGTTTTGTTTTGTTTTTGAGATGGTGTCTCACTCTGTTGCCCAGGCTGGAGTGCAGTGGTATGATCTCAGCTCACTGCAGCCTCCGCCTCCCAGGCTCAAGCAATCCTTCCACCTTAGCCTCCCCAGTACCTGGGACTATAGGTTTGTACCACCACACGTGGCTAATCCTTATATTTTTTGTAGAGACGGGGTTTTGCCTTGTCGCCCAGGCTGGTCTCAAACTCCTGGACTCAAGTGATCCACCCACCTCGGCTTCCCAAAAGTGCTGGGATTACAAGCGTGAGCCACCATGCCTGGCCCTGACCCTATGTTTTTGAGTATAGTTGAATGTGTGAGATGACACATGAAATAATTTTTATTTATTTATTTTTGAGATGGAGTCTTGCTCTGTCGCCCAGGCTGGAGGGCAGTGGCACAATCTCGGCTCACTGCAACCTCCGCCTCCCGGGTTCAAGGGATTCTTCTGCCTCTGCCTCCCAAGTAGCTGGGATTACAGGTGTACACCCGTCTAATTTTTGTATTTTTAGTAGAGATGGAGTTTCACCATCTTGGCCAGGCTGGTCTTGAACTCCTGACCTCGTGATCCACCCACCTTGGCCAACCAAAGTGTTAGGATTACAGGCATGAGCCACTGCACCTGGCGAAATAATTTATATAGTTACTGAATTTAACAATTGAGCAATTTACTTCTTTAGTAGCATTTGAGTTGTCAGTAGTAGTTTGTGAAGAGTTGTACGTGTCAGGGTTGGCAAAATAATGTACATTTTTGAGGGAAGGGATTATGGTAGATTTTGAACTTTTTTTTTTTTTCTTTTTGAGATAGAGTCTTGCTCTTGTTGCCCAGACTGGAGTGCAATGGCAGGATCTCGGCTCATTGCAACCTCTGCCTCCTGGGTTCAAGCAATTCTCCTGCCTCAGCCTCCTGAGTAACTGGGATTATAGGCACCTGCCATGGCTAATTTTTGTACTTTTAGTAGAGAAGGGGTTTCGCCATGTTGGCCAGGCTGGTCTTGAACTCCTGACCTCAGGTGATCCACCTGCCTTGGCCTCCCAAAGTGCTGGGATTATAGGCATGAGCCACCGCAGCCAGCTTTTTTTTTTTTTTTGAGACAGGTCTCCCTCTTTTGACCAGGCTGGAGTGCAGTGGCATGATCACGGCTCACTGTAGCCTTGATCTCCTAGTCTCAAGCAATACTTGTGCCTCAGCCTTCTGAGTAGCTGGGGAGTAGCTGTGACTACAGGCGTGTGCCACCACGCCCAGCTACTTTTTTTGATTTTTTTTAGCCATGAGATCTTGCTATGTTGCCTAGGCTGGCTTTGACCTCCTGGGGTCAAGCAGTCCTCCTGCCTTGGCCTTCCAAAGTACTGGGCTTAGAAGCGTGAACCTATGCCTGGCCCGATTTTGAGCTCTTACAAATAAGAAATAACAGTATAAAAACAAACCAGTAAGAATCTATTATTTTAGATTAATAAGAAGCAAGCATTAAATTATATATTGATTATACACCTAAGATAGTTACTTTTTCTGTATAACCTTTTGTACCTCTTGAATTTTGTGCTATAGGAATCTATTACCTTTTTATAAAAATACATTCTAAGTTAAAAAATAGACTGGAGTGGTGGCTCACACCTGTAATCCCAGCACTTTTGGAAGCTGAGGCAGGAGGAGCACTTGAGGCCAGGAGTTCAAGAGCAGCCCGGGTAACATAGTGAGACCCCATCTGTACAAAAAAAGGAAAAAATTAGCTGGGCATGGTGATGTGTGCTTGTAGTCCTAGCTACGCAGGAGGCTGAGACAGGAGGATCACTTGAACCCAGTAGGTCAAGGCTGCTGCTGTGCATTATAAATCACACCATTGCACTCCATCCTGGTGACAGAGTGAGACCCTGTCTCAAAAATAAATAAAAAAAAGTTTATACCAAACAGTTAAAAATTAACTTTGAAAAACAAGTAGAATCTGAACCAAATCTATCAAGCATTTTATGAGCACACATACACAGTTCTTGGTGTAGTCAGTATGTGACCATTCTGTCATCTGGGCTGGTAATACAGGTAGCTGCTGTCAGCATGGATGTACTGTGTGCCAATTACTTTATGTGCTGTGATTTAGAATCCTTACACCTTATGCTCCATTTCTCTTTGAGGAAACTTAGGTTCAGGGTGATTAAGGAACTTGCCCAAAGTTAACACAGCTAGGATGGAAAATAAACTGGATTTGAACTCAAGGCAAGCGCTTACACTACACTCTGTGACCGAGGCAGCCTTTTTTTTTTTTTTTTTTAATTTTTTATTTCACTTTCAGTTCCGGGATACATGTGCAGAACGTGCAGGTTTGTTACATAGGTATACATCTGCCATGGTGGTTTGCTGCACCCATCAACCTATCATGCTAGGTTTTAAGCCCCGCATGCATTAGGTATTTATTCTAATGCTCTCCCTCCCCTTGCCCGCCACCCCTGGACAGGCCCTGGTATGTGATGTTCCCCTCCCTGTGTCCATGTGTTCTCACTGTTCAACTCCCACTTATGAGTGAGAACATGCGGTGTTTGGTTTTTTTGTTCCTGTGTTAGTTTGCTAGGAGCAGAATCCTATTAGAACCAATGCCCTACCATCTTGAGGTGCTGTCATGGCTAATACCATCACTATAGGAATCTCTATGACAATGACAACAGGACTCTTTTTTTTTTTATGAAATGTGTATTAAGAGGATACAGATACTCCTTAGAATTTTTGTTAATTATATTTGTAGTCTTTGGACATTTTCTTTTTTACAGATGAATATACCCTAAGATTTGGACAAGGGAAAAGTTCTCAAGTATCTGAGCTGGTTGATTTATAGTTTGAATGTGTAAATATAAATATATATATAGACACACACACACCAAATTCTGACTGGAAAAATTTATATTAAAAAAATTAAAAGTTGAAATCATTTTGGGCCGGGCGCGGTGTCTCAAGCCTGTAATCCCAGCACTTTGGGAGGCTGAGACAGGCAGATCACGAGGTCAGGAGATCGAGACCAGCCTGGCTAACACAGTGAAACCCATCTCTATCAAAAAAATACAAAAAACTAGGGGTGAAGTGGCGGGCGCCTGTAGTCCCAGCTACTCGGGAGGCTGAGGCAGGAGAATGGCGTAGACCCGGGAGGCGGAGCTTGCAGTGAGTTGAGATCCGGCCACTGCACTCCAGCCTGGGCGACAGAGTGAGACTCTGTCTCAAAAAAAACAAAAAACAAAAAACAAAAAAAACAAACAAAAAAAGAAATCATTTTGTCATTTCTTATCTCAACAGTGAAACAACATCACCATGAAAATATTTTTAGAAATGTTTAGTTTTTATTTTAATGCTGCATCTGTAATGTTTAAAGCACACTGATCATTTTGACAAGAAATGGTGTTATAATATTGTCCAGTTTAGTATCATTTTAACAAGAAACAACACTGTAATATTGACCAGTATAGTATAATGGTGTAACCTGAAAAAAGTAAAACACTTATTATATCAAACTTGAGCATTTAAAAAGTCATTTTAGAGTAAATACTAGTTTAAAAATACTGAGAAAAAAGAAAAATTAGTCCTTTCATCCTAAAGTAGCTTTTGTATTATTTTGCTGTATTCCTTTCAAGTCTTTTGTTTCTATTTGTAGGTGATTTTTAATCATAATTTAAATGATTTGTAATCATAGAACATATATTCTACTTTTTACCTAATACCATAAGGATTTCATGTTTGTTTGCATGGTTTAAAAATCACTTTTTACTGTCTGCATATTAATACACTTAGATTTTAAATATTTTTTCATGCAAGAGAGGTTTTCTGTTTTAGAGGAGTGTGTTTTGAGTGTGTGGTACTGGTGGTGCCTAGAGAGGAATAACTTTTTTTTTTTTTTTGAGAAGATGTCTTGCTCTGTCGCCAGACTGGAGTGAAGTGGCGCAATAGGAGCTCACTGCATCCTCCACTTCCTGGGTTCAAACGATTCTCTGCTTCAGCATCCCAAATAGCTGGGATTACAGGCGTGTGCCACCACGCCCGGCTAATTTTTGTACTTTTAGTAGAGACGGGGTTTCGCCATATTGGCCAGGCTGATCTCAAACTCCTGACCTTAGGTGATCCGCCCACCTCGGCCTCCCAAAGGAATAATATTTTTTAAGAGAATGTTTTCTATCCCATGCCATTGCAGTCACAGTCTATTAGGAACAACAGTAGCCAACATTTTTGAGACATTTACATTTACTAGTGGTATATAGCTCAACATTTACATTTACTAGTGGTATAGCTCAGATTTGAACTCAGGTAGACTGGCTCTAGAACCCATGTTTGTTGAACACTGCATTATTGTCTCAAAATGATTGTCTTACTTCAATTAACTTGAATGTATTCTAAATATTAGTAAATATAATTTTATATTTATATGCAATAAATTTGAAATAACCAAAGGAATTAAAAAATAAAGTACTACAAGGAAACACCTTTTAGAAGCAGAGAAAACCTCTTTTTTTTTTTTTTCTTTTTTGAGACAAAGTTTCGTTCTTGTGCCCCAGGCTGGAGTACAATGGTGCGATCTCGGCTCACTGCAACTTCTGCCTCCCAGGTTTAAGTGATTCTCCTGCCTCAGCCTCCCAAGTAGCTAGGATTACAAGCACCCACCACCACACCCATCTAATTTTTGCATTTTTAATAGAGACGGGGTTTGACCATGTTGGCCAGGGTGTTCTCGAACTCCTGACCTCAGGTGATCCACCCGCCTCAGCCTCCCAAAGTGCTGGGATTACAGGCGTGAACCACTGTGCCTGGCAAGAAAACCTCTTAACATTTTTTATAAATGTTAAGTGAGTGATTGACAGTTTAGGAATTTTGTGTTAAATAGTTTTATTGATTTTTTTTTTTTTTTTGAGACAGAGCTCTGTTACCCAGGCTGGAGTGCAGTGGTGTGACCTCGGCTCATTGCAACCTCCGCCTCCTGGGTTTGAGTGATTCTCCTGCCTCAGCCTCCAGAGCAGCTGGGACTACAGGTGTCCGCTACCATGCCCGGCTATTTTTTTTTTTTTGGTATTTTTAGTAGAGACAGGGTTTCACCATGTTGGTCAGGCTGGTCTCGAACTCCTGACCTCATGATCCGCCTGCCTCAGCCTCCCAAAGTGCTGGGATTACAGCTGGGAGCCACCGTGCCCGGCCAGTTTTATTGGTATTAGGTTTAGTGGAGTTTGCAGTTCAGAAAATTCAAAAAGTATCAGACTTTGGAGTGGCTATCATTTTACCAAGTTTCCCTTTCTGAATCAAGTATATATGTCATTACTGTTTTCAGTTGGCATATGAGAGCCTTGTGAGATAATGCCTGAGAGAGCACTTGGAAACCCATGAAACATCTCATGATTGTAAGCTGCATTATGATGATATATGGAAGTTTTATGTAGTAGATAAGCTCATCGTACAGGCTCACTGTGGATTACCCACTTGGAACAGTTGAAGGCAATATGTTATTCCAGAAAGCTTAAGTGTCTAAAAAACACACTCTTGGCATACTTCTATCTAATAATGGGTGGTTTTTAAAATTCTTTCTTTTAGAAAGTGCTTTCAAAGCATTGGAATATTCTCAGAGATGTCATCCTACCATAAAATACTTTGAAAGGAAAGACAAATGCTTTTTTGCTGGAAGCAAGATGGAATTGTAATAAGTGCTTTGGCTTAGATAATTGTATTATGACCCAGAGAAAAAGAGGCACACACAAACACTTGTACACACGCACACGAGATCTTTTCCGGGACTGTGTTTTTTTTTTTTTTTTTTGAGACTGGATAACAAAAAACGTCCCAATTAGCTGGGACTACAGGCTCATGCCACCTCTCCTGGCATAGGGTGCTGTTGTTATTAAAAGATTATCTTGTAATGTGTTCTCTCAATATGCCCAGCCCAGTGTGGGTACTGTTTATTTTACACAGTATTTATTGAATGCCAGGCTTATTGAAAAGTTAGAAGTTTGGGTATGTAAGTTTGGATTGTATCAAGAAAAACAAACGGCCAGAGCTTTTTAAAGTTAAAAATGAAAAAGTTCATTTCCATGAATCTAACTGTATTGTATTCCTTTTGTGTTTTGTATGTATGCATAGGATTTTTATATTACTTTGGGAACAGGATGTGTGTTTTTGTTGGCATCCATCATTTTTGTTTCCACACATGACAGGACTTCAGCTGAAATTGCTGCTATTGTAAGTACCTTGTATCTTTAAGATTGCTTATTTTTGTTTCCTTAGAAATATGGACTTTGGAGAGTACTTGACAAGTTATACAGTATGTTAGAGTTGTTTTTCTTTTAACTTATTTTTTAGTGTAATTTTGAATAGAAGACCTTAAAGCAAATCAGCATGATAGCCTTTGAAACCTAGAGCCTATAGAATTTGACGAATTTTGTTTAAAAAAAATCTACTTACTCCACATATCAATGTGTTATTGCTAATGGAAGTGGTAAAATTGACTTTATTTTATATTTCTCCACTTTCAGTACAATAAATGCACACCTGCATGCCAGGTGCTATTCTAGGTATGGAGAATATATGGGAGATATGATTCAGAGGCTCAGCCTAGAAAAGGAGACGGAAAAGTAAAATTGTAATGGAGTTTGTTACATGAACCAATAGAAGTTGTTCTGAGACTGGGTGCTGTGGCTCAGGCTTATAATCCCAGCACTTTGGGAGGCCAAGGTGAGAGACTCACTTGAAGCCAGGAGTTCAAGACCAGCCTGGGCAAGCAACATAGTGAGACCTCATCTCTACAAGAAGAAAAAAAAATTAATAATAAAAAAGTTGGTCTAGACAGCAGTTTTCAGTGGGTTATACATACCCTTAAAGGTTCACCAGGACTTTTCAAGGAGTACGAGGCAGAGATAGTTTTGAGGAAATTAATTTCCAGCTTTTTAATCTCCATATGTAATCTTTTTTAAAACTAGTATGTCTGAGAATTTATCTCTGGTGAAGGAGTCTCACCAACTCTTTTCCACCTTCCCATTCACAGTCGCCACCCACCTTGCCCCCTCAAAAAGAAAAAATACTTGCGTGTCCTGAATCTTGCTGCATTAGTTCCTTCTTACACTGCTATATAGAAATACCTGAGACTGGGTAACGAATAAAGAAAAGAGGTTTAATTGCCTCATGGTTCTGACAGCTCTACAGGAAACATAGCAGGGGAGGTCTCAGGAAACTTACAGTCATGGCAGAAGGCAAGGCAGAAGCAGGCACATCTTACGTGGCCAGAGCAGGAGGAAGAGAGAGAGTGGGGAGGTGCTTCGCACTTTTAAACAACCAGATCTTTCAATAACTCACTATTACAAGAACACCACCAAAGGGGAAATCTGCTCCCATGATCCTATCACTTCCAACTAGGCCTCACCCCCAACATTGGGGATTACAATTTAACATGACAATTGGCTGGGGACACAGACCCAAACCATATCACTTACTGTGGTGGATTACCTGAGTTGTAAAACAAAACCCTTGGGTATAACAAAGAGACCGTTGAAAATAAAGATCCAATTTTTATCCGAAATTCTTGGGGCCAGAATTTTTTTTTAGAATTCAGAATATTCTGGATTTTAGAAAGGTAGTGCTGTACATATCCTATATTACACAACACCCATTTGAGGGCCTGGGACAGTACCCTCTCATCTAACATTGGTTTATCTGAAGTAAAACATACGAATATTTATAGTAAAAGGGATAAGAAAAGACTGTAAATAGTCTTACTTCGTTCGTGTCAATTTTGAGCCAAGTGAATCATGAAAACCTTGAGTTAATGTAGTTCTTTGGGTTTCGGAATTGTAAATCAAGGATCATGGCCTTGGACTGGTGCCAGTGCTGTGAACTTGAATGACTAGCAACTGGACAACAAATTGTCTTGCAAGTCAGCTGGTTTCCAACTAATACTTTGTTTTTAACAAAATTGAAGTTAGGCCGGGCGTGGTGGCTCACGCCTGTAATCCCAGCACTTTGGGAGGTCAAGGTGGGCGGATCACGAGGTCAGGAGTTTGAGACCACCTTGGTCAACATAGTGAAACCTTGTCTCTACTACAAAAATTAGCCGGGCGTGGTGGCGGGCGCCTGTAGTCCCAGCTACTCAAGAGGCTGAGGCAGGAGAATCGCCTGAACCTGGGAGGCAGAGGTTGCAGTGAGCCAAGATTGTGCCACTGCACTCCAGCCTAAGTGACAGAGTGAGACTCTATCTCAAAAAACAAAAAAAACCCCAAAAATTGAAGTTGTAATTAATAGAGTTGTCAGCTAATACATCATTAGAACTGCTTTTTGTGATAGAAAACTCAAAAGGAGTTCAGAGAATTGCATGGCTATATTTACCTATTCATGTGACAACAGTTTCGTAGCACTTACATGTGTAAAAACAAAACATAGAAATAAAATTAACACTGAATCTTGATTCATTCTAGCAATAAGCAGTATTTATTCATGGGTACATAAACCAATAGAAGAGAAAAATCAAAGTTTTAATAGGGCTTTATGGTTAATTTCAGTTTAGAATCATTTTTGTTGCAGAGGAGTATGAGATGGTGATAAATAAAATTATGAGTATAAAAATACATTACTATAAAATTCTGTGGGGAAAGTGAAATGAAGTTGAGGAACAATTGAGTTCCAGTGAAAAAAATTTACAGCTATAAAAAAAAAAATTGGATGTTAATTAGATGATGTATTAGACTGTCCCAGTATTTATATTTCACTGGGTATATTTAGTAGTGACTGGTAGTTTAAAAAGCCGATATTTATAATATGCTGGACATTACCTTTTGTAACTATTTAAATTATGAAAAGTTTTACAGACGTAAATGCATGAGGAAGTCCTTTTTGTTTTTTAAATTCAGAAGTGTGTAACCAAAAGAGCTCGTAGATGGCTTGTCTGGAGTATATAGTATAGAGGGCTTTCTATGGACTGGAGCTCTTTGAGGCAATCAGAGACAGCTTCAAAAACAAGGGTGACATTTGGTCTGAGTTTGATGCATTTAAGAAGACTGCCAGGAAAATAAGGGGATAAATGCCATCAAGTCAAAAATAAAGACTCCAGAGGGAAAAAGACTTGGCTTTTGTGGCGGGGGATGGGAGGGTGGGAGGCCTTGATAATTAAATTTACATCGGATATGTTGGGGATATCTGGGGGAATTAATGAATTTGGAGCTCAGCTTACTTTGTGGTAAAATGAGGTGGGATGCATATTCTGTAGAAGGGGGAGGACAGGTCAGGAGGCTGCAACAGACTGTAAGAGAATGTTATGAATAAAAATTGTGGAGATAGAGAGTATTAGATTTGGAAGAGACTTTAGCCATCACCTACATCAATTTTCTCTTTTCTACAGAGCACTTATTTGGCCCCCATATCCTTAAGGGTTTTGCTAGTGGAGAAGCTAAATTTGAAGCAGACGCATGGTCTTCTGTCTCTTGATAGAATTCTCAGAATGTTTGATCATATTTTAGAAGAGAACAATTGAGGAAGTGACTTAAGGAAGAGGAAGTAGGTAGTGGCGTCGTGCCACTGTGTCATTGCAATGTGACAACTGGAACGTGTATTTTATTTAAGTAACTTAATGGTATCTTCAAAATGGAATTTCTGTTTTGATATTAATAACTTTTTTCATTTTCACCTAGACTGAGTTGCCTAGTCACATTTCCTTATCACATCTGTGGGTCAATCTAACAATGCAAATATTCTTGTGTTCTGTATCATTTTTTAGGATTTAATGTTTATCTGTTAACCCTAGTTTCATATATTAGCCCTCCACATATAAACATGCACACATAAGGCAGAACATTAGTACTTTGTGGGACTTCCGACTGATAGCCATTATTCTGGAAGTTTTTCTAACTTCTTTCCATTTTTTGATGACTTAAAAAAATTTTTTTTTAACATTAAAGAGTAGTTGTGTATAAGATAAAATTCATAAACATCTTGCTTATATGAAACACTGTCCAAGCCAAGTAGGAAATGTAAGATTATATTCCAAAATTCCTCCTATAACCTTTCCTCATTTTTTTCCTCAGGTGTTTGGATTTTTAGCAAGTTTTATGTTCCTACTTGACTTTGCCATTATGCTGTATGAAAAACGACAGGAGTCCCAGCTGAGAAAACCTGAAAATACCACTAGGGCTGAAGCCCTCACTGAACCACTTAATGCCTAAAGACTCTGGGGAGCACATGTTAACTAAGGTAGTGACTCTGCACTGTGGTGCTTGAGCCCTGGCAGAAGCTCTTGTAAAATCTGTGTAATTGTTTAAACCACTTCTTTCGGAGAGCAAGAGGAAGGTCAAGTAGGCAGTTTTATCAATATTGTGTCAGCCACCACAAATTAGGCCAGCTAAGTTAAAAAATTAAAAAAAAAATAACGATTGAAACTTATCTCAAATGGAGATTTTGGTGGGAGGAGGAGAGAACAATTGTTTTTTAAATCACACAACTCAAAGGTTGATAAATGATTCTGTCATTCTGTTACAGGTCATTCTTTTACTAGGCTTAGCTTCCAAGTGATGCTTTGTAGCTGTATAAACGTGATTATATTCATCTACTTAGAAACTGTTTTATTTTTAAATTAATTTGCTTAGCTGTTTGTTTTGATGCTTAGATTATGTTTTGTTAATGGGAATTTAACATATTTAAGAAACCAATATTTAAAATGTTGGTCTAGGTTTTTTTCCTTAACATATATTACCGGGCTTCACTGTATTTCACTCAGCCTTAAATTTTACAATATTTTTGGATAACTGTTATTAATTCTTTCTGAGACCTTGGTATAGCCTATAAAATGTATGGAGATGTTGGTATTTTGTGTGTATAGAAGCAACAATATCAGCAACTTCATGTTTATACTTCACCTTGGTTGTTGATGTCAAGTGAGAGATTGTTTTGTAACACATAAAAAAATGGAAGAAACTGATACCACACCTAAGGACCAAAGATAAGAAAGACTTTTTGCCCAAAACAGTGAAAGTAATTATAAAAACAAGCTTTGACCACTTACCAAGTATCTGAAGAGATGAGTTCATACTGTGATTTAGAAAGTGGTTCAATTCCCCTGTTGGCATATGATTATTTTTACTAAAATTAATACAGCTCTGTGGGTCTTCCTTAGTGTTTTCTTTGAAGCCAGTCTGTTTTTTTAGGACCCCAGCCTTTCGTTTTTCATCATTCGAGATGCCTCTTTTCTGTCTCCTTATCAGATGGAAATGGAACTATGTGCTGCTGCTTCATCTAGCAGAGGTTGGCCTCTGGCTCTGACGCTTACTTTTTGTCAGTTGTCTTTAGGTGGTCCTGACTCTTGGGCCCTTTTAATTGTGAATACTGTGTAGCAGGATCTTGAGAGTCCTTGTTCTTACATAGGCATTGGTCTAGTTTGTCTTTGGCAAGGAACATCTTAAGAAAGTAAATATCCAGGGAACCCTGCCCAGACTAATACTGTTGGTGGCATAAAGGAGAATCAAGCCATTCTCAAGAAATAACTTCATAACCAGAATTGTCTGTTGGCTAGCAGCTGTCACAGGTAGGCAGGACGCTTGGGATATGACCTTTCTGTCCAGGTAGTTCACAGACTAGACCTTTCTTATCCTCCTCCTGGAGTTTTGACCTCGGACTCTAGTGTTAAGATGATGAGCCCATACATCAGGTCCTTCTGCACTTTGGTAGAAGTCTCCCAGGGTAGGTTTCCTATATTTGAAACAGTGGAATCATGTTTCCAGGGATAAAGTTGAATGACCTCATCCTTTTTTTTTGTTTCTCATCTGCCATTTGTGTGTCGTAGATGGGTTTTAGTTGCATGAATGTGGCTAATGTGGTTCTCAGAAATTGGTCAGTATGGCCTGACATAGCTTCTGCTCTGTCTTACTGACTCAGTACCTTTAGGATTTGTGTCAGAGTTTGGATACTAGTGTTAGTGGTAATGTCACCACTATTTAGTTGGGAGATAATGAAACCAATCATGGATGCTGTTTTTATTGGGCATGTCATCTAAGAAAGGAGAAATAGCTGAGTCTTGGGTCTAAGAATAAGGACTGATTCAGAAAACTAGTTTATGATAGGTCGACTAGAGTTTCACATCAAACCGTACCATTGTGATTTTTAATGTCATCTAGACCTATCTAAAATTCAGAGCATATCATCTGGCCTTCCTCAGGGTCACCACCCATGCATTGGGCTTAGTCAAGATTGACAGATACATTCTCAGCTGGCCTGACATACAAAACATCTTGTCATTGAGCTGAAGTTCTGCTTGTTCTGAGGTTTCACCTCCATGTGTTTCATTGGTACAAAAATGGATCTCTTAGTTGGTCACTTAATTCTTTCTTTTTCAGAAAGATAGTCTGTTCACTGGTAGATTTGGTCACTCTTAGAGTCTTCCTTCACATTGTTTTTTATGGGACCCATGAATGGTTAGCCTTTCTTTTCTATTGTAGCAGGAAATAGGAGTAAAAAGACCATTGTAGTAAATACGTTCAAGGGGAACTTGGGACCAGAAACCACTGTTACGTACAAAAAATGGCAAACTCAATAAACTCAAATTTAAAATAATTTTTAAATTAATAGTTATGATACATTTAATTTTATATTTTATACAAATAGATTGCTTAGAATGGTTCTCAAGAATTATAAGGGAAATGAACTCAGTACAAAAATTTTATAATTACTCTACTTATGTTTTGTTTGGGGGCTGGGAAATGTATTTTTACATTGTTTATAGCCAATCATTTTTATATTTGTCAATTTAAATCTTATGGGTCTTTTTTATCTGTCTTGATGTCAAATTTTATAGTCTTTTAAAATAAATCCATTTAATTAAAATGTTCATACCTTTGTAAGTGTTCATTACAGAAGTGTGATGTTTAAATGAAACGCTGTGTCTGTAGTTGTGGGAGCTGCTGCACAATCTTGTTGAGTGCCCATGTAGAATACGAGATTTTGGATCTATCTAGGGTAGAAAAGAAAACCATTTCCCTGGGCTGTCTCTCTTGTTGGAAAGTTAGAATACACATTTAAACAACATTTTCAGGGAACCACAGAGGAAGACTTACAAATGCCTTTAAATACTTCCAAAGAAGCAATTTAGACTCTGTCACATTTCTAGATGTAGCTAACAATGCTAAAAACAAAATAGGCACATTCTGTTAGGAACTGTTCAATGATTGGGAAAATGTGAAGCAAAACTAGGGTGGTTTCTGGTAAAACTACAGCTATTTGTGTAGTTTGCGAAATTCCTGCCTCCACCCTCTATGAGAATAACAGGATCTTTATAGTCATCAAGAACTCACCAGGATTTGTACATTCTTCAGAGTTTAGAGTTTTGTTTTGATAAAGAGCATTGTATCAATATGCAATAAGTTGCAAGGAGCAGAAAATCTAATTAAATGTGTCTTAAACAGTAAGAAAAACTTATTTCACAAGACATCTGGGTAGGGCAATTCCACATTGGTAAATTCAGTGGATAAATTATTCTACAAGTACAGTAATGTGTGTCATAGAAATTGATATAATAAAAGGGGGAGGCTGGGCGCAGTGGCTCACGCCTGTAATCCCAGCACTTTGGGAGGCTGAGGCAGGTGGATCACCTGAGGTCAGGAGTTCGAAACCAGCGAGGCCAACATGGTGAAACCCTGTCTCTACTAAAAATGCAAAATTTAGCTGGGTGTGGTGGCACATGACTGTAATCCAAGCTACTTTGGAGGCTGAGGCAGGAGAATCGCTCAAATCCCAGAGGTGGAAGTTGCAGTGAGCTGAGGTCGTGCCATTGCACTCCAGCCTGGGCAACAAGTGCAAAACTCCATCTCAAAAAAAAAAAAGGAGAAGTATTATCTTTTCCCCAACATTTTTATTAACTACTTTTTAGAATTTTTGAATTTTTTTTGCTTGTTTTGGAGACAGAATCTTGCGATATCCTTCAGGCTGGAGTGCAGTGGTGCCATCTTGGCTCACTGCAACCTCTGCCTCCCAGGTTCAAGCGATTCTCCTGCTCAGCCTTCTGAGTAGCTAGGATTACAGGCGCATGCCACCACACCCTGCTAATTTTTTTGTGTTTTTAGTAGAGACGCGGTTTCAACATGTTGGTCAGACTGGTCTCGAACTCCTGACCTCAGGTGGTCCGCCTGCCTTGGCCTCCCAAAGTGCTGGGATTCCAGGCATGAGCCACCATGCCCGGCCTGAAATATTTCAAGCACTGGAAGCACAGAGGATAATACCTGTTGTAGACTCCACTCACCTTTAATAGATTATAACATTTTGCCGTATTTGCTTCAAGGTTGTAACTCTGGTTCATTCATTTTTGAATGCTGTTTGGTATTTCATTGTATGAATATGTCACAGTTTACTTACTCTCCTACTGATAGAAAAATTCTAACAGCATTTTCAGCTTTTGACCATCTTAACATTACAGTGAACAAATGTATTTGAACATCTCTTCTTGTGCACATGTGAAGGCTTACATGGTGGGTAAGTACTTAGAAGTTAAATTGTTAGGTGAGTCAGAAGGTACGTTATGATTTCAGCATGACTAAATATTTCCAAATAGATCTCCAAAGGGTAGACCCAGTTTATATTTCCCTCAGCAGTGAATGAGGTGCTGGTTTCCCCTCTCTTGTCCTGCACTTAATATTAGTTCAACGTAACATTTTTGCTCGTTTGGTACTGAAATGGTGCCTCATTTTTTTTTTTTTTTTTTTTGTATTCTTCCTGTTTCTGGTGAACCTGATTGTCTTTTCACTTGTTTATTGATCGTTATTTCTCAGAAATAGAAAAAATAATCTGAAAATTCATATGGAAATGCAAAAGACCCTGGATTGCCAAAGCAATCTTGAGGAAAAAGAACAGACCTGAAATTAGCCAGGCGCAGTGGCCTGCACCTGTGGTCCAATCCACTCAGGAGGCTAAAGTGGGAGGATCGCTAGAGGACTCTAACAGCATTTTTGCCCAGGAGTGTGAGGCTGAAATGAGCTGTGATTGTGCCACTGCACTCCAGAGTGGGTGACACAGTGAGACCCCATCTTAAAAAAAGAAAAAAAAAAAGCCAAGCATAAAACAGTTTTGAAATTGTACTATCAGAAATTTTAAGATTTGATCAAGTCTGTGTTATTAGCATAGGTATTATAAAATACCCAAGAAAGCCAGCAACAGACCTATACATATATATCCACTTAAACAGAAGCAACATGTATGTCAGAGAAGGGGCCACCTGTTGAAACAATAAACTAGATGGTGTGAGGCATTGACACAATACACCAAAACCAAGGTAACATCAAGTACTAAATATAAGATGTAAACCTTTAAACATTTTAGAAAGTATAGAATATTCCTTTTTTAAATTAATTTTTTATCTATAATTGACAATTTTACATATTTATGGAGTACAGTGATGTTTCAATATAAGTGTGCATTGTATCAAATCAGGGTTTATCATATCCATCACTTTAAACATTTATTTCTTAGTGGTGATAACATTCAAAGTCTTCTAGCTATCTTGAAATACACACTACGTCGTCGTTGTTTGAGACAGGGTTGTTTTGTCGCCCAGGCTGGAGCGCAGTGCAGTCTTGACCCCCTGGGTTCAAGCGTTCCTCCCACCTCAGCGCCCCGGAGTAGCTAATTTTGTAGTTTTTGTAGAGACGAGCTTTGCCATGTTGTCCCAGCTGGTCTTGAATTGCTGGGCTCAAGCGATCCTCCCAAAGTGTTGGAATTACAAGGGTGAGCCACCACTGGCCCGCCTACATTATTCATTACTGTAGTCACTCTGCTGTATAATAGAACACCAGAATTTATTCTTCCTGTCCAACTGTAACTTTGTATCCATTGACCAACCTCTCCCAGTCCCCACTACCGCAAACTCACTACCCTCCCCAGACTCTGGTAACCATTATTCTACTCTCTAATTCTATGAAATCAACATTTTTAGGTTCCACAGGTGAATGAGATCATGTGGTGTTTATCTTTCTGTGCCTGGCTTATTTTACTGAACATAATGTCCTCCAGGTTCATCCATGTTGCTGCAAAAAAAAAGCAGGATTTCATTGTTTTATGATTGACCAATATTCCATTGTGTATATATACACACCCACACATGCCACGTTTTCTTTAGTCATCTGTAGATGGACATTTGGATTGATTTTGTATCTTGGCTATTGTAAATAGCACTGCAATAAATATGGGAGTGCAGATAGCTCTTTGACATACTGATTTCACTACCATTGAATATATTCCCAGTAATTACACTGCTGGATCATATGGTAGTTCTGTTTTTAATTTTTTGAGGAACCTCCATACTGTTTTTCATAATGGCTGTACTCATTTACATTCCCACCCACAGTGTGTAAGCGTTTCCTTTTCTCTACATCGTTGCTAAAATTTGTTATTTTTTGTCTTTTTTTTTTTGAGACAGAGTTTTGCACTGTCACCCAGGCTGGAGTGCAGTGGCGTGATCTCGGCTCACTGCAACCTCAACCTCCCGGGTTCAAGCGATTCTCCTGCCTCAGCCTCCCGAGTAGCTAGGAAGACAGGCACGCACCAACACGCCCAGCTAATTTTTGTATTTTTAGTAGAGATGGGGTTTCACAATGTTGTCCAGGATGATCTCGATCTCTTGACCTCGTGATCCACCCGCCTTGGCCTCCCAAAATGCTGGGATTACAGGCATGAGCCACTGGCAGCCGGCCCTATTTTTTGTCTTTTTAATAGTCGTCAATGAGATCATAGTTCATTGTGGTTTGATTTGTATTTCTCTGATGATTGGTGATATTGAACATTTTTTTCATCTATCTGTTGGCCATTTGTATGTCTTTTCTTGAGAAATGTCTATATAGGCGTTTTGGGCATTAGTGTTTTTTTTGTTCTTTGTTTTTTGTTTGTTTTTGTTTTTGTTCTGGGTTATTGAGCTGTTTGAGTTTCTTGTGTTTTCTGGATATTAACATCTTGTCAGATGGATAGTTTGCAAATACTTTTCTCCCATTCTATAGATTGTCTCTTCACTCTATGGATTGTTTCCTTTGCTGGGCCACAGCTTTTTGGTTTAATGTAATTCCATCTGTCTATTTTTGCTTTCATTGCCTGTGCTTTTGAGGTCTTATTCAAAAAATCCTTGCGCAGTCCAATTTCATAAAGCATTTTCCATTTTCTTGTAGTTTTGCTGTTTCAGATCTTTTAAGTCTACAATCCATATTGAGTTGATTTTCATATATGGTGAGAGAGAGGGGTCTGTTTCATTTTTCTGCATATGGATATCCAGTTCTCCCAGCACTATGTTTATTGATTTCCCAAGTTACCATTAGCCAGCACCATTTATTTAAGAGATTGTCTTTTCCCCAATGTATGTTCTTGGTTCCTTTCTCAAATATCAGTTGGCAGTAAATGCATGGATTTATTTCTGGGTTCTCTGTTCTATTTCCTTGGTCTGTGTACCAGCCTCCAAATTTGTCCTTCCTTCCCTCCTTCCCTCCCTTCCTCTGTCCTTTTCCTTCCTTCCTCCCTCCCTCTCTCCCTCCCCTCCCTCTCAGCAGGGTCTTACTCTATTGCCCATGCTGGAGTGCAGTGATGTGCTCTAGCTCACTACATCACTGCAGCCTTGAACTCCTGGGCTCAAGCAATCCTCCCACCTCAGTCTCCCAAGTAGCTGGGACTACTGGTACACACCACCATACCTGGCCACCTTTTACAAATTTTTTGTAGAGATAGACCTCACCTATCTCTTGCTTTTTTCTTGGAATTGCATTTAATTGGAAGATTAGTTTTGGGGGAAAATGGCATCTTACTGGTTGAACTTCACATTCATGAACATAGAATCTCCATTGATTTAGGTCTTTTATTGTCTTTCAGCAATTTTCTTTTGTTTTCATAAAGGTCTTACATATCTTTAGTCAGATTTGTCCTAGATACCTTATTTTTATAGTTACCCAGAATGAGATATTTATAAGAAATTACATATTCTGATTAGCAAATTACATATTCTGATATGCATACTAGCATATTACTAGTAACAGTAACAGAAGATGTCAGCAGGTTTGCTGAATATAAGATCAATAATCAAAAATCAATTGCATTCCTAATACTCTACACACCTCTACTAGTTTGTCTATGGATTTCTGTCAGATATCTCACATTCTGGATTTATCAATTTCTGTTATCATGTTATTTAACTTATTCCTTTATTTCCATATTTCCTGTAAACTGAAAGATAGCCCTAAAGGCATGCTTAAATTCAGATTAAACTTTTTTTTCTGTATTCTCTGGTAATAACCACACTCAGTGCACACTTAGTGGGGTCAGGTGCTGACCATGTGTTCCCCACTCACTGTGAGGTTTCCCATCAACTTTTTAGCTAAAAGGTTTCATCCATGGATCTCTGCCTAAATCAGTTACTTTGTTAGCAGTTGCAAAATAGCAACTTTATAATTCTGTAATTCCTGCCACTTTTCTTTGCTAGAATTCCTCAGTAATAACATACTATCAAATTTTTAGCATGCATATTTGATTTTATAAAGATTTGTAATATTAATCAGAACTCCTGCTCATCTCCTGAATAATACTAAGAGACCTTAAAATTAATGGCCATCAGTTCTTCTCATGTACTATGTTGTTACTGCCTAGTATTTTACATTTATCTTAGCAACTTTCTAAATTAACTATTAATGTTGTTTTATGCAGTCATTACTTATTTAGATTTACCAACATAGTTTAGTCTTTGCATCCCACCTTATTTTTGGTTACTGTTTTCTAACTCTGGTGTTGGATGTCCTTTCTGCAAGAGTGAAATTTCATTTTACCTTTACTCTTAAAAATAGCTAAAGTGGGTATAGAATTCTAGATTGAGGCCGGGCGCGGTGGCTCAAGCCTGTAATCCCAGCACTTTGGGAGGCCGAGACGGGCGGATCACAAGGTCAGGAGATCGAGACCATCCTGGCTAACACGGTGAAACCTTGTCTCTACTAAAAAATACAAAAAAACTAGCCAGGCGAGGTGGCGGGCACCTGTAGTCCCAGCTACTCGGGAGGCTGAGGCAGGAGAATGCCGTCAACCCGGGAAGCGGAGCTTGCAGTGAGCCGAGATCCGGTCACTGCACTCCAGCCTGGGCGACAGAGCGAGACTCCGTCTCAAAAAAAAAAAAAAAAAAAAAAAGCTAGATTGATAATATTTTTTCTCATTACTTCAAAGATATTATGTTATTCCATTGTCATCTGGCCCCTGATGTTGCAAAAAGCCTGATGTCAGCCTGCATTCATACTAGGTAATCTTTGGTTCTTTTAAGATTCTATCTTTGAATTTGGTATTGCGTTTCACTGGAGATGTCTGTGGATTTATTTTTATTTAACTTGCTGGGGATGTGTTGTGCTTCTTTAATCTGAGGAATGAAATTGAATTTCTGGAAAATTCTCATCTATTTTCACTTTGAAATTTTCTTATTTTCTCTCTTGTTCTAGATTCCTTATGAGATTATGTAGGACTTTCTCATTCAGTCCTCTAATATTTTTAACCTTCCGATTTTTTTTCTACTTTTTTATCTCTTTGTACTACAGATGTTTGAAGATGGATGATAGCCTCAAATGCTAATTTTTTTTCTTAAGCTGTTTTTAACTTATTCATTGAATTTTAACTAATTTGCTATTTAGCAAGTCTATTGAGTTTTTGACTTCATATACTACATTTTCTTTGAAACCATTCTATTAAGATCTTAAGTTCTTTTGGTGCTAATTCTCCTGTTTGTTGGATTAATGGAGTCTTCCTTCTCATATTGGTTCCATTTTATCATTTGGGAGTGTGACTCTAAGTTGCCAGTGGCTCAGTCCTTTTTATTTGATCCTCAGGTACTTAATCACCTCTGCACTTGGCATAGCCTCTGGATACCTTGCCTAGCCACCTGTTGCCCTCCTTCTCTCATCTGAAGTCAGAACATTTAATGCCCAGAAGGATTGTTCCACTAGAAGCAGAATGGGACCTGCCGTTGGCACTGGGCAAACCCATGTCAATCCATTGCTTTTCCTTTGGAATCCTCTTACGTTAAACCTCAGGTTTATGTGGGCTACAGAGAAACCAGCCTCTGTGGGTAGGTGGCATGGATGCAGACCCTGAAGTTTTAAATCACCCTTGGGTCCAGGTGCGGTGGTTCACGCCTGTAGTCCCAGCACTTTGGGAGGCCAAGGCGGGCAGATCACTTGAGCTCAGGAGTTTGAGACCAGCCTGGGCAACATGGCGAAACCCCATCTCTATCAAAAATACAAAAAACTAGCCGGGCGTGACGGTGCAAACCTGTAGTCCCAGCTACTTGGGAGGCTGAAGCGGGAGGTGGAGGTTGCAGTGAACTGAGGTTGTGCCACTGCACTCCAGCCTGGGTGACAGTGAAACACCATCTCAAAAAAAAAAAAAAAAAAAAAAATCACCCTTGGCACCTCCTGTATCTGTCACCACAAAAAATGATGAATACTGTCACCCCAAAACCCAGTGGCTTAAAACAAAAACTAGTTCATGGGTCTATGGTTATGGTTTAGGCCGCAGGGCTCTTACATATGTGGGTGCAGGCTCACTGGTGACGGGAAGCTCACGCTTCTGGGTCAGCTTGTCGTCAGCTGGGAAAACTGGCCCCCCGTGTGTCTCTCATATCCCTTCCGCAGGCAAGCCTGGGAATATTCACATGGCCGTGGCACAGGGGCAACAGGGACAAGCCCCCAAAGGTAAGTGGTTTTCAGGCCGCTTTTATCACATTCGTTAGCAATCCCAAGCCCAGGGTCAGAGGGAGGAGGTTCTACAGAGTGAGGGGCAAAGGGCATGGTAAAGGGAGGGATGGAGGATGGGGCCATTCTTCAGCAGGCACTCATTCCTTATATCCCACTCATCTGTCTATTTCCTTGAACTTGTGCCCTCAAAATCAAGAGCGGTTGCTCCTGCCATCAATGAGCATTCTCTGATTAAAGAATATTTTTACTGAACAAGGGAATACGTTCACACAGTGAAATACAGAAATTCTCTACTGAGATGGAAAGCTGTCTAGCTTAATATGACATTGTGCTTCGTAGTACAGATAAAAGTAACGCACTGGGGAAACGAGCAGATTAGCAGTTGAGTATGCAGCCTGGGCAGCATGGCAAAACCCTGTCTCCACAAATAACATGTAACAATTAGCCAGGCCTGGTGGCATGCGCCTGGAGACCTCGCCACTTGGGAGACTGAGGTGGGAGGATCACCTGAGCCTGGGAGTTCGAGGCTGCAATGAGCTGAGATCACGCCACTGCACTCCAGCCCGGGTGACAGAGTGAGACCTTGTCTCAAAAAAAAAAAAAAAAATGTTGAGTACGCACAGTTCCCCAAGCTTTTATTATCCCACAATTTATGCTGGACATAAAGAGACTAATGCAGAGAGGGACCTGACCCGTGGTGCTTCACGTGTTCATAGGGAAGTTGGAGGAGGCAACAGTACTTAACGCAATTTTATAAGAATGAAAGCCCCTGGTAGAGTAATAAATGGCTGTATTCAAAAAGGGGCTCTTCCAAAGGTTCAGGGGCTGGACTCAGTATGTTAGTCCACTGCGCTGATTTGGACCTTTTCAGCCATCTCTCCAATAAGCTACTAACATGAGGGAGGAAACAAACCTCCACGCCATCCACATTTGTCTTAACCCCTGACGCTTGGGGTTCTACAGCTGGGCTGGGTCAGGGGTGACATATTTAACAACATGAGAACTGAAGAGTAGTAGAATCTGGACATTTGGGACTGTTGTTCATACCTGTAATAGAAAAAGAGAGAGTGATTCACTTCCCCTTGGCCCTCAAGCACTTCTAGGGTCAAACATTTACACCAGATCAGTTGGGATCTGTCATCCTGTCTTAGGGATGACCCAGGTTGTCCTTTTTTCTGGACCCACGAGCTGCCATTTTGTTATAAGTACACAGCAGGCAGAGGAAGGTGGCCATAGAACACCTGATTAATAGAGTATCCAAGTTTTAGTCTGTCCACAAAAATCTGAACAAAATGAACCATTCATCTATTTATCCATTGAAGGGAGCTCGGGTAAGCAGAGGGGATTATCAGCTTGTACAACTTGTAAATAGATGAAGATGGACCAGCTGTCCCTGTAGAAGTCTGCATTGAAGAGTCCAGTATAGTTGGCAGATAATACAGTCTTTGCAGTTAAACATGGCCTCCATAATTGATCACTGGGCATCTCAATCCTTTATGGTGGTTCCATGCCTATGGTGGATTTGAGCACAGGTTGATCAGTCTGTAATGGAGGTGATGGCCACGTATGTTTGATTGACTTTTTCACTCTAAATGCTTTTCACTAGATGTGGTTGCTTCATATAACCATACAGATAAATACTGAGTTTGTAATTAAATAGTTACATGTCCCCAAGGTAAGTGCCACCCAATATATGGTATGTCTTCTCTGGTCCAGTCCTGGTTGGCCCAAAGATCTGACCATATAGATGGGCCATTAGTGACAGCCCATGCAGCATGTTTAATCTTAGGGCAGTACTCTCTGAGGCCAGATGTCTCATCTGGAATTCAGCCCATTGCACAGAGTGCCCACAGCTGGGGGCCATCACCCTTGCACCATCACTGGATGGCTGTAGCATTCCAAAGGCCCTGCTCGCTCAGAGGTGGGTGAGCTCTTTCTTCAGTGATGCTTTCTTGTCAGGTGGCCTATTTCATAGGTGGCACCTTCGTTAAACCAGCAGTTTTGGTAAAACGGTAGGAAAGACACTATTTTTGTCTCCTGCGTGGGCCACCACCTGTTTGGCCCACCCAGAAGATGGCTAAAGGCTGAGGAGCTGGGTTTGGCCCTTAATTGGAAGATCCATTTTCTTCTCGTGATGGGATGTTCTGGAGCTTGTCCCACCCATTTATGAAACTTGGTTCAGAACTGCAGGATGAGAATGTCAAGCTGAAGACTGTTTTGGATAGGTAGGGCTCAGTGATGCTGGCAGTTGCTTCTCAGCAGCAGGAAGAAGTCTTCAAGTTCAAACGGTCGAAGACTAGAAGAACCAGAGAAGTCTGGTTTGCCAAAGGCTCTAATCAACCGTGCAGTTAGTCCCAGACCCCTGTAGTTCCTTGAGGTCTGAAGGAAATAGAGGCTCTAGGGCAAGGCTTCTTTTACTGCTTTCTGGGCTGATTCTAAGATTCTTTGTTGTTTGGGCCCTTGCATAAATGTGGCCACATGTCTCATGACTTGGGGGATGGAAGCTGTAGGAATATTCCTAGGTTTGGGATGTACTGTCTGGCAGCCAATTTTGCTGCAGGGCCACTTTTTTTCTTCTTCTTCTTCTTTCCTTTTCTTTTTTTTGTAGTTTGCGGCTATTACAAAGTTTTTATTGATTTAATTGTGAAGTATCTATTTGAGCTGTGACACAGCCCCCAAGATGGCCACTTGAAAGGCAGGGCGCTTGGGTTTTATCCTTGCTCAGGGCCCACCTGTCTTTCGTCAGTGGTGCTTGGGTGGCATGTTTTCTCTGTGCAGACACGATGGAAATGCCTGCCCATACACCACCAGTTCACACTGTACTAGGTTTGTCCAACCCACTGATGCCATATCACTGGCAAATTCAGGGCAATAAAAGTGTGCTATATGCTGTGCTGGTGAAAGCAGGGGGATCTAAAATAATGCATTCGCAATACCCTAGGTTGCAAACCAAGTACCAGGTAGGATGGCAGCAAAACATTCCTTCACTTTTATTATGTCAGCACAATGGAAACAAAAGGTGGCCACTCTCTTGTTGAAGCTTCCCTAATCCACAGTAGAGTTCCCAGCATCCATTCGACAGACAGGGATGTTCAGCTTAAAGAAAGCTCTGTATAGGCCAGGCGCAGTGGCTCCTTTGGGAGGCTGAAGCGGGTGGATCACCTGAGGTTGGGAGTTCGAGACCAGCCTGACCGACATGGAGAAACCCTATCTGTAGTAAAAATACAAAAAAAATTAGCCAGGTGTGGTGACTCATGCCTGTAATCCCAGCTACTCGGGAGGCTGAGGTAGAAGAATTGCTTGAACCTGGGAGGCGGAGGTTGTGGTGAGCTGGGATAGCACCATTGCACTCCAGCCTGGGCAATAAGAGCAGAACTCCATCTCAAAGAAAGCAAGCTCTGTATAGCACCTCTTGTGGGTATAAAACCTGTGTGAGAAGACCAAATACTTTTTCTTCTCCCAGAAAGAGGCATTGTTTCAAATGTTATGGTTGGCAAGCTTTATGAGTAAACACCGTCCTTGGGTATGCATCTGACTGCTCCTGATATGAGTCACCAACAGGGGTCACAATAAATGTATCCAGTGAACAGGTTCTTGCAAAAGAAGCAGAATCCAGGCGCGCACACACACACACACACACACCCCACCTCACAAAACCGCAGCCAGTACGTAGTAAGTTTAGGAATATTTAGGGCTTCCTCCTGGGTGGGAGTGAATCAGAGGATGCAACCCCATATCTAATTCTTGTCCCTCTGCTGTCATTTGCCCCAGACTGAGTTGTATTAGCTCAGACTTAGATCTTTGCTCCACAGGAACTGTGACATCCACTGCAGGTTTTGTATCAGGTTATCTGCTGTTCTGAGCACCCTTACAGCCCCCTAGCTAGTTCAGCTCTGCCTGTCCCTTTCATTCCATCCATACCTGGCTTTCAGCCATAATGTGTGTTATGCAGGGTTTTTTTCTGGGCTTTTTTTCCTGACATTCAGTGGCCTCATTACTCAGGGCTTGCATTTTGTAGGAAATCCACCTCTTGTTCAAATGACTTGCTTGTTTGAGAAGTTTAGAGGCTGAAGACTCGTTTTGTCTCACCCATCCCTCTGGGGCCTTGAGATCTTTCTCTTTCCAGTCCCCTGGCCAATCAGCCAAGCCGTTCACCACTCCCTGAGTCTGTATATTTTCTTTCCAGCGGATGATCAGATGCACTGCCCAGAGCTTTGCCCACTGGGAGTGTTTCCTTTCATTATTTCTTTCAAGGCTACCCCTGGAATAAGGCTATTAGTGCAGCCAGCACACATTTTCAGCTTGTATCCACGTGGCCCGCTGAGCCATCATCATGAGTGAACCAGGGAAGGAAAGTGAGCCAGTATGAGGATATTACTGAGTTAGCCACCACTATGTGATTGGTTGCTCGATCCCACAGGACTGTCCTCTGAGAAGCTGTGTAAAATGTGCCTCAGGGTGGTCTGGTCCAGGAGAGAAGGAGGAAGAATGCACGCACTGGTTCCTGTGTCCCATTGGTCAGTGTTACCGCATAAGGAGTGAATTCCCCTGCGCTTGTGAGTTGCACTGTGTGGCCACTGAGCAGGTCCCATGGCAGTGTCCACAGGAAAGCGCCAAGGTGACAGTTGAAGGCCCAAAGCTCCGCTATCAGGTTATGCTGGCATGACATGGTCATAGGCCTTGCAGGGCTGGCACTGCAGTGGTGGCTGGATCAAGGGATAGGTGAGCCAAGAGGATGTAACATGTTGCATAATGGTGAGTGAATAAAGTCCTGGAAGATTACATACAGTGTGGTATCTTCTCCATTTAATTATGAAGTACCAAGATTACAAGACAACGCAAACCCTTGATGAATGGGGGATCTGGGAGGTTACCTTGGGAGGGGAAAGATGGGAGGGTGATGAGCTGAAGTAGCATATTGTTACAGTTAAATGTAAGTTGTCATGATTCTAGCTTCAGTGCTGACTATAAAAAAATAGGGAGGGAGGGAGGAAGGCGGCTATGCATGGACCATGATTAGAGTGTAAGAGTGTTATAAACTCCAGATGATGATTAATCTGTGTACCTGAGGTTCAAATAAAACGTGCAGGCTGGGCGTGGGGGCTCATGCCTGTAATCCCAACACTTTAGGAGGCCAAGGCTGGTGGATCATGAGGTCAGGAGTTTGAGAGCAGCCTGACCAACGTGGTGAAATCCCGTCTCTACTAAAATACAAAAATTAGCCGGGCGTGGCGGTGGGCGCTTGTAATCCCAGCTACTCGGAAGGCTGAGGCAGGAGAATTGCTTGAACCTGGGAGGTGGAGGTTGCAGTGAGCCGAGATCGTGCCACTGGACTCCAGCCTGGGTGACAGAGTGAGACTGTCTAAAAAAAACAAAAAACAAAACAAAACAAAACAAAAAACAACAAAAAAACGTGCAAGTGGATGCTTCTAATGTGAACCCTGAACTTAGCTTTCCAGAGGTGTGGCTCTCCGCAAGGGATACGGCGGCGATGCTTCCTGATGGCCACCAGGGGACGTGCGCGGCCAAGAGCGGGCGCGTCGCCTGCGGGCTCCCGCAGCCACCTGCGCGGTGGGTTTTGTTTTCGCTACAGGAGAGCTGTGTCCAGCTGGGAGGAGTGGCAGCAGGCACAGCTGTTGGCCGGGGACCCTGGGGGCTCCCCAGGGAGGGCCTCCGCCCAGCGCGCTGCCCCTGGGTTGGGGAGGAAGCATCTGCCAGACCAGCGGGGCTCCGACTTCCCCGAGAACAGCCAAGACCCTGGGGCAAGCGCTGGAGGGCCCTGCCGGGAAGGGTCGCTAAACTGGGGCAGGCTGCTGCAGCTAGGCCCCAGCAGGTGTGTTTGGCCTGAAGTGTATCTTTGAAAAGATACTTGGCAACATTTAAAAATCGGGAACTGTTTAGCCTGCAAATCCAGATGACCATTTCTCTGGGTCACTTGGGGCATCTGGCAGCACTTGGACAGCAGCTCACTCCACACGCACCCCTGCCCGGCTGATGAGATTGGTCATAGTTTTGGTCAAATCAGTATTCCGCGTGACGATTATTCTGGCTATTATCACTATTCGGAACTGAGCCAGGTGGCACACTTCATGCTGTGGTAACATTTCCTTTTTTGCACAACTCTACGTGGAGTATTATTATTATTATTATTATTATTATTTTATCTTTTTGAGACGGAGTTTCGCTCTTGTTGCCCAGGCTGGAGTGCAATGGTGTGATCTCGGCTCACCGCAACCTCTTCACCTCCCGGGTTCAAGTGATTCTCCTGCCTCAGCCTCCTGAGTAGCGGGCATTACAGGCATGCGCTACCATGCCCGGCTAATTTTGTCTTTTTAATAGAGATGGGGTTTCACCATGTTGGTCAGGCTGGTCTGGAACTCCCGACCTCAAGTGATCAGCCCACTTCAGCCTCCCAAAGTGCTGAGATGACAGGCGTGAGCAACCGCACTCGGCCTATGTTGTTTTCTATGTACATAGAATATGGCAATAAAACCCAAACAGTCCACCGGTTGTCTCCCCAGCCCTCCTCCAACCTGGGCCCTTTCCATCCACCTGCTGCCCGGTGGTTCCTGGCATTTCCCTTTATGTGAGTGGTTTCCACTTTTTTTTTTTTTTTTTTTAAATAGCAGAGAAATCCCCCTCTTCAATCTAAATTATGCATGAAACTCCATTATATCAAACGGGAAATATGGTATGAATATCAGTGACTAATTTACATTGATAACATTTACTTATTATAAAGTCAGTGCATAGGAACAATGGGATTAATTTGGAAAGTCCACAACTTGGGTAAGTAAGGAGATAACTGCAGCTGCAGCTTCACGGTCAGATTCGTTCCGCAGCTGCGTCTGGGTTGCCCAGGATGGAGGAGTCCAGGCTTGCCCAGTGGGGTGGTGGCGGGGTTTTTAGCAGCTCGCTTCACACTCTGGGTGGCCTTGCACTGACGGTGGCTGCACGAGGTGAATTACCCCGGGCAGAGGGCACGGAGGCCGAGGGGCTCCCCGTGTCCGTGTTTGCTATTGAAGGCTGGAGAGTGTTTTAAGTGTTTGCATATATTTTACTCATAAAATCGGGTATCTGTGAGTCCGAAGCACCTCTGAGAGTTCACAGGATGCGTTCAGAAACTGCCACAAAGGAGGGAAGTGGTGGTTGCTGAGGAGGGGCCCCAAAGACCTGCTGTGTTTCCATGGCAACAGAAGTTTGCTTTTCATGCTAGTGAAGAGGCCTGCAGGTGGGTGGCCCAGAGAATGGGCCAGCTCTGGGTCTATCTTCCCCGACCTGGGGCCTCTTCAGTGGCCTGGCTGGAAGCCCGGCTGAGCTCAGCCCCAGGCTGTGGCACAGGGGGCGCCTCAGGCCCGGGTTAAGGGGCCCCTTCAGGAACACACTTGTTCTCCCTCTGGGTCTGTCTGCAGACATCCAGCTCTGGCCCTGCCCTGTCATCCCAGCAGCCCGCAGTGGGGTGGTCCCAGGCCACGCCCAGAAGACAGCCAGGCCTGGGCTCACACCCGGCTCCATCACTAACCTCCCTTCCACTTGGCTTTGTCCTTGGGTCTCCCTGCTTCACTGTCCTTAAAGATTGGGAGTTCTATTGCCACAGGCTCCCCCCCCCCCCCCCCTTTTCCGAAAACCCCCCAGATGCTGCAGTCTTCCAGAGCCTGGCTGCGCAACAGGTTTTCTGCCACTCTTGTGGGTAATGAGAAAACCTGGCAGAGGCGTGCCCAAGGGATGGCACCGCCCTCGGCCTTCCTCCCTCCCTCCCTAGGAGCATGGCCAGAGAACTGGCTGCTTGTGGAGGGGGATGTGAGCAGACCGCCGTCGGCCTCATCTCCCAGTGCCCCTTGTGGCCACGGGTGCCAACACCCTTTCCTGGGGCCTCAGGTTGCCATGATGGCTCTCCTGGCTCCCTGCCCCTCCCCCCATGGGCACATCCCTTCCTCCTCTCACATCTTTGCTTGGACTTGCCTGGCTGTGACTGCTCTGGGAGCAGGGGTGGTGGGTGCACAGTTTGGGTTCCACAAGGCGCCTGGGTTGAACAGCTCCCAGAGAGCCTGGATTGGAGAAGACAACTGCACCCACAGCTGTGTTCTCCAGGACCCAGAATGCTTAGCTGTTAGAACATGGGGTGGCTGCTGTTGGGCTGTGGGTTGCCATTTTGGGTTGGTGTAATTTTTGCTCTTTCAGCTACTGAGTTGCCTCGACATAGGTCATGAATTGGCTTTTTTTTTTTTTTTTTTTTAAGACAGAATCTTGCTCTGTTGCCCAGGCTGGAGTGCGGTGGCTCACTGCAACCTCCACCTCCCAGGGTCAAGGAATTCTCATGTCTCAGCCTCCTGAGTAGCTGGGACTACAGGTGTGCGTCACCATACCCAGCTAATTTTTGTATTTTTAGTACAGATGGGGTTTCACCATGTTGGCCAGGCTGGTCTTGAACTCCTCAGGTGATCTGCCCACCTCAGTCCCCCAAAGTGCTGAGATTATAGGCATGAGGCACTGAACTTGGCCCTGAATTGTTTTAAAAATTATGGTAAAATAAATAAAATTGACCCTCTGAACCATTTTTAGGTGTACAGTTCAGTAGCATTAAGTGCATTCATTCATACTGTTGTGGAACCACCATGACCATCCATCTCCAGAACTTTTCATCTTCCCAAACTGAAACTGTACTCATTAAATAATAACTCCCATTCCCCCTTCCACCGGCCCCTGGCAACCCCCCTTCTAGATTTTGTCTCCATGATTTTGACCACCCTAGGTACCTCCTATAAGTGGAATCATGCAGTGTCTGTCTGTCCATGTCTGGCTTATTTCACGTGGCATAACGTCCTCGGGTTTCATCTGTATTGTAGCTTGTGGCAGAACTTCCTTCCTCTTTAAGGCTGTCTGTATTGCTTTTGAGTAGTTTATACAAGTATAAACAGTACAAAATACGGAAATCTCGAGATCACTATCTTCTTCAAACTCTACTCTTCTTACCTCCAGCGGGGCACAGAAACTCAGGTGTTCCCCCAGGTAGCATGAAGCAGCCCCTTCATTTCCGCAGCTTCTCCTCCCTGGGGCAGCAGGAGTACGGTCACCCTCCTTCCAGTGAGCTCCCTCTTCCTAGTTCAAAGCTCTGTGACATGTGGCCTCAGTGGGAGGGGAGTGGAGCACGTTATTGTCTCACCCGTCCCCTGGGGCTGGAGAGTGCTTGTATGTTCCTCGCCCCAGGCCCCAGAGCTCTGGCCAGCCTTCCTCGAAAGCTCCCAGGATCCAGGGACTATGCTGCTCCCCACGCCCTCTGCTCTGCCTCTGGGTCTTCTCCACAGTGCCCCGAGGGGCAAGGGGCTCTGAGGGCTGAAGCCAGAATTTGGGAAGGGTCAGGAATTCGAAAATACCAAGACAGGAGGCAGTGGAGGTGCTTTTTTTTTTTAATCAACTTTTATTTTAAGTTCCAGGGTACATGTGCAGGATGTACATAGGTAAACATGTGTTACACAGGCAAACGTGTGCCATGGTGCATGGTGGTTTGCTGCACAGATCAACCCATCACTTAGGTATTAAGCCCAGCATCCATTAGCTCCTTTTTTTTTTTTTTCCTGAGATGGAGTTTTGCTCTTGTTGCCCAGGCTGGAGTGTAATGGTACAATCTCGGCTCACTGCAACCTCTGCCTCCCAGGTTCAAGCGATTCTCCTGCCTCAGCCTCCCAAGTAGCTGGGATTACAGGAATATGCCACCACGCCCAGCTACTTTTTTGTATTTAGTAGAAACGGGGTTTCACCATGTCGGCCAGGCTGGTCTGGAACTCCTGACCTCAGGTGATCCACCTGCCTCGGCCTTGCAAAGTGCTGGGATTACAGGCATGAGCCACCGCGCCCAGCCCATTAGTTACTTCTTAAAAGGATCTTTCTTCCAATGCAGCTGTGGATCCAGTGAGAAGTAGGGTTTACTTCAGACACCCACCAACTGACACCATTTCTCATCTCCTTCCTCCTTCGGTGAAATCAGCCTCAGACTTGCACCCACCCTAGAGCGTCTTTGATTCCAACAGTATCTCACAAATATTGCAATGCACACACACCACTGGGACTCGGTTATGATGCAGATGATTCTATTTTAGTTGGTCTTTGTGGGGCCTGGATCCTGCAATTCTAACCAGCTGCCAGGTGATATCCACTTTGTGGACAAGGCTTAGGAATTCCTGGCTCCCATTTCAGACCTATTGCATCTCAATTTCTTGGAGGAAGGCTGGTCGGCTCCCCCAGGGCACGCTGCACTGTGATGAGTTAATGCCTGGGTTTAGAGGCTGGTCCTCCATGGGGCAGCTGAATGGTACTGCCGCCCTGGCTTAGATATTCACTCCCTAGGGTTGAAGCTGTGTCCAGGGGGGTGAGTCACCATAGGAAAACCAGAGGTCTCCTTCTTCCTACTATCAACAGCATCCTCAACTGCCAATGGAGAGCCAGCTGTGTGCAGAGGTTGCCAAGATTACAGGGGCTCAAAGGTGCTGGCCCTGCTTCTAGAACATCCCTGACTGGCTGGGGCGCCACCGGGGCTAAAAGAGCTGAAGGAGCAGAGGATCTGAAGGTCATTGTCTTACTTTTTTCTTTTTTTTAGACGGAGTCTTGCTCCGTCGCCCAGGCTAGATTGCAGTGGCACGATCTCGGCTCACTACAAGCTGTGCCTCCCGGGTTCACGCCATTCTCCTGCCTCAGCCTCCCAAGTAGCTGGGACTACAGGTGCCCGCCACCACGCCTGGCTAATTTTTTGTATTTTCAGTAGAGACGAGGTTTCACCATGTTAGCCAGGATGGTCTTGATCTCCTGACCTTGTGATCCGCCTGCCTCGGCCTCCCAAAGTACAGGGATTACAGGCGTGGGTCACCACACCCGGCCCATTGTCTTACTTCAAAAGTGAAAAGCCAGTGTCCCCTTCAGGGAGGACCCCCACAACTCAGCCCAGAGCCGGCTGCTGGGGTATGTTCACCCACCCAGTTCCCTACAGGTGTCTCATCTTGCCCTCTGTCCACCATGGGTCCCAGCGCTCAGCTGAAAACTGCCCTCAGCTTCCAATCTTGACTATAACAAAATTTAAGGTTCAGGGAACTAAAAGTAAATTATGTTCTCCAGCTCCCTCACACCCAGGTGAGTCAATCACTTTTGCAACGTTAACCTGCTCATTTCCTGTCATTCTGGTAGCTCTCTGGGGATTAAGATAACGCTAAGGTAAGCATGCTGTTAGGTTACTGAATTCCAGGAAAGTCACAGGCAGGCAGGATGGCCTTCTTCTCTCCGTTACACAAAGGGGGAACTAAGGTTCAGCGAGATGACCCGCGCCATGTCGGGGACTAGTCAGTGGCAGAGCTGGACTCAACCCCACGTCTGCTGGCTCCCAGCCTGACTTTCTTCCCACCATCCTTAGCTCTTTGCTTAAACATTTACTCCCTGGTGCTGGGGATGTGGCTATTTAGAAGGGGTGGTTTTACCAGACAGTTTTTGGGAGGTCACAGAAACCCTTGTTTCTAAAAAGGCCCTGTGGTCTCCAACAGCCACCCCTCAGCCAAGCTGCTGGCTGCACGGTCTGCTGCTTGCTGTCTCACCTGGCTCTGCGTTTTGCTTTCCTTCCTCACTGAGCAGACTCTGGCTCCTGCTACTACTCCCCCAACTGTCCTCCACCCACCTTTGCCCTCCTAGGGGGAGGCTCGAATGGTTACACCCGGATCCTCGTTGCTTGGCGAGGCCCACATCGTCACTACACAGGCAGGGGGCTCCCAGACCCACTGCCTCACCTGGACCACGCCCTCCTCAGCTGAGGCTCCTCCATTCCATTGCCCCGGAGGAGCCGACCGTGCCAGGGTCAGCTCAGCCGTGTTCCTGCTCCGGCCCAGCTGGTACACAGGATCCCCTCCCATCAGCAGCACTGGGCTTCAGATACACCACGGGTGCTGCTTCCTTAGATCATCCCAGACAGCCCGATGCCCCGAGCTGGCCTGCAGCCACAAGAGCAGCCCCAGAGCTCCAGCTCAAAGCCCACAGGGGCTGCCTCCATTTCCGGCAACACTCAGCAGAGGCAAGGATGGGGCTGGGAGTCAGGCGAACCTAGATCCTGAGCCCACCTCCCCAGTGGCTTGCCCTGTGCCTTGGGCTAGAGCCCCGATTTCATTTCTAAAAATGTGGTCCTATAACCTGCCCCCTTGGAGTCACTATCATCGCTATTGGCTGTGGTCGTGAATGTAGGTCCTTGCACACAGGGTTGCTCAAACATTGTTCCATCCCTCCTTTTTCTAGCCAACCGAGCAGCTCAAGATCAGGGAAACCGTGCATTTAGGGCAAGATCATTAATCATCACAGTGTAAACGCAATCCTTAGCTTGTGCTAAAGCTCTTTCCAGGAGAAGGAGGACGTGAATATAAATGAGAACCTGCACATTTACCTAAAACTCAGCCCTGCTATACCATCCCCCAAGATGGAGAGAAAACCTGAAGTTCAGCAGTTCAGCAAGGGGCACCCACAGAGCACGGGTGGAGGGCCACGGGCCAGACACAAGCTTGAATGGAAACTGTTTCAGGCCGGGTTTTACGGTCTTCATCTGGTTCAATAAGAAATCCTTGTGCAACTGGCCGAGTCAATATTTTATTAAAAAACGCATAAACGTGTACAATGGTAACAAAGGCAGAGACGGAGAGGAGACGCGAGATCTCCTTAGGGACAGGCTAACCACATAGTGTTTCTACAGGCACGCCTCGCTTCAGGAAAGAGGGTATCTCTAAGACTGGACTGACAAGCTAGATAAATTAGGAGGGGGCTTTGTTTCTTAAGGCGTTTCACTCCCCGCTGAGGAGTGAAGTAGAAGGGATTTAGGCAGGAGTATTCACAAACCCCTCCAGCTGTGCTAAGTGGGGTTCATCAGTACCTGAGGTGGTTCTAGAAGCAGGAAGGCAGAAAACAGATTTCCCTGGAGGCTGCTTTCCTTTTCCAGAAGGGGAGGAATATTCTCCCTGAAAGGCTGGAGGAAGAGTTTCCGGCTGGCTCAGGAGCTCTGGGAGCTGGCTTCCGGGGAGAGCAGGAAGAGGGGGCAGGCCTTTCCTGGTTCCCACCAGCCTGACAGGACTTTGGCACAGGAACACAGGTCCACAGGCCTCGCCTGGAGTACACGTCCTCTTTGCAAAGCTCTGAGGGGCCCAGGGGTTGTGGCCTCATCAGACAGCTGCATCTTGGGAAGGAAATGGCAAAGTCAGGACAGCTTGCCAGGGATGTGGCCCACCCACAAGCCACACTCCACAGGTTTGACTCCAAGTTCTGCACCTCTGTCCTCTACCCAGCGCCGACTTTCACTGAGATGATTCTATTTTTTAAAAATACATTTCCAAACAAGAAAAAAACTTCGGTAGCACAGAGGAGACTCCCATCCCCACGCCCCACACCTCAGTCTTACCTCAGCAGTAACCTCCATAAGCCCTTTAGTTGTTTCTTTTGGTGATTCTTCCATAATTTAAAAACCGACTTATACCAGTATTTATAGATTTATCCTGTTAGACATCACCTATTAACTTCTTTTCCCCCCTACATTCTCTACTTTTAAAAATCATTCTTTTTTGTCTTAAACAGCTTTACTGGGATATTTTAATAATTCATATACCATACAATTCTCTCATCTAAAGTGTTTTTCAGTATATTCACAGGACTGCGGCAACCACAATTTTAGAACCTTTGCATCACCTCAAAAAGAAACCTCATCCTCATTAGCAGTCACCCCTGAGTCCCCTCCCCCAAGCCCCAGGCTGCTGGAGGTCTACTTTCTGTCTCTATGCATCTGCCTGTTCTAGACAATTTTTATTAGAGAAATCCTACACTCCATGGGCTTAGTGTAGGATTCCATGAGTAATGCCCTCAAACAGGAGGCAAGTTAAATAAACTGCCCAGTCATGCCATGGACTTAATGCTGCAACCCACGGAGCCACTAAGAATTCCTAATGATGCTGGGAAAATGTTTGATAGGTGGCTAAGGAGGAGAAAAAACAGGTTATGAAACAGCACATGAAGTTTGATCCTTTTAATAAAAGCAACAGATACGTATTTTTTCAGAGAGAAAATACCGAAAGGATAGACACTCAGTGCTACTTCTGGGTAGTGTGATGACAGATGGCTTTTTCTTAATTTTTTAAAATACATTTTTTTTTTTAGAGACAGAGTCTCACTATGTTGCTCAGGCTGGTCTCAAACTCCTGGGCTCAGGTGATCCTCTTGCCTCAGCCACCTGAGTAGCCGATACTATAGGTACACACCGCTGTCCCTGGCTCAGACGGTTTCTATTAAAAATATGTTTTTATCTGTATTTTCTAAAAACCTACATTTTATTTTTGTCATTAGAAAACTTAAGAAAAAGCTGGCTGGGTGCGGTGGTTCATGTCTACAATCCCAGCACTTTCAGAGGCTGAGGTGGGAGGACTGCTTGAGCCCAGGAGTTTGAGACCAGCCTGGGCAACATGGTTGAGACTCCATGTCTTAAAAAAAAAAAAAAAAAAAATTGAAATTAGGCATGGTGATGCTGCACACATGTAGTTCCAGGTACTCACGAGGCTGAGGTTGAAGGATCACTTGAGCCTGGGAGGCAGAGGCTGCAGTGAGCTCTGATCGCACCACTGCACCAGCCTGGACAACAGGGCAAAACCCAATCTCAAAAAAAAAAAAAAAAGAAAAAGAAAAGTAAAGAAAGAGAAAGCAAGAAAGCAAGCAAGCAAGCAAGAGAAAAAAGCTTGGCTACCCGAGGCTGAAATGCTAGGGCATCCTTGGATGTGTGGAGATGGGCATGTGAGGGGAGATTCTGGGGCCACATCTCCCCCTTTGCCGGCCCCTGTGCTCTAATACTACTTCTAAAGTCCCCTTGGGACACAGCCTTCTTAACAGCAGCATTTGTCCCTATGGGTGAAGTCAAGAACAAGCCATCCCCCTGTTCCTGAGAGATCCTCTGTGCACAGATAACCAGAACTCACCTGTGGACTGGGTTACACACGAGATCTTGTAGGACAGCCATATGCTTGCCATGCAGAGGAAGGTGGCCATGAAACCAAAGATCTGCAGTGGAGAGAGGGGAGAGGAAGTTCACGGGCCGTAGGGCCAATTACTCGGGCTATCCTGTCTGCTTCTCATCTCTGCGCTTGTTCCCTTCATGCCTCTGGCCAGAAAGGAGCTTGGAGAGTCATCTAACCCAACCACCTCATCCTGGATCAGGTGCAGAGAGGAAGCTCCAAGAGGCCTGGCCACTGGCCCCCGTCCCCCAGGTTGGGCCAGGTTAGGGCTGGCAGCCAGGCCTCTAGGTCTTTTGGCAGCCTCAGTGCCTGGTTTGGGTTTACATTTACAAGAGAGCTGGGGCTAAGCCAATGGACTTGGATTATCCTAGACCAGTAGAGAAGAAAAGGGTGAAATTTTAATTTGGGCTTAAAAAATCTGAACGTTCACATGATTTGTGGTGTAGTGGCATTGTTCGCATTTCATCTGTAATGGTTTTCTGTTCCGTTCTGGCTTTACAGCCATATAAGAGCCAGAAGCCGAGGCCTTTACATCTAGGTTTATGTTTGTACATATTAAACAATATTAGACTAAACTAAGTTAAGGCAGCACCCTTTCCCTTTCTCAGGGTCATCCGGCACTCAAGTGTGAGGAAGGCTGACCTAGTCCAGCCCCCTCACTTGCAGATGAGATTCGGGTGCTGGGAGAGGAAGAGCGCCTGTGGGCAGGCTCATCAAATGGTCGAGGGAGAGGCAGTAGCTTCTTCTGGAATCTCTGGGCTTTGAAGCCTGCAGCTGTTTTCCTTGCTTGTGAACAACACTGGGAGCTGCAGTGGTGAAAACTTACTGACCACTTTACTACATCCCTACCAGGGTGCGAGGCTCTGTGGGTGTATTCATTCCTTTAACCCTCACAACTCAGCTGGGCGGGAGCTACGATTACCCACCCCTGCTCCTCCATTTCACAACTAAAGAAACAGAGGTACAGGCAGTCAACTATTTTGCCAAAGGCCACAGAGCCAGCAAGGGCCAGATATGGGATGGGAGCCCAGGAAGCCTGACTCCAGAGTCTGTGCTCTGCAGTACCCGGTGCCTAGGTATTCTCGGACACACGCAACGGCCTCCACTTCACTACACCACCACTGGTGTCCGGTGAGAATGGCACAGGGGCAGCTAAAGGGTAGGATTTTCAACAAGGTTTGGTTTTCTTTTCAAGCCCAGATGCTGCTTTACATAAATAGCTGCCCCCACTTCTTCCCTGGGTTCCTTTTCCTGGGCTCCTTTTGTACCAGTTGTCTGCAGCACATAATTAGCCTATTAAGAGCCTGTCCCGGCCTCTCATTGTCTGTTCTGCACAATTAGCACATTATATACCATCCCAGTCTCCAAGTGTCTGCATTGCATAATTGAACAGTTTATTATACGCTACAGAATGCTATTCTAGACTACAATGCCTTGTTTGCTAATTGTTTCATGTGTCTTGTCTCCTAAGTTAGATGACCACTTTCTTATAAGCAGGGACCATATTTGAAAAATTTCTTCTAACTTCCTCATAGCCCAGGTTTGGTCCTAGGCACAAAACAGCATATGATGAATGTTAGCTATAGACATTCCAGGGCTAAACAGTTACGTGCAACCTGAATTACCAAACACAGTGGGAATCTCCCCAAGTGGGCCCGGAAACACAGTGGGCACAGGTCTCCTGCGTGCCTCTTCCAGCACCCTGCACTGTAGCTGGGCAGGTGTTAAGCTGCAGGGGGCAACCATCCCTCTCTTCAGAGAGGGCAGAGAGAGGAGGCAGAAGGGTGGGGCGGTGGGCTGTGGGAGGGCCATGTGGAGCATCAGTGTTGGGAGGTTTGGCCACCCTCTACAGTGACCTTCTGCCCCCATGCTGACCTTCAGAGGACAGACTCCATCCCTCAGTGGAATTCCAGGAGCCAACCCACTCCCAGGCCAAAGTCTGGAAAGTTTTGGTAATATGTGTAAGTGAAAGACAATGAATGTCACATACAGAAAGAGCTTTTCTTTTTCTCTTTTTCTTTTTTTAAGACACGGGGTCTCAGTATGTTGTCCAGGCCAGACTCGAACTCCCGGGTACAAGCATTCCTCCCGAGCGCCTGGGACTACAGGTGCATGCTACCACATCTGGCTTCAGAGAGCTTTTCGTAAAACTCATTTTTAAAATCTTGTCTACTCATCAGTGAAGCCAATCAGTGTTGGCCCACAGGTCACTGAACTATAAACAGCTAAATCAGAAATCAGATGACAGGAATCTATGACTCTTTAAAAAATAGTATATACATCTGTATGTATATACATATATATGTATGTATATATCTCACAGGACTGTATTTCTGTATATTTCCATCTGCTTCTATTTATGGCTATCAGATGGATCAATTTTTGCCTCTGAAAGATACAGGAGTATTATTTCCTGGCCTGCATACTGTTAAAAATCAGGAATGGCAAAGCTCAGGCTCATGGCATGTATCTCTAACTGATCACAGTACATTTCCCACTGGGCCCAAAAGAGGCCCCAGAATCTGTCTCCGCACAGTGTTGAGGCAGCCAACGAGCAAACGATCAGAGTGGGTGTGTGAATTAAAACCCGCTTGGCCCCCTGATTTCAGTAGTGGCTGTAAGAGAGAGAGGCCTGGGCTGCTGGGGCTCTGTGAATTTGCCGGCAGCCCTGACAATCCACCTTCTGGGACTGGACGCCTCTGCTTAAGGCTCTTTGAAGAGAGCTGATGACTGGATCAAGGTAGGTGTTGATTCTATGAAAGGAATGCCCCAGAAACCAAACCCTTCTCTTCCCCCATCAGGAAGAAAATGAGCATTTTAAATATGAATTCATTCCTAAAGGCTCCCCAAAACGTCCTCACCGCTCCGGCTACCAGTCCGCTCTGATTGTAACTCTTGGAAGCTGCCACGATGGAGGCGATGAGGAGGAGCAGGGTACCGATTAAATAGTGCAGAAGTTCCTGGGGGCAGAAACAAAGCAAAGGAGTGGGTAGGGTGGTCCATTCCTGGTTCGGGAAGAGCAACTGGGCATCAGAAGAGATGAAAAGAAAGGGAGACAGTGACGCTTCCTCTTCTCCCTTGCAACACGCAGATGGGATGAGCAATGCAGCTCGCAGGCAGCCAACGTGGGGGCTGAACAGGAAGAGGCCAAGCAAGTCAGAAGTGATGCCGGGCAGGTGGGAAGGGAAGAGGACAGAGAGAAAGGAAGCTTCCGGTGTGAGCAGAGATAGCCACTAAGGACTCCTCTACTCCTGAGAGCAATGTGTGGACAGTGCCTTCACCTCTGGCTAAAGCTACTAAAAGGCAAACGAGCTTCTTGCAACTTCCTGGCTGGAGAGTTTAAAGAAAGCTCCAGCTCTGAGAAGCACAGTGCCTTAAAGAGATATTTGCCTTTCTCTTCTGCTTCAGAGGAAGTTCTGGGCTAACAATATGCTGGTCTCGTGTGACTGACTGGAGTGTCTGCCCACTATGTGAACGGCCCCGAGTGTGGACCTGAGAGGTGTTCATTCCCAGGGGCCTGTCAGACTCAGACTCTAGAATGAGGTCAGTGGCACTTCCGTGACGTGCCTGTGGATGTGTGGTGGCAGCTGGTTTTCTCACTCCTGAGCCTTCCTGCCCCCTCCTTTTTTTTTTTTTTCAGTCGTTCCCTCTTCTCTTTTCTCCAGAAGAGTGCCCTCCCAGCCAAGCTCTGCCGATGAATCCACTGGTGGGACTAGTTCCACCTCTGCTTCTTGCCTTGGCCCATGGGCTGTGTATCTCCACCCCACTCACTCATCATGATTAATCAGCATCCTTGCAGGCCCTGGATGAGACCAGGCCTTTCAGTAGCGAGGGAAAGCTTCCGCCTCACCCTCTCTCTTCCCCATTAAACATCAGATCAGAGAAGAACTGAGGCTGGCGGCCACTTCCAGTGCTTGCCCTGAATCCAGGGTGCATCCATTTTCAGTTGTCTTCAATGAGAATTTAGAAATCATTCCTTCATGAAGTTTTGTCCCTTAGGGCAGGCAGCTATTAAATTTTGGAAAAGCATTCCAATTTAAAGCTGTAGCTCCTCTCAAAGCTATGTAAAATCAAAGACCCTGGTTTCTCCCTTAGTGACTAGAAAGGAATATCACAAGATAGATCACAGAGATTTTAACTAAAGAGCAGATGAGTAACTGCAAGTTCCCCACCTCCAAGATTCTCACCTATTAAGACAGAGGAGGATGACACGGGGCAGAGAAAACCTACTTGAGAGAATCCTAACCGGAAGTACCTGCACAGTATCTCAACCAGAAATGTGTGGCTCAGTCTGTCCTTCCAACTTTCACTCCCCACGCAGCCCACTCTTGTGCTTGTCGCTGAGCTTCTGTTCTCTCCTTTGCTTGTTCAGTATCTGCATCAGGTAAGCCCCGGAGGAATTTGTTTTCAAAAGAAGCAGAAAAAATGCCATAGCTTTGAAAGGGTCCTTAGAACTTAGAAACACAAAGGGAATTTCTCTTAAGATAACAGTGGGTAATATGTTAAATGTGAACAATTAAACAATCTAATCAAGATGCAGAGGTGGTCAGATTGGATTAAAAAAACAAAGCAAAACAAGATATAACTACAGTATGTGCTGTCTATGGGACAGAGACTTTATATTCAAAGATAAGGATATGGCATGCAAATGACAACCAAAAGAAAGCCGGGGTATCTGTACTGCATCAGACAAAATAGAATCGAACACAAAAAAAGTTACTAGAAATAAAGAGGGACATTTTATAATAATGAAAAGCTGAATCCATAGGGAAGATATAACAATTATAAACATATATACACCTAATAAAAGAGCCAAAACACATGAAGGGAAAAATGAAAAAAATGAAAGAGAAAAACAGACAATTCAAAAATAATAGTTGCAGAATTCAATATCCCTCCTTTCAGCAATGTATAGAACAACCAGGAAGACGGTCAACAAGGAAACAGAAGATTCAAACACCACCATAAAATGACCAGACCTAAAAATCCTGTATAAAAACTCTATCCAACAAAAGTATAATATGCAAATGTACAACGTATAAAAGTACATCCTTCTCAGATGTACACAGAACGTTGTCCAGGATAGACCACATATCAGACCATAAAACAAACTTCAATAAAGGTAGAAGGACTACAAAATATGTTCTCTGAACACAATGGAATCAAATTAGAAATCAAGAGCAAAGGGAAATCAGGGAAATATATAGAGATTAAACAACATATTCCTTTTTTTTTTTTTTGAGACGGAGTCTCGCTCTGTCGCCCAGGCTGGAGTGCAGTGGCCCCATCTCGGCTCACTACAAGCTCCGCCCCCCAGGTTCCCGCCATTCTCCTGCCTCAGCCTCCCGAGTAGCTGGGACTACAGGCGCCCGCCACCTCACCCGGCTAGTTTTTTTTGTATTTTTTAGTAGAGACGGGGTTTCACCGTGTTAGCCAGGATGGTCTCGATCTCCTGACCTCGTGATCCGCCCGTCTCGGCCTCCCAAAGTGCTGGGATTACAGGCTTGAGCCACCACGCCCGGCCAACATATTCCTAAATAATGAATGGATCAAAGAAAAAAAATCATAAGAGAAATTAGAAAATACCTGGAGATGAATGAAAATGAAGATATAATATACCAAAATTATACAAGTAAAACAATTACAAGTAAAACAATTACCAGGGGGAGATTTATAGCTGTAAATGCCAATATTAAAGGAGAAGGAAGGTCTCAAATTAGATGATGACCTTCCACATCATCTTAATCTGTTTTGCATTGTTTTAATAAAGGAATACCCACAGCTGGGTAATAAATAAAGAAAAGATGTTTATTTGGCTCACGGTTCTGCAGGCTGTATAAGAAGCATGGCACCTGCATCTGCTTCTGGTGAGGGCTTCAGGGAGCTTCTATTTCCTGAAGCAAAGGTGAAGGTGAGCAGGCATCACACAGCAAGAGGAAGGAAGCCAGAGAGAGAGGGGAAAAAGGTGCCAGCCTCTCTTTAACAATCAGTTCTCATGGGAACTAACAGAGCAAGAACTCACTTATTACCACTAGAACAGCACCAAGTCATTCATAAGGGATCTGCCCCCATGATCCAAACACCTCCCACTAGGCCCTACCTCCAATACTGGGAATCAAATTTTAACATGAGATTTGGAGGGGACAGATATCCAAACTATATTATACATTAAGACATTAGGAAAAGAAAATCAAACTAAACCTAAGGCAAGCAGAAGAAAGAAAATAATAAAGATTAAAGCAAAATTTATTAAGGTAATAGGAAAACAATTAAAAAAATCAATGAAACCAAAAACTGGTTCTTGAAAAGATCAACAAGATTGACAAATCTTTAGCTAGACTGATCAGAGAAAGAGAGAGAGAGAGAAGATGCAAATGAAAGAGGAAACATTACTACTGCACTTACAGAAATAAAAAGGATATAATAAATACAATAAATAATTGCATGCCAATAAATTCAATGACTTAGATGAAATGGACAAATTCCTAGACATATATACTACTAAAATTGACTCTAGAATAAATGACACAATCTGAAAAGATGGTAAAATTAGAGTTTGAATTAACAATAAAAAAAATTACCCACAAGAAAAACCCAGACCCAGATGGTGCCACTGCTGAATTCTACCAAATATTTAAGGAATAATTAATACCAATTCTGCACAAACTCTTTCAAAAGATAAAAGAGGAGGGAATATTTCCTAAATTATTCTGTGAGGCCAGTATTACCTTGATACCACAACCAGATGGACATCAGAAAAAAAGAGAACTACAGACCAATATCTCTTTTAAATACAGATGCAAAAAATCCTCAACAAAATATTAGCAAACTGAACATACTAGCATATAAAATGGGTTATACATTACGGCCAAATGGAATTCACCCCAGGAATGCAAGGTTCGTTCAACATATACAAACAAATCAGGCCAGGTGTGAGGGCTCATGCCTGTAATCCCCACACTTTTGGAGGCTGAGGAAGGAGGATCACTTGAGCCCAGGAGTTCAAGACCAGCCTGGGCAACATAAGGAGACCTCATCTCTACCAAAAACAAACAAAAAATTAGCCAGGCATGGTGGTGCACACCTGTGGTCCCAGCTACTCAGGAGGCTGAGGTGGGAGGATCGCTTGAGCCTGAGAAATAAAGGCTGCAGTGAGCCGTAATTATACCACTGCACTCCAGCCTGGATGACAGACCAAGATCCTGTTTAAAAAAAACAGAAACAAAAAAACGAAAAACAATGTAAGACACCATATTAATAATGGGAGAAAAACTCAGCACCTCAGTAGATATGGAAAAAGCATTTGACAAAATCTAGGACTCTTTTATGATAAAAACACTCAACAAAGTAGTACTAGAAGGGAACTTCCTCAACTTGATAAAGGGCTTCTACAAAACACTCACACCCAATGTTATGTTTAGTGATGAAAGAAGGAATGCTTTCCTCCTAACATCAGGAAAAAGATAATGATGGCTGCTCTGCCATTTCTATTCAATATTTGTCTAATTTATTCAACTAATTTCTTGCAATAAAGCAAGACAATGTTATGGCATCCAGATTATAAAGGAAGAAGTAAAAATATCTCTATTTGCAGATCCTGTTTATAGAATATCCTATGGAATCCACTAAAAATATATTAGAAAAATATATTAGAACTACTAAGTAGTTTAGCACAGTTGAGGACACAAATCAATATGCAAAAAGTAACTGGACTCCTGTGCACTTGCAATGAACAATCTGGAAATAAAATTAGGAAAAAAATCCATTTAAAATAGCATCAAAAAGAATAAAATACTTTGACACAAATTTAATTTTAAAAGTTCAGGCCAGGCACAGTGGCTCATGCCTGTAGTCCCAGTATCTTGGGAGGCTGAGGCAAGAGGATTGCTTGAGCCCAGGAGTTTGAGGATGCAGGGAGCTATGATCTTGCCACTGCACTCCAGTCTGGGTAACAGCAAGATCCTGTTTCAAACAAAACACAAAAAACACTTTTACTCTGAAAACTACAAAACATTGAAAGAAATAAAAGATTATCTTAAAAAATGGAAAAACTTCCCATGTTCATGGATCGTAAGACTTAATATTATTAGGAGAGCAATATTCTCCAAATTGATCTATGGATTCAACATAATTCCTATTATAATCCCAGCTGATTTTTGCAGAAATTGAAAACCTGATTCTAAAATTCATATGGAATTGTAATGTTCCAAATCAATCCTAAAAAAGAAGAACAAATTGGGAGGCTGCATATTTCCTAGTTTTACAACTTACGACAAGGCTACAGTAACCAAAATAGTGTGATAATGGCATAAAGATAGACATATGGATCAATGGAATAGAATTGAGAGTCCAGAAATAAATCCATGTATTTAATGTTCAACTGATTTCAACAAGGGTGCTAATACCATTCAATGGGGGAAAGAATAGTCTTTTCAACATATGGTGTTGGGATAATTCGATATCTACATGCAACAGAATGAAATGAATCTTTACCTCACACCCTATGCAAAAAACATTAACTCAAAATGGATCAAATATTTAAATATATGAACTAAAACTATAAAACTCTTGGAAGAAAACATAGAAGTACATTTTCACAATTTGAATTTGGCAATGGCTTCTTATATATAAGAAAAGCGTGAGCTAAAAAAAATAGATAAACTGAATTTATCAAAATTAAAAACTTGTGCTTTAAAGGACACCATCAAAAAAGTGAAAAACAACAGAACGGGAGAAAATATTTTCAAGTCATATAGCTGATAAGGGACTTTTATCCAGACTCTAGGAAGAATTCTCACAACTCAATAATGAAAAAACAAATAACCTAATTAAAAAATAGGCAAAGGACTCAAATAGACATTTCTTCAAAGAAAATATACAAATGGCCAAAAGCACATGAAAAGATGATTAACATCATTACTCACTGGAGAACCGAAAATCAAAACCACAGGAAATAACACTTTACACTCACTGGAATGGCTGGAATCAGACAGTCAGATAATAAGTGTTGGCAAGGATGTGGTGAAATTGGAACCTTCATACACTCCTGGTGGGAATGTAAAAGTGCAGCCACTCTGGCACACAGTCTGGCAGTTCCTCAAACAATTAAACACAAAGCAACCATATGACTCAGCAATTCCACTCCTAGATATATACCAAAGAAAAATGAAAATATGTCATTTTTCTTACATATGAATGTTCATAGCAGCATTATTCATAATAGCCAAAAGGTAAAAACAACCTAAAGGTCCACTGATGATGAATGAAAAACAGAATGCAGTCTGGTCTATCCACACAATGGAATACTATTTGGTTATAAAAAGGGCTGGCATGGTGGCTCATGCCTGTAATCCTAGCACTTCGGGAGGCCAAGGTGGGAGGATTGTTTAAGGCCAGGAGTTTGAGACTGGCCTGGAAAACACAGTGAAACCTCATCTCTGTAAAAAATGCAAAAACTAGCCAGGTGTGGTGGCATGCACCTGTAGTCCCAGCTACTTGGGAGGCTGAGGTGGGAAGATCACTTGAGCCTGGGAGGTTGAGGCTACAGTGAGTCGTGGTCACGTCACTGCACTCTAGCCTGGTGACAGAGTGAGACCCTGTCTCTAAAAAGAAAAAAAGGAATGAAATAGTGATACATGCTACAACATGGATGAACCATGAAAACATTCTGCTAAGTGGAAGATGCCAGTTACAAAAGACCACAAATACAATTCCATTTACATGAAATGTCCAGAGTAGAAAAATTTTAGAGACAGAAGATAAGTGATTGCTTAGGACCGGAGGGATGAGTGTTAGGGTGGTGACAGCCAAAACATATGGAATTTCTTTCTGAAATGATGAAAATGTTCTAAAGATGACTGTAGTAATGGTCGTACAACTCTGGAAATATACTAAACTCCATTGAATTGTACCCTTGAAATGGGTGAACAACACAGCATGCGAACTGCATCTCAATGAAACTTAAAAAAATAATACAGTGGGAAGAAAAAGTCTGGCAACTTCTGACTGTCTCTTCAGCCCCTACTAGTCCCTTTTAGCCAGAAAATCTTATCATTCGATCCTCACAACAGCATCAATACCCTTCCTTCCATGTTCCTTTTCTCAACTCATACACCCACAGCCATTCTCTGTTGCTTGAGAAAATAAGCATGAGGCAATAGTCACAGCCTTCTTGTAGCTGGAAAGTGAGTTTTAAAAACCAGCAGGACATCAGGCAGAGGTGTTCACCAAACAATAGGAAATTCAGGGCAGAGGCAGCAAAGAATGGTTAAAGAGGTGAGATGGGCAGACGGGAAAAACTCCGTCAGGTCTCAGTATGCCAGCTAACATCCTGACTTGTGCATGAGGAGGACAGGGCCAGGCCACTCTCTTACCGACAAGGGCCAGCTGATACAGGTGAGCACGCGGTAGAAGCGGAACAGGTGGACCAGGTAAAAGGCGAGGATCATTATCAAGTCGCAAATGGTGACCACTTCAAAGTAGCTGTAGGCGCTGTAGTTGGTCCACGGGGAGCTCCGCACGCAGATGAAGGCAATCAGCAGGGTGACCTGCCATATAAATAGAGACATCAGAGAAATGCTTGCCCAAGACGGGCACCCAGGGAATAAACAATGGAAAACAAACCAAGCATCCCCCGGCAGTCCCAAATTGAAGAACTGCTATTAATACAACTCAGATTATTTCCACACAAACTGGCTGGAAGGTTGGAAGGTGCAACTTCATGTGGTACACACTTTGAAAACTACACGCTGGCTGTGAACACTGCTGACGGCAGAGACTGACTTTGTCCTCTCTGAAGTTCGTTAGATTGTGCTGGCAGGAAGCCCCCTCAGAAGAAGCAGGAAAACAGTAAAATATAAAAGCAGAACCATCCCTTTCATCCGCTGGATATCCACAGAGCAAAGAAGACAGCGTGATGGTGACCTGGGGTTTACACATTAGGTCCAATTGTATGAAGTTGCCAATATTTGATGGTTTTTGACCTACAAAGATGGCAATTCATACCTTACAGCTATCAACTGACAGATAACAAGTTACCATTTACTGATATCTGACGTACATGATCTCACTAAGGCCATGCAGAACCCTGTCAGGTAGAAAAAAATCATCCCCGTGTTCATAAGGGTAGACTGAGGCATGCAGGTTCAATCTCAGTCCAAGGCTATCTGGCTTGTAAGCAGGAGAAGTGGGATTTGAATCTAGATCTGTCTGACTCTAAGGACCATGTTCCTCCATGTCAGGTGGAGTTCTACCTCCCAAAAGTGTAAGCTCTCATCATAACAAGCTGAGAAAGGTGGACGAGTTCTCAACCCTGCGGGAATCCTGTTTAAGAGATGAGGCTGCTCGCCATCATGGCATGTGGTGAGAGCTCACTAAGAAATATCGCAGCACGAGTGAACATGCTTAACAGCCCGCTACTGGATTAATAATCAGATGAAATACTATTAGCAATGCATGAGTACAAGAGAGTAGAATGAGTAAGAGTCAGAGCTTCTGTGAAGGCCACTCAAAGAGAAAACCTGTCTACTCCATGTAGGGGACAAACCAGTAACACACAGGGTTCAATGTGTGTAAAATCTTAGAATCTATTTTATTTATTTATTTATTTGTTTATTTTGTTTTTGTTTTTTTGAGATAGGGTCTGGCTCTGTCTCTCAGGCTGGAGTGCAGTGAACCAATCTCAGCTCACTGAGACCTCTGCCTCCTGGGCTCAAGCCATCCTTCCACCCTAGCTTCTCAAGTAGCTAGGATTATAGGCATGTGCCATCATGCCTAGCTGATTTTTGTATTTTTAGTAGAGACGGGGTTTTGCCATGTGGCCCAGGCTGGTCTCAAACTCCTGAGCTCAAGCAATCTGCCCGCCTTGGCCTCCCAAAGTGCTGGGATTATGGACGTAAGCCATTGTTTCCAGCCAGGAATCTATTTAAAATGCACAACCAACTTAGGAAAAAGATTATTTTATACTGCCTCTTTCCTATAGGAGTGTTTTTTTTTTTTTTCCTTTGACATGGAGTCTCGCTGTGTCGCCCAGGCTGGAGTGCAGTAGCATGATCTTGGCTCACTGCAACCTCTGCCTTCAAGGTTCTAGTGATTCTTGCCTCAGCCTCCCGAGTAGCTGGGACTACAGGCATGCAACACCATGCCCAGCTAATTTTTGCATTTTTAGTAGAGACGGGGTTTCACCATGTTGGCCAGAATGGTCTTAAACTCCTGAACTCAAGGGATCCGCCTGCCCCAGCTCCCCAGAGTCGCTGTGATTACAGGCGTGAGCCACCACACCTGGCCAGAGCAGTGATTCTTAAAGTGTGTGTGTGCGTGTGTGTGTGTGAGGGGGTATGTGAATGGGTGTGCGATTTTGTGTCCTGTGGGACATTTGGCAATGTGTGGATATATTTTTGGTTTACACAATTTGCAGGGATGGGGGTTGCTTCTGGCATTTAGTGGGTAGAGGCCCAGGGTGCTGCTAAACACCCTGCAATAAATAGGAGAGCTCCCATAGTAAAGAATTACCCAGCTCCAGCCCCAAATGTGGCCCCTCAACTACAATACTATTGTTGAAAAACTGCCGTAGAAAATGTCAGTCTACAATGAGAATTAAATCACAAAATGGGGCCTGGTGCAGTGGCTCACGCCTGCAATCCCAGCACTTTGGGAGGCTGAGGCGGGTGGATCACCTGAAGCCAGGAATTTGAGAAGCCTGGGCAACAAGCAAGACCCTGTCTCTACAAAAAATACAAAAATTAGCTAGGCGTGGTGGCGTGCACCTGTGGTCTCAGCGACTTGGGAGGCTGAGGTGGGAGGATGAATTGAGCCTAGGAGGTCGAGGTTGCAGTGAGCTATTATTACGTCACTGCACTCCAGCCTGCAAGACAGAGTGAGAGTGCGTCTCTAAAAAATCAAACTCAAATCAAATCACAAAATGGATCTAACTCCAGTTAAAACAGTTGATGCTGAAATGCTCCTAGTTTCTAAAGCCCCTTGTGGCTAGCCCGCTACCAAGATCCTCAGCAACAGGTACAACAGCTAAAAGAGGACTCTCAGCCGGAAGCCTGAAGTGGGCATGGAGAGTGCTCTGCTTACCAGATCAAAACAGAAGAGTGTGGCTCTGACACGAAGAGTCCCTTAACATTTGTGTATTTCCCTTTGCTAATGAGCAACGCCAAGGGTTTTCATTTTTTCGGTTCCTCTGAAGCTAGCCAGCCATGGTGATATAATGATTCACACCTCTGCCTTACTCAGAAGTGTGCATGATCGCCAGGGCTTTGCTGCTACGTCAGTCTTACTTCCAGGCTACACCTACCCGGGGAAGTCTAGGGGTCTTCCCAGCCCCACACTGACCTCCTCATGAACTCAAGAAGTATTATTCAAGGCATGACTGAAAATGTAGATAATGTGCAATTATGCAGTGTGATTCCTAGGTAAAGAGGCAATTTTGCATCTAGTTTAATGCAGAGATTAAAATAATTTTCCAACTCTTCGTTGAAGACAAAGTTAGCTCTTTATCATGGTGACACAGGGATGTGGAAGTTTCCCAGCGCACAAAAGGGGCCTGTGCAGGTCTTCCCGCTCCGAGCTTCCAGGGCTGAGTACTGTGTGACAGGAAGTGCCTGCTCTGTTAGAAACATCTCAAACCTCCCTGGGAAACGTGCTCATGAAATAACACTTCCTGAATTCGGTTCACTTGGCCTATGGCCGTCTACCATATGCCTTTCTTTAGGAAAGCCCAATTTTAGAAAATCTAATTTAGCCAGAGTATGGTGTGTGCTTATGCATGCTCCTAAAAGCTTCCTTTTTGCCCAGGGATTCATTCATTCCAAGTTTAAATAGCGAGCATCTTAGCCAGCACATTAAATTAAAAAAAAAAAATTTTTCACTGACATCAAACTTTTCAGAAATCCTTCTAAAGCCAGTAGGTAACTTCTGCAAATGCTGGGGCCCCCTGAATTATTTAGAGGCTTAATTCCTGGGTGTCAAAATAATCTGTACAACAACCCCCTCCCATGACATGAGTTTACCATATAACAAACCTACACGTGTACCCCTGAACTTAATATACAAGTTGAAAAAAAAGGAAAGGTGAAGTAGAAGAAAGAACAAGACAACAGTGGGGAAAAGGCGCTGGGGTGTTTATCCCTGCCCTCCTCCCGCCAGCTCTACCCCTCTCAGGTGTCTTCATGTTCCCAGTTAGAAAAGCAAATGAACCGCCGGGCGCGGCGGTTCATGCCTGTAATCCCAGCACTTTGGGAGGCCGAGGCGGGTGGATCACGAGGTCAGGAGATCGAGACCATCCTGGCTAACATGGCGAAATCCCGTCTCTACTAAAAATATAAAAAATTAGCCGGGCGTAGTGGCAGGCGCCTATAGTCCCCGCTACTCAGGAGGCTGAGGCAGGAGAATGGTGTGAACCCCAGCCTGGGCGAAAGAGCAAGGTTTCCGTCTCGGGGAAAAAAAAAGAAGCACATGAACAGACATGCCTGAATTGAGAGACGACTGGAGGTAGGGGTTCCGACTTGAGGACCAAGTGAAGCAGCTGGGAGGCTCCTGGAAGACAATGTTTCTGTGTAGAGTGACTTCAAAGTGATGCTGTCCAAAGGGTTCACTTGTCTCTTAAGGTGCCTTCTAGCTCCTCTCATAACGGTTTCTTATTTTATATTGAACTGTCATAAAAATAAAATATCTCACATAAATGTCCAGGAGTTTATTTCATTTATTTTTTTGAGATGGTGTCTCACTCTGTCGCTAGGCAGGAGTACAGTGGCAACATCTTGGCTCACTGCAATCTCCAACTCCCTGATTCAAGGGATTCTCCTGCCTCAGCCTCACGAGTAGCTGGGATTACAGGCATGCGCCACCATGCCCGGCTAATTTTTGTATTTTTAGTAGAGACAGAGTTTCACCATGTTGGCCAGGAGGGTCTCGATCTCCTGACCTCGTGATCTGCATGCCTTGGCCTCTCAAAGTGTTGGGATTACAGGTGTGAGTCACTGAGCCCGGCCTATTTTTTTCTTTTGAGACAGAGTCTTGCTCCAGGCTGGAGTGCAGTGGCGCAATCTCCACTCACTGCAACCTCTGCCTCCTGGGTTCAAGTGATTCTCCTGCCTCAGCTTCTCGAGTAGCTGGGACTACAGGTTTGTACCACCACGGCCAGCTAATTTTTTTATTTTCAGTAGAGACAGGGTTTCACCATATTTGTCAGGCTGGTCTCAAACTCCTGACCTCAAGTGATCCACACACCTCAGCCTCCCAAAGTGCTAGGATTACAGGTGTGAGCCACGGTGCCCAGCCATGTCCAGGGGTTTAAAAGTAACACTGCAAGAGCCCTCAACTCAAAGCAAGGGTCCCACAGACCAGCCATGACACCACAGAGTCACTGGAATTAGAATTCCAGATTAAAAACATCACTCCCCGAAACCCGTGTCCTTTCTGACTCCATTCTGTCAGAATTCTTACTAGAAAGAAGAGATTATTTTTTTGAAGGAGCAGAGGGTTTAAATTTCACAAGAGATGAAGCAAGCTGACATGATCTGAGAAAGTGACGGTCCCCTGAGGACTCTGGAACCAAACTAGTCTGATTGCAGCTTGAGTGTACACCCGCAGCCAGCCAGGTGCCAGAAAGTTTGCCCAGGTTCTCAGCCTGGCTGAGTATCCTTCCAGAAAGAAATGAGATTTTGATGTCTAAGATGAAAAACTCTAGAGAAAACTCAAGAGGCAGTTTTCAAGAGATGCCTGCTTCTGAGCTGGGCTGGGGAGGTGTCTGGTGGTCTCAGGACCCTGTCTCCTGCCACCCATGCTGGGGAACATTTCCTCAGCAGGCCTGAGCCCTCGTGCCTCTGCCAACTCTGGTCCACTGAGTGTGCCTGTGTCTGGCTAACGATGCCACCCAGACACCTTTTGTTTTGGAAGCCCTGGGCTGCATGCTGGTAGGTCACCCAACCCCACTCTCCCTGCATCTGACCTTGGAATGAAACTTCAGTGAGAGAAGGCAGGAGGCGGAGAAGTAACTGATGAAAGCCAACATCAAAAGTCTCAGACCCAACTCTAAGAGGCTTTCCAGGAAATCCCCAGGATATGAAAGCCAGGCTTGTTCAGAAAGTCAGAGATGCGGATGAGGATGCAGTGCCTGGAACCTGCATTTGTAAATGCAAGTGGGCCCATAAATGACTGCTTGGCAGTGGCAGACAGGAAGAGGAATGTGGTATGCTCCCAACTTTGGCTGAATTTTGCACTGAGTGTAAGGAGATTTACTCGTGCCTCCCTGTTAAAGTCATCATCATCTAATAGCCTTTGTGCAATCTCATTAACACCCACTGGCTGAGAAACCTGCCCCGTGGCTTCCTCTAGGTCCTGTCTCACTCACCAACATCAGAATCTTGCCCCAGGGTCTGCCCATGGCCCTATCCTCCCCAAAAACAAAACATAGTTCTGTTTTGTATCTACAAATGAAAATGCCATAGAAACCCGAGGGAGGGAGAATAATCTAGGAAACATGTCAGGGGTCCTGAGCTCTAGGACTTGGGCAGGTCAGTGATGCACCACTGGTTTCTGAATGTAACTGCACAGCAGAGTCACCTGTTTACAGCATACCGAAAACCAGATTCTATGTTTGTCCACGCTGGCGTTAATTCTGGAAGGACATAAGAATCTGGTAACAGCACTTGCCTCTGGGGAGGGGAAGTGATTTGTAGTAGTTTTAAAAATCCACTTATTTTGTTTTCTTACATTGTAAGAATCACATATTAAGTTTCAAAAAAGCAGTTTTAAAATAACACATCTTAGAGATCTTTAATGTCATGCATATATAATTTTACCTTTTTCTTTTCATTGGCTATATACTATTCCCCAGTACAGCAGTGGCTTTATTTAACCCAGGGTTTCTCAACCTTGGCATTACTGACATTGGGGGCTGGGTAATTCTTTGTTGTAGGTGGCTGTCCTATAGGTTGTCTTATCACAGCATCCTGGCCTTTACCTACGAGATACCAGCCTTTACCCACTCACCACTTGCAACAATCAACAATGTCTCCAGACATTGCCATAGGTCCCCTGGGGGGCAAAATTGCCTCTGGTTGAGGAGACCTACTTAATCTTTTATTGGTGGGCATTTAGCACATCTCCAGTTTTTCATTAATACAAACAACCTGGCAAAGCATTAGACGTACTTCTTGGTAACTGTATGAATATTTCTTTTTTTTTCTCTTTTTTTTTTTTGAGATGGAGTCTCTCTCAATCACCCAGGCTGGAGTGCAGTGGTGCAAGCTCCGCTCACTGCAAGCTCCACCTCCCAGGTTCACGCCATTCTCCTGCCTCAGCCTCCCGAGTAGCTGGGACTGCAGGCGCCCGCCACCACGCCTGGCTACTTTTTTGTATTTTTAGTAGAAATGGGGTTTCACCGTGTTGGCCAGGATGTCTCAATCTCCTGACCTCATGATCTGCCTGCCTCTGCCTCCCAAAAGTGCTGGGATTACAGGTGTGAGCCATGGCACCCGGTCTCTGTATGAATATTTCTGATAGATTCCTAGAAGTGAAATTACTGAGTGAAAGCATATGCACATTTAAAATTTTGTTGTTTGTTACCAAAATGTTATCCAAAAGAGATACCTGTCTCCCTCCACAGGGAATCTTGCCAACACAGATGAATAGTATTTAAAAAGAATGGAAATAATACCTTATTTGAATTTTCATTTCCTTAATTACTAGTGGATTAGATATCGTTTCATATGTTTATTGGCTACTGCCTTTTCATGTTCTTGGCTTAATTTTCTATTGCTTCTATTTTTATTATGAATTCAAAGAACTCTTTATATTCTAAATACTAACTTACTTAGTCTCTTATAGATATTGCAAATATAATCTCTCCATTTCTCATTTGCCTTTATTTTTAGTCTTTTGTTTGACTAAAGTTAAAAGTTTTTATACAGTCAAATCTATGCATCAGTTTTTATAGTTTCTGGGTTTTGTGTCTTGTTCTCCATCTCAAAATTATTAAAAAAAAAAAAAAATGGCTGGGTGCAGTAGGTGTAATCTCAGTGTTTTGGGAGGCCAAGACAGGCAGGAGGATAACTTGAAGCCAGGAGTTCGAGACCAGCCTTGGCAACATAGTGAGACCCACATCTCTACAAAAAAAATTTTTTAATTGGCCAGACCTGGTGGTATGCACCTGTAGTCCCAGCTACTCAGGAGGCCAAGGCAGGAGGATCGCTTGAGCCTAGGAGTTAGAGGCTGCAGTAAGCTGTGGTTGGGCCACTGCACTCCAGCCTGGGTGACAAAGTGACAACCTAACTCATAAATAAATAAATTAGTCTCCTACATTAAAAATAAATATTTGCTGCCTTTAAAAATATACATACAATTTTTAGCTCTTTAATAATCTAGGATTTATTTTATTATTATTATTACTATTATTATTATTATTTTTTGAGATGGAGCTTCACTCTTGTTGCCCAGGCTGGAGTTCAATGGCGTGATCTCGGCTCACTGCAACCTCTGCCTCCCAGGTTCAAGCAATTCTCCCACTTCAGCCTCCCAAGTAGCTGGGATTACAGGTGCCCACCACCATGTCCAGATATTTTTTTTGTATTTTAGTAGAGACAGGGTTTCACCATGTTGACCAGGCTGGTCTCAAACTCCTGACCTCAGGTGATCCACCCACCTCGGCCTCCCAAAGTGCTAGAATTACAGGTGTGAGCCACTGTGCCCCGCCTGGGATCTATTTTTGTAGATGGCATGAACTAGAGCATATAGTAGGGTTCTGACTGTATCCAGTCAGTCAGTCGACTGTATTAACCTATCTACTGGACAGCTCATTCTTTCCCCATTGGTTGAAATGCCACCATTAATAAAAACTATCCACTGTCCAATCCACTGTCCACACAGCAATCATCATCAACTTTAGAACACCTTAAAGTCTTAATGTAAAACCCTTCGATAGTCCCATACTCTTGAATCAGTTTCAGCATCCTCTAATGAGGCCCAGTGGAGCTGCAGGTTCTGATCCCAGCTACCTCTGCTTCTCTAAACACATTGGGTTCCTAGAGTTTCTCACACCCTGCCCCTCAGGAAGGTCTCGAATATTCTCTTAGGGTACCTTTGCAACCTGTACTATATCTATGTTTGTTGGTTAACTTGTTTACTGCTAACCTCCCCACCTAGGATGCAAGCTCCACGAGTACAGGGACCCTGTTGGTTTCACTTGTATCCTTTATGTGTCCTGCACATAGTAGGTGCTCAGTTCAACACTGGGTGAATGAATGGTTCCTGGGCTCATCCCGCCATCCTCTGTGACAGCTCCATGACACTCTGTTGCATTTAAAAAGCCCACCTCCCTCCTTCACTGGTCTGTAGGACTTTAGGAGAGAACTGTGCTGTGTTTTTGCCAAACATCAATTACGGACCCAGCGCAAGGTCCCTTGTGACTAGGAGAAGAGGTGATTTTGGAGGCTGCCCTCAGAGCCTCTTTCCACTTGGTAGAATGTACTCATCAAATGCCCCCAGAGGGTGCCATTCAGGCTCTCCAGGCAGACTACCCAGGGTGTGGGTATGATGTAGGGATTCAGGTTCCAGATTCTTGGCTAGTGATGGGGCCAGAACATTCTCTGCTTGTTATTCAAGCCAGGCCATGTTCTCTTCATCCCTAACCGATTTCTCACAACAGGTGCAGCCCAGACAGATGGCCTGTACCCCAATCACATCACTGAGTCACCACTGTACTTCACTGGCAAAGGTCGTCAGGATCACATTTAGAAAGATCGGGCTGGGGCCAGGCGCAGTGGCTCACACCTGTAATCCCAGCACTTTGGGAGGCCGAGGCAGGTGAATCATGAGGTCAGGAGATCGAGACCATCCTGGCTAACACGGTGAAACCCCGTCTCTACTAAAGAATACAAAAACTAGCCGGGCGAGGTGGCGGGCGCCTGTAGTCCCAGCTACTCGGGAGGCTGAGGCAGGAGAATGGCGTAAACCCGGGAGGCGGAGCTTGCAGTGAGCTGAGATCCGGCCACTGCACTCCAGCCTGGGTGACAGAGCGAGACTCCGTCTCAAAAAAAAAAAAAAAAAAAAAAAGAATACAAAAAATTAGCCGGGCGTAGTGGTGAGCGCCTGTAGTCCCAGCTACTCGGGAGGCTGAGGCAGGAGAATGGCGTGAACCCAGGAGGCGGATCTTGCAGTGAGCCAAGATTGTGCCACTGCATTCCAGCCTGGGCGACAGAGCGGAAAAAAAAAAAAAAAAAAAAAAAGAAAGATCGGGCTGGAAAGCTCAACTTGTCAAAAATGTCACTGTGTCCAAAAGGGCAAGAAGCACCATTGACACTTATTGTGTAGCAAACCTGGTGGTTTGGTGCTTGTGTTGAACTGAACTGAAATCACAAATTTTGGTTTGCAGCAAGCAATGGTTTTTCTCTAGCTTGTTTCTCTTTCGGTGTCTGACACAATTTCCTGGTTTCTTTTGGGGCTGACTAAATTTCAAGACAGCAAAAAGAGCATTTTCTGCCGCTCACTCTTGTCATCACTGCAGGAGGACATGCTTCTTTAGACAGGCATGAGAGCGAAAGGACGGGGCTGTGGACGGCCATCTCCACAAGAAAATCCCTGGAGGAGTAGGTCATCAAAGGGAACCAAGGGCAGCGGACACAATGTGGGGATGGCACAGGGCATTGAGGATTGAACCCCAAAGAGAAGGGTATCTGCTATGGCTATCAGCATGAATCCTAGGATGACAAGAAGAGCAAAAGTAATCACTAACCCTGATTGTACGCTCACCGTGCACCAAGCTCTATGTGCCTTACATCTGTGTGCCATCATATCCTCACAAGCTTACAAGGTAGGCACTATTACTGTCCTCACTGTATAAAACGGAAGGTGAGACACAGAGACATTGAGTTATTTGAGTTGATCATACAACTAGTGCATCCAGAGCCAGAGCTGGGACCCAGGCAGCCCAGCTCAGCAGGCACCCTCTTCAGGGCTGCTGCCTCTTGTTGCCATAGCAATGATGTCCCTCGCCATAGAGGCTGTGGCTCCAAAGGGTACCCCAGCCTCACCACTGGTTATTGACATGTGGTCACCAAAAGTGAACAGCATAGCGAGGAATGGGCAGGGAAAATGTCTGGGGGTCAGGGCCATGGGAATCCCCAGGGGCAAAGGAAGCACTAGCTGAGGCAGGGCGGACGGTATGGAAGGCCAGGGAGTGATTTGGGAAGCCCATGGTGGGAGGAGGCAAGTGGAGCGGCAATCATCTACTGAACACCTGCTAGATACCAGGCAGCGCAATGCTGGTACATTTAATCCTCACAACTGTGGCCAGGTGGCACTCTGCCCAATTCCCAGATCTAAAGAAAGTGAGGACCAAGGGCAGGTCACTTGCCCAAGGAAGATCACCTAGATGGCAAGTGGTGGAACCAAGAAGCAAATCCAGGTCAATCTGAATCCAAGGCTCATAAGAGGGAGCACATCCCAGAGGGAGGCCTCAAGAAGTGAGCTTGGGCTGAAACAACTCAGTGGTTTGAGCTTGTACCCACCCCCAGGGTAGGGGGTGTCTCCTCTGAAGTCAGCAATGTTGACTGGGCTGGTCTCGAACTCCTGGCCTCAAGTTATCTGCCCACCTCAGCCTCCCAAAGTGCTGGGATTACAGGCGTGAGTCACCGTGCCCGGACTAAAATTTTTTTTTTTTTTCCAGACAAAGTCTTGCTCTGTCGCCCAGGCTGGAATGCAGTGGCGCAATCTTGGCTCACTGCAAGCTCCGCCTCCCGGGTTCACGCCATTCTCCTGCCTCAGCCTCATGTAGCTAGGACTATAGGGGCCCACCACCACGCCTGGCTAATTTTTTGTATTTTTAATAGAGACGAGGTTTCACCGTGTTGGCCAGGATGGTCTCGATCTCCTGACCTCATGATTCACCTGCCTTGGCCTCCCAAAGTGCTGGGATTACAGGCATGAGCCACCGCACCCGGCCCCTAAAATTTTTAACTAAGTTCATCACAACAGTCCTAGGGGTTAAGTACTACTATCATCTTTTCATGTAGAAACTGAGGCACAGAAGGTCAAGTAACTTGCTCAAAGTCACACAGCCAGGTTAAGGAGCCAGGCCTGGGACCATGGCCTGCAGCTGCAGAGTCCCTATTCCTAACCACTACGCTGCTCCATTGCAGCCTGCACTTGCTTGTATACAGAGCCCCCTGTCCCAGCTTCTGGCCTCTGTTTTCAGTCAAGGGCCTAAGTTCTGTCCCACCTGGGAGTGAGCACTGAGAGCTAGGTGACAGAAGGAAAGTCCGTAGTTTAACACTGCCTCAGATTCCCTCACACTGGCCAGCAGGGCTCTGGGACTCCAACTCACAAGGCTCAGCCCATTAGATAGGTTGCTCATGTCAAGTCTCTTGCTTTAATAAAAGTGTTATTCTAGTTATAGAATCAATACTTGCTCACTGTAGAAATTAATTCAGGCAGGTGTCTATTTAAGAAAACAAAAATTACCCATAATGCTACCCCTCAGAGATAACCACCTCCTCTGGCATTGCGAGGTATTTCTTTCCATGTATGTATGTTTCAAGCACATATGTACTATTTCCTTTTTTCAAAAACGGATCATACTGTACATATAGTTTTATCCTCTGCCTCTTAAAAAGATATTTTCTCATTTGCAGATGCCACTCATTCAATTCAATCCCCTTATCACTGCCCAGGAAGTTGTATATTTTACCTGTCTGCTTACTGTCTGTCACCCTAGAATGTGAGTCCTGTGATGATCTGTTGTGTTCACTGTTGTTTTACCAGTGCCAGAAACCTTGAATGGTATATTGGTTCTCCATAGATATCTGCTGAATAAGTGATTGAATGAACAAACGCAATTTTATATCCTTTTTCTGAGGGCCTTCTGTAGCCCAGGCATTGTGCTGGGCCACGTTCTTACTCTGTCTCCATGTACCGTCTAGAGGAGAGGTGAGTAAAGAAACACAAAACCATCACCCTGGTGTGAAGTCTTCTCTCTAACATGTGGGATGAGAGCAGCACGGTCACTCTCTCCTGTCCATCCTGAAACAAGTAGGGGCTTTACACTCAGAAGCAAAGGGTCATCAGGAGCGCTGTGTCTCACACACACACACACACACACTCAGATCAGGGCAGAATGATGCTTCAGTTGGAGACAAGCAGCCTACTAAGCGCACATCCCATCGAGGCTGCCTCTGATGACTGCATCATCAACTATGTGCACAGTCTGACCTTGTGTGCACACAGCAGGGACTACATGGATTCCCTGTTTTGTCCCTAGTGCCCAGCACATAGTAGGCTGTCAATAAGTCATGTAGAACTGAATCTGGGGTTGAATCGAATTCTCAACAGTAAAAATGGCCAGCAGGCTGAGTGCGGGCTCTTTGGGGTTTGTAATAGGGAGTAGCCCTGAACACATGTGCTTTTATTTATTTTATTTTATTTTATTTTTTTTGAGATGGAGTCTTGCTCTGTCACCCAGGCTGGAGTGTAGTGGCACGATCTCGGCTCACTGCAAGCTCCGCCTCCCAGGTTCACACCATTCTCCTGCCTCAGCCTCCCGAGAAGCTGGGACTACAGGCGCACCCCCACCATGCCCGGCTAATTTTTTGTATTTTTAGTAGAGACGGGGTTTCACCGTGTTAGCCAGGATGGTCTCGATCTCCTGACCTCATGATCCGCCCGCCTCGGCCTCCCAAAGTGCTGGGATTACAGGCGTGAGCCACCGCGCCCAGCTGCTCACATGTGCTTTTATAAAGGCATCAGCAGAATGGGGACTACCTGAGCAGGCACCGCCATGACAAGCAGGCATGCCAGCCAGCAGTTTAGACACATACTGTAATGACTGCAGATGAGATGAAACAATGCAGGATCTGCTTCACAACAATATGGGAGCAAACGAGTACGACGGATCTTTGGGTGGGGGAGGTGACAGAAATGTCAAAAATTGGATTGTGGTGATGGCTGCACAGCTCTGTCAGTTTACTAAAAATCACTGAATTGCACACACTTAAAAAGAATGACTCTTTTGATATTAATTTGTATCTCAATAAAGCTGTTAAACAAAAATATGGCAGTGAAACCACAGCTCCACAAGGACTGACCATGAGTTGGTGACTGTTGCAGTCGGGTGACAGGTATACAACTGTTCACTGTGCTATTCTCTCTACTTTTGTGCATGGCTGAAATTTTCCATAAAAAATGTTTTAAAAATACACTGCTCCAGCCAGCCGTGGTGGCTCATGCCTGTAATGCCAGCACTTTGGGAGGCCAAGGCAGGTGGATCACTTGAGGTCAGGAGTTTGAGACCAGCCTAGTCGACATGGTGAAACCCTGTCTCTACCAAAACATAAAAATTAGCTAGGTATGGTGACACACGCCTGTAGTCCCAGCTACTCGGGAGGCTGAGGTGGGAGGATCACTTGCACCCAGGAGGTGGAGGCTGCAGTGAGCCGAGATCATGCCACTGCACTCCAACTTGGGTGACAGAGTGAAACCCTGTCTCAAAAAATAAATAAAAAAATACACTGCTCAATAAGCTTAGAGAAAGAATTAACAGTCATTAAGACAAAAGAGGGGAGGGGGAAAAAAGGATTCAGATTTGCAGTCATCACTCTTCCCCTAAAAGCGTGAGAGGAAGTTGTGAATTTATTCTTTTCATTTTTAAAACTATAAAATAATAATTCTGTTTAATAAGCAGATCCACAATAGGGCTTCACCCAAGAGTAGACAACGATTTTTGGTTCCTTTCCATAAACGGAATGAAAGTGCAATAGTTCACATTCTGACCACAGCCAGACCAAACAATGAGGCTCTCCGGTCACAAGTCACCAGTGCAAATACCAGCGCAGAGCCTAGGTGGGAGCAGGTCTGATGCAGTCAAGCAAACCTTGGCTGGTGTCTGAGAGTGGGGCCAGGTGGGCCGCAGGTGGACAGCTGTTGTCTGCGGCTTTCCATGACTCTCAGGTGCAAGGTGGGCTGAACACAGCTCATCTAAGTCTCTGTGAAGAGCAGAAGAAACCTTCTGGAGCAACGACGATCAGGACTGGCTGGAAAAACCACCCAGCTGCTTGGATCAACTTGGCAGCGACGAGAGCCTGAGGTGTCTGGAAATATGTCTGGCATGGTACAATTTTCCAAGCCAAACAAAGATGTTATATAAGCAGAAAAAGGAGCAAAAGGGCTCACACTAAGATGAGACTGACTCCTTACAGCCAAAGTCCAGGCTGGCTTAGCCCCCAGCAGGGAAGTCACCCCACAACACCTCAGCTTCGCTCCTCTCTAAACCTCTCACCTGCCTGAATCTCACAGACACCCTTGACTTCCTACTCTCTAGAGGCTCAGCAGATGCTTAAACCCCTTCCTGACAGCTCACTGAAACTCCTGTTTATTTTACATTTCTCCTCCATGAGGTACCCGGATCTGGCTGGTACTGAGAGGAGGAAATGAAGGGAAAATTCACTGTCAGGCAGGTGGCTCCAGGAGACGGACTCTGAGGCCGCAGGGAGGACTGAGGCTGCACTCTGGCCACCTCAGGCAATGGGGTTTGTTGCAAGGGGCCTGGGGAGCCCTCTCAGCACCTCTCAGGCAGGCTTTGGAGAGAGCTGGCGGGCCTTCCTCACCACTCAGGGTATAGCCACAAGTGGCCATCCTTCTCTCCTGCTCCTGTGTGTCCCTGCCATGTATTCTGGGACCCAGCCTCTCTCACAGCACACTCTTCACAGGGAGGACCATATTTACCAGTCACTTCATGGGCCTCCGACCTTCCTTGTGTCCAGACTATGGCTAACGCAGTCCCTGCTCTAGCCAGTTTGGCCCAAGGTTAGGTGATACCACACACTGGCATAGCTTCCTCACAAGAGGCTATGGGCATGATAGACACGTGAGAGTTTGATCTAACGATCTATTCTAAATACTACAGAGGTCTAATACAAACTCCACACAAAATGAGGCTCACTGAACATGCCAAGGAATAGCCCCAAACTCCCTTTCCAACGTCTGCTTCTACTTTCCCATGCGTGACCCATGTCCAAATTGAAGTAGACTACAGGTCATTCTCCATCCCTTAATCCGCACCTGCCAAACTCCTGCTTCTAGATCAGATTTCCAATAGAACTTTCTGTGATGATGGAAATGTTCTCTACCTGTGCTGTCCAATACGACAGCCCATGGCCTCCTGTGACGACTGAGCCTTTATGATGGGCTAGTGTGACCAAAGAACTGAATTCTTGATTTGATTTTCATTAATCTAAATTTAAATAGCCTCATGTGGCTAGTGGCTATGGTATGATACACTTCTAGACCGTCTAAGAAGCACTCTGTGCCCTCCTGGTCCCCATACTGAGGGCATCTCTCCTGCCCACGCTTTCTCTAGCATGTGCCACAGCTCCTTCCAGTCTCATTCTCACGCCCTTCATGAGAAGAAACTTCCTTCAGATCCAGGCAGGGTTTGGGTTTCTTTGGATCTCACAAGGCGGCCACTCAATAATAGAACTCACTATGTGTTTGTCCTACTCAGTGGGACCAGACCTTTGTCCCTCCTTAGATTAAGTATTGGGCTTCTAGGAATGGCTACTCAGCTAGTCTGGAGAAGTCAGTAACCTTTCATAGATATTAGCCAGGGAGTGGTCCCTCCAGCCATGCCCTGAGTTCATTTCTATGTAAACCCAGTTGTATTTCCACTCAGTTCAATGGCTGGCGCCATTTTCAAGTGGTGTGGCCTTAACTTTATCATGTCTCAATTTCTTCACCTATATAATGGAAGTGATCATATACTCTATAAGGAAGTTATGAGGGTAAAATCAGTTAATACATATAAAGCACTGTGCTTGATACAAAGTAAGTATATAATATAGCACATTATAAAGTACATAATAAGTAGTGAAATAACTACTAACATTTAAGGGTTGATGGTTGAGCTTGGGTCTAAAAGGCACCTCTGGACTTAGCATTAAAGTATCGAATATCTTTAAAAAAGTGCATATTCTGTGACCCAATAACTTCACCTCTAATAATTTTAAAACACTCATGCATATAGGCCAAGATTTATTTACAAGAACAGTCATGACAGTGTTATAAAAGTGGAAAAATTACAAAACCTGTAGATATGAAACAGTACTTGTTAATTAGAGAAATTATAGTTTAGCCTTATGACAAAATACTATGTAGCCATTAACAAAAACATTCACCTAGCAAAGAAAAAAAAAAATCAGGCATAGAAGTTGTAACTCCACCCTTTCCACCACCCTAATAAAACCACAGATAATATATTTAAAGAAAAGTACTGCGGACAAAATGCTAACTGGGACTCTTTGGGGGTCACGGTATTATGGGTGATTATTTCCCCTTCATGCTTTTTCTGTGTTTTCTAAACGTTTGTATTAAAAATATTACTACTTTTGTAATTGTGAAAAATGTAGCTTTAAATAATCTTGCTTTCATAACACGGGAAAATATTCATGACATACACATTAAAAAGGTTAAGAAAGACTCACGGTGCGAAAATACAACCACTGAGAGAAGAAATGGAAGCCAAGGGCCTGGTGTGTTAACTGTGGTTAGCTCTAGTTTTAACTCAGGGTTTTAGGTTAGGGGAGCAGATATTCTAGTCTGCTCAGGCAAATCCCAGTTTTTATTTTGTTTTTTGTTTTTCTTTGAGACGGAGTTTCACTCTTGTTGCTGAGGCTGGAGTGCCATGGTGCAATCTTGGCTCACCGCAAACTCTGCCTCCCAGGTTCAAGCGATTCTCCTGCCTCAGCCTCCCGAGTAGCTGGGATTATAGGCATGCACTACCATGCCTGGCTAATTTCATACTTTTAGTAGAGACAGGGTTTCTCCATGATGGTCAGGCTGGTCTCAAACTCCCAACTTCAGGTGATCCACCCACCTCAGCCTCCCAAACTGCTGGGATTACAGGCGTGAGCCACCGCACCCAGCCAAATCCCACTTTTATGCTTGTGACCAGGTGCCGACTGGGGTCCTCTCCTGCTCAAAAGTATCCTGCTAAAACTACACACCCAACCTAATTATAAGGAGTTCTAAGGTGTTTTTCTAGACTTCTAAATTCTAGTGAACTCAATGTGTTTCCTTAATTCCAATTTGTACCTTTCTATATTTTAGTGTTGTTGAGATTGGAATGTACTATACAACAGATTGGCACTCTTCCCCCACCAACCTAACAAGTTATAAAAATCAATGGTCTTAAGGTTGGGGGGAGCTTAGAATTGAGGAAACAGAGCATGTTAATTTACAAATGAGAAAAATTTAGAACATACATTAAATGCTCTTTTAAAAAAATTTTTTCCCTGGAAAGTCAAGATTCTAAGACCTGGGTAACTAGATAAAATCAGACAGATGAAATCCCTATATACGGCTAGGATCTTACTGGGATTAGGAGCTCATGTTTCCCGCAGGTTCCCTGATGAGGTCAATAACAAAATAAAAGGGAGTGACTGCCAAGAAATCTTCTCCAGGACTGGCAGGAGTGGGGCAGGATCTATAGCCCTTGCTGAGACATAAGCTTTTTTTTTACAAGGAGCTGAAATAATACCAATAATGATAATTAGTTTCATAAATGGCTAATACTCATTAGGCACTTATGTGCCAGGCATAGGGCTGTCAAATTATGATGACAACCCTATTATTCCCCTCATTCTACAGATGAGGAAACTGAGGCACAGAGAGGCTCTTGCTCTAGGCCTCAGAGCTGTCTGCACAGAGTTGGGCTTCAGTCCTTTCCATCTGGCTCCAAGGTCTGCTTCTTAACCACTGACACTGCTTCCTGCCTCTTCTATGTTTTTTCTACGTTTTGGGCCTCTGGCCTCTGTTTTCAGCAAAGCTCTAACTGTAAAGGTTTCCCAGGACAGTGACTCATGCCTATAATCCCCGCACTTTGGGAGGCCGAGGTGGGCAGATCTTTTGAGCTCAGGAGTTCGAGACCAGCCTGGGCAACACGGCAAAACCCGCCTCTACAAAAAATTGAAAAGTTAGCTGGGTGCAGTGGTGCACACCTGTGGTCTAGCTGCTCGGAAGGCTGAGGCTGGAAGGACTGCTGGAGGCCTGGGAGGTTGAGACTGCAGTGAGCCATGATCATGCCACTGCACTCTAGCCTGGGTGACAGAGTGAGACCCTGTATCCCCCCCATTGCAAAAAAAACAAAAAACAAACCACCTTTCCCCAAGGCCTCAGTGGTCTGGGAGAGGGGGCAAGAGGCTTAAACAAGCTCCCTGTAACCAGATATTCTGAATCCTTTGGCCTTGGTAATGGGATATAAAAGAACACCCAACACTGCGTTCATGTAGCGTGACTGTGTTTTCCAAAAACGGCCACAGCGATACTTTTAGTCTCATATGCTCTTGCAGAACCTTGCCACTCCCCATCAAGAAGTAGAATCTGTTTCCTCTCCCCTTGAAGCTGGGCAGGGCTTGGTGGCCGCCTGTAATGTGATGGAAGTGACAGGACGTGATCTGTAAGGCGAGGTCGCAGTCTACCATACCAGTTCTTTCTGGTCCGCACTCTCAGGCTGCTCGCCCTAGGAACCCTGGCACCATGTGACGAGAGGCTTAGAGCACTGGAGCGGCCATGTGTAGGTGTTATGGCCAGTAAGGCCCCCAGCCAGCAACTGCGATGTGAGACAGTAAGCCTTCAGATGACTCTGGCCCCAACTTTCAAGTCTTCCCAGCCCAGGCCTCAGGCATTGTGGAGTAGAGATAAGCCTTCTCCACTGTGCCCTGCCTGGATTCCTGACCTGCAGAATTTGTGAGAGTAAGTGATTGGTTTACACCATTAAATTTTTGAGTAATCCGTTACAGAAAAAGCACTTAAAGAGAAAAAGGCCCTATCTGGCCTCTATTGAAAGTAACATATGCACCGTTCTGGGTTTCATGTTTTGATTCTTTGCACAGGGAAGCTGAAATCTATCCAGAGGACAGTCATGGGCACAGGTGAGAGAGACACCATCTGTGACCTGCACCTGGGGGTCTGGCTTAAAAATGCATCCTCAGCAGATACTCTCAGGATGGCTCAGCTAAAAGGCAGCTGTCACCTCTGAGAAGCTTGTTACTGAATATTATAGAATGAAACCTCCCTGGTGGCCAAACCTTGAGAAAAGTGTGAGAAACCCACACCTCCATACTACATTACTGCAGTTCTGCTCGTTCTGAAATCTCTGCAGGCTAGAGACTCTAACAGGGCTAACTGCTGGGCCTGGGGCATCCACGCTCTGCTTCAGGTCAATGAAGAATGTCAGCGACAGAGGCACTTTCGAGAGCTCCTGGTTTTGGCTTCCCAGTAGCCACAGAAACTGAGAAGGAGCAGTAGGAAGACACAGAACTTTTGCCTCCACCCTCCTCTCGGCCCCTACCCCTGAGCAGCTTATAAGAATCATTTACTCGGCCGGGCGCGGTGGCTCGGGCTCAACCCTGCCACTTTGGGAGGCTTCAGGTGGGTGGATTAATGGGAGGTCAGAGATCGGGTGACCAACTGGCACATAGGAACTGCCCGCCAAAAATAAAATTAACTGGTACGGTGGCGGCTCAACCCGCTACTTGGCGCTTTGAGCGGAGAATGCATGCGGAACTCGGGAGTATGAGCTTGCAAGCGAGCTTAACGCTCACTGCACCTTCAGCCTGAGAGATACAGTGAGACCGCCTCAAAAAAAAAAATCATTTACTCATGTTCTCTGTAAGATTCCATCTGAAAAGAGAGTTCTATCAGCAAATATATCTACATATTGATTTTTCTTAAAATGAAATGTAGCCACTCTTCAGTGCCACAGCAGAGGCTGTTCCTTTGAGTTTAGTGCCTGCCACACCCAGCGTGTGCAATTATCTGACCACTTTTCTCTACTCATCTGGCCTCAGAAGGATAAGAGGCACATGTACAGTGCTGTCACTGCAGTTACCCCAGCGGAAACCAGCCCAGATCAGATTGTGACAGCAACCCTGCCAGAAGCGCCTCTAATTTATAATGACAACAGCTCGAATCCCCTTAGCCGACCCCAGGTGTCATGTGAGCAATGAACTCTTATTGTTGTATGCCACTGAGGTTTTGTGCCCAGTTATGATGGCTGGACTTATGATAGTTCAACTTATGATTTTTCAACTTTACAATGGTATGGAAGTGATACACATTCAGTAAAACATCAATAAATTACTTGGGTTATTCAACACTTTATTACCAAATAGGCTTTGTATTAAATGATTTTGCCTGACTGTAGGCTAATGTAAGTGTTCTGGGCATGTTTTAGGTGGGCCAGGCTAAGCTATAATGTTTGGTAGGTTGAGGGTATTAAATGCATTTCTGACTTAACAGTACTTTTAACTTACAATGGATTTCTCAAGAGTAACCCACCATAAGTTGAGGAGTGTCTATATTTGTTATCCAGCAAAAGCTAACCGATACTTCTATTTCCAGAATTTTCCTGGTTTCCCAGTCAGGCAACCCTAGCTTTTAAAAAGGAAAAGAGAATGAAGTGATTCATTCAAGGATTATTTATTGACGGCCAAACACATGTCCAGCTCTGTGCTTGGCATTAGGGATACGAGACGACACTGGTTGCCATTTTGCCAAAGAGAATCCTAAGGAACCTTGACACAGAAGAAATAGTTCTGCTGCTGAGTACTTTGGCCACTACCCTGGGGAAATAAATATTTGGAGAAGCTGTGGGGCCAGTCCCAGCAGGAGGCCTGGCACCCAGCCCTGGGCCCGTGCCACAAGTGAGTGCCTGTTGAGTTTCACAATGTGGGTGTAGGCCGCCTTGATTAAAACCCCAGGCAGCACAATGCCAAATAAGTGCCAGCCTGGGGAAGAAGAAATTAGTCTGGGATAAAAAACGACAAAGCAAGAATACAAAAGCCATTAAGGGATTTGTAAGCGTGTGTCACGGATGAAAAATCACTATTGTTGAGAACGTGTGATCATTGCGTGGTGCCCTGTGGGGCCTGGGGAAGGAAGTCTGAGTGTTAGCCAAAGGCTGGCCTTCCATCAGAGGAAGGAAGGCCAAACGGGGGCAACAAAGCATGGCTAGCAACCCCCACAGGTCAGACAGTCATTCAACACAGCCAGTAGGGGCTAGTTAACCCCGCTGGGCCTGAGTTTCCTCATCTTTGGCATGAGGGACAATAATCAAACGTACCACAAAGAGTTGATGAGTTAATACAAGGATTAAATGAACTAATTCAGGCAAAATATTTAGAACAGCCTGGTTCTGCTCCAGTAAACGCTCAACAAATGTTAGGTATTAAAACTCCTTTCAGAAGTTTGTTGGGAGGAAAAAAATGGGATAATGTTTGAGGTCTTGGCACAAATTAGCACAAAAATGATGATTCCTCTGAGTGCAGTTGTGTTGTCACCAGGAGATGAGGACAGCTTAGACACGGACCCCGTCCTAAATGGTAAGGAGCTTAAGATCCAGACACAAGTAATGGCAACAAACCAGGGGATAAATACTACCAGAGAGCTACAATTTGTGAGGAATAGAGGAAGGAAGTGGTCAGGCATGGCCCCGATGAAGAGCAGACGTGGCCCTGGTGTGGACTCCACAAAAGCATTCCAACACACAGAGAAGGGGAATCAGAGGCTTCTGGCAGTGGGAACACAGCCACAGAAGGCATAGGGGTGGGAAAGCACAAGAGTATATTTGGGAACAAGAGGGTTGTTGTCCATATTAGGCAAACTGCACAGGTGTGTGAAGAGGTGTGATGGGAAGCAAAGCCGGCGGGATGGAGTGGGGATCAGATTCCAGGCTGAGGAAGTAGATACGCCAGGTGGGCAATGGGGAGCCAGTGAAGGTTAATGAGCAGAGAAGAGCCACAGCAGGAGCTGGGCTTGAGGAGAGTGAGTCTGGGTGGGAGAGGAGCTGGGTGGGAGAGGAGGGCAGCAGGTGGCAGGAATGTCCCAGGGAGCCTCCAGGGACCCAGGCTGCATGGTGAGTTGGGGAGCAGGGTTGCCTCCAATGGGAGGGTCCAGACAGCTGGTGAGACCAACAAAAAAACTCCCCCGACTGGCTTGGCTGCCTCAGATTGTTGACAATATGCTCAAGTGATTCCATCCGTGCAAACTCTTCCACAAACTAAACTGCTGAGTCAACCAAGCAAGGCAGCAGGCCTTGCCACTTCTGCAGGCCATTAGCTGGCCCCCTCTCCTGCCCCCAGACCCAGCTCTGAGGAACAACGCCCCGGAGAGGGCCTTTCCCACCTGCTCTCTGGCCGCTGTATTTGCTAGGGAACAAAAAGCCAGCTGTGGTAAACCGCCCTTCAGTCAGGCAGGCAGTGGCGTGGACACCTTGCCCCTTTCTTCCTCTTCCAGCCTTTTCAACCGTTCAAAGGCATGACCACTGTGACCTGCAGCCCAGGGGGAGCTGAAGTCATTTCAGAAGGCAGGCGAAGAGTCAGCCTGCATTCTCCTTTGCTCTCTCACTTTTGAGTCATCTAAGTGCCAAGTGAAAACAAAGACCTCCCTTCAGAAAGTTCCCCACCTCCCTGGGCTTCACTTTTTAAAAATAACCTGTTAGGCCAGAACCCGGTCACTGCCTACATTTCCCCTTGCCCTGCCTGCAGGGTCATTCTCAGGCCTCCTGGCCACTGCAAAAGTCTCCTGGTGGAAAGACAAAGAAGGCCTTTCAGTCCCCATGAAGCGGGCTCTGCCTCTGCCCTGATCTGGATGCCTCTGGAGGAAACAGGGAGGACACAAAGAGACGTGGAGGAAAGGTTCATCCTCAGCAATACCTCTCATATGCCTCCTAATGGAGAAATAGACTGCTCAGATAAACACAAATAAACTGTTCTTCTAAGGTGACAAGAGGGAACCAGCACTCGGTAGGACCTCAATAATGTGAGACAAATCAATTTGAATCTAGTTACTGGACTCAAATACTTCTTTGTAAATCCTGTTCCTGAATTGAGTTGCGTAACTTCATGTTTTCCTAACATGTAGGCAAAAAGGAGAAACACAGAAAGCCAAAAGAACACCAGTCACAGAGACAGGAAAGAGAGACCCGGATTCAGAATAACCCACACTAGACTATGAATACATGAATATCTCAAAAGGAAGGATGCAAAGTGGGTTGAGTCATTAACAAGCTTACAGAGAAACTCCAGGCTATCAAAAACCCTCCATAAAGTATCAGCATATCATCTCCAACATATATAAGAAATATAAATGCACCATAGCTAAGGTTCGTCACAGGAATGCATGACTGGTTCAGTACTTCCAAATGTTTCAAAGGTATATGCCTTATGAATAGACAAAACAAGAAAAGTCATATATTAGTATGAATTGAGACAGAAAAAGCATTTGACAAAATTCAATATCCAGTCATGATAAAACAAACAAACAAACAAAACAAAACAAAACTTTCAGCAAGCAAGGATAGGAGGGAACTTCCTTAACTGAGAAACGCATCTACAAACCCACAGCTAACTCATACTTGGTGAGACACTGCATGCTTTCCCCTAACACAGGGAACAAGGAAAGGATGTCTTTTCTCACATTCTCATACTGCTGCGAGTTGCAATAAGGTAAGAAAAATAGAGGCATATGGATTGAAAAGGAAGAAACAAAACTACTTCATTGGTAGACAACATAATGATCTATGTAGAAAATCCCAAAGAATCTACTAAAAACCTCCGTAGAACTAATAAATAACTTTAGTAATGTCATGGGATACAAAATCAATTTACAAAAATCAACTGCATTTCAATATCTTAGCAATGAACAACAAGTTAAAAATTAAAAGCAAAGGAGAGGACTATTTACAATAGCAGCAAAAAGGGAAATATTTATTAGGTGTAAATCTAACTTTACAATATGGTGAAAATGATAGAACACTGGTGAAACAGATCAAAGACATGAATAATTGGAAGGGCTCACCGTGTTCATGGATTGAACAACATGGTATTGTTAATGAGCCGATTCTCCTCAAATGGATATGCAGGTTCAACACAATTTCAATCAAATCCCAGCGATAGGCTTATTGTTATTTTTGTAATATTGGAAAGCTGATTCTAGAATTCATAAGTAAAGGGCAAGGAATCAGAATAACCAAAACAATTTTGCAAAAGAGCACTATCCAATATCAAGATTTACTATTAAGTTATGGTCATCAAAACAGTGTGGTACTGGTGAAAGCACAGACAAATAGATCAATGCAGCAAAACAGAGTCCAAAAATAGACCCATATGAATATAATCAGCTGGTCTTTTGAGAGAAGTGTAAAGTAATTCAGTGGAGAAAGGATATCCTTGTCAACAAGTAGTGCTAGAACAACTCGATATCCACATATAAAATAACGACCCTTGGCCCATACTTAGCTCCTTATGCAAAAATTAATTCAAAATGGATCACAGACCTAAAATATAAAACTGTAAAACTTCTGGAAGAAAACACAGGAGAAAATCTTTGTGACCTGGATTAAGAAAAGAGTTTTTAGATAAGATACTGAAAACACAATCCATGAGGGAAAAAAACTGATAAATTAGACTTTATCAAAGTTTACTTTTGCCCTGCTCTTTTGAGAGACTAAGAGAAAGAAAAGGCAAGACACAGAGCAGTGGAAATATTTTGTAAATCACATTTCTGACAGAGAACTTTATCCAGAATATACAACGAATACTCAAAACCTAAAAATAAAAAAACAACAAGCCTATTTTAAAAAATGGGCAAAAAATGTGAACAGATACTTTACGAAGGAGGCTATGTGGATGGTAAATAAGCACATGAAAAGGTGTTCAACATTATAGTCTTTAGGGAAATGGAAATTAAAACCACAATAAGGACACGCGCGGTGGCTCACAACTGTAATCCCAGTACTTTGGGAGGCTGAGGCAGGTGGATCTCTTGAGCCCAGGAGTTCGAGACCAGCCTTAGCAACATAGGGAAACCTGGTCTCTAAAAAAAATACAAAAATTAGCTAGGTGTGGTGTTACACGCCTGTAGTCCCAGCTACTCAGAAGGCTGAGATGGGAGGATTGCTTGAACCCATAAGGCAGAGGTTGCAGTGAGCTGAGATCATGCCACTGCACTTCAGCCTGGACAACAGAGTGAGACCCTGTCTTAAAAAAAAAAAAACCCAAAAACCAAAAACAAACCATAGTAAGATATCATTACATTACATACCTATTGGGATAGCTAAAATTAAACAAAATCCAAACTAGAAAATTCTGATAATATCAAATGCTGGCAAGTGTGGTAAACAACTAGAACTCTCATACATTGCTATGGGAATGCAAAATGGTATAGCCACTGTAAAAAATAATTTTGTAGTTTCTTACACATTTGAATATATACTTAACATACAAACCAACAAAACTGCGGATAGGTATTTACTTAAGATAAATGGAAACTTACATTTATATACACAAGAAAAACGTGTAAGTGAATGTTTATAGCAACTTTATTCATAATTGCCAAAATCTGGAAACAGATGTCCTTCAACTGGTAAACAGACACATATCCATATAGTGGAACACTACTCAGTAATAGAAAGAATATTTTTATTATCCATGTGATAACGTGGATTAATTTAAAGCCCTTTTCCTAAGTGAAAGAAGCCAGTCCCAAAGCTACATATTATATGATTCCATTTATATGACATTCTGGAAACAGCAAAACTACAGGGATGGAAAACAGATCAATGGTTGCAAGGAGTTACAAGGTGGGGAAAGGGCTGACTACAAAGGGGCAGCATGAGGGAACTTGAGGGGGATGGAACTGTTCTGTACACACTGTGGTGATGGATGTATGACTCTGTGCATTTGCCAAAACCCACAGAACTGTTCTAAGTGTTCTGAAATTGATTGTGGTGATGACGGTACACACTCTGTGAATAGACTAAAAACTACTGAATTGTCACTTTGAATCGATGATTTCTATAGTATGTGAATTCTATCTCAATAAAACTCTTATTTAAGAAACTTAAAAGAAAAAGACATCTGCCAAGAAATGGCACAATCACACTACTGCGGAATGAGAGTTAGATCGTGAAGAAGAGATGAAATTCAGAGGTCCCAGCCCTTAGTACACTTTGTAAGAAGTTCACTTCATTTCCATAGAGCTTTTTCAGAACTCTTACTTTCTCTGCCCTGGAATTTCTTGATACCAAAAGAAAACCTTCCAGCAATGCCACAGCCCCCAGTACTCACAGTTCATCTACATCAGAGCCCAGGCTTTTTTGAGCTTGCCCAGCAATTCATTCTTAACAAGTACATATGATTGGGCACGGTGGCTCACGCCTGTAATCACAGCACTTTGGGAGGCCGAGGCGGGCGGATCACAAGGTCAGGAGTTCAAGACCAGCCTGGCCAACATGGTGAAACCCCGTCTCTACTAAAAGTACAAAAAAAATCAGCCCGACGTGGTGGTGCATGTCTGTAATCCCAGCTACTCGGGAGGCTGCGGCAGAATTGCTTGAACCCGGGAGTGAAAGCTACAGTGAGCCGAGATGGCACCATTATACTCCAGCCTGCGTTGCAAGAGCAAGACTCTGTCTCAAAAACAAAACAAAACACAACACAAAAAAAGTACTTATGTGCACATATATATCATGATTAGAACAATGCTGATCTCAAAAAATCTCCCCCTACTTCATAAGAGAAAACTGAGACCAAGAGAGGGGACGTGATTTACCCAGGATTACCCATCTAGTGGGCAGCAGAGCCAAGAGTCAACCCAATGCTCTTTCTTCATCACCTTGATGTCTATGCTAAGTCAAAAACACGAGCCTGGCATGTATGATATGCTCTACGGATGACAGCTAACTGCAAAATCAAACGTCTGAAATGCCTTGAACAAAGACCAAGTGGACTCTCTCCTCATGCGGACACAGACCTGTGCTAATCTAATATTCTTATGAAAGGGACTAGCATAGATTTGTAGAGGCAAAGTGGAGATGCGCAAAGGGAAAAAGGAAATGAAGACCTTGTGGAAAATGTTATGAATATGGAATAGCAAGAACAGACTCAGCTGACTTCTGGAGAAAAGATTAAAGATCTCACTAGACTACTGAAAGGAGGTAATAAAATAATAACTAACATTCACTCAGAGCTTAAATACTTCAGAGAAGATCTGCACAGTAACCCTGTGCCGGTAATATTGTCACCCCCATCTCACGGAAGAGGGAACTGAGGCACAGAGAGGGTAGGTGACATACTCAAGATTTCACTGAGGAGTAGGAATCCAGCAGTTCCACTGCCCCACTTTCCCTCCCTTATCAGGAGATGAAGAGCAGCATGAAAGAAAGTACTTAATCCCAACAGGAGGGCCTACTGAAAAGGCAGCATGAGAGTGGAAGATGACCTGCAGGTGTCACAAAGGTGCTGATGGTCTCAGGTCCCTGCTGGTTTGCTTGACACAAGGCAAGGGAAGTTATGAAGGTGGCCTGTGATCTGTACGGCAGTGAGAAAGTCACTACTCGACATTCTCATCCTTTAGAGAGTGCATCCACAAGGGGACGTGTTAAAATGCAGGTCCCTGGGCCCCTCAGCCAGAGTTATTATTATTATTATTATTTTTATTTTTATTATTATTATTTTGAGACGGAGTCTTGCTCTGTCACCCAGGCTGGAGTGCAGTGGCATGATCTCGTCAGTCAGAGTAGTTTTTAATCCAGTAGGTCTGAGCTGGGGCCCAGGAATCTGCATTTTGAACAGGTTTACTTCCCTCCCCGGCCAAAGTACTTTGGCTGGTCCCTGGGCTAGACTGTGGGCAACCTTGGCCTCTACAGAAGAGAGGAAATACAGATTAAGAACCTGGGTTTGGAGTCAAACAGTTCTGGGGTCAAATTCCTATTGCCTCTTAGCTGTGTGACCTGGAAAGGCTATGTAACCTCCCAGGGCCTGTTTTCCACCTGGAAAGTGGGGGTGACAAATAGTAACCCACTTAGAGAGTTAGCTCTTCTAATACCTGAAAAGCACTATGCACAGTTCCTGGCATGCATCACATGCTCTGCCCACAAGAGCTAAATGCAAAAGTAAAACTCTCACTGGGTCCATGCAGCACTTCTCTTGTCGTAAACAATTGGCAGGTTCCATATCGTAACATTCTTGGGTTATCATTTCCTCTTCCTTAGCTGAATTTTCTGGAAGGAATCCCTTCCTGTGTATGAATCAGAAACTCAATAGAAGCCACACTTCCCCAGCGTCCCTTTTCCTCCCATGAAGCTTCAATGGTAAAGTTTCTTCACCTCTCCCCTTGCCCCAGGGATGGAGACTGACATTGACCTAAAGTGGACATCTGTTCAGGGGCAGATGGTCTGTGCAATCTGAGTATTTATTATCTTGGTAATTTGTACTTCACCTCTTCCTAAGGTAATGAGGCAATAAAAGGAGCCTTAGTAAGTAATGCCAAAGATGCGGGGAAGAGCAGAGACTTGCACCAAACAGAAGCTGTGAACACAGTGCTGAAATACAGTAGTAAAAAAGGTGCAAACTTTCAAAGTCAATGGAGATTGAAGAATGAAAACTGAACCAAGAACATGTAGCTTGGTCATTTGGCCTGGGGTGGTGGAATTCCCTGGAAATAGACTCAGAGAAAGATACTTGCATTCAAAAAGTTAACTGGGGAGTGCTCTCCAGGAGATAACAGTGGGAGAGTAAGCCAAGCAGGACCAGGTGGAGGCAGGATTTGAGCAGTCATAATAAAGGCCTTGGCTGATGCTCTGAGGAGTGCTGAAGCTAGGACCGCTCTTCAGAGTTTTCTCTGTTGAAGCAAGGAGACCAGGCCTCCCTGACTCTCCACTGACCACTGGATACAGGCTGCCCCCAGGGAGAGGACAGGCATCATCCTGGGTGAGGAGAGTCCCTTTGGTGGACATCGATTTGTGGGGAGGGACTCGGCAGGTCACATTTTTGGAACCTATGGGGGATGAATGCCTCAGCAATAAAGGGGATATCTGGGCACACAACAGTATGTTCACTGCAAGTGTTTAAGTGGGCTCTTTCCCCAAAAAAGCAGTTAAAAAATAATAGAAAAATCTTGGCCCAAACTTGAATAGCCACAAAGGAAGAAGCTGCCCACGGACCAGAAACCCCCATGCTGGGGTTCCTAAATGGGGGACGGAGAAAGCTGTTGTGTCAAACCAGTAACATTTGAGAGTTATTTGTTACAGCAGCTAGTGTTGCACTAATAAAAAAATGTAAAACTATGAGAAATGCTGTGAATGAAAAGAACTGGGTGCTACTAGAGTTACAATGGAGATGAAGATTAGTTATTTCTGAGTACAAATGAAATGGACCAAAGGTGCGTTAATAGTATCTTCTAATCACTCTAATCTTATAGCAGTTAATAAATGAATGTATCAATGAATCAGCTAATTCATTTGTTCTGATATGTCAATGTCTTTAAGGCTATATTCATGTTACAAATAGAGGTTATTTTGAAATCAACAAACTGAGTTATATATCCTATGAATAAATATCTATCTCTCAGAATTTATCTTAAGGAAAAGAATCTAAGTCAAAAGAAAACTCTACTGCATACTGTAAAACAGGGATTGGCAATTTCTTTTTGGTAAATGACCAAATAGTACATATTTCAGGCTTTGCAGGCCACACAATCTTTATAGAAGTGCTAGTGCGAAAGTGACCATATGTAATACATGAATGAATGGGTCTGGCTGTGTTCCAATACAACTTTATTTACAAAAACAGGTGGAAGGCCAGATTTGGTCTGTGGGCTGTGGTTTGCCAACCCCTGAAAATGTTCAGTGTAATATCATTTACAGTAGCTAAAAGCTCAAAAGCAACCTACATGTTTAAAAGTGAGTGGTCACGTAAATTTTAAAATATCCACTTAGATGACTGTATATATTATGCACAATTATGAAGCTTTTATGGCAACAGGGACATTACCAAATACTAAATTTTGTAATAGAAAAATAAGCAACAAAGTGGAATCTATTATTGTCAGTAGCGTAACAGCCCTGCAAACTTCACACATGTTCTCAAACAAGGGCCAAAATATAACATTGTAGAAACTGTGGAATGGTGGGCCTATGGGTGAATTTAGTTGTTTCAAATAACTTTCAGATTTAATTATATTAATATTTCCCTATTCATATTTGTATAATAACATAAACATCTCAAAAACTTAAAAAAAAAAATGCTAGACCTATAAAATCCTTCAACTTAAGACCCAGATGAAAGAAAAACTGCTGGAGAAATTAATGATGCAGTGAGTGTGTGTGTGTGTGTGTGTGTGTGTGTGTGTGTCAGTCTCAATCTGTCACCCAGGCTAGAGTGCAGTGGCATGATCTCAGCTCGCTGCAACCTCTCTCTTGGGTTCAAGCAATTCTCCTGCCTCAGCCTCCTAAGTAGCTGGGACTAGAGGTGCGCACCACCATACCCGGCTAATATTTTTACATTTTTGGTAGAGATGGGGTTTCACCATGTTGGCCAAGCTGTTCTCAAACTCCTGACCTCAGGTGATCCATCTGCCTTGGCCTCCCAAAGTGCTGGGATTACAGGTGTGAGCCACCATGCCCAGGTTACAATGGATATTTTAATTTAGGTATATTAACATGCCCACTGCATCATTAATTCCTCCAGCAGCTTCTACGAGGCAGTCAGCTATGGTGCGGATGTTGGCAAAGCCCAACAGAACCACTAACATTTCTGTGGCTAACAGCTCTTCCATACTTCCCACTAGCAAAAAGCCTACTTTATGAACTGACCAAGATTGCAAACCCTTTACTTTCTCTCCCAACTCTGGGCCTTTGCAGAGACTGTTCTCTCCTCCAGGACACTCTTCCACCTTTTCCTCCTGCCTTGCCCCTTCCCGTGCATTAGGTCTCAGCCTGGAGCTTCGTTCGAACTCCTGACCTCAAATGATCCGCCTGCCTCGGCCTCCCAAAGTGTTGGGATTACAGGTGTGAGCCATGGCACATGGCCAAGTCGGGGTGTTTCAATGGCCACTGGAAAAACAGTTGTGTAGTTATCACTGCCTATGCATGTGGCAAGGTCAGACACACCAGCATCAAAACGTGTGGCATAGGTGCCAGCAGGAGGAAGAAAATCCCAGAGACAAGAGTAGAGCACCTTGACCCCTAGGGTGTGGGACCGATGGCAGGGACAGTGACTCAGGGGTCGCTAAGCATCATTCCCAAAGTGGGAGTCAAAAGCCAGTGCACAAACCCAGCACTGATGGCTTGTAGTTTTTGTATGGATTCTTCTGAGAAATGCTGCATGGCTCACACTCTTGATGGCATAGAGGACAACAGCTTGTGTAGAAATATTCTAAAAATAAAAAGATTTAGAAGAGAATGCTCTGGCTGTAAAACAAGTTTTAGGGCTATCTTAACCAATTTATTTTTCTTCACCTATTTTCCTTTTTATATATTCATAAAAATATATAAAATCTATATTTAATTAAAAGTCATTTCAATAAGCATAAGACAAAAATTCTAAACGATAAGAAAGATTTGTGTTACCACATAATAAATATTTTTCTTTCTTTCTTAGGGAGTGCCTAAAACAACGGTGCCTTCAATGTGGTGAAATATCATCCTTGTTTAGGGTCTTGATTTTCAGCGACAGGGAAGCCGGCTCTGCCTCATTCACAGCTGTATCCCCTGCGGGTGACACAGAGCTGGGACACAGCAGCCATTCAATAAACATCTGATGAAGTGACTTAAGGTAGCGCTTCTGCCAGGCAAAGAGCCACGGCTAGGACCACACCAAATGGCTAACACTCGAGTGAGGAATGGTATCAGAAACTGAGCTTGCCACTTCTGGCATTTGATTCTTCTAGCCTTTAATCCAATATAGTAATGCCACTATTCAGTGTTTCCTGGTGTTGCTTTAAATTAGAAACCCTGCCCTGACAGCTTGATGAGCTGACAGACACTTCTGTCATCCCTCTGCTTGTCTCTGTTTGCTTCTGCTGTTTTGATTGTGAGTCTGCCGAAACCTGTCAACTCAACTAAAGAAAAAAGAAAGGCGCTATCACAACAGGCTAGCAGCTACTACAGAAACTGCATCTCTATCGCAAACTGTGGGTGGGGGGATGGGGGGGGGGCTGCTCCAGGACAGGCATCCTAGCCTCTCTTCGCTGGGGTACCCACCTGTGTTTCTCCCAGCTTCTTGGCCCACAGGCTTGAAGATATGTGCCCCAGGCCCCATGGCCTGTTCTGGGCCCGGCAGAAGGGCTCTTTCCACCGCTGGGCCCACACCCCAGCCCCCTTCCTCAGCACGTGTCTGACATAGCATTATTTCATCTTCTGGAGGAGACCCAAGTCTCTCAAGCACTTCACCCATGCTGACTTTTTGGAAAGCAGTGTTATTACCAAAGGCCTTGTCAAAGACAATATGCACGTGTTCATTTGAAAAAAGATTATGAGTATTTCCTGTGTTCCAGGCACCACCTTAGGGACTGGACACCCCGTGGTGACCTGAACAGAAAGATGGCTGCGCCTCTGCAGCTCAGGGCTTGGTAGAGAGGGCCCACCATCAACAGGTAATTAAGTGAACAAAGGCATTCTGGCTGGCAAAGTGCTGGAATGCAATCAGAACCAGGAGACAGGGTAGAGTGATGGTAGCAGGGTGGTGCAGGGGACTACTTAAGCTGAGGGGCTGGGGAAGGCCCTTCTGAGGCAGGAGAGGGGGCAGTCCAGCGGGGAAGCAGGCACACCCTAGACCTGGGTTTGTTTTTGTTTCCTCACTATACAATAGCAAAATAAGAGTACCTAAATGATAGGGCTATTGTGAGGATTAAATGAGGTGATTCACATCAAATTCACACAATAAGACTTGGTAGTTAGCCATTGTCCCAAGGAGGTGACATCTGAGCTAAGGCTTTTTAAAAGAACAGGACATCCAGCAAAGCTCAACTTTAACTATTAACTTCAGATAAGACACCTGCAAAAGGGACTTTGGTGAAAACAAAAGCATTCAAATTGAGACAAGTTATGCCAAACATGATTTCTTTTCTTTCTTTGTCTTCTGCCTTCAGTGTAGCTACAAAATGCTGAGAATCAGAGGGTCCCACCAAACCGACTTTAATATCCAACAAAGGCACTGTTCTGTCCTGGACTCTCCACAAATGTCGAGGTCATGAAGAATAAGAAAGACTGAGAACCTGTTCCAGATTGAAGGAAATTAGAGATGTGACAACTGAATACACCTTATGATCTGGGATGGGATCCTAGACCCAAGGACATTAGTGGGTCAATGGCAAAATCTGAGTAAAGCTTGTAGATAAGGTAATAGCATTTGTGTTATTACTTTCCTGATTTAAGTAACTGTGCTGCAGTTATGTAAGAAGGGGTCTTTCTTCTTAGAAAATGCATGCTGAAGTACTGATGGACAAAAGAGCATGATGCCTGCAACTCACTCTCAAATGGTTCCGAGAAAAAAATAATAGCATGTATACAAATGGAAAACAATCAAACAAATGTAAAACAGTAACAAATGGAGAACCTGGGGGAAGGAGATATGGGGAGTTTTTTGTGCTGTTCTTCAAAAGTTTGTATAAACCTGGGATTATTTATAAATAAAAAGTTACGGCCGGGCGCAGTGACTCATGCCTGTAATCCCAGCACTTTGGAGGCCCAGGTGGGTGGATCACAAGGACAAGAGGTTGAGAGATTGAGACCATCCTGGCCAACACGGAGAAACTCCATCTCTACTAAAAATACAAAAAATTAGCTGGGTGTGGTGGCGCGTGCCTATAGTCCCAGCTACTCGGGAGGCTGAGGCAAGAGAATTGCTTGAACCTGGGAGGTGGAGATTGCAGTGAGCCGAGATGGCACCACTGCACTCCAGCCTGGCGACAGAGTGACACTTTGTCTCAAAAAAAAAAAAAAGTTACAAAAATATATAATTAAGAGACTTAAATCATCCTATACTTCTACAAACACTAAAAAGATAGCAATCAATTCACAACTAGTAGACTAAGCAATACTAACTTGACTACTTTAATACATATGTTTTTGGGTTGCAGTAGCTCATCTTTAAAGATTCTACTAGGGGCCGGGCGCGGTGGCTCACGCCTGTAATCCCAGCACTTTGGGAGGCCGAGGTGGGCGGATCACGAGGTCAGGAGATCGAGACCATCCTGGCTAACACGGTGAAACTCCGTCTCTACTAAAAAATACAAAAAAATTAGCCAGGTGTGGGGGCGGGCGCCTGTAGTCCCAGCTACTTGGGAGGCTGAGGCAGGAACCTGGGAGGCGGAGCTTGCAGTGAGCCGAAATCGCGCCACTGCTCTCCAGCCTGGGCGACAGACGGAGACTTCGTCTCAAAAAAAAAAAAAAAAAAAAAGAGATTCTACTAGGATGCAATAAGATTTATTTGGCATTCTGATGGTTTGGGGAATCTGGGGATACTTTATTCATCATCTGTGGAAGGCTAGAAGCAGTGCTTCTTTGGAATGTACTTTCCATCTTTTGCCCCCACCCTGCCATCTGAGAACCACTCTCTGATGTTTTCTTCTGTCTTTATTGTTCTGTTTTTCTCAGCAGAAATTCAAGGACTGCTTCTCTCATTGAATAAGCTACCAAGGAAAAAGACTCCCTTGGTGCCCTGTTCAGATTCCCAGGTTCCCTTTCACCAAGTCTGTGCATCCATCCCCCAGCTACTGCAGGTGCTGCTGCTAACTTGTTATGCTTGCACCCTTCTGCTAGTGGTTTCCATTGGACAACTAGAGCTGTCTGATTCAGAGATCCCTGGGAGTTTATGTACCCTCCTTTCTGGTCTGTAGGCAACGAAAGGTGTACAAAAGCCCAGCTCCCTTGCCTCAGAACAGGGCAATCTTTGTGGTGCAGTTCATTCTCCAGTGTTCCCCACAGAATCAGGCTGAGGCTGGGCTTCTGAAACTCGTCTTTGTCCTCCTCTTTCTACCCTTGCTTTCTTTCCTCATTCAATAAACCAGTTGCACAAGAATCCCCATATCTAGTTCTGCTTTTAGGGAAGCTGACTTGAACGCTCCGTGTTAACGAACCTTGGGAAACACTAAGAAAAAAGCTAATCAAGCAGGTCTTCTTGTTCCCGACTTAGACTCCTCTGGTTCCTAATATGCTAAAGAAATTTGAGTGGGATATGAGAGCGGTGGAACTCTGAACACTGTCTCAACACTAAGTAGAGTCCTTCTCCATGACAGCGGACGTGGAAGACCCCAAAACCCGCCGGGAGAAGATCACAAGTTGATGTTTGAGAAGCTGAGTTTCAGAACGGATGAAAAAATGTTCAAATGCATGCAACATTCGGTGCAGGTCCTCCACTTCCAGGAGCTGCTCCTCCTCATATTCTTGTACATACACAAGACTATGATATGTACAAGAGTAACCATCACAGCAGGCTAGATAACAAAAGGGGGAAATACCCTCAACGGCTGTCAATAGGGGACTAGTTAAATAAATATAGTAAATCCATTCTCTGGAATACAATGCAGCTATAAAAAAGGAGGAGAATGAGGACACTTTCTGAATGGATATGGAATTACCTCCAAGTCAGAAAGTTAGGTTATAAAAGTACACAGCAGTGAGTGTAGGTACGCTCTTATCTGGCACAGGAAGGGAGGCCGACACAGAAGTGTGAAACAACTCCTAAAGGTTACGCAAGAAACTGGTATCACCAGTAGCCTCCTGTATATTTCCAGAGAGGAAAACTGAAAATTGGGGGACTTTGGTACATTCTGAATCTTGATCATGTAAATGTTATCTATTCAAAAAAGTAAATACAACTTAACAATGTACAACCACAGTTACTGTTTGCATCAGGATTTGGCTTTGGACTTGCTCCAAGAAAACACCATGGAGAAGAGGCTGACAGCCTGGAGATGGAGTCAGCCTGTATAACTTACAAGATATTTATTTGTTTGTTTATTTAATTTTTCAAGAGATGGGTTCTTGCTCTGTCACCCAGGCTGAAGTGCAGAGGCACAGATCAGAGGTCATTGCAGCCTTGAACTCCTGGGCTCAAGCAATCTTCACGCCTCAGCCTCTCGAGTAGATGGGTCCACCACAGGCGCGCACCACCACACTTGGCTCAGACAAGATAATTAAACTCCCTGCCTCAGTTTCCTCATCTGTAAAGTGGGAATACTAACATCTCATAGGGATATTGTAATCATGAATGAGTTCTTGCATGTAAAACAAGCCACAGGATGCCAAGAGCAGTAACTTGACACATGGATTTACTCCATATGAATCTAATGATTACGTGACCAGAGCCCAGTGATAAACACGGCCACTGCCCCTGCTGCCCCCTGCACTGCTATTGCTCCATCTTCCCTTGCTGAGGAGCAGCCATCAGAGCTCCAGCTTTGATGCAGGATAAAAAGGCTTTTGTGAGTGCGTTACTTATCTATTGCTCTACAACCAATTACCACAAACTTGGCACCTCAACAAAACATTCATTTATCATCTCACAGTTTCCATGGAGCAGAAGTCTGGGCAGAAGTCCACTGTTCAGGGTCTCACAAGACTGCAACAAGAGGCTGGCCAGGCTTGGGGTCCTCTTCTGAGCTCACATGGCTCTCAGTGGCTTTCAGTTTCTTGTAGCCACAGGTCTGAAGTCCCGTTTTCTTTCTTTTCTTTTTTTTTTGAAACGGAGTCTCGCTCTGTCGCCCAGGCTGGAGTGCAGTGGCGTGATCTCGGCTCACTGCAAGCTCCGCCTCCCGAATTCACGCCATTCTCCTGCCTCAGCCTCCCGAGTAGCTGGGACTACAGGTGCCCGCCACCATGCCCGGTTATGTTGTATTTTTAGTAGAGATGGGGTTTCACTGTGTTAGCCAGGATGGTCTCGATCTCCTGACCTTGTGATCTGCCCACCTTGGCCTCCCAAAGTGCTGGGATTACAGGCGTGAGCCACCGCACCCAGCCTGAAGTCCCGTTTTCTTGCTGGCTGTCAGCTGAGGGCTGCTCTGCCTTCCAGGCATGACCCTTGGATGCTTGTGACATGGCCCCTCACAGGCTCTCTCTCAACAAGGCAGTTTACTTCTTCCGGGCCAGTAGGAGACTCTCTCCCTTTGGGAAGGACCCAGTACTTCTTTTAAGGCTTTTACCTGATGAGGGCAGGCCCACCTGGGGAAAATCTTTTGATTAACTCAGAATCAACTCCTTTGGGACCCTAACTGCATCTGCAACATCCCTTCACCTTGGCATATGACATCCTGCCACCTGTGCCATATTCCATTGGTTAGAAGCAAGTCAGAGAATTCATTCACACTCAAGAGGATGGACTTACACAGGATGTGACTGACTAGGAGTCACCCTCAGGTGTGCGTACCATGGTGGGCTAGGGTGGGGGACTGCTTTCTGTACACAGAGAGACAGCACACCACGGTAGAAAAAGAAGACTTGCTGGACCCGGGTTCAAATGCTGGATTCACAACTTCATAGATGTATTCAACTTTGGACGGCTATATATTTAACTTTTAACCTCTCAGCTCTGTTCAACCAAAAGGAGGAAAAACTGAATACTCCACAGAGTCATTAGAAGAGTTAAACAGGCTGGGCGCAGCGACTCACACCTGTAACTCCAGCACTTTGGGAGGCCAAGGAGCAGGGATTACTTGAGGTCAGGAGTTCGAGACCAGCATGGCCAACATGGTGAAATCCCGTATCTACAAAATTACAAAAATCAGCAGGGCATGGTGGCATGCAACTGCAATCCCAGCTACTCAGGAGGCTGAGGCAAGATAATTGCTTTAACCTGGGAGGTAGAGGTTGCAGTGGGCCGAGATTGAGCCACCGCACTCCAGGCCGGGCAACAGAGTGAGACTCTGTCTCCAAAAAAAAAGAAAAAAGAGAAAAAAAAAAAAAAAAAAAAGGAAGAAAAGGTAAAACAAAGGGAAACTGCATGGAAAATCACCAGACATAGTAGAGCAGGAATTGAAACTTTAGATCCCCTCTCTCTTCCCAGTCCTTCCTGGAGGAACTTAGAACTTAAAAATGAAGATAATAATAATGTTGGGTAATGTGAAAATGCTTCCTAAAATATGGCATATACTTAGTCCGTTCAATACCCCAGGGAGGGGTTTTCCCCACTCCAGCCGAATTCATCTCTGGCAAAGGATGAAGTCATCACTAGTACCTGCTGTTATGTCTCAGCACCTCCTTCTAGATCTGCCACAGCCTGCCCATCAAGCAAGAGCCAAATGAACATAGAGTACGACCAAGTAACGGACTGAATGCAGTGATCACAACACCATTTTCAAACAGTGTTTAATGACACAGGAAAATATACACAACATAATGATCATGAAAAAAATATCCCAAATTGTCCTTTTAAGAGCTCAAGTGGTAGACTTGGACCGCCTGGCTCCAAATCCACCTTCAGTATTTATGACTCTGTGCCTCAGTTTCCTCGGTGAATTGGAGATAATGATACAACCCACCCCATAATATTGTGAGGATTAAGCAAGGTAACACATATAAAAAAATACCTAGCCCAGTCGGCACCGTGGCTCATGCCTGTAATCCCAGCACTTTGCGGGGCCGAGGTGAGCTGATCGCTTGAGCCTAGGAGTTCAAGACTAGCCTTAGCAACACGGCAAAACACAGTCTCTACAAAAAATTAGATAGGCATGGTGGCCTGCGCCTGTAGCCCCAGCTGTTAATACTAGGGAGGCTGAGGCAGGAAGATCGCTTGAGCCAAGGAGGTCAAGGCTGCAGTGAGCAGAGATAGCGCCACTTCACTCCAGCGTGGATGACAAAGTGAGACCCTGTCTCAAAAACAAACAAGAACAACCAAAAGCAAAACAAAACAAAACAAAACAAAAACCACCTAGCCCAGTGGCTGTCACCTAAGGAGGTCAAAGTGCTATTATTTAGTTAAGTACCACTCTCATAAGTTAAGAGGAAACGTTTAAAGAGACTTCTTCACAAACAATGTTGAGTGAGAGCTGACGCTGGCTTCTCAGGGAATAAAGGAAATCTGAAGAGGAAGAAGAGACAAAGTATTCAGAGGTCACACTACAGTAATTCTCTCTGCTTTCCAGAAGGCTCCACTTCACTCTATACCCAAAAGCATTTAATTAATTTCTCCTTTTCCCCTTCCATTTCAGAAGGAACTTCATTTTTCTCTTAAAAAAAAATGAGTGGGCAGGCATGGTGGCTCACGCCTGCAATCCCAACACTTTGGGAGGCCAAGGTGGGCAGAACACAAGGTCAGGAGTTCGATACCAGCCTAGCCACATGGTGAAACCCGTCTCTACTAAAAATACAAAAGTTAGCCGAGCGCAGTGGCGGGAGCCTGTAATCCCAGCTACTCGGGAGGCTGAGGCAGGAGAATTGCTGGAACCCGGGAGGCGAAGGTTACAGTGAGCTGAGATCAGGCCATTGCACTCCAGCCTGGGTGACAGAGCGAGATTCTGTCTCGAAAAATAAAATAAAATAAAATAAAATAAAATAAAATAAAATAAAATAAAATAAATGAGCATGACACAGCTTTTAAGCTTCAGAGCAACCCTTTGGGAGTAGTAAGTGGAAACTGCGGGTTACCGCCTCTCTGGTTATCAATCGGTCTTTCTAACTATCTGAAGTAAACTGGCAGGGCGCCTGTAATCCCAGCACTTTGGGAGGCCAAGGCGGGTGGATCACTTTAGGTCAGGAGTTCGAGACCACTTTGGCCAACATGGAGAAACCCCGTCTCTCCTAAAAATATAAAAATTAGCTGGACATGATGGCCCGCGCCTGGAGCCCCAGCTACCTGGGAGGGCTGAGGCAGGAGAATCTTTTTTAACCCAGCAGGAGGAGGTTGCAGTGAGCCAAGACTGCACCACTGCACTCCAGTCTGGCCGACAGACTGGAGACTTTTTTAGACTCCGTCTCAAAAAAACCTAAACCAAACAAACAAACAAACAAAACCTTTGCTTAAAGTAAACTAAAGAGAGAGGGCTCGGCAGAGGGAGGAGCGTGACTGCCCCAGGAAAAGGAAGAGCCGCGTCACTGCCCTTGCTGATTTAAACACAAGCCAGGTGAGGCGCGTTTTCTGCAGGAGGCTGAGAAGGGCTCTGCTCGCGATTTCCGCCCAGGAGCGCGGGGTGCCTGGAGCAGTGCCCGCGTCCCAGCCCCCTTTCCCCTCCGCAGTCCCCGGGCTGCTGCCGGCGCTGGGCTCGAAGCCAGGCCCCTGCCGATCCCAGGAGTCGCCCCGGACGCTGCAAGCCCTGCCAGGGAATGAGCAGCGAGCCCAGGAAACCACTGAGCCAAAGTGGTAACAAAGAAGGCCAGCGTGCGAGGCGGCGGCCGAGCCAGGCTTCCAGGGCCGCACGCTGGGCCGGGCGCGAGGCAGATGGCAGAGGGGAGGAAACAGACGGCTGTCCAGTGGCGCTGCACAGGAAGCGCCAGGGCTGGCAGGAAGACAGAAGGGCGGCCTTCGCTGCAACGAGAATTTAAATAAATACACCGGCCCACACAGGGACTCCCCCAGGATTCCAGGGTCCTGGCGTGCTGGCGGGGGCGGGGGTCTCTAGGGCCCCTGCAGTGGAGAACACCAACCCCGAACCCCTCCTCTACCCCCTTTCGCCCTGGCTGCCGGGCAGCCTGGAGGATCTTGGGCTGGTGTTTCCATCCCTATCACCTCACTCCGGCCAGTGATTCCCAGCCGGAGTGTACGTGGTTATTTGAGGTGTCCTGGATGGGAATTCTTGCCAGTGATTACTAAAGCCTTAAGCTCTGCAGCCTGAATAGATAAGGTCTTCCACAAGACTGGAACTTCCATTCTTCAAATATATGCAGATACTGAGGCCATTACTTAAATACAAGAACATTTAAAAGCATTTTTGAATTTTCTAGTCTGTCACTGTTCCTTTTCCAAATCATCAGACACCAAAAATACGATTACAGCTTAAATACTATTACTATCGCACTTGGCTCCTTGAAACTCCTGAATGATAAAGGGGCGCTCATTAATTTCTAGATGTTAAAAAGTCTAGAGAATTGTTTTATGCCAGCCACCTGAGTAGGGCAAGAGGCACTTCATTTCTCTCTCGGAAAAGGTCAGTGCCATTTATCCTGAGGAAGTATTTACAGATGTGTACACCAGGATTCTCTACAAGGAGGTTCATCACAGCCTCCTTTGTATGCAGGCAGAACTGAAGGCTCCCTGAGCCACAGTGTACCATGGTACACACAACCACGGTACCTCCATGACTGGCCACGACAGCACTGTTAGAAACCAAACTGCAGACGAACAAAATGCACCACATATTAAACAAACAGCAAGAGAAGCATTTACAGCCAGGCACGGTGGTTCATGCCTGTAATCCCAGCACTTTGGGAGGCCAAGGTGGGCAGATCACGAGGTCAGGAGATTGAGACCATCCTTGCTAACACGGTGAAACCCCATCTCTACTAAAAATACAATAATTAGTTGGGCGTGGTGGCCTGTATCTGTAGTCCCAGCTACTCGGGAGGCTGAGGCAGGAGAATGGCTTGAACCCAGGAGGCGGAGGTTGCAGTAAGCCCACGCCACTGCACTCCGGCTTGGGCAACATAGCGAAACTCCATCTCAAAAAAAAAAAAAAAAAAAGAAGAAAAAAAAAGAAAAGCATTTACAAAATATGTATAGAATCATCCTAGTTTTGTTTAAAGCAAAACACCACCAGCCGGGCATGGTGGCTCACACCTGTAATCCTAGCACTTTGGGAGGCCGAGGCGGGTGGATCACCTGAGGTCAGGGGGTCGAGACCAGCCTGGCCAACATGGAGAAACCCCATGTCTACTAAAAATACAAAAATTAGCCGGGTGTGGTGGCGCATGCCTGTAATCCCAGCTACTTGGGAGGCTAAGGCAGGAAAATCGCTTGATCCTGGGAGGCGGAAGTTGCACTGAGCTGAAACCGCGCCACTGCACTCTGAGATCACACCATTGCACTCCAACCTGGGCAACAGAGTGAGACTCTGTCTCAATTAACAAAACAAAAAAACCCACCACCAAAATTATGTGTATCTACTATAAAATAGTTTTACTTTTTAGTCTTGGGGAAGAGGGAGTGGGTGAATCTATTTTCTTCTTGTTCTCCCCAAAGTCTCCACAATGAACAAGTATTACTTTTGTTAGCAGGAATAAAGTCAGTAACTTATTTTATTATATTTTAGTTTTGCATTGGTTTGGTCACTGATGGAAAGTAGTTTCTTGTCAGGAATGGGCCGAGGTCAAAGAATCTTGGCAGTTAGGTTCTTTGCTGCTTTTTACTCTCCAGCTTCCAGGAAGCAGGACATGGGTGTGCAGACTGCACCTGGGAACCAAACTAGACCCCCGCCTCACCCCCGCCATCCAGGTCTAAAGCAGAACATAAAGCGGTGGGCCCTTCTGGATGAGGCTGGGCTGTTCTGTGCTAACAGGTCTATTCACAGCTATACCAGAGGCAGACATCCCCCACAGCTGAATTCCACTTGGCACCTAAGCTGTGAACTCCCAAAGTGAAGCCTGGAATTGCCCAGGCCTCTTAGAGGGTCTCTAGGACCCACCCTCCTGACAAGAAACCTTGGTGTACTCCCCCTAGCACCCAGTCTGGGAAGGCTCCTTCAATCTTATTTCAGACAAAACACCCTTTTAGGACGTAACGTATTTTGCACTGTCAAAATCGCACTGTCAAAATTCCAGTTTGCATTACTATTCTGAAATGAATAAAATGTATATGTAATATGACCCTAATCCCTGTGACAACCAAAAAAAAAAAAAAAAACTTCCATAAAATCCCAAAATAACCCCTAGGGGGCGGTACAGCCCCTAGTTAGGAGTCACTTCATGAATGGTGAGTTGATAGGATGCTTTGCTGATTTTTCTTAGACTAAGGACTATATATTCACCAAGATTTGGCAGACCCTGGGGTCTGGTCCCTGCATACCTCCAGTCTCATTCCCAATACTCCCACCCTGTTCTCTCCCCTCCAGCCCTAGACATACTCCTCCCTCCACTAAGACCCAGGGTCCATGCTCTTTTCTTTTTTGGGGGGATGGGAGGACAGTGTCTCGTTCTGTCACCTGGGCTGTATGGAGTGCAGTGGCGATTACCACTCACTGCGGCCTAGACCTCTGAAGCGATCCTCCCATCTCAACCTCCTGAGTAGCTGGGACTACAGGCACATGCTACCACACCCATCTAATTTTTGTATTTTTTGTAGAGACTGGGTTTCACCATGTTGCCCAGGATGGTCTCAAACTCCTGGGCTCAAGCCATCTGCCTGCCTCGGCCTCCCAAAGTGCTGGGATTACAAGCATGAGCCATTGCGCCGGCCAGTGCTCTTTCTTCTGCTTGTGATGCAGTTTCTGCATGCTCACATCAGATGTCCCTTCCTCAGAAACACCCTTCCTGATCCCCAATAGGTCACACCCCCTCGTATATGCTCTACACCACTGAATACTTCTCCTTCATAATTTGGAACCGGTTTGTAATTACATATTCATAACCATTTCGATGGTTTATTTTCTCTATTTGAGTATAAAGAGGCAGGGGCTCATCCGTCTTCTTTCCACAGTGCCCTAGCACACAGTCATGATCACCTACTAGTTAGCTGATCACAGCAGGTGATCAACAAATATTTGCCAAATAAATAAATGAACCTCCCAGAAGACATTTAGATTTCCATCATTGCCGCTTGTGAAATACATTCTGATTCTCTGTCCATGTTATGGTTATGCAAATGTCACAGTCAGTTTTGCTGCACAGGCAGAAAGAGTCTATCTTGTTAATAGCTGTATTTCACACAGCATAAGATTAAGAGCATAGCAGATGCTCAATGGATAAGATGGCACCCATTTGTAAATGTCTGGGATGCGATGATTAAGATAATTACCCCAGTACTGGTTCATTTCTTGCTACATCTTTTTCCTTTCCACCCCTAACATATCACTTACCTCTAACTTAAATATATACTGAATAAAGGCACAAAAGGGGTAAATGAGCCGCTCCCGACCTGAAAAACTTACACTCATCTGTCAAGATGCAATTTAAATATCACCTTTGCCCTCTGACCCTCTTCCATAAGGTGGGCAACTATCAGAACTTTTACCTTCCTGAGCAGTCAATTTTGGTAGTTGTTCATCCCCTCAGCTTGTCAGAGGCATCCTAACCAGAGTGACTCCATCTTGAATAAAGGCCGAGAGAAAGCCAAATCTGCTAGGTTACATTCCCAGGGGTTGGGCACTCTCGGTCACAAGATGTTTATGGCTGAGGGAATGAGTTAATAATTTTTTTTTTTTTTTTAAGACAGAGTCTCGCTCTGTTGCCAGGCTGGAGTGCAACGCCACAATCTCAGCTCACCGCAACCTCTGCCTCCCGCGTTCAAGCGATTCTCCTGCCTCAGCCTCCTGAGTAGCTGGGACTACAGGCGTGTGCCACCACGCCCAGCTAATATTTTGAATTTTTAATAGAGACGGGGTTTCACTGTGTTAGCCAGAATGGTCTCGATCTCCTGACCTAGTGATCTGCCCACCTTGGCCTCCCAAAGTGCTGGGATTACAGGCGTGAGCCACCATACCCGGCCTGAGTTAATAATATTAACTAACTAAATAAAGACCCAGAACTTATGGAAATGTCCCAGTACTTTAAGAAGAAAAAGTATTCTTAATTTAAGAATAGGTTCTGCTTTTAAAATAATGGCCCACTCATAAATTCTCGCTAAGATCAATAATCACATAGGAAAGTAACAATACTAATAGCTTGTCACAAGCTGACCACAAGCTTTTGTAATAAAGTACACTATTTTTAATAACCTGTATAAGCAAGCATTGTATTTGCAATGGGTGCGTTCCTCCTTTTGCTTTCTGAAGACTCCCTACTCTGTAATTGAGTCATCTCTAGTAAACTATCTTGACTTCACTATACTCTACAACTTGCCCCGATTTTTTTTCTGCACGAGATCCAAGAACCGGCTCTTGGGATCTGGGACAAGACCCCTCTTCCCATGACAAGCTGAACCACAGATTACTTGAGGGCCAGAACTTTGTCACAGTCATCTGCTTCTGCACAAATGGAGATGAATGTGGCAGTTATAAATGTCTGCTGAATGAACAAATAGATAGGGAGTGTTGGCTGAATGAACAAATAGATAGGGAGTGTTGGCAGGGCCACAAGCCCCATCCTGGGGTCTCCTTAATCCCACAGCAAAGATATCTAGACCCCTTCAGATCCCAGAGCATCCCTTTCAGCTCAGACCCTTCAGGAACTCAGGGGATGCCCTTCAGCCCACCTTTTGTGACTCCTGCAGGGGACACCCCTTCTTCTAGAAGTGGATGTGGCGGGAACACCACAGGGATTTCCTGAAGTGTAGCTGTTGCCTCCCCACACCCAGTGGCTGCATGCAGCGCACCTTGCCCCCTCACACTCATCGACAGGTCTGTTTACATAATTACATACCATCCAGTTCACTCATTTAAAGTGTAAATCTCAGTGGTTTTTAATATATTCACAGGGTTGTGCAACTATCACCATCACCAATTTTGTTGTTGTTGTTGTTGAGACAGAGTCTCGCTCTGTCACCCAGGTTAGAGTACAGTGGCGCAATCTCAGCTCACTGCAACCTCTGCCTCCTGGATTCAAGCAATTCTCCTGCCTCAGCCTCCCCAGTAGCTGGGATTACAGGCGCCTGCCACCACATCCAGCTAATTTTTGTATTTTTTAGTAGAGACAGGGCTTCACCATATTGGTCAGGCTGGTCTCGAACTCCTGACCTCAGGTGATCCACCCATCTTGGCCTCCCAAAGTGCTGGATTACAGGCGTGACCCACTGCACCCGGCACCATCACCAATTTTTTGAACATTTTCATCATCGCCAAAAGAAACCCCATATCCATTATAGCAGTCACGTCCCATTTCCTTTCAACCCCTGCTCCCTGACCTAGGTAACCACTAATCTACTTTTTGTGTCTATGCATTTGCCTATTCTGGACATTTCATATAAATGGAATCATGTAACACGTGGTCTTTTGTGATTGGCTTTTTTTCACACCTTAGTGTTTTCATGGTTATCTATATGGTTACAGGCATCAGTACTTCATTCTCCCTTTTTATGACTGAATAATATTCAATTGTATGAATGTACCACCTAGTTTTAGTTGCTGTTTATACATTCATCATTTGATGGGCAGCTGTGTTGTTTTCATTTTCTGGTTATTATGAATAATACTATTATGAACACATATGAACGTGTAAGTCTTCATGTGGACATCTGTTTTCATTTTTCTTGGGTAGAGCTGGGAGTAGAAGTGCTGGGTCACATGGTAATTTTTGAGAAACTGCACAGTTTCCCAAAGTGGCTGCACCATTTTTGCACTCTCATCAGCACTGTATCAGAGTTCCTATTTCTTCATATCCTCCACATCTTCATCACTTGTTATTTTCTATTGTCATCTCCGTGGGTGTGAAGTGTTATCTCACTGTGGCTTTTATTTCCCTAGAACTATTAACAAGCAATAACTCTGCCAGAGTTATGAGTTTTAGAGATCAGGCCATTAGGCCTGGATCGGTTCCATCACTACTGCTAAGGGCTGTGTGACTTTAGTGTCTCTTTAACTCTTTAGCCAGTTTCTTTACCTATCAAACATGTTACTTCACTGGATTCTTAGAAACATTTCATTAGATTATACACACATGGTATATAGTATATAATTACTAGAACATTATCAAGAACAATAATAGGGCTAAAAAAATATAGCTATTAAAAAAAGAGTCTCATACAGGTGCAGTGGCTCAAGCCTGTAATCCCAGCACTTGGGGAGGCCGAGGTGGACAGATCCCTTGAACCCCCAAGTTCAAGATCAGTCTGGGCAACATAGCGAAACCCTATCTGTATCAAAAAATACAAAATTTAGCTGGGCATCATGGTGGGTGCCTATAGTCCCACCTACTTAGGAGGCTGAGGTGGGACTACCGCCAAGCCCAGGAGGTCAAGGCTACAGTGAGCCATGATGACACCACTGTCCTCCAGCCTGGGCGACAGAGCAAGACCCTCTGTCTCTCTCAAAAAAAAAAAACCAGTCATTTAGCCGGGCACAGCAGCTCATGCCTGTAATCCCAGCACTTTGGGAGGCACAGGCAGGGGTGGATCATGAGGTCAAGAGATCGAGACCATCCTGGCCAACATGGGAAACCCCATCTCTACTAAAAATACAAAAATTGGCTGGGTGTGGTGCTGCGTGCCTGTAGTCCCAGCTACTCGCGAGGCTGAGACAGGAGAATCGATTGAACTCGGGAGGTGGAGGTTGCAGTGAGCTGAGATTGTGCCAATGAACTCCAGCCTGGTGACACAGCAAGACTCCCTCTCAAGAAAGAAAGAAAAGGCCGGGCGCGGTGGCTCACGCCTGTAATCGCAGCACTCTGAGATGCCAAGGTGGGCGGATCACGAGGTCAGGAGATCGAGACCATCCTCGCTAACAGAGTGAAACCCCATCTCTACTAAAAAATACAAAAAAAAAAAAAAAAAAAATTACCTGGGCGTAGTGGTGGGCGCCTGTAGTCCCAGCTACCTCAGGAGGCTGAGGCGGGAGAATGGCATGAACCCAGGAGATGGAGCTTGCAGTGAGCTGAGATGGCGCCACTGCACTCCAGCATTCCAGCCTGGGTGACAGAGCGAGACTCCATCTCGAAAAAAAAGAAAAAGAAAAAGAAAGAAAGAAAGAAAAAAAAAAGAGTCCTTTAAAGTCAAAAGTCAAAACTTGTGACTGTGTCTCTACTCTGAAAAGGAAGACCGAAGAAACTGAATTATCATGGCCAGAAGATTATAAAAATTACACATGTATAAATGACACGTCAAGTATACACATTCACTTAGAAACTCATTTTCTAGTAATGGTGGACCCAGAAGAGGCCCAAGACAAGGGAAGTCATTCTCCAATGGAACAGCCTTTGCAGTGATTTCTTTTTTTTTTTTTTCTTTTTTGAGAGGGAGTCGCTCGCTGTCGCCCAGGCTGGAGTGCAGTGGCCGGATCTCAGCTCACTGCAAGCTCCGCCTCCCGGGTTTGCGCCATTCTCCTGCCTCAGCCTCCCGAGTAGCTGGGACTACAGGCGCCCGCCACCTCGCCCGGCTATTTTTTTGTATTTTTTAGTAGAGACAGGGTTTCACCGTGTTAGCCAGGATGGTCTCGATCTCCTGACCTCGTGATCCGCCTGTCTCGGCCTCCCAAAGTGCTGGGATTACAGGCTTGAGCCACCGCGCCCGGCCTGCAGTGATTTCTTAAGACAACGTGTTGGCAGATCTATTGATCAGATCATGATGAAAACATTTCATGAGAAGCTGAGGACAAAAGGGTCAGCCTGTTCAGCATGCAACTGAGAAATCAATGGTCAAAATGAGAGACCCATAGAAAGAGAGCCCAGTGGGTGGCATTAATTTAGCTGCTTCTGTCCTTCCCCAATGTTAAAACTTGGCTAAACAAGCATTTTCCAGCAAAGAAGACAAATGAACCTCAAATGCCCAAGCAGAGCCTTAGAAAAGAGGAGAAGGGGGAAAATAGGGAGGAGTTAGACAAGAGGCCCAAGCAGATAGCCCTAACTAGGACTAACACGGCCATCCTGCAAGGGCAACTTTGCTCCCAGAGGGTCTGATCAAACAAGCCTGCAGCAGTGATGGGGAATCCTCCAGGGCAGGTGTAAGACTCCTCAGCATGGTTTTAAGAGGGGCACACAGAGAAGCAGGAGCCACATAGAGAAATTCTTCAAGTCTTTGTTCTCTTTTTTGGAACAAGAGGCCCCACTCTTGTCACTTGTAAATTGGCCCAAGGGCCAGAGGCTAGCTGGGGAGCTTAAAATGAGATGGAGATTTTTCATCTCCCAATATCTTTATTCATCAAAATCATGGACCACATGAAGGCTTCTCATCTCCATTACCCTTTCTTTTTTTTTTTTTTTTTTTTTTTTTTTGAGACAGGATCTCCCTCTGTCATGCAGACTAGTGCAGTGGTGCAGTTCACTGACCTCCTCTGCTCAATCAATCCTCTCACCTCAGCCTCCCAAGTAACTGGGACTAGAGGCCCCTGCCACCACACCAGGTTAAAAATTTTTTTTTTGTAGAGATGGGAGTCTCGCTATGTTGCCCAGGTTTCATCTCCATTATGTTTGTGTACCAAACTCATAGACCAACAAGGAGACTTTTCATCCCACAATATCTTTGTCCAGCAAACTCATGGGCCAAGATGGAGGCTTCTGATCCCATTCTCTGTCTACCAAACTCATCCCTTCCAATGCTCAGGTAGGGCCTGTCTCACCCCAGCCCTTCTTTTAAGGATGGTGAGATGGGCTAATCTCTTCTATTTGGCTGATCAAATCTCTTAGCCTGCTCAAACCCAACAATGCTCAGCACCAGATTTTTTCTGTACGTTGCTAAAATGCCTCTATTCCTAATTTTTGGTCTATCTAGACACCCTTCCTAGGGAGGCAGGAACTCAGCGCCCCTTCTCTTTAGGTCTGGCCCAAGCAAAACATGAGGGCCACCATATGCACACTCAGTGTCTGGAATAGCAGTGTTATAGATGCACAGACGTCCTGTGCCCAACCCCCTGGGGCCAGTCCACCTTAGTAGGCCCCAGCTTCTGGGTCTGTGACCTTGTCCAAGCCCCACACTCCTTTCCCCACACCTTTTTGAAACTTACCGCTCCCCTCCCCACCATTCTTGGTGCAAACATTACAATGGTGGAGAGTCACAAACAGCCCAACCCAGTTTCAAAACACATCATACAAACGGAAAAGGTGTTTTTTAAAGAAGAAAAAAACGGGAGGGGAGAAAAGAAAAGAGTGGGGAACAAGAGAATCGGCCAGGCAACGTCTGCCCTCGTAGAAGGCCCTTGTGCTGAGCTGGTCACAATCCAAGCCCAGACACTCATCCTGCCTGGCTCCACGGGCGACTCCCATTCAACAGTCTGGCTCCCCCACATGAGTACCAGCCCTGAGCACAGGCCTTTCCCAGCTGACCACCTGCCGTCCAGAGTCCCCTGAGACCCAGGCCCTCCCTCGGAACTTGAGAGCGCAGGGGACCAGGACGGCCGTCTCAGTGGTCCCAGTTCTTTTTCCCTACGGAACGGAAGACCCTCTGACCTCCTCCTTCGAGCGAAACTGCACACACAGCAGGGAAGCCCTGCCGCGCTGGGTTCGGAGGAAAGAGGAGGCCGTGGACGGGGAGGAGGTAGGGTTTCGCTGCCTCACCGCCGCCGCCTGGGCGACTCCTCCACCCCCGACTCGGGTTCGAAGTGGCGCGGCCCAGAGAAGAGGAAGAAAGACGAAAAGGAACTTTGCCCGTGGCTTCAGTCAGTAGGAGGGTCAGGCTCCGCAGGGGGATGGCCGGAGAAACTTGCAACCCTGGCGACCTGGGTCCGCGGGAGCAAGGTCGGGGGCGGCGCTGGGGGCTGAGCTCCAGCGCGGCGGACTGAGCTCCAGCGCCGGGGCTGCGGCCGCAACTTTCCCGGAGGAAGCCTACCGCGAACTTCAGCGACGCGCTCCCCCGCCCGCTGCGCGATGCTCCCTGGGCTCCGGCCCGGTCCAGCCGCCCGGCGCGTCCGCTCCCCGACCCCTGCTTTCCCGGGACGCCTCGTGGGACCTCGGCCTCGCGCCCCGCGCTAACTTACCATCTGCGCCACTTTCAGCAGGGCCGCGTGGGTCCGGGGATAGCTGGGGTCCAGCAGCCCCTCCAAGGGGCTGGCGCTGGGCTGGGCCGCGCCGGCCCCGGGTCCGAGCGCGCTGCCGCTGCTGCACGTGGTGCGGACGAGCCCGGCTCCGTGCGACATCGCGCGGCCCCAACTCGCTGGCCGCCTCCCGGGACGGCTGCCCAGGGGCCAGATACGGAGGGCGGGCTGGGGGCGGGCTGGGGGCGGGCGGGGGCGGGCGCTGGCGAGGGCGGGGCGCCCGGGTCTCTGCCCCGCAGCCGGAGACTGGGAGCCGCCTCCGGCGGGATTCAGCCGGTGACTGGCCGGCCGGCGCCTTCCAGAAAGGTAGCTGCAGTCCCGGCCCTCGTAGATGCGCGGAAGTTGAACTGGAGCGAGAGGAAACCGGATGCCTTGGGTCGTGGCCTCTCCGAAGTGGGTAAGGCCCGGACCACAGCTGGTACTGAGCCTCCTGGGATTTTGTGTGGGTGTGGCTGCGGATGTGTGCCGAGAGCACTTTACTGAAGTTTAACTTACATACAGTGCGATGCCCAGACCTTACGTGTTCAGCTCCACTAATTTTTATATATGTGTACACCTGTGTAACCGTCGCCCAGATCAACAAATAGAGCGTGCCCATCACCCCAGAAAGTTCCGTGGTGGGCCTTCCTGACCTACCTTCCTTCCCTGTCTCCATTCTTAAGACCTCTCCCCATCCAGCCTCAGGCAACTACTACAGTGTATTCTGCTTTCTGTCACCGTAGGTTCATTTTGCCTGTTTTTGTACTTCATAGACTTGAAGTAATACAGGCCGGGCGCGGTGGCTCAAGCCTGTAATCCCAGCACTTTGGGAGGCCGAGACGGGCGGATCACGAGGTCAGGAGATCGAGACCATCCTGGCGAACATGGTGAAACCCCGTCTCTACTAAAAAAAAAAAACACAAAAAACTAGCCGGGCAAGGTGGCGGGTGCCTGTAGTCCCAGCTACTCGGGAGGCTGAGGCAGGAGAATGGCGTGAACCCGGGAGGCAGAGCTTGCAGTGAGCTGAGATCTGGCCACTGCACTCCAGCTCGGGAGAGAGAGCGAGACTCCGTCTCAAAAAAAAAAAAAAAAGAATATTCTCATTCAACATAACAAATTAGAAGATCCATCCTGTTGGGAATACAAGTAGTTCATATCAGTTCCTTCCTTTTTATTGCTGAGTAGTACTCCACTGTGTAAAGATACCGTATTTTTATTTTTTTATTTTTTGAGATGGAGTCTTGCTCTGCCGCCCAGGCTGGAGTGCAGTGGCGCGATCTCAGCTCACTGCAAGCTCCGCCTCCCGGGTTTACGCCATTCTCCTGCCTCAGCCTCCCGAGTAGCTGGGACTACAGGCGCCCGCCAGGTTGCCCGGCTAGTTTTTTGTATTTTTTAGTAGAGACGGGGTTTCACCGTGTTAGCCAGGCTGGTCTTGATCTCCTGACCTCGTGATCCGCCCGTCTCGGCCTCCCAAAGTGCTGGGATTACAGGCTTGAGCCACCGCGCCCGGCCGATACCGTATTTTTAAAAAGTTTACCCAGTTGATGGACACCTAGCTTGCTTCCTACCTGCCTGCCTGCCTGCCGGCTTGCTTACCTCTCTCCCTCCCTTCCTCCCTCCCTCCTTCCCCACCTCCCTCATTTCTTTTCTGGCTATAGTGACTATTCTGTTACAAGTTTTTTTTGGTGGATACAACCTCTCATTTCTCTGGGATAAATATCTGCAAGTGAACTTACTGGTTACAAGGAGAGCATATATTTGCTTCTATTAGAAGCTGTCAGCATGGGCAACATGGCCAGATCTCATTTCTACAAAAAACAAAAAATAAAAATAAATTAGCTGGGCTGGGCGCGGTGGCTCACACCTGTCATTCCAGCACTTTGGGAGGCCGAGGTGGGCGGATCACGAGGTCAGGAGATCGAGGCCATCCTGGCTAACACGGTGAAACCCCGTCTCTACTAAAATACAAAAAAATTAGCCGGGCGTAGTGGTGGGCACCTGTAGTCACAGCTACTCGGGATGCTGAGAATGGCGTGAACCCAGGAGGCGGAGCTTGCAGTGAGCTGAGCTTGAGCCACTGCACTCCAGCCTGGGGACAGAGCGAGACTCCCTCTCAATAAATAAATAAATAAATAAATAAATAAATAAATAAATAAGCTGGGCGCTGTGGCACATGCCTGTTCAGGAGGCTGAGGCAGGAGTAGCCTTTGAGCCCAGGAGGTTGAGGCTGCAATGAGCCATGACAGCGGCATTGCACTCCAGCCTGGGCCACAGAGCAAGACCTTGTCTCAATTAAAGGAAAAAAAAAAGAAAAGAAAAAGCTGTCAAACAGCTATCCAAGTGACGTTCTATTCTGTATCCCTTCTGGGTTGTTTGAAAAATGAAGAGGCCAGGCGTGGTGGCTCATGCCTATAATCCCAGCACTTTGGGAAGTCAAGGCATGAGGATCCCCTGGAGGCCAGGAGTTCGAGGTTGCAGTGAGCTATGATCTTGCCACTGCACTCTTGTCTGGGGGACAGAGTGAGACCCTATCTCTTAAAAAGAAAAAGAAAAAAAAACATAAAAATGAAGATAGGCCCGAACAGGACTACCAAAACGAGGTATGTTATCAATGTTCCTTTTGAGCAGTGTCCCTGTGGCCAACATTTATTCATTTGGAGATAACATCAAACAATCTGGCTGGGTGCGGTGGCTCGTGTCTGTAATCCCAAAGTCAAGCTCATGAGCCCAAGTTTGACACCAGCATGGGCAACATAGCGAAACCCCATCTCTACAAAAAATACAAAAATTAACTGGGCATGGTGGCACATGCCTGTAGTCCCAGCTACTCAGGAGGTTGAGGTGGGAGAATCACTTGAGCCCAGGAGGTTGAGGCTGCAGTGAGTCATGATCACAACACTGTACTCCAGCCTGGGTGACAGAGCAAGACCCTGCCTCAAGAACAAAACAAAACAAAACAAAGCGAAACATAAAACTACCTTTGTAAGTTTATTCCCTGCCAGTGCTGTCTTGTCATCAAAAGAGTTTTCAATGTGGCGAAGTCCTAATAATTCTTGTTTGTGGATGATACCCATGCAATCTCTGTTTTGGCAAGTCTTTTAGGTGATTCTGATGCACACTCAAATTTGAGAAGCGCTGTCATTGCCAGAGTCCACTGCAGTTGAGACATTTGGGGATTTATTACACTATTTATTCCACCTTTATGTACATTTGACAATTCTCATGACCAAAAAAATTGCCTTCCATGTGTGTCTTCTCTGTAGAAACAGTCACAGCTGCCTGGTACCTCCACTTCTTTCTCTGTAATACAGGAATAATTGCAACTAGGGGCTGTTGTGACAATGTGATAGATATGCAGGTGTGCTGTGACATTTCTGGCTCTATACCCACAGGCATGAAGTTAGCATTGTGTATCATTTTTTATGTAGATGTACATTTCACTCCTGTACTTGTCCAAGGCTTCAGGACCCACAATGGAGATGACAGGGCATCTTTGTTGAGATGAGGGTTTCAGGGAAGCAGAAAAAACAAGTGCTGGATCATTTCTCCTTTGAGGGGCCTTTATCCAATTCAGCAATCTTCTAACAGTGATTTTCAATGTATAGCCCCCCGACCAGCAGCACCTGTGAACTTGTGAGAAATGCAGATTCTAGGGGCCCACTCTGACCTGCTGAATCAGAAACTCTAGGGGTAGGGCTCAGCCGTGTGTGTCTTGACAAGTCTTCCCAACCCCACCCTTACTCCCCACCCGCTTCACCACCATTCTCTGCAATTCTGATGCATACTCAAGTTTGAGAACAACTGTCACTTTCTGAGTCTGCTCAGAAACATTGCTGGGCTTTTCTGCCTGTTGTTGACTAATGCACCACCCACCTCTGATAGGAAATAATCATTGTTCTGGACACTCTGTGTTAATCACTGTATTATGAGCACTTAAGAGTTTGAGCAAGATGCTTGCCAGTGCAAGGGCCGTTGCTGGCCTGACTTACAAGAAGAGGCTTCAGAGGCTTACCGAGTGCACTGAGATGTCTACACTAGCGTGTTGTCTGCTAGGTGTGAATAGCTGCCCCTTGGGAAAGCAAGGTCTTAGGCAAAGGGCTTCATAGCCCACTTTAAAGATGTCACACTCTAAGAGGGAGCCAGCCAGGTTGGTGACCTCTGAATACCAGGTGAGAAATCAAGATGTCCAAATTCTCCTTTTCTTTGCACCGAGGGATTGCAGGTGGCTTATTAACAGTTTAAAGCTTCAATTCGAGTGGTACTCTGACTACAACTCTTTTTCACCAGTGTGCTTATGATGTTATATCTGATCAGATATAATGAAAAAAGTAATAAAATTAGAGTTGACTCTGTATTAGTCACGGTGCTTTTGATGACAGAAACTAAAATCAAGCAAAAAAAAAGAGTTCATTCAAGCTGGGAGCAGTGGTGCCTGCCTGTAGTCCCAGCTACTCAGGAGACTGAGGTAGGAAGATTTCTTGATCCCTGAAGTTCCAGGCCAGCGTGGGCAACATAGCAAGACCCTGTCTTTAAAAACAAAACAAAACAAAATAGGCTTGGCATGGTGGCTCATGCCTATAATCCCAATACTTTGAAAGGCCGAGGCAGGAGGATCATTTGAGGCCAGGATTTTGTGGCCAGCCTGGGCAACATAGTAAGACCCCCATCTCTACAAAAAATTAAAAAATTAGCCAAGTGTGTAGTCCAAGCAACTTAAGAAGCTGAGGGGGGGAAGATCACCTGCGCCCAAGAGTTCAAGATGACAGTGAGCCATAATCGTGCCACTGCACTCCAGCCTGGGCAACAGAGTGAGAACTTGTCTCAAAAACAAACAAACAAACCAATAAAAAGCAAAACAAAATAATTCATTGGCTTGAGTAACTGTGATGTGCAGAGGTATAGACCCACTTCAGGCATGGCTGGATCCAGGTGCTCCTCAGGCACAGTCAGGACCTCCATCTCCTGGCTTCACTTTGCTCTGTGTTGGCTTTTCTGTCAGGCAGGCCCTCTCATGAGCTCTGACAGCTCAGGCTTACGTGATAATCCCACCTTCGTTATAACAGCGTGTCTTTTCCACTGGCTCTGGTACTGTCTTAGTCTGCTTGGGCTGCCATGACAAAATATCACACACTGGGTGGCTTCTCAACAAGAATTCACTTCTCACAATTCTGGAGACTAGAAGTTCAAAATCCAGTTGCCATCAGGGTTGGTTTCTGGTGAGGCCTTTCTTTATAACTTTAGATGGCCACCTTCTTGCTGTGTCCACACATGGCCTTTTCTCTGTGGGCATGGAGAGAGACAGAGAGATCTCTGGTGTCTCTTCCTAAAGGGACACCAGTCCTATTGGATTATGGCTCCACTCTTATGACCTCATTTAACCATATTATCTCCCCAAAGGGTCCATCTCCAAATACAGTCACACTGGGGAGTAGGGCTGCAACATATGTATTTGGGGCAGGGAGGACACACGATTCAGTCCATAATAGGCACTATCTCTCATTGGTCCAAATATGGGTCATGGTTCCATCTTTCAATGAATTACTATGACCAGAGGAGTGGAACATTTTTGGTGGCCAGGTCAAGTTCTACGTACCCATGAAGCTGGGGGTGGGATAGTTTCAGCCCAGTAGAACCACAGGAACTGAGTGAGGAAGGGATGGTTCCAAAAAGGAAAATCAGGGTGCGAGTATCAGAAAGGGGAGTGAATATTAGGCAGTGTTATGGACTGAATGTTTGTGTCCCCCCAGCATTTGTAAGTTGTGTGATGACATTTGGAGATGGGGCCTGTGGGCAGTAATGAGACTTAGGTGAGATCATGAGGGTGGAGCCCTCAGGGGGGGATTGATGCCCTTATAAAAAAGACACCAGAGAGCCTGCTGGCATTCTCTCCACCATGTGAGAATACAACGAGAAAGCAGCCTTCTGCAAGCTAGGAAGGGAGCCCTCAACAGGAACCAAATTGATGAGCACCTTGATCTTGCACTCTCCAGACTCTAGAACTATGAGCAAATACATTTCTGGTGTTTAAGCCACCTGGCTATGGTATTTTGTTAGGAAGTCTGAGCTATGCCAGGCAGGCAAAGGCATCAGGTATCCATGAAACTCTTCCAATATCAGTCTTTAAAATCTTTTTCCAGTGAATTTATTTATTTTTTGTTTATTTATTTAGTTATTTAGATGGAGTCTCGCTCTGTCGCCCAGGCTGGAGTACAGTGGCGCGATCTCAGCTCACTGCAAGCTCCGCTTCCCAGGTTCGAGCCATTCTCCTGCCTCAGCCTCCCGAGTAGCTGGGACTACAGGCACCTGCCACCACGCCCGGCTAATTTTTTTGAATTTTTAGTAGAGACGAGGTTTCACCGTGTTAGCCAGGATGGTCTCGATCTCCTGACCTCGTGATCTGTCTGCCTCGGCCTCCCAAAGTGCTGGGATTGCAGGCATGAGTCGCCGCGCCTGGCCTCCAGTGAATTTTTAAAAGTTTATTGGGTTCTGTAAATCAGTCAAACTCTCAGGTCCTTCTGAGAATCCCCAATCAGCTGCCTTATATCCATTGGAAATTTATTGCATCAGGGTGGCTCCTGAGCCAAGGGCAGCCCATCAGTGGGTTGGCCAGTAGTGTTTGGAGTGGCCTTATAAGGGAACTTTGCCTAGTAAGAGTGGGAGCTCCTCTGATGATTCTGTTTCCTGCGGAGTTTGAATGTGAGGCATTGAGAGGGATTTAGCAGTTGGGACATAGAGAGAAGGTGGAAGCCAGGAGGCTGGATGGGCCATGGGAGGAAATAAGAAGGGCAGAGCAGAAGAGAGTGGCCCAGGCCCAGCAGAGGGAGAGCGGCATGTGCCCACCACAGCGGGGCCAGCCAGGACACCTGGTCTTTAGGGCCAGGTGGGACCCTGAGACCTTTGTCTTTGTGCTGCCTGGCTGTATGACTGAGAGGCAGGACTCTGGAACCAAACTGCCTGGGTTTGGCCCTTAGTTCCATCACTTGCTAGATGTGCAACCTTGGGCAGGCCTCTCTGAGCCTCCATTTCCTTCTCCGTAAAGAGGAACAACAATAGAAATGAGCCCTCAGGGTAACTACGAGATCTAAATGGGATAAGAACTATGGAAACTGCCTAGAGTAGCGTCTGGCTCATAGTAATGAATGTGACCTATTTTATCATTTTTCCTAAGTCCTTATGTATCGAACAATGAGGATTCATTATCTGAGGGCTGAGGGACTCCTGTAGGTTGCCATTTCCATAACCGTAAGCATCAAAGACCATCTTTAAGGGTGAAATAAAAGACTTTTTGGATTTAGGTAATCCAAGGAATTTTGAGAGCTGCTGGGGAAAAGTTTTACTGAGAGAGGAAGGGAGGAGAGGAGGATTCACCTTGTTATTTGCTCACAACCCTCACTCAGCAAATGTTACTGAGAGCCTTCTGCATGCCTGACCGAACACTTCCCAGAAGAAGAATTCCCTCCCCCAGGGAGTTTGTAACCATAGCAATACAGGGAAATAGAGTCCGATAACTGAGGAAGCTGTGGTCGTCATCTCCGTTGGGAGGAGTAGAGGTCTGGGCTAGACGGTTCCCTGTTTGTGTCCAGTATTATTTAGCAGAGTGCCTGGCCCAAAGTAGTACTCAGTGTATATTTGTGGGATGAATGCAGAGCTGTAGCATCCCTGTAAGGGATGGCCCAAAGCTGGGAGTAACCAGCTTGTCTTGAACTGGGAGGAGAAAGTTTCAAAAAAGAATTTGTGCTTGGAACTAGGTCTTGAAGGGCGATTAAAAATGTATGGGGTGGGCAAAAGAGGGAATGACACATGTTGAGAAAGGAGGCATGAAACCGCACCATGGATTCCAGGCATTCCCAGTCCTTTGGCGTGACTGGAGTGTGGGGACATGGGGAAAAGGGCTGGGGGCCTTGGCTGGAGAGATACCACAGGACTGTGGATGCCCACCTTAGGATTTGTGCTTTATGTAGACAGTGAACACTGTGAGGCTCAAAGGGGTTAAGATATGTCAAATGCTGAGAACTGTTGCTGACAGTAAGATGATGAGTATGATGATGATAATGAGATCTCTGTCTTATCTTTCCTTATCCCATGCTGTCATTTGCAATCACCTGTGAAACCTATGAAAACTGTCCCTGCCCAGGCTCAGCCTTGGAGATTCTGATTCAGTGTGCTCAGGCAGGGGCTGGACATCCATGTTCGGGAAGAGTTGCACCGGTGATTTCCATGCATATATGACCCTGGTTGAAAACTGCTAACCTGGCAAATGTCCACCAATCTCACAAAGTCCAGCCAAAATGTTACGGCCTCTGAGAAGCCTTCTTTGAGTGATGAGTAATCCCCATGGCAATATTTACTGAGCATCGACAAAGTGCCAGGCCCTGTGTCAGGCACATGAGTACATGTTCTTTGCCCAGACTGAGAAAACAGGCAATATGTATGATAAATGCTAATGATAAAAGTGGGGTACTATGGGAGCCCATGGGGTGATACCTTACCCTGTCAGGGATGTGATGGGGAAGTCAGGGAAGGCTTCCCGAAGGAGGGGCCATCTTAGCTGCATACTGAAGGATAAAGATGTGTTAACCAGCCTTGGGTGGGTAGAGAGGAGAGTTCCAGGTAAGTACTTGGGCATGACAGATTAGAGGGTATGAAGTTCATGCAGGCTTAAGCATGAGGTCCAAAGAAGTGGGAGGTGCTACCTGAGGCTAGATAGGTGGCAAGATAATATGGCAAATGTGGGTGAGCTACCTCGCTCCTGTATGTGCACCCAGCCCTCTGCCCACACTGGAAGTGTGTGTGACATATCTCACTTAAGTCTTGACTGACTCTTTTGAGACTGGGAGCTCATAGAAAGAAGAAGTCATGTGTGGAAACTCGCCAGTCAGGGTCATGCTGCCTTGGGTTTAAATCCTAAATCTGCCACCTACCAGCTCTGTGGAGTCGGGAAATTTCTAAACCCAGATGGGACAGATGGGTCATGCTTTCCCATCTGTCCCAATGGGGATGAAAACTCATACCTATGCTTCCTAATCCAATTATTTTCTGCTGCAAATCAAAGCAACACAAAGGTTTGTGGCTTAAAATAATCTATTGTTATCTCTCATGGTTCTGTGATTTGACTGGGCTCAGCCGGGTGGTTCTCATCTGGAGTCTCATGCTGTTGTAGTCAGAATGCAGCTGGGGATACAGTCATCTGAAGGCTCAGCTGGGTTGGACATCCGAGATGGCTCTCACATGGCTGACAGCTGATGCTGGCAGTTGGATGGGAGATCAGTGAGGGCTGTCACTGGAATGTCCACGTGTGGCCTCTCCACATGGCTTGGGCTTCTCAGAGCATGATAGCTGGGTTCTGAGAGGAAACATTGCAGAGTAGGTATTCCAGGAAGCAAGAAGAAGCTGCCAAGACAGATGAGGACTACATCTGGAACTGAACATCATTACTCCCTCTGTGTGCTACCAGTCAGGGCCTGCCCACATTGAAGGGGATGCTGAAATAAACTCCACCACTGGATTAGGAAGGTGTATGATGATATTGTTGTGATCATCTTTGGAAAACAGAATCTGCAAAGCCTTCTGTGAGGATTCAATAAATTAAGGCTGGAAAGTCCTCAGCACAGTGCCTGGTACATACGAAGTCTTCTGAAGTGTGCAGGCTCTTCTTGGCCTTCATCCTGACATCCTCAGCACCAATCACAATGCCTAGTATGCAGTAGTGGAGCTTTATAATTTTTAAATTAGGCAGGGGGAGACCTGTTTACTATTTAGTTATGCTTAATTGCTATGCAGCCCAAGAATAATTATGACTATCATTAAACAGGGAAGATCAACTTCACTCTTTTATTAAATTGAGTCTAACTCTAAACATGAAAGCTCAGTCTGCATTATTTGTTGAGCATGCAGAATAACTGTCTACTTAAAAATGGGCAACAGGCCAGGTGTGGTGGCTCATGCCTGTAGTCCCAGCACTTTGGGAGGCCCAGGCAGGTGAATCACCTGAGGTCAGGAGTTCGAGACCAGCCTGGCCAACATGGCAAAATCCCACCTTTACTCAAAATAAAAAATTAGCTGGGCATGGTGGTGTGCACCTGTAATTCCAGATACTCGGGAGGCTGAGACAGGAGAATTGCTTGAACCCAGGAGGCGGAGGTTGCAGCGAGTCAAGATTGTGCCACTGCACTCCAGCCTAGGTGACAGAGCAAGACTCTGCCTCAAAAAAAAAAAAAAAAAAAAAAAAAAAGTGGGGAATAAATTAGAGGAAACATCTGGGAATTCAAGAAAAAAGTGGAAAGAGCACTGGATTCAGATTTAGAAGACCTGGATTGGAATTTAGGGGCCTCAGAGCCATTCTGTGTATCAGTCTCCACATCTGCAAAATGGGGTTCACATATCTTACCTCACTGGGCTAAGGACTAAATGAAATTTTACTTATTCAGGTATTTGGTGCCCATTAGTGGCCTCTGAAATAGGCTGGGATGAAAGTGGTTGGGCCTGGCATGTTGGGAGTATTGGCAGACAAGTGCAAACAGCACTTTGAGCCAGAACCTAGCAAAAACAAAACAAAACAAAACGCCCTTCTGGGTTGCCCTTGGCTTAGTCCCACCCTCTTTTGCGTAGCTCTCGCCCAGCTTATGTGCATCGTCCAGGGTCCCCTCGGGTTCCCAAAACAGAGCTCTGTGCACAGTTGCGGGCGGACAATAAAATTGGCTAACAATTGTTTCCCAGCTCTGGCCACTTGTACTTAATTTCAACCGGCAAGAGATGATTTGGCGCTGAACTGCACAGGTGGTCCCTGCATTACCCCATCTCCCCGCAATGTATCTCTAGAAAAACCAACATAAAGTTGACTGTCAACCAGCAGACAGATCACCACTGATGTTTGTGTGCTTCGACATGATTGGCAAAAAGAGGTTTGACATTGGCCAGTGAGGGCATGGTGACATTTCATGGGTCAGGCAGTGAAGCTTTAGACAGTTGACTCTCATTTTTTGATGACTTCCCGTGTGATTATTTGCCGTGTCTCCCCAGGTAGACAGACCGTGGCCTCCCTGCGGACACTTCGCTTCATGAGTGCTCTCTATTGGTTATAACTTGCAGGAGGGTCGCTTCCTCATGCTTTTGGCTGTACCTGCAGAAAGGGCGGGACAAGGGGAGCAACCCCTCATTTCGTAAGCAGTGAGGTGGTCTGCGTTAAGGCCAGTTTTGCTTCGCTTGACCTCTGGAATAAGCAAGTGGGACTCCAGCTGCTGGTCTGCCTGCCTGCAAGTGACATTGTCCGGACCTCAGTGATTGCTTTTGTGAAATGTTCACCCAGAAATGGGTTTGAAATGTTGAGAAAGGCCATCAAACACCACACAAGTGTAGGGCATTATTAGTCTTTATGCTAATGCTTTCTGCCAGAACTGGTCCTTTTTTTTTTTCTTTTTTTTTTGAGACAGAGTCTCGCTCTGTCGCCAGCCTGGATTTGCAGTGGCGCAATCTTGGCACACTGCAACCTCCGTCTCCTGGGTTCAAGCCATTCTCCTGCCTCAGCCTCCCGAGTAGCTGGGACTACATGCTCAAGCCACCAAGCCCGGCTAATTTGTTTTGTATTTTTAGTAGAGACAGGGTTTCACCGTGTTAGCCAGGATGATCTTGATCTCTTGACCTCGTGATCCGCCCGCCTCGGCCTCCCAAAGTGCTGGGATTACAGGCGTGAGCCACCGCGCCCGGCCTAGAACTGGTACTTCTTTATGAAGCTACCAGCAGAGAAAGGAGAGGAAAAAGTGGAGACAGAGAGACAGGGAGACAGACAGAGACAGAGGGAAAATACATGTATCTGGGGAGAAAAAAGCATTACCATTTGTTATGGGCTAAATTATGCCTCGCCTGATCCGCCACCAATTTCGTATGCTAAAGGCCAAACCTTCGGTACCTTGGAATATGACTGTATTTGGGGACAGGGCCTTTAAATAGGTAATTAAGTTAGAATGGGGTTGGTAAGGTGTGCCCTAATTCAATATGACTGGTGTCTTTGTAGGAAGAGGAGATTAGGAACAGGCGACACAGTGAGAAGGTGACTAAGTGAGGACACAGTGAGATGGTGGCCATCTGCAAGCCAAGGAGCAAGGCCTCAGAAGAAACTCAATCTGCTGACACCTTGATCTTGGGCTTCTAGTCTCTAGAACTGTGAGAAAATAGATTTCTGTTGATTAAGCCACCCAGTCTGTGGGATTGTGTTACGGCAGCCCCAGCAAACGAATATACCATTTATGTTTTGCATTCAGAACCAATCAAGAATTCTTTCAGAAAACAAATCTCTTGATCATTCTCAAAAAATCAAAAGCATTTTTTAAAACATTAAAAACTGTTTTTATCCTTAAAATTTGGGAATATCTTTGCCTTTTTTCTGAATGTAAATATATTATAAAACTGTCAACGTGATAGTAACAACAAAGAGGAAACAAGCAAGAAAAATAAAAGCCTTTTAACTAGGGCTTAAACTTTTTTTTCCCCTGTCTATCTGAAACTTTGTACCCTTTGACCAACATTCCTCTCTCCTCCCCTCAGCCCCTGGCAACCCCCATTCTATTCTGCTTCTGTGGAGTGTGACTTCTTTAGATTCCGCACATAAGTGCGATCATGCAGTATTTGTCTTTCCGGGGCCTGACATTTCACTTAGAATAGTGTCATCCAGGTTCATCCTTGTTGCAAATGACAGGATTTCCTTCTTTTTTTCAGTGGAACAGCATTCCACTGTATGCCCACATTTGCTTTATCCCTTTGTCTGTTGAAGGACATTCAGGTTGCTTCCATCCTCAGTTATGGTGAATAATGCTGCAATGAACATGAAAGTGCAGATACCTCTTTGACATGCTGAGTTATTTTCCTTTGGGTGTATACCTAGAAGTGGGATTGTCGGATCATAGGGTAGTGCTATTTTTAACTTTTTGAGGAACTTCCATACTGTTCTCCATAATGGCTGTACTAATTTACATTCCCACCAACAGCGTGCAAGGTTCCCTTTTCTCCTTATCCTTCCCAGTGCTTATCTTTTTTGAGAATGGCTGTTCTAATAAGTGAGAGGTGATATCCCATTGTGGTTTTGATTTGCATTTCCTTGATGATTAGTGATGTTGAGCATTTTTTCATGTACCTGTTGACCATCTGCATATTTTCTTTGGAGAAATGTCTGTTCAGGTTCTTTGCCCATTTAAAAATTATGTTTTTTTTTCCTTGAGTTCCTTATATATTTTATTATATGTACTCCCTTATTAGATTTGCCCTTTGCAAATATTTTCTCTCTAAACTTAAACATTTCGTTAAGACCAAGTTTAAGTGCTCAAGCATTAAGGATCATGCCCTAAACTTATAAGAGATGCTGCCCTTCAGCCTGTGCCAGCTCTCATTTTATATACCATTCCAACAAGTCTAGTGAAAATTAAGAACACTTCATTAGAAGGGGTTAGACTGCTGCAGAGGGGAGATGTACGATCATAAAAGAGAGACTGTACTGTCAGTCTGGACAGTGAGGAAAGAGCCTGTAAATCTATGAAAAGTAGACACAGGAATTAAGAATGAGGCCATTTGGGGTGGGGCTTTGCTGGATTACAGTATTATTCATAATGAACATCATCCCTTATTTTATTTTTAAATTTTATTTATTTTTTAGAGACAAGGTCTTGCTCTGCTACCCAGGCTGGAGTGCAGTGGCATGGTCAGCGCTCACTGCAGCCTCGAACTCCTGGGCTCAAGCAATCCTCCCATCTCAGCCTCTCAAGTAGTTGAGACTATAGGCATGTGCTACCGCACTAGGCTAATTTTTCTGTTGTAGTTTTTTTTTTTTTTTTTGTAGAGACAGGGGTCTTGCTATACTGCCCAGGCTGGGCTCGAATTCCTGGACTCAAGCAATCCTCTTGCCTCAGCCTCCCAAATTGCTGTGACTACAGGCACATGCCATCATGCTCAGCTATCGCTTATTTTTAAAAAGTTAAAGTCCCGTGTTATTTAAGAAATCACAGAAGACTATTACATGCTATACATTCTCTAAGTATGGTGAACGAATATTCTAGAATTGTGTAAGACAGCAGAATAGTGTGAATGCAAGAACTTCTCTCCATGTAGGGTAGGAATACAAATGTAAATTCTCATAGTTTTTTTTTCCTACTATACATAAGTAAACAGATGTAAATTTTCACAATAATCTTGTTACTCAAAATTTGTAAATGAGGGATTTGCAAGCAGGCAGCCACTGAGTAGTAGATAATAACCTTTAAAGACTGAAATCCACTTCTTTCACGCTTAGCTCTCTTTCTTACTTTATCCATGAAATCTTTCATAAATGAGATAAATGATGACCAAAGCTGACTGCACTTCCTTCCCAAAAAAAGGCAAAGGCAACAGGTGCAGCCCTCTCAGTGGTCCTCATGCAATTGCCCAGGCTGCTTATTTGCCTTTGCAAAGAGGCTAGAAGATTTTAATTTTTCCACAAGTAGGATCCTGATTAACCTAGTAAGACTACTGCTTTATCTTGTCTTTTAGTTAAAAATATTTATTTCCAGATTATGAATGTGTTTTATGCTTACTGGAGAAAATTGGGAGAAATACAGACAAACAAAATAAAAAATCACCTTGCAATCCTGCCACTCTTTACTACTCAAGTTTGCTCTGCCTTTTGTAAATTCGAAGTTACACCATAAATATTTTCTACTAAAAACTCCTCGTAAACAGTTTTTAGTGCTACTGATATTTTTGTGTGCACAACTTTTCTCCATTATGTATTTTTAGAAAGACAACATGTTAACTGATCTTCGATTTCATAACCAATCTAGCAACTACGGTTCAGCACAGCTTGAGAAATATATCTGTTAAAAATACAAAGTGGAGTCATTAATAATGGTGTTAGCTGATTCTGATTCTCAATAATCTTGGGAGGGGATATTGGGAGTATATTAATTTCTAAAGGCTCCTTGAGTAGATTTAACTACTTACTTCAGCTTTCTCCTACCGTTAGGGTTTTAGGCTGACTCCAGTTGTTTCCCTGGATTAAAGACATGATTAACATCTTTGTGCATCAATCTTAAACTCCTAAGAGATGCATCCCCAAATCAAGGGAACAAACATATATACGACTTTTCATATATAATGCCAAATAGATTTCTGGAAATGTACTACCTTATCCCCACACCTTGCAGAGTTTTCACTTGGTTCCTTTCCTCGCAGTTCAGATGTCTTCAGTAAACTAGGCTGGAGCAGTTGGGACGGAGTGAGAAAATCTGTGTCAGCCCAAGCTATTCTAACTGTGTAACCATGGGCAAGTCATTGACCACTCAATGGAGCCTCCATTGTCCCTATCAGATAAATGGAACAGTGGACACCTGCCTAATGTAAGGCAAAGATTTTTTTTTTTTTTGAGATGGAATCTTACTCTGTTACCCAGGCTGGAGTGCAGTGGCAAGATCTTGGCCTACTGCAACCTCCGCCTCCCAGGTTCAAGAGATTCTTCTGCCTCAGCCTCCCGAGTAGCTGGGATTACAGACGCCCAACACCACGCCCAGCTAATTTTTTGTAGTTTTAGTAGAGACGGGGTTTCACCATGTTGGCCAGACTGGTCTCAAACTCCAGACCTCAGGTAATCCAACCGCCTCGGCCTCCCAAAGTGCTGGGATTTATGTGAGCCACCGCACCCGGCCAAGGCAAAGATTTGAGGATCAACCGATATTATGTTTGAAACTCAAGTATAAAGTTGTAGGTCGAGTTGTATGAAATTGCCATTTTTGTAGGACAGAGTCTAATAGTGACCATTTCACATGGCTCAACCTAATACCGTATCATTAAATGGTTGGAGGTTATTTGGCTCCACAGCTCATAAACAGTCATTTCTATATTCTAGAAACCCATGTACTGGTTGTGTGTTTTCCCAGGTACCCAGTTCATTAGCCACCTGGTAGCTGCTATTTATCAAGCACTATTCTGACAATCTATTTCTGGGCAACACAGATGCATCCACAGATTCAGCTCTTCACTTCCAGGTTCCTGGTGGCCTCATCACCCAGCTGTAGCCTCCTGCATCTCCTGGCAGTCTCTCATCCCCACAGCTGTCATTTCACAGACCTCTCTTCAGCTTGCCCTCTCTATTGCTTTACCTCTATTGTCTTCTGACTTGATAACCCTTCACGGTGTTCCAGGACTCTTCTCTAACTTCCTAGTCTTTTCACTTCAGTAGACATTTAATTGAACACATACTACATTCCAGGCACTGTGCTGAGCTCCAGAGGGAAGATGGGGATGAAACCTCACCTTCCCAACTCTCCAAAAGATCACAAACCAGATGGGACATAGGAGGTAATAAACAATTCAACAGCATGGCAGATTGGAGAAGGGCTACAGTGGACATTTTTAAATATCCCACTTTTTTTTTCTTTTAAAATCAACTTGATCAAGCTATAATTTATATTAAAATACACCCATTTTACGTGAATATTTTGTGAATTTTGACAAATGTATACACCCATGCAATCCCCACCACAATCAAGATGTAGAATATTTCTGTCACCTCAGAACATCTCCGTGTGCCCCTTTCTAAGCCAACTGCTCCATCCCTATTTCCAGGCAACCACTGATCTGCTTCCTGTCACTATAGCTTTGTTGTGCCTTTTCTAGAATTTCATATAAATAGAATCAAATGATTTTTTTGGTCTGGCTTCTTTCATTCAGCATAACGTTTTGGTGATTCATCCGCATTGTTGCCTATATCAGTAGTTTGTTCCCTTTTATTGCTGAGCAGTATTCCATTGTAGAGATACACAATGTATTCATTCACCATTTGATAGACATTTGGGTTGTATCCAGTTTGGGGCAACTATGAATACAGTTGCTATGCATATTCTTGCACAATCTTTTGGTGGATATATTTCTCATGGGTAGATATCTAGGACTGGAATTGCTGGGTTGTAAGTATGGTTTAACTTTGTAAGTAATTATACCATTTTACATTCCCACCAGCAATGTATAAAATTTCCAGATGCTGCATAACCTTGCCAACACCTGGTATTTTTAAAAAAAATTTAGCCCTTGTAAAGGGTGTGAAATAGGATCTCATTGTGGTTTTGATTGGACCGTATTTGATATCTAAGTTCTTTTTCCTAAATGCCAAGAGTTTAGGTCTAGACCTCATTCCCAACGTTCTTTGGCACTTAATGCTCAACTTACCTAGAGAGAGAGAAGCCACCTCTCCAGTGGCTATTTGCCTTTACGACAACACAACATGACGGAATTCTCCTAAGTCAAAATGGCTGGAGGCCAGATGGTTCGTGTTCCTCCTCCACACTCAGCTTTCCTATTGCAATGGCCAAAGACAGGTCACGCGGTGCTCCTTTGAGTACCCATCCTCCTAGCTCTTTCTCTTTCTAGGATTTTCCCATGCTATTGCCACCTTCAGCAATAACTTTAGGAAGGCCCGAGTCACTCTCAAATGGGCTCTCAAAATGTCCCTTTATGTACCCTTCTACTGCTAAATAGCACTGGTGCTAAAGGTGGCTCCTCTTATCATCACTACCATCTCTACAGGCCCCTGTGGTGACTTGCTTGAAAGCTGTTTGCCAGGATGTCCTGTGTAATGGTTACGATGCATGTTGTTGCGAGTAATGGAAATTAGTTTAAGTGGGTAGAAATGCTCATGTAATTGCAAAGTCAAAGCTTGGTAGCATTCAGGGCTGAACTGATTCAATGGTTCAATGATGTTGTCATTGATGAAGTTTCTTAACACCTCTTTACTCTTCGTTACTGTTATCCTATGACTGACTCCCCCTTGTGGTCACAAAATATTTGCAAATGACTTTCTGGCTACATATTTTCTCACCCAAGGAGAGGACTGTTGGTTCTAAGGGTTCCATCAAAAGAGCTGCAGGCCAGGTGCAGTGGCTCACATCTGTAATCCTAGCACTTCCGGAGGCAGAGGCAGGTGGATTGCTTGAGCCTGAGAGGTTGAGACCAGCCTGGACAACATGGCAAATCCCTGTTTCTACAGAAAATACAAAAATTAGCCAGGCGTGGTGACACATGCCTGTAGTCCCAGCTACTCGGGAAGCTGAGGTGGGAGGATCATCTGAGTCTAGGGAGGTCGAGGCTTCAATGAGCCGTGATTCTGCCACTGCACTCCAGCCTGGGTGACAGAGTGAGACCCCGTCTCAAAAGAAGAAGAAGAAGAAGAAGAAAAAAAAGAGTAAGCACGGATTTAATAATTCCACACTGTATACAAAAATCAAAACATCACATTGTGGCCAGGCACAGCTCATGCCTATAATCCCAGCACTTTGGGTGGCTGAGGCACAAAGATCGTTTAAACTCAGAGTTCGAGACCAGCCTGGGCAATGTAGTGACACCTCATGTCTACGAAAAAAATAAAAAATTAACCAGGTGTGGTAGTAGACGACTGTGGTCCCAGTGGTCCCAGCTAGGCTGAGGTGAGAGGATTGCTTGAGCCCTGGAGGTTGAGGCTGCAGTGAGCCATTATTGTGCCACTGTACTCTGGGTAACAGAGTGAGACCCTGTCTTGAAAAATATAAATAAATAAATAAAAAAGAAAACCCCCCAAAGCCACATCACATTGTACCCACAAAATACATACAATTATTGTCAATTAAAACAAAACATTAAAAAAATGAAGGAAAGGGAAATCATTTGTTGAGCACCAACTGTGTGCCAGGTGCTTTAAGTACATAATACATTAACCCCAGCAGTTAATATGCTTGCTTTCCACACTTGCCAGCTAGATGACTTTTATAACATTTTATAAAATTGCTTAACCTCTTTGTACCTCAGTTTCCTCATCTGTAAAGTGAGGATAATCTAGTATCTACTGTGCAGGGTTCCCCTTCTGAGAGTTAAATGAGATAATAGATGGAAGGCCCTTTAGTACAGTGCCTGGCATAAAGAGTCAATGTATATTACGTAACACACGTACACAGCATGCCTCCTTCCCAGAACTCCCAAGCAAGCCCTGGGTCACATGACCATCTCTGAACCAATCACTGTGGCGGAGGGTGGTCTCATGCTGATAAGCTGAGGCAGAGCGGTAGGCTACATTCCTAGAGTGCTAATGGAATTGGCCTCTCACAAAACACTGGGGCTATAAGAGGGTGTTCTGGATACTGAATTAAAAACTAGGGCAGTTTGAGACTATGAGGAGGAAGAAAAGATGCTGGGGAGGCAGCCACAAGGTTCACTATGCCCTGGGTTCATTTAGCTATTCTGAATATTCTAGCAAAAACAATGCTGCCATAGATAGGAAAGTTTTCTCAAAACATATCTTCCAAATGGAATATCTTTTTAATCAACACCTTTCTTCCCACTTACCTTCCTAAGTTTCTGAAAAGTCATCACTCTGTGATGCCAAGCACTTTCTCCCAAACCCTGTCTTCTTTTGTATTTACCAAAAACCCAAGTTTATATACTCCCCAACTTATAACAATATACATTATAATCTTCCCCATTATTCTAGGTCACCATCAACACTGGAAGTTATCTTACCTTCCTTCTCAGGTGTCTGCTTACAATTCACATTTGGCGGCAGATGTTGCCAGCAGAATATTCATGTGCAGCCAAGTTAACAAGTGCTCAGGCTGCCACCTTTCAGAGTGTGTGTGCTTGTGTGTGTGTGCACATCTGCTTGCATATATCATATGTCCAGATTTTTTTTTTCTGTGAAAATTTATCTTTTCAATTAAATTTCAATAAAACCAATTTTTTTCTGTGAAAACTCATCTTTTCAATCAAAATAATAATTGTCTAGAGGACAAAAATATGGACTTTAAGTTGATTTTCTACCCAGGGCTGCATCTTCAGTTAGCATTTCTAAATGTCTACCTTCTATTACAGAGATACTTCATGTATTTATAATCTTTTTTGTGCTGATGCCCTGAAGGGATTTTCCTGTGAAGGCAGCAACTTAAAAATAAAAAATAAATTACTGATATCAAACATCCTCTTCTCTAGATTTTCTTGTAGTTTTCAAAGGTTGGCCAAATATTTATCTTTTGGGAGAAGTAAGTTGGAAATAGCAATAAAGAGAGATTAATTGCCTAAAGCATTTTATTGATTTGCCATGAGTGGGTAAATATATCAAGTTAAAAACTCACTGTGCTCCACCAAAGAGGACATGAAGGTTTTGGAATGGCTGAGAGGTGAATGCAGATGGCAAGTGCAGATGGCAGAGATGAGTTTAAGTACCTTGTATACTATCCCTGTAATAATATTTTTCAAGCTCCCAGAAACCTATGCTTATGTTGACTGCATTGTGTGTGGCTTTGTTTTCTCTTGTTATTAGAAAAAAAAAATTAAAGCAAACCCAATACACAACTTACAGCTCCAATCTGAACAATGGAGAATCATTTTGTTGTCTAAAAACCTATACTTAAAGCTTATTCATGAACGAAGCCTCAGTATTCAAAAGATGAAATAATAATTTTTCCGCTAAAAATAAATGCTTTTTGGTGTTGTTTTAGTGAACTCTCAGGTAACATAAAGGATCATGCTTCTGAAAAAACACCAATAAAATAAGACAGCAAGTGCCTCTGCATGGACACAAACTAGGCATTGTTCTTTTGAAACAGATGCCTTGGTGCTACCAGTTCAAGAAAGAACTAAAATTACAGTCTACTTGAAGAACATTTCAAAGTGTGCTTTATGGCACTCTTCACCCCAGAAGTTACATTCTATAAATGTGGCCATCATTTTAGAAATGACACACACATGCTTGCATGGAGCATAAAAGCACGCTTCTTTCTGTTTCCAGAAGCAGGCCTCTGTAAGTGACTGTTTTTCTGACTTTTATGGAGTGTTGTTTGCAACATAAAGTACTTGAAAAACCCACAGGGTATGTGAAAGGTGCACATGCTTTTGTGAGTGTGAGAGGGAGAGCTGGGCGGAAAGGCAGAGATGCCAGCTGGGACTAGCTATTTCAGCTTTTCTGCAAAATCAGTGATGACAGCCGGGCGCGGTGGCTCACGCCTGTAATCCCAGCACTTCGGGAGGCCGAGGCGGGCGGATCACGAGGTCAGGAGATCGAGACCATCCTGGCGAACACGGTGAAACCCCGTCTCTACTAAAAACACAAAAAAATTAGTCGGGTGTGGGGCGGGCGCCTGTAGTCCCAGCTTCTAGGGAGGCTGAGGCAGGAGAATGGCATGAACCCAGGAAGCGGTGGAGCTTGCAGTGAGCGGAGATCGCGCCACTGCACTCCAGCCTGGGCGACAGAGTGAGACTCCTTCTCAAAAAAAAAAAAAAAAAAAAAAAATCACTGATGACTGGGAATCAGCTCCCCAAAGATCACAGCACCAATTGCCTACAGGTCTGTGCTATGGAAGCTCCGCCTTCCATGGCTTGCTACATTTTGGGCACAGAGTGGCCTTGTGTGCCCGCCAACACCACCCGCTCACACACATCCATACCCTACACTCACCTCTCATTTTTGGAGCTCCCCTCCCCACTACCTCTTTGGGGGGGCCTAGTCCACAACCCCAGAACATTCTTCATTGGTACTTTCAAAGGTCTGTGGTGGGTATGACTAGACACTGAAGAAATCTCAACTCTCCTGTGTAGGGGTAATCAGAGCTCGGATACGGAATTAGAATCAGAAAAAGAGAACCAGCACAAACAGAAAAAAACAGCACTGCTAAACAGGTGAGAGACCAAGAGGCAGAGGCCGTGGGAGTCATATCAACAGAGCGCACAGCTTCAGCTTCGTGCATTCTCATCAGCTACACTAACGTTTCTGTGGTTTTTTGTTTTTCAAAAGCTCATATTGAAAAGTCATCCAAGATACACTGCTGTACTAACAAGAACCGTCCTACCTAAAAACACTTCCTCTAAGTACATACTGCCTTGCTGAGTTCTTCTCCTTACCTGATAATATCTAATAATGATGTTATAATATTTTTGCACTGAAGATTTGGCATATTGAAATCTTTTGGTCCAGCAGTGTCTTATTATTATTTATTTATTTATTTATTTTTGAGACAGGGCCTTAATCTGTTGCTCAGACTGGAGTGCAGTGGCATGATCACGGCTCGCTGCAACCTCTGCCTCCCAGGTCCAAGGGATCCTTCTATCTCAGACTTCTAAGTAGCTGGGACCACAGGGGTGCACCACCACGCCCGGCTTATGTTTTGTATTTTTGATACAGATGGAGTTTTGCCATATTGTCCAAGCTGGTCTCGAACTCCTGACCTCAAGTGATTCACCCACCTCAGGCTCCCGAAGTACTGGGATTATAGGCATGACCCACCATGCCTGGCCCAGCCCAGTAGTTTTCACAAAAGATAGTACACGTGTTACTGTGGTCAGCAATTTTTTTTTTCTTTTTTTGAGACACAGTCTCGCTCTGTCACCGGGCTGGAGTACAGTGGTACGATCTTGGCTCACTGCAACTTCTGCCTCCTAGGTTCAAGCGATTCTCCTGCCTCAGCCTCCCAAGTAGCTGGGACTACAGGCGCCCACCACCACGCCCAGCTAATTTCTGTATTTTTAGTAGAGATGGGGTTTCACCATGTTGGCCAGGCAGGTCTCCATCTCCTGACCTTGTGATCTGCCCACCCTGGCCTCCCAAAGTGCTGGGATTATAGGCATGAGCCACGGCGCCCAGCCAGCAAGATAATTTTAAGATATATTCAATAAATTCAGATATTTATCCTTTTAATGGTTATATATTTTTTTCTAATGCATATTAGAAAAAACATCACAAGCACGTCAGTCACTGCACTTAGTAGCATAGCTTCCCATGAGCTTATCACTGATGTCCAAGGCCAGGTCTGAATAGGTGCTTTCTGGGGCAACCTGTTAGCATATGAAAATCATGAACACTGATCGATGATCCCCAGAACTGGGGAGATGAATCTCCTGCCTCTTTGCCCTGGGACTATGGATAAGTGTCTCCTGACAATATCATACCATGCAGCCCTGTGAAGAGGGAGACTTCCCAGCCTCCTGCCAGCCTTGACAGCCTAGCCTCCGGCTTCAACAGTAGGTCTCCTTTCTCCAATCAAACACATTAGTTGGGATTTTGCAACATTTAATCAAAAAAGAATCTGGCATCTTAAAAGTTAGGTTTACAAACTTGATACATTCTCGATATTAGCAATTTATCTATTTAAACATTGTCTAAGAAAATACCATCTATGAAGACATTAATACATTAATAAGATACTTAAGAGTTCATTATAAGCTACAACACTGTGCAAATAAGTATCCAGTTTAATTGTAACAAACCACAATTTGTGAGCAAATTTAAGAATATAAAAAACATTAATTAGTTAAATACAATTCTCTGGGAATATACATTATACCTACAGCTGTTTTTACAGTGACAGTCTTCCTTTTTTTTCCCTTTTAATTATCAAAATGGTAAATCACTGTATGGTCCTGGATCTCCATGCTATAAAACTGAAATATGTATTTCCAGCGTAGCAGATGGTGACCAGGAAGGCAAAGAACTGGAGAAAACAAAGCATAATAGAAGTGAGGTTTAGGGCACATCCTAATTAGCAAAAGTTATCATTTCACCTCCATTGAATCATGCACTCACTACCTTCTCTTGATACCAGGCTTTGTCATCTAAAACTACTTTATTGGTTCAATTACTATCCTTCTCAAATGATTTCTGGCTATGCTGCTTTTATTTTAGAGAACATCTGAAAGCCTGTAGTTTTGCTCAAATAACCTCAGGGAGTTCACTTAGGAGTGAATGCACCGGCAGTGCATCTGAGAAAAGTATATCATTTCTAATTTAGCACAGACAACCTAGGTCCAGGGTACAATCTGGGATTGCTACAGTGTCAGTTCACATAAATGAGTGGAGTGGGCCAGAGTCAGCAATGAGCCCACATGGTGTGTGTGGTGTGAACAGGGAGGAGGAAATGCAGGCCCTTCTGAATTAATGGGGCAGCGTCCACCCAGTTCTAGTCCACTCTTGCTATGTGTTAACTTGAGCCCAGTCTTGATGAAGCTTGTGATTTTTAATGTCACCGGCATCCATGTGCTCTACTTTTATTTTATTTTGTTTTTTTGAAAGGGAGTTTTGCTCTTGTTGCCCAGGCTGGAGTGCAATGGCGTGATCTCGGCTCACTGCAACCTCTGCCTCCTGGGTTCAAGTGATTCTCCTGCCTCAGCCTCCCAAGTAGCTGGGATTACAGGTGCCCACCACCACCCCCGGCTCATTTTTTTGTATTTTTAGTAGAGATGGGGTTTCACCATGTTGGCCAGGCTGGCCTCGAACTCCTGACCTCAGGTGATCCACCCGCCTAGGCCTCCCAAAGTGCTGGGATTACAGGCATGTGCCACTGTGCCCGACCAATCTACTTTTAAATAGAGATCTTCAAATAGAAATAAAAGTAAAGAATATGATGAACCCCCATGTACCATCAATCAGCTTTGACATAATCATTCTGGCATTTCTGTCTAACTGCCTCCCCTCCTCCGATAGGCTTCTTTTGGAGATGGGCTATTTTAAGGCCAATCTCAGAGATATTCTTAATACCAGTATTTTCTTTTTAATTAGAAAAATAATACACACTTATGGTTTAAAAATGCAAACAGAAGTATATAAATTAAAAAGTAAGGTCAGGTGCGGTGGCTCACTCCTGTAATTCCAGCACTTTGGGAGGCCAAGGCTGGAAGATCACTTGAGCCCAGATCCAGACCAGCCTGTGCAACACAGCGAGACTTAGTCTCTATAGAAAGTTAAAACATTAGTTGGGCATGGTGGTGCAGATTTTAGTCCCAGCTATTCAGGAGGCTGAGGCAGGAGGATGGCTCAAGCCGAGGAGTTCCAGGTTGCAGTGACCTATAATTATGCCACTGCACTCCAGCCTGGGTGATGGAGCAAGACCCCTTCTCTAAAAAAAAAAAAAAGAAAGAAAAGTAGAAGTTCCTCGTCCCACTCCCCTCATTTCCCAATCCCATTCTCTAGAAGGAACCTCTACTGGTATATATTTTTCTAGGCATTCTCAATGCATAAACAAATGTTTTCACTTTAAAAAAAAAACTACATGGAATCATATTCTGTTCATTTTCTGCAACCTTCCCCCACTTAATAAATTATAGGCAGTAGAATTATTCTTAGCATGCTTTAAACAGTTTTTCTCCCTTGAATCCTTATCTTGTTCCAGTCATTCAGCATTCACTCAAGCATCTCCCAGCCTTTTCCCACTTCAGGCCAGGAGGGCCCCTGCCAGTTTTAGATATTTTCAAACCAATAAGCCAATTGCTAATTTGTCACTACTGCAAGCGCTGCTTTTTCCTGCAGATGACTCTGTCCTCCCCAGCCCCAAGCAAGCCTTGGAGAGGGAAGAGGAGGATCATGTGGGGAGGGCGGGCTACTCACCGATGAGGCCGCCCAGCTGTTGAAGTTGTGACTGTCCCTCTCAGGGGAGACGGAAGATGCATCTACAACAGCGGCAGAGAGGTACAAGACGAAGGCACTGCCGTTAAAGCACAGGCCCTGGGGGGACACAGGGGCAGAGTGTTTAGGGAGAGGGGAGGGTCTGCACATCTCTGGACTTCAGAAGTGACCAGGGCTGTACCTCTGGTGAGGGAAGGGGCCCAAGTGGGACACCTGTGGGAGGGTGGGAGACAAGGCGGTGGTGGGAAGGCAGCTCTCAGGGCCTTGGGGAGGCAGCAAGTGCGAGAGGAGAGGGTTTTACGGCAGCTCATACCAGATGCCACCCCCTGCCCCCACAAGACACTGAGACTGCATGCCGCCCCTTCAGTCATTTTGCTTCTTCGGTTTGCTCCTGAGCCTCATCTCATCCAGATGGCAGCCGAGCTGACACTGTCTGAGGATGGCAGGCAGCAGTGGCGCCCACTCAGTGGGCTCAGCCTCAGCCCCTGGCCCTCAGCAGCAGTTGTGGTCCTTGCATGTGTCCCTGACATAGAGGTGCAATAGAGTGCCCCCCAAAACAGACCCAGCTGACTCCCTAACCCCCTGTTCCAAACAGGGAGGGATATTTAAGTGAGCTTCTCTGTCCTAGCTGTAAGTTCTTAAAAAGGCGGTTATAGACACTATTACAGCCCTTTGGGAACTAACGTCACCCTTGGCTTCACCTTATTTTTTCCTATTTTTAGAGAAGATATGTAAGTCCCGGTAGGTATTTGGTTTTCAGTTATGTCTAAACTCTAAGAAACCATGCTCTGAACCATGCAAAGCTGGGTCCTGCCTGAACAGGGGAGGGGCGGTGGTGAGGTGAAACCAGAGCAGAAACCAACTGGGGAGGAAGGGGGACGCCTCTCAAGGAGCGGGCCCTCTGTGGTCTAACATCTTTCCCTCGGTAACTTGGAGACAGAGGAAGGGGTAGGGGAAAGGGAGGAAGCAATCTTTTTCTTCTCAGAGAAAAAAAAGGTACATAGAATTTTCCCACTGCAGGCCCTAGCATTGTGGCAGAGGTTGGATGTCCTTGTCACCACCTCCACCTGTGCTCACATTGTCCCCGGGTCAGGGCACTTCACCTTTAAGATAAGGGCTTCATCACAGTCAGACCCAGGGTCAGGCTGCCGAAACTGTCCCCTAAGAAGCCCTGGTCTCACTGAATGACTCATTAGGATTGTTGGTTGTTTTTTTGTTTACTTTTTGGTCTAGAAACACATCTGTGCATTCACACAGAAGCTCTTACTGGTATTTTTTCCACCTTATCACCTCTTAGAATATAGAGTTACGCACATTTAGTACTTGCCAAGCCATTTAGTCTTGTCTCGTCACTAATACTTCATAATTTAACTTTTTCCGTAGTGATGGGCATTTCAATGTTGCTAATTTTTCCAGGATTACAAATGCTACTGCAGTGAACATCTTTGAGGATGTGTTTCAGGGCTGTCATGCATGTCTAGTTCTTTATACAAGGAAAGAATGAGAATGAATGAAAGAGAATTCAGGGAAAGCTCAGCCTGGCCAGAACTGCCCTGATGTCCTGGGCCTTGTGCATGAACCCATGTGGATGAGAGGGGCAGAGGGGAGATGGGGGAAAGAAAGGCTCTCTGAGTCTAGGGCCTGTGAACATGCAATGACCCCATCTCTCAGTAAGGATGGCCCATTTTTCTGAACTCTAGAGAAAAAACAAACTGCTATTTCCCTTGGAAAGAAATGGGGAAGGGGAAGAAGGTTGGCAGAGACGTGAGTAGAAGGCAGGGGCATTCTCCCGCTGTGCACTCCCCACACTGGGGGCTCTGCCAGGTTATTAGAAGCCTCTCTCAGGCACTATCTCACAGTACCTAACTTTGTGACTTCCCTAGTCTTGTTTAACATTCCCAAAAGTAAACATGTCCAGGGGAATGCCTGGGTTGGAGGAAATGTAGTGAAAATAAGTGGAGAGATGAAAGAAAAGAGAAGAGCAAAGAAACCAGGATCATCATAAAGGTTAAAAAAAGAAATCTGGGCTACAGAAGTGAAGGAGGGATACGTGAAGCTTCAGAAGGCTCTAGAATGTCACTGAGCTTCATAGAAACATGAGGTCTTGTTGCTATAGAGAAATAGGCCCTGGATCAGAGAGTCTTCAAGTTGAAAAACCTTATAGCTCCTCCAACTGAAATGCCAGTTCCGTGGGCCATGGTGAAAGAGAGCTACAAGGACAATATAGTAACTTAAAATTTCCGCTGGGTGCAGTGGCTCACACCTGTAATCCCAGCACTTTGGGAGGCTGAGGCGAGTGGATCACCTGAGAGGTCAGGAGTTTGAGACCAGCCTGGCCAACAGGGTGAAGCCCCATCTGTACTAAATATACAAAAATTAGCCGAGCGTGGTGACAGGCACCTGTAATCCCAGCTACTCGGGAGGCTGAGTCTTGAGAATCACTTGAACCTGGGAGGGGAGGTTGCAGTGAGCCCAGATCATGCCACTGCATTCCAGCCTAGGTGACAGAGTGAGACTCTATCTCAAAAACAAAAACAAACAAACAAACAAACAAAAAACCCAAAAGGTTTCCAACTTCTTTTTTTGGAGGAAGGGAGGAGAGAGAAGTCTATTGTTTTCTGAAAGTCAATCCCTCCTTGGTATAAAAATGTTCTCTCTTTTTTTTTTTTCTTCCTCAAATACTGGCTTATTTTTACCCAGCTACGCATAGTACTTGTGGACATATTAAGATAAATTTCAGGTCTCAAGATAATGGAAAGAAGCCCTGAGATAATATACAGTTAGTAAGTTTGGCTGTGGTGACATGGCCCAAGATGGTGGCTTAGGAAAGAGAGTTCACTCCTATCTAAGGCGTAGGCAGCCAGAGCTGCTCCGGCAGCCTCAGGGTGACAGGGACACAGGCTCCATCCGCAATACTTGGTCATCTCTAGGGTCTCACCATTCTCCACATGGCCCGGGAGGTGTCCCACTACCACAGCAGAATTCCAGCCGCTAGGAAGAGGGGGTGGAGGAGGAGAAAAGCAGCAGCCTCACTTTAGGGCCATGAAGCTTCACACATCACTGCTGCTAACATCCTCTCAGCTGGAACTCAGTCCCAGGGCCCACCCAGTGGCAGAGTGGCCAAGGCTCAATGGAAACTTCTATTACTACAGAAGAAAACGAATACTGGGGGATAATGAGCAGCTCCTGTCCCTGTTGTTACATCTAATCAGACAGCTAAGAAGGCAAGATTTTCAGGCATCTGATATTGGGTCCTCAAGAGTTTAAAGACATAGCTACCTAGGTTCACCATCTGGCATACCCAAATTGCTGAAAATTTAAGTGAACAGTTGGGAAGGATGGCTCCCCTGGAGCTTCACCTGCCTTTCTTTTCAGCATTTATTTAAATATCCCTTTTATTAGTATAATCAGCATTGTACACATCTTTTCCATCAGAGTCCATTTCTTTTCTCTCTTTTTTTTTTTTTTGAGACAGAATCTCACTCTGTCACCTAGGCTGACTGCAGTAGCGTGATCTTGGCTCACTGCAACCTCTGCCTCTTGGGTTCAAGTGATTCTCGTGCCTTGGCCTCCCGAGTAGCTGGGACTACAGGCGCGTGCAACCACACTCAGCTAATTTTTTGTATTTTTAGTAGAGATGGGGTTTCACCGGGTTAACCAAGATGGTCTCAATCTCCTGACCTCATGATCTGCCTGCTTCGGCCTCCCAAAGTGCTTGGATTACAGGCGTGAGCAACTGCGCCCAGCCTAATTTTTGTTTTTAGTAGAGATAGGTCTTGCTATGTTGCCCAGGCTGGTCTTGAACTCCTGGGCGTAAGTGATCCTCCTGCCTTGGCATCTCAAAGTGCTGGGATTACAAGGCGTAGGCCACTGCACCTGGCCCAGAGTTCACTTCTTAAGGGTGGTAGGGATGTCCTCTTCACCTGCGGCTTGCTTTTCTGGCCCTCTAGTCCCTATTACCACACATTAGTGGAAGAGACACTCATGCTTGACAGAAAATTGGGTCTGGGCAAAGGCTGAGAAAAAGGTATAGGCTGATGCTGGATAAGAATCCCCTTTTCCCTCCCCACCTTGTCTACAACCAGCTAGTAAAGGAACTCAGTGCTACTAAAAGTGCAGGAGTGGTATCAGCACTATCCGGAAATCTGTCAGAAAAGCATGTTCTCAGGCCCTACCCCAGACACACTGATTCAGGTCTGTTGGGAATCTCCATGTAGGTTTCATCTAAAAAGCTATATTTTGAATCCACAACCAAAAAAGAAAGAAGGAAGATATAATAAGCAACTAGAAGAAGGGCTGCTGGATCCAGGAGATGGGCCAGTAGCGCTCATAGCTATGTGGCTTTGGGCAAATAACCTCTTTAGCTGTTTCATCGGTGGCAGAGCTGCTGGCTGTCCCCGGCTATGTTTCTCTCTTTTTATATGGTAACGGAGTTTCCCGCTGAGCACATGGCCACCTAAAAATTCCACCTTCCAGCCTCCTTTGGAAGGAGATGTGGTCAGGTGACCCCGTTTAGGCTAACAGAATGTGAGCAGATGTAACATATGCAACGTCAACACTATGCCTTAAAGGGAAGAAGTGTGCCCTCCATTGCCCACTTTTTACCTTCCCTCCGCCTGACTAGGATGTAGATGTGGTGGCAGGTGCTGAAGCTGCCACCTTGGACCACAGGCCAACTGTTAAAGATGGCAGAGATGCAAGAAAGGAGGAACCTGGGGCACAGGTAATCTTATAGAACGGGTGACTTACCTCGGGACTATCACAGGAGAGAGAAATAAGTTTTAAACCAATGCTATTTTGGACCTCTCTTATAGGGATTAAACCTTCCATCAAACTGATTGTACTCCATTTACAAAATGGGAAAAACTATACAAATCTCACCCATCTCAAAGGAGACCATATTGCTAAAGAGTTGTGTAAACTATGAAGTATACACAGTAGCTTACTTTTCTTATTCCTGTTTAAGGATTGTATCAGCTAGAGGCCAGAGGCAGTCATTTAGAACCTGACTGTGCCCATCAGGCTAAGGCATTTGGACTGACTGATTAAGAGGAGACAGGAAGACTCAGTGGATCCTGATTATAACGTGATCCCACCAGGTGACAGCAGGGACTGAGGCCTGTAGGTTCAGGCAGGCTGGCTGGAGACAGTGCCAACAGGAAGGTCTCATTTTCTGACTCTCGGCCCCTGCTAATAAGTCATGTGCTCAGTTCTGGCACCATCCTTAGTAGAAGGGTCTCTTGGAAGATTTGTAATAACAAATGGTGCTCTTTAGAGCTGCTGTGCTGAAAAGACTGCCAAGACCCAACATCTGGGCTGGCACTTCCTGCTCAGGACGGTACAGTGGAAATGGCTACTTCCAGGGGCAAGAGAAACTGGAACATCTGTGTATACTGGGAGCCAAACAGACGCCAAGGTTCACAACTGTGGTTGGTATGAGAAGACCTGCATTCCATTCCTGGCCCTCAAGCATCCTCTCAGTTTCAGGCCCTCAAGTCCCAGTTTCTCCATATGCAAAATGGACAGAATGCATTCCATCTTTGCAGAGTTACTATGAGGATTAAATAAAATGATATAAAATATAAAGGACCCAGTGTGACATCTGGCACACAGCATGTACTTAAGAAATAGTAACTGCTGGCCAGGTGCAGTGGCTCACGCCTGTAATCTCAACACTTTGGGAGGCCAAGGTGGGCAGATTACCTGAGGTCAGGAGTTCAAGACCAGCCTGGCTAACATGGTGAAAACCCGTCTCTACTAAAAAAAAATAAAAATTAGCTGGGCGTGGTGGTGGGCACCTGTAATCCCAGATACTCAGGAGGCTGAAGCAGGAGAATTGTTTGCATCTGGGAGGCAGAGGGTGCAGGGAGCCGAGAATGCACCACTGTACTCCAGCCTGGGCGATAAAGCAAGACTCCATCTCCAAAAAAAGAAAAAGAAATAGTAGCTGCTTTTACTGGTAAAGGGAGACAAACGCCCTGTTCTCTGGAGCTCACAAGGCTTGCAGTGAGGTCAGCAGGATGAGCTACAGAGAATGAATCCTCAGGAAACACATGTGTGTAGACCCTAGTGCTTGGTGCTATGAGGAAGGCAAATGTTATTGCTTTGACCTTTTAGCTTAAATCAGATTTGTTGGAAAACCTATCGAAGCCTCTCTGAATAAATGGTATCATAACCGTTGTGGCCCAGGAGCTTAGAGGTGCCAGTAGGAACCAGCTGTGGTTCCTGCTGCACATTAAAAATGGATATAGGTTACTTTCTATCTTCCTAGACATATTAAGGGAATGAGCTATTGTTAAGATAAGATTCCAATGCAAAGTTCATGCCTTATCAATGGAGGCGCTACATGCGAGATTATAAAACTCTGGTTTCTGCAGTGGTCTCCCAGACAAGTTCCCAGGGGACTAAAACCAAGTCTACCAATCCCTTCTCTGCAATTGTAGATTCCCTAAATCCTCTGAAAAGCAAGAGTAAATTCAAAAGTCATTTGGCAGTAAAAGCTGACCTGAGCTGACATGGGAGCAATGTGGTCCTCATTATCCCTCTTAGCAGGAAAATCCACGTGTTCTTGCAGAAACATGAATTTGTCTCATTACAGTGCAGTCCCAGACTCAGGGGTACATGTCACATATTGACATAAATGCACAAAATTACCTTATTACCTTTCTAAAATTTGGAAGAAAAAAAAACCTCTTAGGCCGGGCACTATGGCTCATGCCTGTAATCCCAGCACTTTGAGACAGAGGCAGGTGGAGCACCTGAGTTTGGGAGTTTGAGACCAGCCTGATCAACATGGAGAAACCCCATCTCTACTAAAAACACAAAATTAGCCAGGCGTGGTGGCGCATGCCTGTAATCCCAGCTACTCGGGAGGCTGAGGCAGGAGAATTGCTTGAACCCGGGAGGTGGAGGTTGCAATGAACCGAGATTGCACCACTGCACTCCAGCGTGGGCAACAAGAGTGAAACTCCATCTCAAAAAAAACAAAACAAACTCTTAATTCACATTTGACCCAAAGGTTTTGACTCAGGGATTATGGATCTATATTTTTAAACCAGTGTTTCCCATACTTTAGATGCCTAAGAATGATCTGGAAATCTTGTCATAATAGAGATTCTAAAGCCCTCTACAGAATTTCTGATTCAGTCAGTACAAATCAGAATTAGAGCAGGGCCTAACATTCTGTATTCTTAATAATCTCCCAGTGATGCTGCTGGTCCAGGGACCACACTTTGAGTAGCAAGAGTTTAGGCAGTCCAATTCGGCACCAGGAGCCTGTCAGCTGCCTCAGCACGAAGTCCCAGCCTGACACTTGCTACGCTCCTGATTTGTGCTGGGACACGACAGTTGGGCTGGGATCTGAATCCCCCACAGGCTGTTCTGTAAGAGATTCTGCTGGGCAGTAGAAAATATGGAAGTTTAGTCAGAGTCTTTAGTTGTTAACAGACGGAAACTTTTTCCAGTCTCCACTCTGGATATTTGGTTAACACCATGTACCCAACTCACAAATGCTTTAAGAAGTTACAAAGGTGTATTTATTTGTAACAGTAAACATAAACCCCAACCAGAAGTCAGACATGTTTGACCTGTAGCTTCTGCCAGCAGCAAATGAATTTTAAGACTATGGCTGTAAGCGTTTTAAAATTGGGAGAGTTCACACCAAAGCCCAGATTTCTAGATCGCCTTAGAAAACAAACAGAACAGTTAGCAATCCTGGGAGCACATTTCCAGCTTATTTATTTGTGAAGTGAGAATATTCTCAAGTTGTTTAAGATGCTAAGAAAGTGTGTCTGGGCCGGGCGCGGTGGCTCAAGCCTGTAATCCCAGCACTTTGGGAGGCCGAGATGGGCGGATCACGAGGTCAGGAGATCGAGACCATCCTGGCTAACACGGTGAAACCCCGTCTCTACTAAAAATACAAAAAACTAGCCGGGCGAGGTGGCGGGCGCCTGTAGTCCCAGCTACTCGGGAGGCTGAGGCGGGAGAATGGCGTGGGCCCGGGAGGCGGAGCTTGCAGTGAGCTGAGATCCGGCCACTGTACTCCAGCCTGGGCGGCAGAGCAAGACTCCGTCTCAAAAAAAAAAAAAAAAAAAAAAAAAAAAAAAAAAAAAAAAAAAAGAAAGTGTGTCTGGGTGGCAAGGTTCAATACCATGCCGAGTTTACTCACTTGTCCGAGCTGACTGGTGCCTCACACATCTGAGTGTGCAACCCCTGACCTGGAGGCTGACAGCCTTGCTTAAGGGGGATAAATGATTAAATCCTTGTAAAGGGACTAGGAGTCCTGGTTTCCTGGTATCTGGTTGCAGTTGTTACCTACCGCTCAGGCAGAGGAGGCCTGGAGCAGGATGAGATCAGAAAAAATATGCAGATGGAAGTCAAGAGATGTGGACCCCTGCTGTGTATAAATCTGTGCAAAGTCACAAGACTCCAAACCTCAGTTTCCTTATCTATAAAATGGGGACATACCTTATGATAATAAATTCTGATAATGCAAATCAAAGCATTTTAAAACTAGGGGTGCCGGAAGAAGGCATGTTAATATTCTTTTTAAAATCCCATTAAAGGCAATATTTTTAAATTTTTAATGTAATAAATCAGTGAAGGAGTTTTAGGCTTGGAGAAGAGAAAGACTATATATGATCTAGACAAGGGGTCCGTAAACTATGGCTTGTGGGTCAAATCTGGCCCACCACTAGTTTTGTTTTGTTTTTTTGAGACAGAGTCTCATTCTGTCACCCAAACTGGAGTAGTGGTGTGATCTCAGCTCATTACAACCTCTGCCTCCTGGGTTCAAGAGATTCTCCTGCCTCACCCTCCCGAGTAGCTGGGATTACAGGTATGCGTCACCACACCAGGATAATTTTTGTATTTATGGTAGAGACAGGATTTTGCCACGTTGGCCAGGCTGGTCTCAAACCCCTAACCTCAGGTGTCTACCCAAAATGCTAAGATTACAGGTGTGAGCTACCGTGCCCAGCCACCATCAGTTTTTATAAATAAAGTTTTACCTGAACACAGCCATGCTCATTCATTTACAAATTGCCTACGGCTTCTCTCAATGCTGCAGGCAGAGTTGAGTGGCTGGGCCATGGGAGTATAGCCCAAGATGACTACAATACTTACTATCTGGTCCTTTACAAAGACAGCATGCCAACTGCTGATCTAGATAACATACTAGAAATTGAGACTCAGGCAAAAGGGGAAACAAGGGTACTGTCCATTCCTCCATCCCAACAATTTGCTCCCCTACTACACTGTCCAAGTTCCTCTTCTTTCAAGTTCACAGGCACTTTCTTCAAGACCCACCCTAGAACACAACTTTCTCCAAAATGGCATTCCTTAAATTCCAACCAACTTTGATTATTCCCTCATCCTGTGCTTCTGTAGTTACTATTACTTCAAAGTGCTAACTGTTTTTGAATCCAGCATCTAAACGAGTCTTTCCCTCCGGGTGCCCACCTGAGGCAGCAAACCACCAGTTCTGACAAGGCTGCTTCCCCCACCCTAGACAGTGATTAAGCACCTTGTTTGGAATTACTTTTCAAACTTGCAACGCTTTCTTGAAAACCTTAATAAAGAGTCCTTACTTTTGGATTTGGGGAAATGGTCAAGAGTCAGTCAAACTGCTTTGTGAAATAAAATAAGACTTGTTTTCCTGGGGGACTTAGCAACACAGAAAGAACAAAGCCAGGTGCATTCTGAACAATGATAGTGTTGTCTGAAAGCCTGCCAACTTAACTTAGTTTATAACTACAAATAGACTATATTTCAAATTTGGTTCATAAGTCAGTTATTTGAAATTAAATATTTTTTCTCACATATTGGTTGAAAACAGACAAAAAATAGTATCACTGGAGAGCTCTGTTTTATACATAAACACATGTGGTACCACTGGAATTTCTTTTGTAAATCATTTAGCTACTTTGAATTTCCCAACCAGATTGTCAATGCTCTTAAGGCAAGGGGAACCCACCTTCCATCTCTGTGAATCCACTTAGGATGTGTGTGTTCGATCTCCAGGATGAAGCTAAATGTCCCTTCCTCTCTGAAGAGTTCCCAGTCATCCTAAGCTGAGGTGGCAGCCTCCATCACACTTTCTACACAGCCCCACTGCAGTGTGTGCCACAGGGTTTCGTATCTTCTCATTTTCTTATCTATTTCCCCTGGACCGCATGTTCACCATCCTGCATCCAGCATGGTGCCAGAGCCAGGATGAGAATCCAGTCATTCCTGACAATTCTCATTTTCAAATATAGAAGAACACCTATGTGTTCTAATTTCAATTTTCATTTGCTTGCTAACTCCATACACAATGTGCTCCAGCATCAAAGAGCTGTGATGTACAAAGGGTTAAGGCCACAGCCCCAGGAGAGGTCTGTAGGAAGCATGACCTGCAGAGGTTGGCGCCCTGACATATTTATTTCCACGTGACATTGTTCACAGGGAAATAATAAAATGAGAGTCTACATGAGAGAACCTGGCTTTTCTTGATTCAGTCTTCTGAGAATTGGTTTGCAATTCTGCCTGAAAGGAATTTCTGGACCTTCTGATGTGCCCAGTTTCACACCCAGCTGTAAGCCACTTGAGAGGCACTTAGAGGATGTTGAGATTGTCTGCTGTGTCGGGTTCTCCATGGTATGGCCCACCTTTTTTGGGCAGAGAGACAGTCTTGGATTGACTAGTGGAGGACTAATGCCATCCTACCGAGCAGGCACTGGACAAGACCACCACCCATGGCTTCCTTACCACTGTTGTCCAGGGCACCTGGGGAATCCTGGTGTAGGTCATTGTTATGTAGACAATGAGGAAGAAGACGGTGAGGACCCAGTAAAATACAGCTACAAACATGACCCAGCCAAATGCGGGGACCCGGAAGTACTCAGTTCCAGCGATAAGCGTCCATACCAGCAGCCCCAGAACCTGTAAAGTGGTAGAAGCAGTGGAGAGAGGAAGGGAAAGTAGAAGATAAAGAAAAAGAAGGAAGTAGGGACAAAGAAAAAAAAAATTATACAGAATGTCAATTACAACTTATTTATTTATTGATGTATTTGAGATGGAGTCTTGCTTCCGTCACCCAGGCTGGAGTGCAGTGGTACGATCTCGGCTCACTGCAACCTCTACCTCCCGGGTTCAAGGGGTTCTCCTTCCTTACCCTCCCGAGTAGCTGGGATTACAGGCGTGCAGAACCATGCCCAGCTAAGTCAATTACAACTTTCATGCATATACCCCCACCTTCCCCTGCCGTGACTTAAAAATATTACAGGGTTTGCAAACTCATGTGCCTACAAATGCCAGGAAGGTAACCATGGCAGTCTAGGCAGGGATCAATAATGTCTTGTTTTAGGGGGTTCTCTTAAAATTCAGCCCTAGCTGATAGTTGTGGGCTGGTTTTGCCAGGTCTCCTCCACCCCAGGAGAACACAGAAACTCAAGCTTGTACATAATAATCTCGATTTTAAATATGAGCACTAATCAGGGGTTTTAAAACACCACTTGGTGAAAAACAACATCCAAGGCTGGAATTTGCTCCCAGGCTGATACGTGCCAAGGAAACAAGACTGCAGGTGCACTTGGAGGTGGTCCCTGGAGCTGATCTGCTTTCAAGGGACGAACCTCTGGGCATTCCCTGCTGTTCTCACAGATGGCCAGTAACATGTGGTCTGAGACAGCTTTCAGAAGAGAGAATGAGCAACAGCCCAGTCCAGATGTAGACACTCAGTATTTTACCACACGTTGTGCATTTACCCCAGCAATAGTCATCCAGCTGCTGATGAGGAAGACCATACCCAAACAAATTAACACCACTCACTGACTAAAGGAAGGCTTCATCAAGGAAAAGGAAACTGACCTAAACTGTAGGTGTCTTAAGTCCTGGACAAAGGAAGGCTAGAGCAAAGTATGCACTCACATTCTAGCACCTTCCAAGTGGACTTTGTTCCTAAGTCCCAAAAAGTTGAGATGTGAACCACATGCCCAGGACACGGTAACAAGAGTCCAGGGTGGGTTCTAGCCCTGCAAGTCTTGGCTTGCTGTGTGTGACTCAGGACAAAGAATTTCATTTCTGGTTTAGCTTTCTTTGTAGTATATGAAACAAAATACTAAAGTAACTCTAATCACCAGGCTTGGAAGACAGATTTCCTTTATTTGTTTAACACAGGAGCACCTACAATATCTGGGCTTCCTGCTGTCAGGCTCCAAGGACAGTGGTATACAAATTGTACAGATCCTGCTTGTAGAGAACTAAAGTCTAGTGGAGGGAAATACCTGACAGATTACAACTGTGGCAAATGTTATGAAGAAGGTAAAGGGTATGACAAGGGTCTGTGATGGGGGAAATGACCTTGCTGGCAGGCACAGGAAGCATCGGAGAAGTCCAGGCTGAAGAATAACCTGAAGGCTGAAAGCACTGGCGAGACAGAAGCGGGAAGGCAACGTTATAGGCAGAGGGCACAGTGTTGGCAAAGGTCTGAAGGTGGGAAGGGCTCTGCTACCTTCTAGAACCTATAAGAACAAGTAGTAAGTTAGGATATTGGTGCAAAATGTTAGAGACCTGGGGAAGGTGAGATGATATGAGCCCAGGAGGCCTAGAGATTTTGTGCTTTATCCAAAGGGCAGTGGGAGAGTTTTAAGCAAGAGAATGTTAAGATTAGGCTAGATTTTTTTAAAAAGCCACTCTGGCTGCAGGTAGAGAATGGACATGTGGAGGGGAAAGGGGGAGCAGTGGTGTGGAGACAAATTCAGAAAGCGTGCAATAATCCAAGCAGGAAGAATATGAAGTCTTTAAGACCAATATGGTGGCAGTGAATATCGAGAAGTGAGTGAATTCATGACAAATTTCAGCAGATGGGACTTTAATGGATTAGATATGGGGTTGGGGGAGGAGAAGGGAGAGGATACAGTGGAATGATCCCTAGGTCTCTAGAAAGATTTCTGGAGTAGATCAGGGTTTGACTTGTTCTGTTGGAACAGTGGAAGAGGAACAGGTTAAGGGAGTGTTGTTCATGAGTTAAATTTTCAAACTACTCAGTTTGAGGTAGTTGGGGACCTTCAAACAGGGATTAGAAGAAGTGGATGTTGAAGAAAGAAGACTTCAGGCCATTCTTTAAGAAGGAAGACTTCCTGTGAAGATCTTGAAGCCATCAGACAGGTTTCCAAGGGACATGTTAAACCGCTTCCCAAGAGAAGCCACTTTCCCGGTACAGTTTGGGTGCCTGTGCCGGGGAGCAGCTAAGACTCTAAATGTTGCTGTTTCTGCTCTTTAGATTTGAGCATCAACATTCTTTTATCTGCTTGATATTAGTATATGAATTCCAGAGACAAGATGCTTAATGGAGATGTGCTTTTGTGTTTACATCTGTGGCAACAACACTTATTGAAAGTGAAGACACACAGAATGGGATATAATTCCAGAAAGCGCTAAGCCTCACACTAATGAGGTTTCTGGCCCAAATTGATTCTGACAGGTAATCTATACAATGTGTTTGACATTCTGTTGGATCAGTAAGACTGGTAATAGATGTAATCCGGCATGGCAGCGTCTGAAACATTTCAGGCTTCTTGATTGAGACGGGGTCAGAACGGCCCTTTGTGGATGATTCACATAGGAAACATAACAGTGAGTGAAGAGGCACTGTAGATGTGTTGATAGTATCTCTCTGTGTGATCACAAGGGCTTAAGAGTTTCCATCACAAGTCTGTATCCAGCTAAACAGGCTCAACTCACAGCTCTTGGCTCTGAATGCAAAAACGTTTTTCATTATTAACACAAGTGAAGCCTGCTGTCCCGGGCTGCATTGTCTAGTTTGCTGGCTGTGGTCATCTTTTACACAAAGGCACAATATTGTTAACTGAGCCGTCTTTCAAAGAACAGGAATACTTGACACATGACCTCACAAGCAAACAAAGTAAAAAGAATGTCTCTGTCAAGAAAAGAATTGTTCTACCCAAGTGAATTTCCTAGGTGACTGAAATATATCAAGAAGCAAACCTTTTATCTCCACCATAGCCAATACTGATAAAAACCTCTCTTCAAAAATGTGACTCACCTTCTGCTTTAAGATAAACCTAAATCTTTATTTGCTTAGACTACAAAAATACTGTTTGTTTTTGTTTTCTCTGATAAGCATTACAAGCTTTTTTTTTTTTTTTAGGCTAAGACTTTTTTTTTTTTAATGGCAAAACTAACCTTTCAAAGTGATAAACGCAGGTAAAAAATTAACACAGGGCCAAGCACGGTGGCTCACGCCTGTAAATCCCAGCACTTTGGGAGACTGAGGTGGGCAGATCACGAGGTCAAGAGATCGAAACCATCCTGGCCAACATGGTAAAACCCCGTCTCTGCTAAAAATACAAAAATTAGCTGGGCGTGGTGGTGCATGCCTGTAGTCCCAGCTACTCAGGAGGCTGAGGCAGGAGAATCGCTTGAACCCAGGAGGCAGAGTTTGCAGTGAGCCGAGATTGCGCCACTGCACTCCAGCCTGGGTGACAGAGGGAGACTCCATCTCAAAAATAAATGAAATAAAATAAAATAAAATAAAATGAAATAAAAAACACAGAAGTAGGCCGGGCGCAGTGGCTCATGCCTGTAATCCCGGCACTTTGGGAGGCCGAGGCAGGCGGATCACGAGGTCAATAGATCAAGACCATCCTGGCTAACACAGTGAAACCCTGTCTCTACCAAAAATACAAAAAATTAGCCGGGCGTGGTGGCGGGCGCCTGTAGTCCCAGCTACTTGGGAGGCTGAGGCAGGAGAATGGCATGAACCCGGGAGGCGGAGCTTGTAGTGAGCAGAGATTGTTCCACTGTACTCCAGCCTGGGCGACAGAGCGAGACTCCGTCTCAAAAAAAAACAACAACACAGAAGTATATAAAGAAATGACAACCCCATTCCTATCCACCAGTTATAAAAATTCAAGAAAAACCAACATAAACAATTTTGTATTTACCCTTTCTAGCCTCTTTCCTAGCATTTATAACCATTGCCTGCACATCTTTCTTTTTCTCCCGTATAAATATGGATCACTCTGTTCATGGAGTCTATAACTTGCTTCTTTCAGTCAGTAATACCATAGAGGACAACCTTCCACACTACTACACACACATCTCTGCCAATTTTAACAGTTGCTCAGTCTTCCATAATTCATGTAACCAGTTCCCCATTGATGGAGATTTAGGTTGTCTTCTTTATGTTTGTACAAAAATACCCAGAAACATTTTTATAACCTATGCCTTTGTATACCTGAATTCCAGGAGATGTCTAGGAGGAAAATTTCTAGAATACATATTTTAAGCTTTAGAGGTACTACCAAATTGTTCGGCAAAAGCTTGTACTAATTTACTGACTGGGCACAGTGGCTCACGCCTATAATCCCAGCACTTTGGGCGGGTGAGGCAGGTGGATCACTTGAGGCCAGGAGCTTGAGACCAGTCTGGCTAACATGGCAAAACCCCATCTGTACTAAGAATACAAAAATTAGCAGGGCGTAGTGGTGCGTGCCTGTAATCCCAGCTACTAGGGAGGCTGAGGCAGGAGAATACCTTGAACTGGGGAGGTGGAGGTTGCAGTGAGCTGAGATTGCACCACTATACTCCAGTCTGGGTGACAGAGCGAGACTCTGTCTCCAGAGGGGGGAAAAAAAAAAATGCTTGTATGAGTTTACTCTATTATCAGTATATGCATGTTTTCCATCTTCACCAGACTAACTTTCTATGTTTTAATGGCTAAAAACCTGATTTTAAAAAACAGAACTCTCACTGTTTTAACTTTCACTGCTGTATTGAAATATAGCACAAAGAAAAGTATACAAATCCTAAGTGAACAGCTTGGGGAAGTTTCACTAACTGAACAAACCTGTGTAACCAGCATCCAAATCAAGAAACACAACACTGCCAGCACCTGAAAACCTTACCCCCATTTCTAGTTACTCCTCTCCTCTAAGGGTGACAATTGCCCTGATCTCTATCATCCTAGATTAATTTCTGCTTTTGATCTTCATATAAATGGATCCTATAGTACTCAGTCTTATGTCTGACATCTCTTGCTAAATACTGTGAGAGAGTCATCTGCAATACTGAAGGTAGTTCCTTCTTTCTCCTGGTGTCTCAAATTTGACCATCAGAATCACCTGGAGGGCTTGTTGAAACAAATGGCTAGGCCTACCACTTGCCTGTGATTCAGGTGTAGGATGCATCTGAGAATTTGCATTTCTAACAAGCTCTCAGGTGATGCTGATGCTGCTGGCCCAGGGACTACACATGAAGAACCACTGATGAATAGCATCTTGTTTCTACTTTAATTTGCATTTTTCTTCATCAGTGTCAAGGACAGTAGAGCATTTTTTTGAATGCTTATAATGCTATCAACCACGTAGAGTTCTCCTCTTATTTCCTGATAGTTTCTTTTTCTTTTTCTTTTTTTTTTTTGTCAGTGTGTGTGTGGTTTTTTTTTTTAGACAGTCTCACTCCATCACCCAGGCTGGAGTGCAGTGGTGTGATCCTGGCTCACTGCAACCTCCATCTCCTAGGTTCAAGCAATTCTCATGCTGTAGCCTCCCCAGTAGCTGTAATTACAGGAGTGCACCACCATGCCTGGCTAATTTTTTGTATTTTTAGTAGAGACGGGGTTTCACCATGTTGGCCGGGCTGGTCTCAAACTCCTGACCTCAAGTGATCTCCTTGCCTCAGCCTCCCAAAGTACTAGGATTACAGGTGTGAGCCACTGCACCTGGCCAGCCACTATGCCTGGCCTGATAGATTTTTAAAAGTCACTTTCTGATTTGTAGAGATCTTTACATAAGAGAGATGGTAACCAACCATATATGTGGCAAACATTTTCCTGATCCAGTTTTATTTTTCAAAGCCATACAGTCTTTTGTCTATGGAAGTTTTAAGTTTTTACATACATTTTTTTTTTTTTGAGACAGGGTCTCACTCTGTTGCCCAGGCTGGAGTGCAGTGGTATGATCAAGGGTCACTGCAACCTCTACCTCCTGGGCTCGTGATCTTTCTACCTCAGCCTCCTGAGTAGCTGGGATTACAGGAATGCACCACACCTGGTTAACTTTTTGATTTTCATTTCTTTGTAGAGATGAGGTCTCGCTATGTTGCCCAGGCTGGTCTCGAACTCCTGGGCTCAAGTGATCCTCCTGCCGTGGCCTCCCAAAGTGCTGAGATTATAGTTGTGAACCACCATGCCTGGCTGACATAATTGGTTTTCTTTAACTCTTTTATTTTTTACCTTCTTAGCAAGGTCATTCTCAACAGAAGATTACAAAAACATTCTCCTATATTTTTATAGTTTTGTATATATGCTTACATCTTTACTCCAACTAGCATTGAGTTCTATATATGGGGTAAATAAAGGCAAATTTTATTTTTTCTAGCAGATAGACACTTATCGGTGTCTTCCCATATATTGTGGCAGTTTCTGGAATCTTTATTCCATTCCATTCACCCATGTTCATCTGCTGTGTCAGTGCCAATGACTGTAGCTTCAACATGTATTTCATGTATTTTAGCATTCTTGGAAAGTATATCAGACTGAACACCTAATTTTGCTCCCTCCAAAAACCCTTCTAAAATTTTCAAGAGGATGGGTTGAATAGGAAAAGAGACAACAGTAACATTTTTAGAAGCTTAGAACACAGCCAGGTGCAGTGGCTCATGCCTGTAATCCCAGTACCTTGGGAGGCTGAGGCGAGTGGATCACCTGAGGTCAGGAGTTCGAGACCAGCCTGGCCAACATGGTGAAACCTCATCTCTACTAAAAATACAAAAATTAGGCCTGACATGGTGGCTCACGCCTGTAATCCCAGCACTTTGGGAGGCCGAGGTGGGTGGATCACCTGAGGTCAGGAGTTCGAGACCAGCCTGGTCAATATGGTGAAACCCCGTCTCTACTAAAAATACAAAAATTTTCCGGGCATGGTGGCACATGCCTCTATCTAGTCCCAGCTACTTGGGAGGCTGAGGCAGAAGAATCACTTGAACCCGGGAGGTGGAGGTTGTAGTGAGCCAAGATCACGCCATTGCACTCCAGCCTGGGTGACAGCAAGACTCTGTCTCAAAGGAAAAAAAAAAAAAGGCTTAGAACACATATGAACAATGGATAACTGACTTAATGACCCTGAGAAAGCCGAGTTCTAAGGTGGTTAACAGGTAAGTCAAGAAACAAACCAACTTCACTGCAAAGTCTAAAAAGACTCAGGTATCTCTAGGACAGAAAACGAAGGTTGGGGGTGGGAGAGGAGCGGCTAAAATAAGGAGGATTGGTGGGAAGCTGTTTGAAAGTCACTAAGTCCTTACCCTTTGCTCTACTGCAAGCTGCTGGTTGATTGCCCCACTTCTGTCATTAGTGTAAAAGTTTATTCTCTAGATTAGGATTCCTCAGTCTCAGGCATATTGACATTTTGTGTCAATAAAATTCTTTTTTTTTTTGAGACATAGTCTTGCTCTGTCGCTCAGGCTAGAGTACAGTGGCACAATCTTGGCTCCCTGCAACCTCCGCCTCCCAGGTTCAAGTGATTCTCCTGCCTCAGCCCCCTGAGTAGTTGGGATTACAAGTTGGGATCACACCCAGCTAATTTTTGTATTTTTAGTGGAGATGGGGTTTCACCATGTTGGCCAGGCTGGTCTAGAACTCCTGGCCTCCAGTGATCTGCCTGCCTTGGCCTCCCAAAGCGTTGGGATTACAGGCGTGAGCCACTGCACCTGGCCTGGGCCAATAAAATTATTGATCTGGAGTGCTGTCCTGTGCACTGTAGGATGTGTATAGCAGCTTCTCTGTCCTCTACCTACTTGATGCCAGCAGCTGTGCTCCACCTCCCCACTCTTAATGGCAATCGAAAATGTCTTTAGGAGGCAAATGTTCTTTAGGAGGCAAAATTACTTTTGATTGAGAAACACTAAAAAAGGTAAAACGAAATAGTCTCTGGATTGAGGGACACAGTTGAAGGTTTGAACATTATAGTGAAAACCAGGGGCTTAAATGACTAAGTATTCAGTATGAACACTTCCTCATCTGTCCAATCCCTAACCTTTCCCTCTGCTTGGTTCTAAGAATACTGGCAGCCAGGTCTTCATTAGCGTAAGAAAAAAGACAAAGATACTGACTTTGGGGATTCCTCAACACGCAGCCCAGTCAGGTCAATCTTCAATGAAGTTCAAGGTTCATAAGCCCCATCTACATGCTCAGAGCATCCAGACAGCTTTGCACTCTTGAAACATAGGCAGATAACCAAGATTATTGGATCTGTGAAGAAAGCAAAGCCTATATAACAGGACAGAGAGTACAAACCAAAAAATAAACTGGAAGAAAGTACCTTTGAAGCGGTAGAAGAAAACATTTCCCATCCCCAAAATCATCAGACTCTTAGAGAGAAAAGATATTACAAAAGTGAAAAAGGAACTGGAGGTTGCAAGAAGGACACAAAAATAGTCCTTTAAAACAAAAATAGTTTTTGAAATTAAAAACAGAATAGTAGAAATTAACTCAATAGAAATGCTGCATGATAAAATCAAGAAAATTTCCTAGAAAAGATAACAATGAAAAATTAAAAAACAGGTGAGATAAAGTAAAAAAGTTAGAAGATGGGTTCAGAAGGTCAAACATCTGATTAATAAGTTCCAGGGGCCAGGCGAGGTGGCTCATACCTGTAATCCCAGCACTTTGGGAGGCTGAGGTGGATGGACTGCTTGAGCCCAGGAGTTCAAAACCAGCCTGGGCAACACGGCAAAACTCCATCTCCACCAAAAAAAAAAAAAAAAAAAAATTTAGCTGGGTGTGATGGCACAGGCCTGTAGTCCTAGCTACTTGGGAGATTTATGTAGGAGGATTGCTTGAGCCTAGGAGGTCAAGGCTGTAGTGAGCTGAGATCAGAGTCAGATCTTGTCTCAAAAAAACAAAACAAAACAAAAAAAGGTTCCAGGAAGAGAGAGTGAAGAAAAATAACTCAAGGAAACTCAGAATTTATGGATGTGAATTTCTATATAAAAGGACTCCTCTAAGTACCCAGCACAGTGGATGAAATAGAACCAAATCAAGGTACATCATGAAAGTTCAGAACATCAGGTACAAAGAGAAGGTTCTTTAAACCACCAGAGAACAAATAGGCTGCCTAACAAAAGAAGCAGAAACAAGAATGGCTTTTAACCTTTTCTAAAAGTAAATAGAATGTTAGAAGACAATGACCAATGATTTCAAATTACTGAAAGAAAATTATTTTTGATCTAGAAATTACCTGGCAAAAATGATCAATGAAGGGCAAGTGGAGAATATATTTTTTTCATACATGTAATATCTGAAAAATTTACCTTCCATGCACTCTGTCTTAGGAATCTACTGAAGGACATGACTCACCAAAAGGAGAGCATAAAACTTTAAAAAAGGCAACATGGAATAAACCAACAAGAGAACTACAGAGAGAGGTGACGGTCATCCCCAGGATGAAGGGAAATCCAAGCATGACAGGTGCCTCAGACATAGAAGGTAACCAGATTGGAGCAGAGTGACTCGAAAGACAGCCAAGCCACGTTAAAGGCTCTCATCACCATGCCTGATGTCATTTTACTCCCTTTTTATTGATCGAAGCTATTAGGGAACTTGCTCCATCACAATGAGGGAGGAAAGCAAGAAAGAGGACAATAAGGAAGATAAGAAAACAAGAAATTCAACCTAACAGAAAGGCAAAAGGAATTCCACAGATGACAGTGAAGGGAGGACCCCAAGAGAAATACATCCAAGATAAAAATGGGAACTCTGATTATGTGACGTGATTGGCCTTGTAGGAAACTTCACTGAGAGGCAATTGGAAAATATGTGAGACAAAATTAACTACAAAGCCGGGTCCTTGAGAGTACTGAGGCCCTGGGCCCCTCAGCACGTGTGTGTAAAGCCCCCGTCCCTGCCCCCTCCAAGCCCTGCCCTGCTGGACCTAACTTATTTTATGGTCACAGCTTAGTGCTATGCTGGGAGGTGGCCAAAGTACAGCCCACAATGGGCCTGTAAATAGTCTAGCCCCGTCAGCGTCAGTGTGTGCTGGTCCAGCCAGCCAGCTGCAGGCGAGCTGTTTCTAGAACCAGAGTCTCTATAAATAGAGAGAACAAACACCAAAAAACAAAACAAAACAAAACAAAAAAAACTAAACAAAAAAATGACCAAAAAAACTAAAGAAAACAAAACAAACCCACTCTATTATTAACCTTAGCAAAAACAAAATCACTGTTCACTATGATACTCAGCTCTAAATAATATTTACGTAAGGATAATAAACACAGAATATTGACTCAAATCATAAACTAATAGGCTGAGAACAGTGGCTCATACCTTGGAATCCCAGCACTTTGGGTGGCTGAGGTGGGAGGATTGCTTGAGCCCAGGAGTTCAAGACCAGTCTGGGCAACATAGGAAGACTCTGTCTCTACATTAAGTAAATAAGCAAGCAAGCAAGCCAGGCATGGTGGTGCATGCCTACAGTCCCAGCTACTCAGGAGCCTGAGGTGACAGGATTGCTTGAGCCCAGGAGGTTGAGGCTGCAATGAGCTGTGATTGTGCCACTGCATTCTAGCTTGGATGACAGAGTGAGACCCTGTCTCAAAGAAGAAGAAGAAGAAAAAAAAAGGAATTATAACATGGAGAAAAGACGCTTCAAGCATGTAGATGGTGCCACAGATCAAATGTGTGCTTCCCAAATTCATATGTTGAACCCTAAATCCCAGTGTGATGGTATCAGGAGGTAGGGCCTTTCGTAGGTAATAAGGTTTAGATGCAGTCTAAACCTCTCATGATGAGATTAGCGCCCTTATAAAAAGGGACACCAGAGAGCTTCCTCTCATGTTTTCTCCACTGATATGCACCAGAGAATGGCCATGTAAAGACACAGCAAGAAGGTGGCTGTCTGCAACCAAAGGAGAGAGCCCTCACCAGACACCTACCTGTTGTCACCTTAATCTTGAACTTTGTCTATAGCACTATTAGAAATAAATTCCTGTTGTTTAAGCCACCCAGTCTATGGTATTTTGTTATGGCAGCCCAGGCTAAGAGAGAAGGTAACGAGAGGTGACTAGTTAACATGTAGAATTGAATCAAAAGATGGCAGCTCACATATTATTTATAACTACAGATACAGGTAAAGCCAGAGTAGCTGTCTCTGAGGAGAAACATGGGGAGTTATGGAAGTGACTGTTTTTCACAAGCCTTTTGGGTCTACATGTATTTGACCACCCTACTGATGTCAGTTGATTTCTAGAATTTTCTTTTTTCTCTTCTTTTCTTTTTTTTGAGACAGAGTTTCACTCTTGTTGCCCAGGCTGGAGTGCAATGGCATGATCTTGGTTCACTACGACCTCCACCGCCTAGGTTCAAGCGATTCTCCTGCCTCGGCCTCCCAAGTAGCTGGGACTACAGGCATGAGCCACCACGCCCCCACTAATTTTGTATTTTTAGTAGAGAGAGAGTTTCACCATGTTGGTTGGGCTGGTCGCGAACTCCCGACCTCAGGTGATCTGCCCACCTTGGCCTCCCAAAATGCTGGGATTACGGGTGTGAGGCACCGTGTCTGGCCGATTTCTAGAATTTTCTGGCTAAGCCATCTGCAATAACAGCAGCTTTGGTCCTTTCAAATATTTGTATCACCTGTTTCTTTTTCCTGAATTATTGCATTAGCTTAAATATCCAGAACAATCTTCCAGAACACAAGTGATGGTGGCAATCCTTATTTTATTCTGTTTTATCATTTTAATGTTTTACATTTTTATATGTGTTGTTGGTTTTTGATAGATGATGGATACCTTTTATGGAGCTGAAAGTTTCTACTTTTCAGTGACCTAAGGTTTCTTTTCCAACCTCTCCGGTGAACAGTAAGTTGATGAGCTCAATTAAATATATTTTCTGTATCTCCTTTTCAAAATTAAATACAGTATTACTAACACAGCTAAACCTTTTGATGACCCAGCGTCATCACAAACATCAAATATTTCAATTGCTGCCTTGTGCTATAGAAGGAAATTGCTTGCTTCTATTTGGAATGGTACCAGATTATGTGTGTTTTTCTATGACCAAAAAAAATTGTTTTTTTGAGACTGGTCTCATTTTGTTGTCCAGGCTGAAGTGCAGTGGCGTGATCACTGCTCACTGCAGCCTCGACCTCCCTGGGCTCAGGTGATCCTCCTACCTCAGCCTTCTGAGTGGCTGGGACTACAAGCGTAAGTAGGTGAGACTACACCACCAAGCTCAGGTAATTTTTTAATTTGTAGAAACGAGGTCTTGCCATGTTGCCAAGGCTGGTCTTGAACTCCTAGGCTTAAGTGATCTGCCCACCTCGGCCTCCCAAAGTGCTATTATAGGATTACAGGCATGAGTCACCATGCCCAGCCTGAAGAAATTTTTTAAATTGAAAATCAACTTACCTCTTGCAGCTCTCAGTGAGCTGATTTCAACTGCCCTCCTCTGTCCTTTGTGTGTACCCTCCTACCCCCACATCATCTGTATTCGAGTATTCTATGGACTAAGAAAACAAATGTCAGGTTTTTGTTTTTGAGACAGGGTCTTGCTCTGTCACTCAGGCTGGAGTGCAGTGGTACAATCACAGCTCACTGCAGCCTTGACCTCCTGGGCTCAAGTGATTACCCCACCTCAGCCTCCAAAGTAGCTGGAACTACAGGTGCATGTCACCATGCCCAGCTAGGTTTTAAATTTATTGTAGAGCCGGGGTCTCACTATGCTGCCCGGGCTGATTTTGAACTCCTAGACTCAAGTGATCCTACTGCCTCAGCCTTCCAAAGTGCTGGGATTACCGGTATGAGCCACTGATTCTGGCACAATTTTCAAAATCTTCCAGAGAGACAATAAGTTTGTCCCCGAGGACTCCCTGTGGTATCTATGAGCTTTGTGACAGCTATTCTGCTGCTCAGAGGAATTATCTGATGGCAGTGTTAGAAAGTCTCATTTATTCAAATACCTACTGAGCATTATTATGACACAGGTTTTCTAGGCACTGTTGCTGGGGCAGGAAATGCTACGTTGCTATAGGACATAAGTTGGCTGATTTAGTTTTGACTTTAGCCTTGACTGGCAGGAGTACCATTATTGAAAATGTACTCTAGCCTTGAAAACAGGTAACTTTTGACAATTAACTAGGCTAACTTAGAAGCAATGCACCAGCTGTTCCCATCTGGCTTTGCATTGTTCTGGTGCGATCTCAGCATACCTCTGAAATACCTCATTAGATTTTAAATCATTTATCATACTAATTCCTTGCAATGAAGCGGCATTGGAAATCAGTGATTGCAGATTTGCTATTATGTGGCCTGCCAGAAGAGAACCAATCAATATTACCATGCCTGGCTGTTCTACTTCTGGTGCACATTTAATATGGCGCACATGTGGCAACATTCATTCATTCAAAAACCTGAGGTCTTGGCTGGGCGTGGTAGCTCATGCCTGTAATCCCAGCACTTTGGGAGGCTGCGACAGAAAGATCACTTGAGGTCAGGAGTTCGAGACCAGCCTGGCCAACGTGGTGAAACCCCGTCTCTACTAAAAATACAAAATATTAACTGGGTGTGGTGGCACATGCTTGTAATCCCAGCTTCTTGAGAAGCTAAGGCAGGAGAATCACTTGAACCCGGGAGGCAGAGGTTGCAGTGACTTGAGATCATGCCACTGCACTACAGCCTGGGTGACAAGAGTGAGATTCCATCTCAAAAACAAAAACAAAACACCTGAGGTCTCAATGGCAGTGCAACGATGGGGAAAAAAGACATGGTCTCTGGCCCTAGAAAAGGTATGTCAATTGATATTTAATTATAAGCTGTAATAAATCCTATGAAAAGAAACTATGCTGATACAAGAATGTAAAGCACAAGGACCCAACCCAGTCTGGAAGGTCAGAGGAAGTCAGAGACAAATAGGTGAATGAGAGTTAGCCAGGCAAAATTTGGGTGGTGGGAGGAATGCCAAAACTCTGAGACAGACACCCCAGCTGGTGACATGGGTCTTTTGGAGGACTTGACTTGATACATGAAGACCAGGTGGGAATCCACTTGCAAAGAAGGCCTGGCATCAGACAGCAGTCTCCAAGGATGGCACCTTTTCTTAAAGCCAAGACTTATCCCATAGTGGTTTGAAGGCCAGAGAATGTTAGTGTTGGATTGATTAACTCATTTCACACATGAAGAGATGCTTACAAATGAAGAGAAGTCCAGGACACGTTCAGAAGCAACCAGCCTAGGGTCATGGAGCTAGTCAGGGGTCAAAGCAGAACTAGTGTTCAGCGGCATCTTCCAATCTGGTGCTATTTTTATTTATCCTATAGTCTTCACTGTTTGATTCCCTGTTCCTTCCTCCTCCTTCCTCCCTCACTGAGGTGACACTACCACACATGGTAATAGCAGACCGAAAGGCAGAGTTTGCTTCATGGGGAAAATCCTTACTGTGGAGTCAGTCTACCTGAATTCCATTAGCCCTTGGGCAAGTTACTAACCCGAGCTTCGGTTTCCTCAACTGTAAAATGGGGATACAGAGGCTTCCCTCCTAGGGTGTGCGAGGACAAAATGAGTTAATCAGTGTATGCACAACAGTGCTTGCGAGGTGCTGTGGCAATTATTGCTACTATGCTAATATTATTGTCAGGGTTTACAATGGCTCTTAGGAGGAACACCTCTCCTGTTTCTCAGGTAAAACACCTACTTTTCTCTGTAACTGAAGCTTTTTACACTTGTGTGGAGCCAAGAAGTCTATTTCCAGCTCCCTGGATGTATGGACTGAGCTTGAGAGCTCTCTCGTAAGTAATAATGCCAATACGATGTCAGGCTAAGTGAACTGTGAATGCATAACCCTGAACCTCTGTCTTCCCTGCCCTGTGTGGACACCTGAATGCCACATGGCCCGCCTCAATACCATGGTTAGCATGCCCCTGTTCCTGTTTGGTTAAATGGTATAATGCCAAGGCCATCTGGCCTGGTAGGAAGAGCTGGGCTTTGAATTCTTACCACCTGTGTGACTAGGCAAATAGCTTTCATCTAGTCAACCAATATTTATCGAGGACCTATGTGCCCAAGCCCCTGGTAACAGTCTAATATCTACTATGGAGTAAGGAAATGCTTCTTGTACCTTACCTCATTTGGCCCACACAGCTAGCCCCCTAAAATAGGTTTTTGTTTATTTTGGGGTTTTTTTTGAGATGGAGTCTCGTTCTGTTGCCTACGCTCGACTGCAGTGGTGTGATCTTGGCTCACTGCAACCTCCGCCTCCTGGGTTCAAGAGATTCTCCTGCCTCAGCCTCCTGAGTAGCTGGGATCACAGGTGTATGCCACCACACCCAGCTAATTTTTATGTTTTTGGTAGAGAAGCGGTTTCCCCATGTTGGCCAGGCTGGTCTCAAACTCCTGACCTGAGGTGATCCGCCCACCTCGGCCTCCCAAAGTGCTGGGATTATAGGCGTGAGCCACCACGCCCAGCCTTAAAATAGGTTTTATCATGATGATTTTATAGATAGGAAAACCAAGGCACAGTGAGTTAAAAAACTTAGTCCAAGTTTATTTATTTTATTTTTTTTGAGACAGAGTCTTGCTCTGTCGCCCAGGCTAGAGTGCAGTGGCAACCCTGGCTCACTGCAACCTCTGCCCCCTGGGTTCAAGTGATTCTTCTGCTTCAGCCTCCAGAGTAGCTGGGATCAAAGGCACATGACACCACACCTGGCTAATTTTTGTATTTTTATTAGAGAGGGGGTTTCGCCATGTTAGCCAGACTGGTCTTGAACTCCTGACCTTAGGTGATCCGCCTGCCTTGGCCTCCCAAATTGCTGCTGGGATTACAGGCGTGAGCAACCATGCCCGGCCTCAAGTTTTACTGTACTACACATCAACACCATGCCGCAAGTAATGTAACTCTTCTGTGCCTCAGTTTCTTCATCAATACGTAGAGATAATACATATTTTCTAAAATCCACATAAGACAATAAGCTCTACAAATGATAATTGCTATTGTGATTAATACTTTAAAATAACAGAGCAGTTTGGCAGACCAAAAGCCTGCCTTAGAGGAACAGGCTGGTGTTTGAGACAGAGAAGCTGGCTCCTGCCATGTTCTTAGGGATGGGACATTACCTGGAATGCCACCAGCCAGTCCCTTCCCACGTGCAAAGTTCTGGGCATATGGAGATTCTAGTAAAGGCAGTAGAAGCCTCTGTGCAAACCCACTCCCACTTCTGCAAAACAAGATGCCCGGCAGCTGCCCACCACTGTTGGCCCACTAGGGAGTGCCATCTTCAGACTGAATAGGGCTGATCACGACAAGGCCTTTTGAAGCGCTGGTCTTTCACATGGCATCTTGGTTAAGGACAAGTACATGGAAAACAGGATGGCAACTAATCCTATTTGCTCTGATGGCTTAAATATCTAAGTTAGAGAGCATGCGGCTCTTAATTCAATGAATTCCAAGAAATCTTGCAAGAAAGGTGATATATTACAGAGTTTGACATAGGAGCCTTATTGAGTCAGTAAACAGGCTGTGGGCACCTGCCACAGGCTAGGCACAATACTGAGTGCCCAGGGTACAAAGGTGAATGAGGCTTGGGTCTCTGCACAGGAGGAATTTGCCATCTAGTGCAAGAGACAAACACAATTCAGTTCTTTCTTTTTCACCAGGGGTTGGCAAACTTTGGCCCATGGCCACATGCGGCTCACTGTTTTGTACAGTCAATGAACACAGCCATGCTTATTCATGAATGTATTATCTATGGCTGTTTTCACACTACAACAACAGAATATGTGGCCTCTTGGCTACAAAGCCTGAAATATTTACTATCTGGCCCTTTATAGAAAAAGTTTGCCAATTCCTGTTTACCACCGCATACACTCTTTGCACTAGGAAATACACACACACGCACATATATGCGTCCTTATGTTTTTGTTACCTGTTTTTCAAATCAGGTTATTAAATATATCAAGCCGGAGAAGATTATACAATGAAAGAATATACCTCTTTCCTGGACCTCAAACTGACCTCTCCCTACATTTGTTTTCCGGAGTCAAAAGGGCTCTTCAAGCCCCAGTCACCTCCACAACCATCCCAGGTTCGGAGCCCTTCTGTTTAGCAAGCATGGTGACCATCTTCACTTATCCACTAGAGGGTATCCAAACACTGCTTATGAAAGACTAAGGCACTACAACCAGACCCTATTCAATGGAGAGAGATCAGAGTTTACCATCTGTCTGAATGAGTTCCTACACTTAAAACGCCTTGCACAGAGGTGGCAGGGCATGGAAGAATAAACTCGACTCTCACCCATTAGTACCAGACGTTGCCTGGAAACAGATCTGACAAGAAATGCAGTCAGCTGGCTGAGATAAGGATGAATTAATACAAAGACTTGGAAGGGCAAATTTAATCCACAAATTCACAGCCTCTTCCTTCTACCCCTGCAAAGTTCTTTTTATTTATGTATTTATCTTCTTGAGATGGAGTGTCACTCTGTAGCCCAGGCTGGAGTGCAGTGGTGCGATCTCGGCTCACTGCAAGCTCTGCCTCCCAGGTTCACGCCATTCTCCTGCCTCAGCCTCCCGAGTAGCTGGGACTACAGGCGCCTGCCACCTTGCCTGGCTAATTTTTTTTATTTTTAGTAGAGATAGGGTTTCACTGTGTTAGCCAGGATGGTCTTGATCTCCTGACCTCGTGATCCACCCACCTCGGCCTCCCAAAGTGCTGGGATTACAGGCATGAGCCACCACACCCGGCCTACCCCTACAAAGTTCTTACTGAAGTGTGTTTAATACTTTATAGGGGAACTGTGTGGAGCATCAACCAGTACAACCGAAGGGCTTCAGGCCTTGCTGCTTTCTCCAACAAGGCACTTGGCCTCTGGGCTAGAAAGGTAGTTTTTAATTGGGAATGGAGAGCTGGCCGTTAGGAGAAGCATGTCTGATTGCGTGGGAGGATTTCGAACCACGTGGTCGTCTTTCTGTTTTCAAACACAGCATGAAGATGGGCATCTCCTTCTGGCCCTCGCTGACCTTTTCTGAAGTCCATCTGTAGGATTCCTTTGGGTACACTACTCCAGAACAGAACAAAACTTGAGGCCTAGATGTTGCTAGTAATTTGTGAATTACCTTATTCTTGCTTAGGACTTTAGTCTCACATTCTACAATCAACTAAAGACCAGCACTGTGACAACACCACAGGACCCTGAATTTTCCCAGCAGGCAAGGGAATGGAAATGGGCCTACTGGGCTGGCTTTAAAATATGCCCACAAATTCTTTGACGCTCTTCTTGAAGGTAAGCTGGACTTCCTGACTTGCTTTTGATAAACAGAAACGTGGCAGAAATGATGCTATGTGACTTGGGAGGCTGCGTCATAAAAAGGAGATAGCATCCCCCAGCTGTCTCACTCTTGGGTCACTTCCCCTGGGGAAGCTAGCAGCCACGTCGTGAGGACACTCAAGCAGCCTTGCAGGGAGGTCAACATGGAACAGAAATGAAGTTTCCCACCAATAGCCAGCACCAACTTGCCAGCCACGTGAGTGAAGCTGATTCTCCTTGGACGTGGATTCTCCAGCCCCAGTTAAACTTTAAATGACTGCAGCTCTGGCTGACATCTGATGGAGCCTCAGGAAAACACCTGAGCCAGAACTGATCCGCCAAGTTGATCCTGAATTCCTTACGTACAGACACTGTGAGCAATAATAAATGTCTACTACTGCTTTAGGCCATTACATTTAAGGGTAATTTGTTACACAGAATTAGATGACCAATATACCAAGTACCATCCAATTTTGCCTTATATACAATAGGTAGTGTGTTAGGTACAAAGCCTGGAAGACCCGGGTTTGTCACTAATTTGCTGTGTGACCACAGGCATAACTTTTCTCCTCTGAGCCTTGGTTTGTACCTCCACAAGATGGGTACAGCACCACCTAGGTTGCTACAGGGTCTTAAGGTGTTTTGTGATTTACAAAGATAGAGGTAAAAGCAGTGATATCAGTCTCATGTTTTTTCTTCTAGAGAATATGATTTAATGCTTAGCAGAGTTGATTTCCTAGCAGTAGTGGTCCTAGGGTACTCTGTCAGTGAAAGACAGGAGTGGGAGGTATCCCATGCCTGTAATTAGAACCACTGGGCTAAGGGTGCTGAGGAACTGCAAGAGCAGAGGTTGGCATCCTTTTACTGTAAAAGGCCAGGCTGGGCACAGTGGCTTATACCTGTAATCCCAGCACTTTGGGAGGCCGAGGCGGGCAGATCGCAAGGTCAAGAGATCGAGACCATCCTGACCAACATGGTGAAACCCCGTCTCTGCTAAAAATACAAAAATTAGCTGGGCGTGGTGGCGCACGCCTGTAGTCCCAGCTACTCAGGAGGCTGAGGCAGGAGAATCACTTGAACCCAGGAGGCGGAGGCTGCAGTGAGCCGAGATTGCGCCAATGCATTCCAGCCTGGCAAGAGAGCGAGACTCCATCTCAATCAAAAAAAAAAAAAAAAAAAAAAAGCCAAATAGTAAATATTTTTGGCTTTGTGGGCCACAAGGTCTCTGCCACAACTACTCAATTCTGCCACTGTAGCATGAAAGCAGCCATAGACAGTATGTAAATGAATGGGAGCAACTGTGTTTCACCAAAACTTTATTGACAACAGGCAGCTGGCAGTAATTTGCCAACCTCTACCTTGTAGCCTTGGCTTCTCCAATGATGTGGTCTGGTCCCAGGCCAGCAGGATCAGCATCCCCCAGGAGCGTGTGAGAAATGCAGACTTTTAGGTCACACCCAGACCTGCTGAATCAGCATTTCTGGGAAGGAGCCCAGCAAGGTGTCTTCCCAAGCAGCTCAAGTGTTATTAAGAAGCACTATATTCTTCCCTCTTTCTCATGGGTTGCTCCACCCACCAGGGATTTAAGAGGAATCCTGGATGCTGATGACCCAATCCAAGATCTTCTCAGGACTCACAAAGAACACAAATCTTCCCCCAGAATCAGTGAAAAACACCTGGATCATGGTCCTGGATCACCAATAAGTAAAGTAGCAGCCAGCCCCAGCCAAACAGCTTAGAGTCTTCAAGAACACTGAACAAACTGTGTGAAAAGAAGACTCTTAGAGTGAGAGGATTGGAGTTGGTGATATTCCAGGGCCACCTCTGTCTGCGCAGGCCTGGATGGTGTTGCCTGTGGTCAGATGCTAACCTGGCTCCCACATTTACTTACTTCTTTAAACACTTTTCCATTTCACATGTTGGTTTCTGCTGTGATTTGAATGTGTCCCCTAAACTTTATGTGTTGGAAACTTGGTCCTCAAATGCAGCAGTGTTGAGAGGTGGGATTTTTAGGAGGTGACTGGATCATGAGGGCTCTGCTCTCACAAATGGATTAATCCATTCATGGATTAATGAGTTATCATGGGAGTAGGTTTGTTATCACAAGAGGGAGGCTGTTTTAAAAGCCAGTCTGGCTGTCTCTCGTGAGTCTCCTTGCTATGTGATGCCCTGCACCACCTCAAAACTCTGCAGAGTCCCCACCAGCAAGAAGGCCTTCATCAGCTGCAACCCCTTGGCCTTGGAATTCCTGCCTCCAAAACTGGAAGAAACAACGGTTTTCTTAATAGATTACCCAGTCTCAGGTATTCAGTCATAGCAACAGAAAACAATTTCCTTCTGTTTTGGTGAAGCAGGCGGATAAAAGGCAAACAGGAGAAGGAAAAAATGAATACTCTCTCCTAAGGAACAGAACTGAGATAAAGGCTTACAGGAAAGAAGCAACAGGAAAGAGGATGAGAGAGTAGTGAGGAGGAGGCAAGAGTCCCTATAAAAACAGCTTTTTCCATTTCTGTGTGGGAGAGAAACGTTTATTGAATGACAATAAACGTCTCACTTCCAGTACCATCAGTATTTGTATAGGATGTCACCAGTTACATCACTCACATCATTTAGTCACACAACAGTTGTATGATGGAGATATGATCATCTCTATTTAGAGAGGGAAACCGAGGCTCACAGCAGTGAAAGGCTATGTTCAAAACCATGTTCTGCAAAGCTGCTGGAGCCTTGGCTGAAAGCCAGGTCTAAGGACTCCTTTCTGCTACAGAGCCTCCCAGCACTGCCTCAGGTCCACAGCTCAGTTTGAGGTCAAGATAAAATCTTACATGTACAAGCCTTGATTTGTGCCGACTCCACTTTATCACAGGTCCCCTGAAGGGACTGCACAGAGCCTGAGAACCGGCTCCACTTGGGATAGCTCCACCTCTGTCCTTCTACCTTTAGGCACTAGGGAGGAAGGTGGGAGGAGGGAGGGACATCACACAAAAAGGTTCAGATGCAGTTGTACAACTGTGCATGTATCAAAAGTCACACAGCTACTCTTTAATGTCAATCTCAAAAGAAATGAAATAAAAATCAAACAAGGAGGATGATGAAATGCTCGCCTCCACCAAAGATGCCAAGCATTTGCCCCAGCGCTGGCAGGTGTGACAATCCATACCCTTGTGCTGAGAGTCACTGCCCTGGAGGGCCTCTCCCACTTGGTCAGGGCTGCTTTCTGGAGTCTGTCATTCCCTCAGTCCACTTGCCCTCTGGATGTGTAACTGCCTCTGAGTGCAGGAAGCAAGACTGTGCTTCATCTTCCCGGGAAGAGTTCTGATCTCCCGCCCTACAAGTATCCTTGCTTTTATGAAGCTGACAGGCCCTGGCAGACATACATGCCCTTTAGGAATCTGTATTCGTTTGGACCTTCTTTCAAACAGAAGAAAACTTGGGAGGGCATTGAATCACAATGATCAGTCCAGGAAACACATGAGAACAGGTGACCTTCAACACATCTGTTCTACCCAATTAGCCTTTGCCCCCACAGCTGCCAGCTGCACCAGGCTTAGTAGGGTCCAATGGCCAAGGTCAGTAAACTCATGGCTGCAGAGATGGAGAGAGTTGACCACCTGGCGCCTGAAAACAAGTTTAGGAAAGTCAAGCCCTCCGTGGAGGTGAGTCTGACTGTACACATTTCCATGTGGCCTTTTCCCTAGGCAAGCTGGTCTGCTTCCGACGGGAGACGTACAGCTTACTAGAGAGTTCCACCACCTAGTGCACCTGACTCCGACATGCCACAGTGGTCCTTCTTTGTCTACACCCATAAAGAGATGAGCACAAATACGCTCAAGGTGGGGAGAATGAGATGTACAGGAAGGCTTCATACTCTCCCAGCTCTCCCAGGAAAGGAGTCGGATGGGGGTGCAGCCTGGTGTCAGCTTGGCAGACCCACTGGTGCCCCTGGAGACCAAGCCAGGTCCTTGCTTCCATATCTGACATAAGAGCCCTGGCAGGACAGAGTTCTTGCCCCTGGCCAGGCCTCCCCACTTGGGCACAGTATGTCAAAGGTATGCTATTACTCAGGGAGCAATAGTAGGCCCTGAGGCACTCAGGTAGGCACTGAGAGACCCAGCCCCCAATGTGCCAGCAACTTCTCCCTTCCCTCCCTCCCTCACCAAGATGGCCCAGGGGCTAGGGGAGCAAGAGTGCAGGACACCCTTGGCCTCACCTTCTGGAAGGTAGGAGTTGGCCTAGGATCTCAGTTTTCAACTGAGGCGGTGGAGGGCAGGCATGAGCAGGGGATGTCACAGGGTAGTAACAACACATCTTCCTGCAGCTTTCACTTTACACAATTTTTTTTAACTAGAGGAGGGGAGGTGCACTTTAAGTAGAAAGAAATTTAAAATTTAATTGTCACATTAAGGCAAAAGAATATGGCAAATACAAATTTGAATGTATTTTTAAGAGAAAAACTTTTTGGCTTCAAAAAGTTCAAATTGTGCTGAATTGGGGAGCTTCTGGGACACGCTCCTTCGCCCTCTTTTTTTTTTTTTTTTGTTAATAGACTATTTTTTAGAGCAGTTTTGGGTACACAAAAATTGATTGGGCCAGGCATGGTGGCTCACGCCTGTAATCCCAGCACTTTGGGAGGCAGAGGCGGGTGGATCACCTGAGGCCAGGAGTTTGAGACCAGCCTGGCCAAGACGGTGAAACCTTGTCTCTACTGAAAATACAAAATTAGCTGGGTGTGGTGGTGTACGCCTGTAATCCCAGCTACTCCGGAGGCTGAGGCAGGAGAATCGCTTAGAACCTGGGAGGCGGAGGTTGCAGTGAGCTGAGATTGCACCACTGCACTCCAGCCTGGCGACAGAGGGAGACTCTGTCTTGAAGAAAAAAAAAGAAAAATTGATTGGAACACGCAGAGTTCTCACATATCCCCTTCTCGCCTCCCTGAGCTCCCCTATAATTTATATAATTGATAAGCCAATTAATGACACATTATTATTGACCAAAGCCCATAGTTTACATTAGGGTTCACTCACGGTAGTAGGCACTCTATGGGTTTAGACAAATGTATAATGACATGTATCAATCATCAGAGCAGCACACAGTATTTTCACCACCTAAAACAATCCGTGCTCTGCCTGTTCATCTTTCACCTGCATCATTTCTAACCCTTGACAACCGGTAATCTTTCCAATGTCTCTGTACCTTTTCTATTTTTTTGGTGGAAGAATGGATATGGAAATACTGTGCTGCAGTTACAAGAAATGGATTAGATCTAGCAAAATGGTTTGGTCTTTAGAAGAGTGCTAAGTGAGAAAGGATTAAAAAAAAAAAAAAATGAAGTGTAGCCCAGTGCTTCCCAAACATCAGTGTGTACACAATCACCAAGGATCTTGTTAAAATGCAGGTGCTGACCCAGCAGGTCTGGGATGAGGCCTGAGATCTGCATTTCTAACAAGCTTTCTGGTGATGCCCGTGCTGTGGGTCCACAGAACATACTGAGCAGCAAGGAGCTAGATGAGTAATCACACAATTACAACCCAGTAGCCAAATCTGGCCACAGTGTGTTTGTACGGCCCACAAGCTACAAGTGGTTTTAAACAGTTGGAAAAAAATCAAAAGAATATTTTGTGACATATAAAAATGATATGACATTCAAATTTCAGTGTCCATAAATAAAGTTTTATTAGAACATAGCCGTGCTCATTCACTTGCATATGTCGTTGGCTGCTTTTGCGCTACAATGACACAGTGGAGTAGTTGCAACAGAGTCCATATGGCCCATAAAGCCTAAAATATTTACTATTCTGGCCCTTTACAGTTTGCCAACTGCTGCTCTAGACTGCTACCATCTATGTACGTTAAAAGCACACACATTCCAAACCTTCTTGTTTTATAAGAATACATACAAACAGCATATGCATCAAACACATATTATTAATGGTAACCCATGGGAGAAGGGGAGGGAATAACAGTAAGAAACAAGGATAAAAGGCAACAAACCAAACAAGGGGGGCCTTTTGAGGACCAAGGAGGGTACAGTGCCATGAACTGGGTGGGGAAGTTAACTCTTTTCCCAAGTCCAACACAGTTTGAGAATCACCAACCAAGACTGTCTCGCTAAGCATCTCTCTCCTCTTACAGGGATCCCCTAGAGGCCCCATCGAATGGTCTATATTTTCAGAGACTGGCTGCTTTATACAGATTCAAGAAGGATCCAGGCCATTAAGCGTGCTCAGGACAGCATTAGAAGGCACTTTCCTAACCAGCCTGAATTCATGTCTCAGCAACCTTGTTTCTCAGTCCCTTCCCATGAGGCCTTTACCCTACAGGCCAGATCTCCATTCCTATCACCTCCTTCTGTGCCCCCTTCAAGCTCCCCATCCCTCATCTCCTGACTCCTCTCTGCCACTCCTCAGGTATCAAAATCCACTGTGGTTTTGCTTGAGATTCTATCCCAGCTAATAAGCCCCCTCTGTCTTCCAGCTGGGTTTCACATGGCAGAGGTCACCTTCCTTATATACGCCTGAGGCTACTGACGCTCAAGGTAACTGTCCCCACTGCAGGTCTGCAGCAGGTGGAACTAGAAACCAGCACCCCAGCTTTACATTTTGTGCTGCGTCCACTGTGACGGGCTGCACCTAACCCAGCCCCATATGGACAATGCCTTGCTTTTCTAATTGCACTGTGCTTCTGTAGGATTTCAACTTTTTCATCCAAAATTTGCTTGAATCCTCATCTGTTTTACAGTTGCCTCACAATTTAGGTGTTGCTTTTTTTTTTTTTTTTTTTGAGACGGAGTCTCACTCTGTCACCCAGGCTGGAGTGCAATAGCGCAATCTCAGCTCACTGCAAGCTCCGCCTCCCGGGTTCACGCCATTCTCCTGCCTCAGCCTCCCGAGTAGCTGGGACTACAGGCGCCCGCCACCATGCCCGGCTACTTTTTTGTTTTGTTTTGTTTTGTTTTTTTAGTAGAGACGGGGTTTCACCGTGTTAGCCAGGGTGGTCTCGAGCTCCTGACCTCGTGATCCTCCTGACCTCGTGATCCGCCCGCCTTGGTGTCCCAAAGTGCTGGGATTACAGGCTTGAGCCACTGTGCCTGGCCAGGTGTTGCTTTTTTTTCCTTTTTATTCATGATGTGTGTGTGTGTGTGTGTGTGTTCAAAAGAACGTAACATTTAATACCTTAATCATTTTTAGGTACACAGTATAGTATGTAGACTACACACTGCTGTGTAGATCTCTAGAACTTTTTCATCTTGTAAAAGTGAAACTGTAGATGCACTGAATTGCAACTCCCCCTTGCACCTTCCCTTTATCCCTAGGCATTCTACTTTCCATTCCACTTTCTAAGCGTTTGATTACTTCAGATAAATAAGTGAAAGCATGCAGTATTTGACTTTCTGCGACTGGCTTATTTCACTTAGCATGATGTCCTCAAGGTTTATCCATGTGTAGCATATGACAGAATTTCCTTTTCTTAGGCTGAATAATTCTCCATTGTACGCATATCCCACATTTTCTTTACCCATTAATCTGTTGATGTGCATTCAGGTTGCTTCTAACTCTTGGTTACTGTGAATAATGCTGCAATGAACATGAGTGTGCAAATAGCTCAAGATCCTTTTTTTTTTTGTATGGTTTATTTGTTCATTTTTTTTTTTTTTAATCAGCTGAGTGTAAGATTCAAAATCCTGTTTTTAATTCTTTTGCATCTGTACCCAGAAGTGGGATTGTTGGGTCATACGGTACATTTTATTTTAATTTTTTGAGGATCCTCCATACTGTTTTCCAGAGTGGCCTCAGCATTTTACATTCCCATGAACAAGGCACAAAGGTCCCAATTCGTCACATTCTTGTCAACACTCATTATTTTCTGTTTATTTATTTATTTTAAAATTATACTTTAAGTTCTAGGGTACATGTGCACAACGTGCAGGTTTGTCACATATGTATACATGTGCCATGTTGGTGTGCTGCACCCATTAACTTGTCATTTACATTAGGTATATCTCCTAATGCAATCCCTCCCCGCTCCCTCCACCCCATGACAGGTCCCAGTGTGTGATGTTCCCCACCCTGTGTCCAAGTGTTCTCATTGTTCGATTCCCACCTATGAGTGAGAACATGCAGTGTTTGGTTTTCTGTTCTTGCAATAGTTTGCTGAGAATGATGGTTTCCAGCTGCATCCATGTCCCTACAAAGGACACGAACTCATTCTTTTTTATGGCTGCATAGTATTCCATGGTATATATGTGCCACATTTTCTTAATCCAGTCTGTCATTGATGGACATTTGGGTTGGTTCCAAGTCTTTGCTATTGTGAATAGTGCCGCAATAAACATACGTGTGCATATGTCTTTATAGCAGCATGATTTATAATCTGCTGATTATAATCTGCATGATATATATTATAATCTGATTATAATCTGCACGATATAATCCTTTGGGTATATACCCAGCAATGGGATGGCTGGGTCAAATGGTATTTCTAGTTCTAGATCCTTGAGGAATTGCCACACTGTCTTCCACAATGGTTGAACTAGTTTACAGTCTCACCAACGGTGTAAAAGCATTCCTATTTCTCCACATCCTCTCCAGCACCTGTTGTTTCCTGACTTTTTAATGATCGCCATTCTAACTGGTGTGAGATGGGATCTCATTGTGGTTTTGATTTGCATTTCTCTGATGGTGAGTGATGATGAGCATTTTTTCATGTGTCTGTTGGCTGCATAAATGTCTTCTTTTGAGAAGTGTCTGTTCATATCCTTCACCCACTTTTTGATGGGGTTGTTTTTTTCTTGTACATTTGTTTGAGTTCTTTGTAGGTTCTGGATATTAGCCCTTTGTCAGATGAGTAGATAGCAAAATTTTTCTCCTATTCTGTAGGTTGCCTGTTCACTCTGATGGTAGTTTCTTTTGCTATGCAGAAGCTCTTTAGTTTAATTAGATCCCATTTGTCAATTTTGGCTTTTGTTGCCATTGCTTTTGGTGTTTTAGATATGAAGTCCTTGCCCATGCCTATGTCCTGAATGGTATTGCCTAGATTTTCTTCTAGAGTTTTTATGGTTTTAGGTCTAACATTTAAGTCTCTAATCCATCTTGAATTAATTTTTGTATAAGGTGTAAGGAAGGGATCCAAATTCAGCTTTCTACATATGGCTAGCCAGTTTTCCCAGCACCATTTATTAAACAGGGAATCATTTCTCCATTTCTTGTTTTTGTAGGTTTGTCAAAGATCAGATGGTTGTAGATGTGTGGTATTATTTCTGAGGGCTATGTTCTGTTCCATTGGTCTATATCTCTGTTTTGGTACCAGTACCATGCTGTTTTGCTTACTGTAGCCTTGTAGTATAGTTTGAAGTCAGGTAGCGTGATGCCTCCAGCTTTGTTCTTTTGGCTTAGGATTGTCTTGGCAATGCAGGCTCTTTTTTGTTTCCATATGAACTTTAAAGTAGTTTTTTCCAATTCTGTGAAGAAAGTCATTGGTAGCTTAATGGGGATGGCATTGAATCTATAAATTACCTTGCGCAGTATGGCCATTTTCACGATATTGGTTCTTCCTATCCATGAGCATGGAATGTTCTTCCATTTGTTTGTGTACTCTTTTATTTCATTGAGCAGTGGTTTGTAGTTCTCCCTGAAGAGGTCCTTCACATCCCTTATAAGTTAGATTCCTAGGTATTTTATTCTCTTTGAAGCAATTATGAATGGGAGTTCACTCATGATTTGGCTCTCTGTTTGTCTGTTATTGGTGTATAAGAATGCTTGTGATTTTTGCACATTGATTTTGTATCCTAAGACTTTGCTGAGTTGCTTATCAGCTTAAGAAGATTTTGGGCTGAGACAATGGGGTTTTCTAAATATACAAGCAAGTCATCTGCGAACAGGGACAACTTGACTTCCTCTTTTCCTAATTGAATACGCTTTATTTCTTTCTCCTGCCTGATTGCCCTGGCCAGAACTTCCAACACTATGTTGAATAGGAGTGGTGAGAGAGGGCATCTCTGTCCTGTGCCAGTTTTCAAAGGGAATGCTTCCAGTTTTTGCCTATTTGGTATGATATTGGCTGTGGATTTGCCATACATAGCCTCAAAATCTTATTATTTTGAGACATGTTCCATCAATACCAAATTTACTGAGAGTTTTTAGCATGAAGGGCTGTTGAATTTTGTCAAAGGCCTTTTCTGCACCTATTGAGATAATCATGTGGTTTTTGTCTTTGGTTCTGTTTATATGCTGGATTACATTTATTGATTTGCATATGTTGAAACAGCCTTGCATCCCAGGGATGAAGCCCACTTGATCATGGTGGATAAGCTTTTTGATGTGCTGCTGGATTCAGTTTGCTGGTATTTTATTGAGGATTTTTGCATCAATGTTCATCAGGGATATTGGTTTAAAATTCTCTTTTTTTGTAGTGTCTCTGCTAGGCTTTGGTATCAGAATGATGTTGGCCTCATAAAATGAGTTAGGGAGGATTCCCTCTTTTTCTATTGATTGGAATAGTTTCAGAAGGAATGGTACCAGCTCCTCCTTGTACCTCTGGTAGAATTCAACTGTGAATCCGTCTGGTCCTGGACTTTTTTTGGTTGGTAGGCTATTAATTATTGCCTCAATTTCAGAGCCTGTTATTGGTCTATTCAGAGATTCAACTTCATCCTGGTTTAGTCTTGGGAGAGTGTATGTGTCCAGGAATTTATCCATTTCTTCTAGGTTTTCTAGTTTATTTGCGTAGAGGTGTTTATAGTATTCTCTGGTAGTTTGTATTTCTGTGGGGTTGGTGGTGATATCCCCTTTATCATTTTTTATTGCGTCTATTTGATTCTTCTCTCTTTTCTTCTTTATTTTTTAATTTATTTTATTTTATTTATTTTTTTTTTTGAGGCGGAGTCTCGCTCTGTCACCCAGGTTGGAGTGCAGTGGCGCGATCTCGGCTCACTGCAAGCTCCGCCTCCCGGGTTCCCGCCATTCTCCTGCCTCAGCCTCCCTTGTAGCTGGGACTACAGGCGCCGCCACCACGCCCGGCTAATTTTTTGTATTTTTAGTACAGATGGGGTTTCACTGTGTTAGCCAGGATGGTCTCGATCTCCTGACCTTGTGATCCGCCTGTCTCGGCCTCCCAAAGTGCTGGGATTACAGGCGTGAGCCACCGCGCCCGGCCTCTTTTCTTCTTTATTAGTCTTGCTAGCAGTCTATCAATTTTGTTCATCTTTTCAAAAAACCAGCACCTGGATTCATTGATTTTTTGAAGGGTTTTTTGTGTCTCTGTCTCCTTGAGTTCTGCTCTGATCTTAGTTATATCTTGCCTTCTGCTAGCTTTTGAATGTGTTTGCTCTTGCTTCTCTAGTTTTTTTAATTGTGATGTTAGGGTGTCAATTTTAGATCTTTCCTGCTTTCTCTTGCAGGCGTTTAGTGCTATAAATTTCCCTCTACACACTGCTTTAAATGTGTCCCAGAGATTCTGGTATATTGTATCTTTGGTCTCATTGGTTTCAAAGAACATCTTTATTTCTGCCTTCATTTTGTTATGTACCCAGTAGTCATTCAGGAGCAGGTTGTTCAGTTCCCATGCAGTTGAGAGGTTTTGAGTGAATTTCTTAATCCTGAGTTCTAGTTTGATTGCACTGTGGTCTGAGAGACAGTTTGTTATAATTTCTGTTCTTTTACATTTGCTGAGGAGTGCTTTACTTCCAACTATGTGGTCAGTTTTGGAATAAGTGCAATGTGGTGCTGAGAAGAATGTCTATTCTGTTGATTTGGGGTGCAGAGTTCTGTAGATGTCTATTAGGTCCACTTGGTGCAGAGCTGAGTTCAATTCCTGGATATCCTTGTTAATTTTCTGTCTCGTTGATCTGTCTAATGTTGACAGTGGGGTGTTAAAGTCTCCCATTATTATTGTATGGGAGTCTAAGTCTCTTTGTAAGTCTCTAAGGACTTGCTTTATGAATCTGGGTGCTCCTATATTGGGTGCATATATATTTACGATAGTTAGCTCTTCTTTTTGAATTGATCCTTTTACCATTATGTAATGGCCTTCTTTGTCTCTTTTGATCTTTGATGGTTTAAAGTCTGTTTTATCAGAGACTAGGATTGCAACCCCTGCCTTTTTTTGTTTTCCATTTGCTTGGTAGATCTTCCTCCATCCCTTTATTTTGAGCCTATGTGTGTCTCTGCCCGTGAGATGGGTCTCCTGAATACAGCACACTGATGGGTCTTGACTCTTTATCCAATTTGCCAGTCTGTGTCTTTTAATTGGAGCATTTAGTCCATTTACATTTAAGGTTAATATTGTTATGTGTGAATTTGATCCTGTCATTACAATGTTAGCTGGTTATTTTGCTCATTGGTTGATGCAGTTTCTTCCTAGCATTGATGGTCTTTACATTTTGGCATGTTTTTGCAGTGGCTGGTACCGGTTGTTCCTTTCCATGTTTAGTGCTTCCTTCAGGAGCTCTTGTAGGGCAGGCCTGGTGGTGACAAAATCTCTCAGCATTCGCTTGTCTGTAAAGGATTTTATTTCTCCTTCACTTGTGAAACTTAGTTTGGCTGGATACGAAATTCTGGGTTGAAAATTCTTTTCTTTAAGAACGTTGAATATTGGCCCCCACTCTCTTCTGGCTTGTAGAGTTGCTGCAGAGAGATTCTCTGTTAGTCTGATGGGCTTGCCTTTGTGGGTAACCCGACCTTTCTCTCTGGCTGCCCTTAACATGTTTTCCTTCATTTCAACTTTGGTGAATCTGACAATTATGTGTCTTGGAGTTGCTCTTCTCGAGGAGTATCTTTGTGGCATTCTCTGTATTTCCTGAATTTGAATGTTGGCCTACCTTGATAGGTTGGGGAAATTCTCCTGGATAATATCCTGCAGAGTGTTTTCCAACTTGGTTCCATTCTCCCTGTCACTTTCAGGTACACCAATCAGACGTAGATTTGGTCTTTTCACATAGTCCCACATGTCTTGGAGGTTTTGTTCATTTCTTTTTATTCTTTTTTCTCTAAACTTCTCTTCTTGCTTCATTTCATTCATTTGATCTTTAGTCACTGATACCCTTTCTTCCAGTTGATTGAATCGGTTACTGAAGCTTATGCATTTGTCACGTAGTTCTCATGCCATAGTTTTCAGCTCTATCAGGTCATTTAAGGACTTCTCTACATTGGTTATTCTAGTTAGCTATTCGTCTAATCTTTTTTCAAGGCTTTTAGCTTCTTTGCGATGGGTTCGAACTTCCTCCTTTAGCTCGGAGAAGTTTGATCATCTGAAGCCTTCTTCTCTCAACTTGTCAAAGTCATTCTCTGTCCAGCTTTGTTCCGTTGCTGGCGAGGAGCTGCATTCCTTTGGAGGGGGAGAGGCACTCTGATTTTTAGAATTTTCAGCTTTTCTGCTCAGTTTTTTTCCCATCTTTGTGGTTTTATCTATCTTTGGTCTTTGATGATGGTGACATACAGATGGGGTTTTGGTGTGGATGTCCTTTCTGTTTGTTAGTTTTCCTTCTAACAGCCAGGACCCTCAGCTGCAGGTCTGTTGGAGTTTGCTGGAGGTCTACTCCAGACCCTGTTTGCCTGGGTATCAGCAGCAGAGGCTGCAGAAGAGTGAATATTGCTGAACAGCAAATGTTGCTGCCTGATTGTTCCTCTGGAAGCTTCGTCTCAGAGGGGTACCCAGCTGTGTGAGGTCAGTCTGCCCCTACTGAGGGATGCCTCCCTGTTAGGCTACTCGGGGGTCAGGAACCCACTTGAGCAGGCAGTCTGTCCATTCTCAGATCTCAAACTCCGTGCTGGGAGAACCACTGCTCTCTTCAAAGCTATCAGACAGGGACATTTAAATCTGCAGAGGTTTCTGCTGCCTTTTGTTTGGCTATGCTCTGTCCACAGAGGTGGAGTGTAAAGAGGCAGGCAGGCCTCCTTGAGCTGCGGTGGGCTCCACCCAGTTCAAGCTTCCCAGCTGCATTGTTTACCTACTCAAGCCTCAGCAATGGCTGGCGCCCCTCCCCCAGCCTTGCTGCCACCTTGCAGTTCCATCTCAGACTGCTGTGCTAGCAATGAGGGACGCCCCGTGTGCATGGGACCTTCCGAGCCAGTAATGGAATATGACCTCCTGGTGTGCCATTTGCTAAGACCCTTGGAAAAGTGCAGTATTAGGGTGGGAGTGACCCGATTTTCCAGGTGCTGTTCGTCACGGCTTCCCTTGGCTAGGAAAGAGAATTCCCTTACCCCTTCTGCTTCCTGGGTGAGGCGATGCCTTGCCCTGCTTCAGCTCTCGCTCAGTGGGCTGCACCCACTGTCCTGCACCCATTGTCCGACATGCCCCAGTGAGATGAACCTGGTACCTCAGTTGGAAATGCAGAAATCACCCATCTTCTGTGTTGCTCACGCTGGGAGCTGTAGGCTGGAGCTGTTCTTATTCAGCCATCTTAGAACCTATTTTCTGTTTATTTGATAGTGGCCATCCTAACAGGTGTGAGGTAATATCTCATTATGGTTTTGATTTTGCATTTTCCTAATGACTAGTAATATTGCGCATATTACCATATGCTTGTTGGCATTTGCATATCTTTTTCTGAGAAATGTCTACTCAAGTCCTTTCCCCATTTTAAAATTTGATTTTTATTGTTGTAGTTGTTGAGTTGTAGGAGTTCTTTATATATTCTGGATATTAACCTCTTATCAGATACATGGCTTGCAGGTATCTTTTCCCTTTCTGTAGTAATTGTTTCCTTCGCTGGGCAGATGTTTTAAGTTTGGGATAGTCCTATTTGTCTACTGTTGCTTTTGTCATCTGTGCTTTTAGTGTCATATGCAAGAAATCATTGCAAAGTCCAATGTCATGAAGCTTTTCTCATTTTCTTCTAGGAGTTTGAGTTTCAGGTCTTACATTTAGGTCTATAATTTATTTTAGTTACTTTTTATACATGGTGTCAGGTAAGGATTCATCTTCATTCTTTTGCATGTGGATATCTAGTTTTCCCAACTGTTTGTTGAAGAGACTGTCTTTTCTTTCTCATTGTGTAGTCTTGGTATGTTTGTCCATTTTTCCATAGACCATTTGGAAAATGATCTATTATCCATAAATGACATATATTGATCACAAATTATGAATGTCCACAGATCATTTGACTACATACATGAGCGTATATTACTGGTCTCTGTATTCTGTTCCATTGGTCTATATGTCTGTCTTTATGCCAGTACCTTTATGTAGCTTTGTTTTATATAAATATAAAACAAACATATGCATATTTTTTTAAAAGGACCTTATTATGTTGCCCAGCCTGGAGTGCAGTGGTTATTCATAGGTGAGATTATAGTTCATTACAGTCCCAAACTTCTGGGCTCAAGAGAGCCTCCTGCCTTAGCCTCCCAAGTAGCATGCCACTGTGCCCAGCTTGTATCACCTTTTAAAATCAGGAAGCGTGGGGCCTGTGGCTTTATTCTTCTTTCTTTCAACTGTTTTGGCTCTCTGGGGTCCTTTGTGGTTCCATAGGAATTTTAGGATTTTTTTTCTATTTCTGCAAAACAAAACAAAACAAACAAAAAAGCCACTGGGATTTTGATTGGGATTGCACTGAATCTGTAAATCATCTTTGGTAGTATGAGCATTTTAGCAATATTACATCTTCCACTCTATGAACATAGAATGTCTTTCCATTTATGTCTCCTTTAATTTCCTTCAGCAGTGTTTCATAGTTTTCAGTGTAAAAGTCTTTTACCTAAGTGTTTTATTCTTTTTGATTGTATTGTAAATAGAATTTTCCTAACTTCCTTTTTGATTGCTCATTGTTAGTGCAGAGAACTGCCAACTGATTTTTTTGTGTGTTGATTTTGTATCCTGCAACTGTACTGAATTTATTAGTTGAACAGCTTTTTTGGTAGAATCTTTAGTGTTTTCTACATACTAGGTCATGTCATTGGTTAACATAGATAATCACTCTTTTTCGTTTCCTATTTGGATGTCTTTTATTTCTCTTTCTTGCCTGGAAAGGACTTCTGGTCTTATGTTGAATAGAGGTAGAAAGAGTAGGCATCCTTGCCCTGCTCCTAGTCTTAGCCAAAAATCTTTTTTGTACCATTAAATATGATGTTAGCTGTTGGCTTGTCATATAGGGTCTTTAGTATGTTAAGGTACTTTCCTTCTATTCCAAGTATGTTTAGTGTTTTTACCATGAAACGATGTTGAATTTTGCCAAGTACTTTTTCTGCATCAATTGAGATGATCATGTGGTTTTATCCTTCATTCCATTAATGTGGTGTATTACATCAGTCTTCATGTTGAACCATCTTTGCATTTCAGAAATAAATCCCAGTTGAACACATATAATCCTTTTACTGTGTTGAATTTGGTTTACTAGTATTATGTTCAGAATTTTTTTTTTTTTTTTTTTTTTGTTGAGACGGAGTCTTGCTCTGTCGCCCAGGCTGGAGTGCTGTGGCTGGATCTCAGATCACTGCAAGTTCCGCCTCCCGGGTTTACGCCATTCTCCTGCCTCAGCCTCCCAAGTAGCTGGGACTACAGGCGCCCGCCACCTCGCCCGGCTAGTTTTTTGTATTTTTTTAGTAGAGACAGGGTTTCACTGTGTTTGCCAGGATGATCTCGATCTCCTGACCTTGTGATCCGCCCGTCTCGGCCTCCCAAAGTGCTAGGATTACAGGCTTGAGCCACCGCGCCCGGCCATGTTCAGAATTTTTTAATCAGGTCAGGCGTGGTGGTTCATGTCTGTAATCCCAGCACTTTGGGAGGCCGAGGTGGGTGGATCATTTGAGGTCAGGAGTTCAAGACCAGCCTGGTCAACATGGTGAAACTCCATCTCTACTAAAAATACAAAAATTAGCTGGGCTTGGTGGCGGGCACCTGTAATCCCAGCTACTCAGGAGGTTGAGGCAGGAGAATTGCTTGAACCTGGGAAGTGGAGGTTGCAGTGATTGCGCCACTGCATCCAGCCTGGGTGACAGAGCTAGACTCTGTATTGGGGAAAAAAAAGAAAAAAGAATTTTTGAATCAATATTGATATTGGTTTGTAGTATAGTATCTTGGTCTACTTACAGTATCTTTGTCTCATTTTGGTATCAAGGTAATGACGGCCTTGTAGAATAAGTTTGAAAGCATTCTCTCTTCAATTTTTTGTAAGAGTTTTAGAAGGACTGGTGTTAATTCTTCTTTAAACATTTGGTAGAATTTTCTAGTGAAGCCATCTGGCCTTGGGCTTTTCTTTGTTGGGAGGTTTTTGATTACTGATTCAATCTTTCTAGTAGTTATGGGTCTGTTCAGATTTTTCATGATTCAGTCTTGGTAGGTTATATGTTTCTAGAAGTTTATCTGTTCTAGATTATCCAATTTGTTGGCATATAATTGTTCATAGAAGTCTTTTATGATACTTCAACTTTTTTTTTGAACAATGTCTTTTCTTTCATTTCTGATTTTTGTTGAGTCCTTTCTCTTTTTTTCTTAGCTGAGCTAAGGGCTTGTCAATTCTGTTAATCTTTTCAAAAAATCAACTAAATGTTGCTTTTTTTTTTTTTTTTTCTTTTTTGGTCCTGCTCTGTTGCCAAGGCTGGAGTGCAGTGGCACGATCAGAGCTCACTGTAGCCTTGACCTCCTGGGCTCAAGTGATTCTCCTACCTCTGCCTCCAAGTAGCTGGGATTACTTTTTTTTTTTTTTTGAGACAGAGTCTCACTCTACTACCCAGGCTGGAGTGCAGTGGCGTGATCTCAGCTCACTCCACCTCCTGGGCTCAAGCAATTCTCATGCCTCAGCCTCCTGAGTAGCTGGGATTACAGGTTGCACCAACATACCTGGGTAATTTTTTGTATTTTTAGTAGAGATGGGGTTTTACCATGTTGGCCAGGCTAGTAATCCACGTGATTGGCCCCAAGTGATCCACGTGTCTTGGCCTCCCAAAGTGCTGGAATCATGGGCATGGGCCACTGTGCCCAGTTACCTAATTTTTTTTTTTTTTTTTTTTAGAAATGAGGTTAATTTTAAAATTTTTTGTAGAGATGAGGTTCTACTATGTTTTCTAAGCTTGTCTTGAACCCCTCAGCTCAAGCGATCCTCCTGCCTCAGCCTCCCAAAATGTTGGGATTACAGGCATAAGCCATTGCACCTAGCCAGGTGTTGCTTTCTTGATTGCAAAAATCACATATCCTTTTAGCATACAAATGTATAGCATATAAATGTATTCATGGGTTCTAATATTCACTGATTATAAGTTCACCTATTGCTATAATAGAAAAGAATCTGCATGGAGAAAGTGGCCAATCTGCCATAATACTAAAGATGGTGCAGGCAGTTTCTCCTCTCAATGTATTCCAAACTTCAATCTTTTTGACCTGCCACATAAAAAATGAAATTTCTACCTACATTAAATACTAGGAGAGGCTGCAGCACAGTTTATATAATTTGGCAGATGGGAATAGAACCCTCCAGTTACCCTCTGAAAGCCCCTATATGCTAAATCTGGTATTTTGCAACTGAGAAAAATCCAATTTTGCTTGACAGTCTCAAATTCAAATTTCATTCCAAGAGGAGAAGAATCAAAACCTTCAGGCAATCAAAGTAGGGCAACTCCTTAAAAATAAAATCCTCCTTGGAGGGTGATGAATTATTGAGTTTAGGAGTGTGTTTTATTTTTAAATTTAACAGCCATCAATATTGCCTTTCTAGTATCTTTTAAAAATGCATCAACAACCATATTTTAAAGTCTAGGTGAGGCCCAACATTTTAAGGGATTTTTTTCTAAAAGATGTTATCAAGTTGCTGTAAATCAAAATTTATTTTAAAAGCCTCAGAGGCCGGGCGCGGTGGCTCACGCCTGTAATCCCAGCACTTTGGGAGGCGGAGGCGGGGGGATCACAAGGTCAGGAGATGGAGACCATCCTAGCTAACGCAGTGAAACCCCTCTCTACTAAAAATACAAAAAATTAGCCGGGCGTGGTGGCGGGCGCCTGTAGTCCCAGCTACTTGGAGGCTGAGGCAGGAGAATGGCGTGAACCTGGGAGGTGGAGCTTGCAGTGAGCCGAGATCGCACCACTGCACTCCAGCCTGGGTGACAAAGAGAGACGCCCTCTCAAAAAAAAAAAAAAAAAAAGCCTCAGAGAAGTACTATTCAGAAGAGAATGCATATAATTCTATTTGGAAGGACAACCATTTTCTACTTTAGTTTCCATGTAAACTTGACTTTTCCTGGATTGCACCTGTTTACAGCACCTTTATGAAAACCTCTTTTTTTTTTTTTTTTTTTTTAAGCTCTTGTAGCAGCAGAATGAAGGTCACTAAGGTTACTGGACACCAGGACAACGAAGGAAGTCATGCACAAGGCCAGTGTATACAAGAAAGACAACAGAGCCCCTTCCCTCGAAGAATGTTCAGTGTGGCCAGGGAGATAAAACAAATAGAAAACTAGCACTGCAAATGTAGCCAACGGCAAAGGTCCAGGAAGTGGAATCCCATCAAGACATGTTGAGAGCTTCATTCTTTGGGTATGGGGTTGACCAATAAATGACTCTGGGTGCCCGGAGAGAACTCACGGCCTCAAAAAGGCCAGGACTGACTGTGCCTGGTGGCTCACACCTGAAATCCCAGCACTTTGGGAGGCCAAGGTGGGCAGATCACTTGAGGTCAGGAGTTTGAGACCAGCCTGGCCAACATGGTGAAACCCTGTCTTTACTGAAAATACAAAAATTAGCCAGGCATGGTGGTACGCACCTGTAGTCCCAGCTAATTGGGAGGCTGAGGCAAGAGAATCACTTGAATCTGGGAGGCAGAGGTTGCAGTGAGCCAAGATCATGCCACTGCACTCCAGCCTGGGCAACAGAGTGAGACTCTGTTAAAAAAAAAAAAAGAGAGAGAGAGAAAGAAAAGTCAGGACCTCAGTGTGAGCAGTTGTACTCCAGGCCAGGCTGAGGCTGGGATTTGGCACCTACCTGCTTTGAGGACACGGTAAAAGGCCATAAAGTTGGCAACACTTTGGACGATAACGTGAGGTATAGAGGGAGAGGGTGGTTGGGGCCGCACTGGAGTGCTCGGAATGGCAGGTTAAGGAGTTCAGATTTTAGTCACTGAGCAGGCAGTGATAGAACTAGAGGCATTTTCGAAAACCTATTCTGGCATCAGTGTTGCAGAGTTGGCACATCTTCAAGATCTCCTTTGCCAATGGCTGTATGGGGAGACCCAGTCATGCGATCGAGTGTGACTAGTCAGCAGGATTTGCTTCGATGCAATGTTGCCTAGAAGGCCAGCAGATGAGTGGTGTAGTGGGGAGGGCCCTGCCAGGGTGGGGTCTGCACCTTTCCTGGCTGCCTTTGCCCCTCTTGGGAGCAGACCTGCATTCCTGAGAGAAGGTTTCATGCCAGTCATCCTGCGCTGGCTGCTTCACAAGTCTCATTAATAAACGCCCCCATCCTGGCTGAAGCCACTGACGCCACTGCCCCTGGGAGAGGAATAGCCCTCCCCTCGGTGGGCTCGAAAGCTCCACGGGCATTTCACAGTTAGCTGCTCACCCCTTTGGGCTTCCTTTGTGACTACTGAGTGATGAGAAGGAAAACTGTGCAGTGCCCAACTAATTTTGGAGATCTGCTGGAGTATGGAGAATCACTTTTATTCAAAAATTTGGGAGTTAGGTAGGGAAGAAGCACTGTCACAGAGAAATAAATAAATACATTTTCATTGAAAATCACAACCAGAAATATTGTAGGGAAGAAGACAGCTCACAGAAATTTAAAAAGTAAAACAACACCTCAAACTAAAATTTAACCTGGGTAGTTCTGGGCCTCACCTTAAGACCCCTGAGAGAGTAAGTTCACTCTCAGAGGCGTGAGATAGTTTGGCTGAAAAGCTCAGAAAGTCCAGGCTTACAGAAACGAGACTTGTTAATTTAGATGCCTACTGTGACATTTCTGTTCCATTACGTCTTAAAAAAAAGAGAAGTCCCCTCCCCTACTCTAGGAGCAAGTGATTATTCATGGCTCAGCATGGCCTTTTATCTCAACTGACAATTTTGGAGGCTTTTTAAGCATGCAAATAATAATGCATCTCTATTATTGGAACTTTCCCCCCTGTAACTGAGTTACACAGAAGCACCCCTTGGTCTATTTCACAATTTAAATAGGCATGTAATGACCCACTGGGGATGGTCATAAATCAATGCCCCCACTAAAACTGGAATAAGTGCTGCTGCCAAGTGAGCTGAAATTTTAAACAGTTCACTGCAGGATGGCAGAATATGCTACCCTGAAATATGCCACTTTGGCATAGGATTAATTTGAGCTAAAGACACTTGGAAAACAACAGGTGCAAGAGGGGTGCTCTGACCGCCCCCTTTTCTTCCTGAAAGCAGGAGATAAAAAGATGCCCTCCCTGCCCCAGAAGGAAAGGGAACATTCTTATCACCAGAAGTGGGGAACTGAGGCCAAGAAAATTCTGTGCAAACAGAACTTCCTAACATAACTCTGATCTTCCTTTGGTCTCCTCTTATGTTACTTTTTCACGATTGCCTCTTTTTGTCCAACCTAGTAGATAAGCATTTGGGCTTTGCAATTTCCTTGGGTCTTTGTTTTCCTATGGGGGTTCCCACATATGTGTAAAAATCTATAAATCTATACACTTCTCTCCCGTTAACCTGTCTGATGTCAATTTGATTCCCAGCCAGATGCAGGGGGTTGGTAGGTAATTCTGCCTCCTCTACATCACTGAGCTCCTTCCTGGGTAAGATGCTGCCAAAAGACCTTGCCATCTTTGTCCTTAGACAAGTTTAACAGTAATAATTCCCTAAATGAGGAAAAACAGACCATCTGCTACCTTTTCACCCTCTTAGAGAAGCATGGCATAGTTTTACGTAAGGGAAAGACATACCCAAAATTAGCCAATAAACCTGAGACAATTATACTTAAATCAACAGCTTGCGCGCTGTAGACAACAAACCTTCCTCTCAAATGTTATAACAGACAGGTATTGATAATATTTATAACAAGTCTGCATTCTCTTTTGGAAGGAAAGGCCCAGGGAACCCTTTTTCTCTGGGAATAGCTTGAAAGCATTTTTGGATGGAAGTAGATTTTCCAAACTCACCAGATTCAGCTACCAGACTGGAAAAAGTTTTTTTTTTTTTTTTTTTTTTTTTTTTAATGTCATAAGCATACGACTTCATAACCAGACCTCTACTTTGTTATTCTTAAATAAATGGGGTAATAGGTCACGTTGCAAACCACTGGTGAAATTAAAAGTCTGATAATTGTGAAAGACATGGAAATTAAGGAAGGGGTTCAAATAGAAAACTAAAGCGCAGCCGACTCAACCAGCAGTAGAAACAGGAGGGCTGGCATATCAAAGTTTACCATCCATCTCCCAAATTCACTTTAACAGATTCAAAGCCATTTACTTCTTCTTCCACCCAATTTTCTACAGAGCTGTTGGCAACTAGCAGAACTGGTCAGTTTTGGCCCTGGCCTGCATCATTTTGCAGGGGAGAAAAAGAGAAACAGTGAACACTCTTCGAGTCCCTAGCATGGGATTCCTAAGTATCACCACTCATCTCTGCAACAACTTGAGAGTGTTGATTTTATTCACGTTTTCAAAGTGGAGAAACAGAGGCTAACTCGGCAACTTGCCCAAAGCAGGCAAATAGAGGCAGAATCTGTACCTGATTTTCTGACTTCTAGAGGTTTTACTCATTTATAAGATCTTTGGCCCTCTCTAGAGTTACGCTTAAAACGCCCAAGGGGATGCAGCAGTTCAGGGTCACAGACGTCCTCAGTGTGAACCTGAGCAGGAAAGGGGCTTTGCTACAAAGCTCTGGGAGTCTCATAAGTTCCAAGGAAGCGTGTGATGATTCAGTCTCTGGTCTAAGAACAACAGGTAACTATTTATATGGAAGGACTATTGGTGGTAAAAGTTACAAGGTTACCTTATAGGTAAAAGTTACAAAGTATGAGAGTCAAAATCTGGCCATGCCCACAATAACTTAAAAAAAAATATTTTATACATGGAGTAAAACAAGTTTGTTTTTGTAAACTACATAAAATAGAGATGGTGAGTTGGGGAAGAACGTGAAAACGGTTATTCCACTGTTGCTGCTTGCTCCCAGAAATCCATGAATGCATCTCAAGGAAGTGAACTCGGGACAGGAACCTGGATGGATGCGTGGCTAGTAGAAAGCTACCCGAACAGGCCCTCAATAGCTGTCCAGCTGTCCCCATCCTTCCTGCCCCCAGCCAGGCTGGCCTCGGGAGCTCAAAAGCTGCCAGATGTGCAATTGGGAGGTCTCACTCCTAGTCTTGCCACCAAAGCATCCGAATATCATCTCCCCTTGGCTGCAGCATCCCTGGTCCTCCAACTGCTAGGCTGACCTCACTGTCTCTTTGCTTGTAGGAAAGGCCAGGCCTCAGGGCTAGCACCTGGGCCAGGGTCTATGGTGAGAGCCTATGCAGCATCCCCTGAGGTCTCGCCCGGTCCAAGCCATAAAATACCCACTCTGGAGAAGCAGGAACCAAGATCTTCCAAGATGTCATGGGGAATGCAAGATGTCCCCTTCTGCTATCTCGGTCTCTGGATTATTCTGTATCCCAGCCACATGAAAGAAAAAGGCAATCCCAATTGTAAATGTTAGAGCTCCGGTCACTTAGAGAGAGACTTACAGCAACTCAGTCTGAGGTCTAATTTCTCAGGGAACGCTATGCCACTATTGGCTCAGCTTGGGCCAGGCACCCACTTTTGAACCAACCATCTATGCCATGGCTGGGGTGGGAAGGTCGGTGGGAGGATATCACAGTAAGTGAACACACCCTTCCCACTGCCACCATACATGTGAGTCTGTTAGAAGGACTAACAATTCCTAGAAACACTGTGAACAAATAACTCAACAGGCATCCATTACCAGGGCAGTATGAGAAGCAGCCCAGTCAGGAAGCTACTTAGGTTATCAGTCCATGAGGAGATTACAAATCCTCATGGGGAAACATCAAACTTGGTGTCATACAACTTCATCCTTTAGAAGCAAAATGTAAATTAGTCTCATGCCTGCTCCTCACTGACTCCAAATGCTCTGGTAATTAATAAACACACCACTAAAAAATATTTAAAAGATGACCAAATAATTACCTTCTTGACTATTCCAGGGAGGAAAAAAACCAAAAACAAGCCATCTAATGAATACACAGCCAATGTGCCATGTCAGAATAATCTGAATTGGACTGCACGCTCAGTTGGGTTCTTAAACCCCTAGGCATACAGCTCTGGGACCTGTGGTTTTCCTCATACACACAGTAGACTCAAATTCCAAGTACCACCAATAAAGGTCTCTTCGGGGACTCCCATGGGAAGGGAATTCCATCATTTAGCACTGAAGTCAGCAAACTTTCTCTTAGGCAGGACCAGATAATGAACGGTTTAGGCTTCAGAGGACAGACAGGCACTAACCCATCTCTGCCGTTGAGGCCGGAAAGCGGCCGACATATAAACAAATGGGCATGGCTGTGTTTGAACAAAAACTTCCAAAATCAGGGGCCAGGTGCCATGGCTCACGCCTGTAATCCCAGCACCTTGGCAGGCCAAGGCAGGTGGATTACTTGAACCCAGGATTTTAAGACAAGCCTGGGCAACATAGTGAGACCCTGTCTCTACCAAAAATAGAAAAAAAATTACCAGGTGTGGTGGCTTGCGCCTGTAGTCCCAGCCACTTGGGAGGCTGAGGTGGGAGGATTGCTTGAGCCCGGGAAGTCAGGGCTGCAGTGAGCCATGATTGCACCACTGTACTCCAGCCTGGGGGATGGGAGTAAGACTCTGTCTTAAAAAAAAAAAATTCTAAAAACAGGCAGTAGGCCTGATCTGGTCCCCAGGTTGTAGTTTGCCAGCTCCTGATTCAGCAGATTATGGTCATAATTTCCCTTCACAGCAAATGGAGTTTGGGGGGTCCTAGGCTGGGGGGTCCCACTCGGGAGGGCACACTCCTCCTCAGCACAACATGGCACTGAAAAGGTCAAGCCTGACCTCCCTCCTCCTCCTCCTCACAAGGCTCCACGGAGGCATCAGGGTCCACGTGCACACCCAGGCCCCCGTCGCATGTGCACACCGGGGTGAATGCGCTCCTGCCCCTCTTCCCACCACGGTTTTCTATATTCAGCAGTTTTTCAAGGGAATAAGCTGACATATGAACCCAGTGTTGTTTAACCAGAGTCGCGTTTCTCTGGGAAACAATGCTGGCTGCTCCCCGCTTCACCCTAGGAAAACACACCGCTGACCTGGTGTTATTTTTAAACTCTGTCTGCTTGACGGGTCCTGTAAATAAAAGGGCCTGTCTTTAGCTGATACCAATACTGTTTTTTGAAGACTAAAGCAATTCCTGACCCAGGAAAACTCCAGAAAAAAGGAAAGTCATTGACTGTTGTCTATGAAGTACAAAGATGCTTTACATTTAGTTTGAGGGGAGTGGGTAGAGAAGGAAGGAGTTACTTTATCATCTGTTAAAGTAACTCCAACGAAGAACTGGAAGTAAAATAAGACGACAGGGCCAAACGAAGTCACCACTGGTTCATGGGTGATTTTTCAGGAAAGGAACTAAGTTTACACAGAGTTTTAAAGATGAAAGGACACTGGTTTTCCTGCACCCTTGTATTACCCAGCATACCCCCCACCCTGGTGCTGCACTGTACCCCAACTCAAAGAAAAAGATAAAAATAAATGCCAGTGAAGACCTCTGGGCATATCTTGAGGCATCAGTGTAAATGAATCCTATTTGATACATAACAGCTTTACTGAGAGATAATTCATACACCATAAATTCAACCACTTAAAGTATTCAATAGATTTTAGTATATTCATAGAATTGTATAGCCATCATCACAATCAACTTTAGAGGATTTTTATCACCCTAAGGAAATCTCTTCTGCATTAGCAGCTGTTCCCCATTCTCTCCCACCCCTACCACCCTCAGGCCAAGGTAACCACTCATCTATGGTCTCTATGGGTTTGCCTATCCTGGACATTTCACATAAATGCAATCATGCGAGATGTGGCCTTTTGTGTCTGGCTTCTTTCATACACCTTAAAGTTGTCAAGGTTCCTCCTCGTTGTGGCATGTAACAGTGCTTCGATCTTTTTAATGACTGAACAATATTCCACTGTTTGGTATACCACGTTTTGTTTATAGATCCATCAGTTGACAGGCATTTGGATTGTTTCTACATTTTGGCTATTGTAAAGAATGCTGCAAAAGACACTTGTGTACAGTTTTTGTGTGTTTTCATTTCTCTTAAACCAAATACGCTTTCAAATGCACAAGGGAAGCTTGCTCAGGAGCTGAGGGAATGGCCCAGCAAGGGGTCAATTTAGATTTTTAGATCAGAGAATCATCAGGTCTCTAGTCGGAAGGAACACAAGTTTTTCCTGGTGCTACCTCTCCTACAAGCTGCACGGAGCAGAGCATACCTACGTAAGAAAGTACACATGGGCCTCAAATTTCAAGTTCAATTTTGGCACAGTACTGACTGCAACCCCCAAAGACTTTTATGTTAAGCATCCTGACATGAGCTGAAAAACCAATATTTCCAAGGGTTGTTTCCTCAAGGGCTGTTTTGACAGTTCTGCCATGCCTGTCTTCACAGCAGCAAGAGTTTGCACAAATATCTGAATATTTCCTTGCCTTTTACCTTTATTAGCCTATTAAAGTGAGTGGAAGATGGAAAAGCAGAACTGCTGATGCTAGTGCTAATACTGTTAATTACATGTTCACAGGATGACAGTCACTAGACTGTTCAATTAAAAAGGGCCACTTAACATGTAGGAAATGCTGGAAGTAATTCTCTACAGAGCATCTAAAAAGCAAGGTGGAGAAAACTTTAAAAGTATGCACTGAGGATTCGTGTTTTTAAAAAAACCTAGCACGGCAAATTTTCAAGTATGATAGTATTGTGATTTTGTGGGGGCATAGGGAGAGAGAGGGAGGGGAGGAGGAGGAGAGAAGTTAAGCTTAACTCACAAATTTATATTTTATGGCCAGATGTGGTGGCTCACGCCTGTAATCCCAGCACTTTGGGAGGCCTAGGTGGGCAGATCACCGGAGGTCAGCAGTTCAAGACCAGCCTGGCCAATACGGTGAAACCCCGTCTCTACTAAAAATACAAAAATTAGCCAGGCATGGTCGTGGGTGCCTGTAATCCCAGCTACTCAGGAGGCTGAGACAGGAGAATCCCTTGAACCTGGAAGGCAGAGGTTGCAGTGAGCCAAGATTGTGCCACTGCACTCCAGCCTGGGTGACAAGAGCGAGACTTCGTCTCAAAAAAAAAAAAAAAAAAAAATATATATATATATATATATATATATAAATAAAATGTTTATATTTTCAAAAATATTAAGGAAAATTCCTATTGTTTAGGGCTACCTATGAAAATATTTATGGACGAAATGATATGCCATCTAGAATTTCATTTAAAATCCTGCTGGAAGAACAGGTAGGGACGTGGATGAAACAACACTGACCATAAATTAATAATGACTAAAGCTGAGTAGTGGGCAGATGGGATTTTATTGTGCGCAGTTTCACATTTCCCACAATCAGATAAAAATAAAACCAGCCATTCCCGAGACTTAAACACAGAAAGAAGCTCCCAGGGTCTCAGCACTGCTAACAGGGCTATGGCTTGCTGCAGACACCTTTATAAAAGGAGGAAGGGTGGGGTTGAATTCCTTCTAATTATTTTAATTCTTCAAATAGATAACACATTGACGTGGTTAAAAAATGAAAAAGTGTAAGAGGTTAGACTGGGAGAAGTCTCCTTGTCTCTGGAATCACCCTTTGGGGTCTTCCTTGCCACGGCTTTTCCTGCCTACTCTCTAGAGGTGGACAATGTTCTTAGTTTCTTGTGTATCTTTCCAAAGTCATAATTAATCCCCGCTGACATCCCACATGTTGCTTTCCTGATTTAACACATTTGCATTTGGGAGATCTTTTCTAAGATGTTAGAACACATTTTTTTTTTTTTTTGAGACAGAATTTTGCTCTTGTTGCCCAGGCTGGAGTGCTGTGGTGTGACCTGGGCTCACTGCAACCTCTGTTTTCTGGTTTCAAGTGATTCTCCTGCCTCAGCTTCCCAAGTAGCTGGGATTACAGGTGCCCACAACCACGCCCGGCTAATTTTTTGTATTTTTAATAGAGACGGGGTTTCACCATGTTGGCCAGGCTGGTCTTGAATTCCTGACCTCGTGATCTGCTCACTTCCGCTTTCCAAAGTGCTGGATTACAGGCATTAGCCAATCACACCCCGCCCTTATTTCTTTTTAAACTGCTACAAAGTTGGTATTCCTGAGTAAGACAGTGTGTCAACTAGTTCCCCATTGGTGAGCATTTCTGGTTGTTTCCAGTCTCTTCCTATTGCAAACAGTGTTGCATAGTATCACCTTTATACATGCCACTTTGTATGTGTTCAGGTTCACCTTAAGGTAAGTTTATACAGAAGCATAACTACAAAAAAAAAAAAAAAAAAAAAAAATTAAAGGGTACCTGCATTCATCATTGTGATGGCTACTGTTAAACTGACTTTCATAAAGGTTAGACCAATTTATTTCCCACCAACAATGTGTGAATTCAAAAATAAAATCCAAAGTCATGACCATTTACCTCCTTCCCTTTAGCAGTAAGTCTTCCAACATTAACGTTTATTTTCCTACTAACTGTCATTTCAAGTAAGATGGACCAAGGTAAAGGTGAGGAATTTACTTTAAAAAAGTAATCACAATTGTCCATACTTACTGTTTAATCTATATTTTAAGTATTTATATAAAAAATAAACTAACATTTACTGAGAAGTCCCTGCAGTCCAGGCAGCTCTGAGCCCTTTCTATGTACTGAAAAACTTAATCCTAGCCTGGCCTTGAGGTCAATCCTATGACCAACTGTGATTTCAGATGAGGAAAGTAGCACAGATATGAGTCCCTGTCCCAGGTCCCACAGCTTGCAAGTGACAAGCGGATTTCAGATGTACTTCACCCTTTCCCTTGGCTGCGTATCTGTGCAGAGCTCTCTGAAGCGTTAGAAATTTAGATCCCAAGACACTTCCAATATTCAGTTCTCTTAGAGTAATATGTAAGTCTAATGCTCAATTTCCAAACACTGGCTTGTCCTGCATTTTTAGGAATAAATTATATGCAAAAACATCCTCCTATCATAGGAAGATATCTACCATATTGGCAAATTGACTTTCAAGTCTGGACTTACAGTCAGGGATTTGATCCTGCTATGTAATAACTGGTTTCTAAAAACTTTACTGAAAAATTTAGCTTTCAACTCAAGTCATTCAGCTCACCTTCCCATCTCACTCCCAAATATTATTTCCCCTGAATAAATCTGGAGTTTCAGTGAAAATTGCTGCTGTTTTAGGGGCAAAAAAAATTCCCAAACAAGCAGGAACTTCTATGTGCAGCTTTCATTTCATATTCGGGTAGCATAGAGCTCAACAATTGATTCAACATCTCCATCAGGCTCTATACATTTAGCCATAAACCTTTCAACAATAAAGGTTGCATTCTTGTCATGCCTTCTGTCAACCTTTTACTAAGCTGCTCTAAAACGTTGCCCATCTGTCAAGGCTCAGGACACAATGTGTAAACACCGAGCATCTGGGAAAGTCAGAAGTATTCTCAGGGGAATTTTATTTTTAAGACAATGGCCAAAACTTCATCAAATCTGCTTAACTAGTGAATGGACTTGAGAAAGTAAAAAGGCGAAATCACAGAAAAGATCAAGTAAAATGTTAGATCTTGGTAATGTTCTTTTGTAACTTTCCAGAGGATGTGTAGTTATTTGAGAGTACACAACTAAGGAGAACTAAGGAGTTTCTCAAAATAGATCCGATTCATTAAAAAGAGAGGGAGTGAGAGGAATCTGGGTTTCTTAAAAGAAAGAAAGTATAGGTTGTCAACTCCAGATAGTTTAGGAATTAGTATTTAATACTACACAAGCCACCAAAAATACGCCATCTGTTCCATAAGTCACCTTTTTCAAAGCATGTTCTCAGAAATAGTTTATGAAGCAAAGGTTCATGGTCAAATCTGGGAAAAGCTGGACTCAAGCCATCTCTTGGAAATGTGTCATATTAAAGCTAACCTGGCCTTCCAACCTTGCTCAGCCATGGACTCTCTTTTGCTTTAACATTCCAGGGATCCCACTGTGGGTGCCTTCGCTGAGCACCTGGCCAGTGGTGCCTCTATTCTAGCAATTGGTTCATCCTGCCCTGTTTCGTGGTTCAGTGTCCACATCTCTTCCTTGAACTGCAAAGTCTTTGAAAATACGCGATGGTCAAGGCCTCAAGCCGTAATCCCAGCACTGAGTGCCGAGACGGGCGGATCGGCAAGGTCAGAGATCGAGACCATCCTGGTTAATGCGTCCTCGCCCTACTAAAAATACAAAAAACTAGCTGGGGCGAGGTGGTAGGCTCTCTGTAGTCCCAGCTACTGGGAGGCTGAGCCAGGAGAATGGTGTAAACCCGGAGGCGGAGCTTGCAGAGCCGAGATCTGGGCCACTGCACTCCAGCCTGGGTGACAGAGCTAGACTGCAAAAATGCAAAAAGAAACAGCTGGAGCACAGTGGCTCATGCCTCCAATCCCAGCACTTCTGGAGCTGGGCGTGGGTGGATCACTTGAGTGAGGTGAGTTTGAGACCAGCCTGGCCAACATGGTAAAACCTCGCCTCTACTAAAATACAAAATTAGCCACAGGTGTGGTGGTAATGTGCCTGCAATCCTAGCTACTCAGAAGGCTGAGGTGAGAATCACTTGAACTCCAGGAGGGAGGAGGGGCCGCGGTGAGCTTGAGATCATGCCACTGTACCCCAGCCTGGGCAAATAGAGTGAGACCCTGTCTCAAAAAAAAAAAAAAAAAAAAAAAAAAAAAAGAAGAAGAAGAAAACAGAGGCTGTGGCTTAGTTACCTTTGTTTCCCCATAGCACTTAAAGGCCTCACCACTGAACTAAAGAAGAATTAAAGTGCCTCATTGAGAATCGGTCAGGAAGCAATGAACAGGGAAACAGGGACAACTGTGATGGGAATTTTTTTGGCACTTACTAAGTTTTCACCTGTGTTCACTAGAACACACAAAAAATAAAGATCTGTGTAAAAGGCTATCAATATCTCCATCAACAAGGCCTCAATTGGACCCCCCTACCCTGAGCCCACCCTAGAAAATTTTCCTTCCCTACCAATAATGGAAAGAAAGAAAGAAAGGCATATTAACATTTCTGGCCCAGGTGTGGTGGCTCATGCCTGCAATCCAAGCACTTTGGGAGGCCCAGACAAGTGGATCCCTTGTGCTTAGGAGTTTGAGACTAGCCTGGCCCACAGAGTAAAACCCTGTCTTACCAAAAACACAAACATTAGTTGGGCGTGGTGGCATGTGCCTGTAATCCTAGCTACTTGGGAGGCTGAGGCACGAGAATTGCTTGAACCCGGGAAGCAGAGGTTGCAGTGAGCTGGGATGGTGCCATCGTACTTCATCCTGGGCAACAGAGACTCTATCTTAAAAAAAAAAAAAAAAAAGATAAAATTTCTGGCGTACTCTGCCTACCCACCCTCTCCCCAGTAGGACCTGCCTTCACACCCCTGGGGTCTGAAGGGCTGGCTCCTCTGGAACTAGGAACTTGCATCAACCCTCTCTTAATTTCTGCTGAGCAGCCACTGGTCTGGAGCTTCCAGCACTCATCAGCAAATCCTCTGGTACCTCAACCAGCCCCCACAGTCCTGTACACCCAACACTGCTCTCATGTCATATAACCACAGAATAACAAGGTTGCCCTTTTCTTAACTCACACTGCTCCCCTTTCTCCAGATAGCCCAATGGTTGATGGAGAACAAAGTAATGATGCTTTACTTTTGTAGGGTATAGCTGCTACTGCAGCTGTACCAGTCTCCAAAAATGAGAACTAGATCCTGTAGAACCCTCTCCAGGAACTAGCCTTGGCAGCTTCTCTGAGACTGAGTCATCTTCTCAGATGCTCAGACTAAAGTGTGATGCTTAGACTACTGGTATCCAAATCTTTTTTTCTGAGACAGGGTCTTGCTCTGTCACCCAGGCTTGAGTGCAGTGGTACAATCATGGCTCATTGTAGCCTCAACCTCCCAGGCTCAAGCAATTCTCCCACTTCAGCCTTCTGTGTAGCTGGAACTACAGGCTCATGCCACTATGCCTGGCTAATTTTTTGGCATTTTTAGTAGAGAATGGGTTTTGCCATGTTGCCCAGGCCGGTCTCGAACTCCTGAGCTCAAGCAAGGTGCCCACCTTGGCCTCCCAAAGTACTGGGATTACAGATGTGAGCCACCAGGCCTGGCCCGGCATCCAAATCTCTTGGAGAAATTGTTAAAAATGCAGACATCTGGGACCCATCCCAGAACTACTGGGTCAGAATCTCTGGGGGTTTAGTGCTCTGGAATCCATTTTCACAAGTTACAGGTAACTGATACACTTTGCAAAGCACTGCTTTAAAAGACTAAGTGAAGAAGGAAGAGTGGGAGGAAGAATGACTCATTGTGCTGTTATAGAAAAAAAAATGTTCTTGTCACACGACCAGGAAAGATTAGGCTCGTGGACACATAGAAGGATGAGGAATGGAATTTACTGGGTGAAAAGGAAAAAGGAAAAACAACTCAGCAGAGTGAGATGGAATCCTGCTAACAGGCTCTCTACCTGACTGACTGAATCCCAGCTCACTACACAGCAACACGAAACGCCAGGCTCCTCCCTGCTGCCAATGGTGTGAACTTTCCAAGGCCCCACCCTGTCCTCCCAGTGCTCAGGTGGGCATTATTCAGAAAGAATCAGTTGGGAAAGAGTGGGCTTCATCCGGGACCAGCAGTCCAGTTTTTCAGCTTTCAGGCTGTTCTAGGCTTAAGGTGGGGTTTCACTGGGGGCAGGAGTTGGCTGCCTCCTGTCTCCATTGGTGGTAGGCAGAATAATGGCCTCCAAGAGATGTCCATGTCCTGATCCTCAGAAACTGTGAATATGTTACCTTACATGGTGTGATATTGTGAAATAAGATGTACATTTTGGTTTTCATCCATGGTTCTTGCCTTATAGCTCCTAAAACCCTTATAATTTCCTAAGTGATTAGAGCAATAGGAGTATCTTTTATTATAAGATTTGGTCTTTTGTCCTTGGTTCCTGGAACACCTCTGGACCAATAAAGGTGAAAAGAAGTCTTGTTATTTAACAACAAGCCCCTTTCAACCACACCTGAGTTTATGTTAATAAGGTGATTTCTGGAAAGCCACTAGATAACTACCACAGGATGGGGGGCGGTTGCTAGGGGCACAAATCATGTGATTAGAGGGTTAGAACCTTCAGCCCGGCATCCCAACCTCTGGGTAGGGGAGAGGGACTGAAGATTGAGTTGATCACCAATGGCCAGTGATTTAATCTAGCATGCTTCTGTCATGCAGCCTCCATAAGATCCTCAAAGGACAGAGTTTGCAGAGCTTCCAGGTTGGTGAGCAAGAACACGTTCACATGCCAGGAGGATGGTGACCTCCAACTCCATGGGGACAGAGCTGCTGCTCCATGCCCCTGCCCACATGCCTTGCCCTGGGGACCCCTGCCTCTGGCTGTTCATCTGTATCCTTTGTAATATCCTTTACAGTAAATGTGTTTCCTGAGTTCTGTGAGCTGTTCTAGCAAGTGATTGTACCTGAGTGTGTGGCGGTGGGGGTGGGGGGAGATCATAGGAACTTCAATTTGTAGCTAGGTCAGACAGAAATTGTGGGTAACCTGGGGATTGAGAAAGAAAAGAAACTTTTTATCTGAGGAACGCAGCCCCCCTTTAAATTATCAAGCCTAGGAAGGCACTGAAATAAGACATTTCATTTCAGGGGTCACATCCTCCCGCTCTGAGCTTGAACTAAGTAATCATCTCCGAGTTGCTTTGCTATGAGGGCTCTAGACTGACACCACAAATAGCTATAAATTAACGTAATGATGCCATACACTGGACACCATAACCCATACCCTATAGTTCAACAATGTATAGCCAGTCACTCATCAATGTTACTTCTGTAAACCAAGGAGAGAATTCTTGAAAAACAATTTTTGTTTAAAAGCTGAAGCTTCTCTTTTGTTCTCCAGAGGACTTCCCAGTGCTTCCCGGGCTGCAGTCATCAACTTATCCCAAACCAATTCTCTATCTATATTAATTTGCCTCAGTTTCTTCCTTTAGGTCAACAGGACCTACTACTTGCAATTGGCGTTTGAAGTGGGTAGGGGCAGTCTTGTGGGACTGAGACTTCAACCTGTGGGATCTGTGCTAACTCTAGTTCCTGTCAGAATTGAACTGATTTATAGGACATCCAGCTGGTGGAGAATTGGTTGGTGTGGGAAAAAGAAGTGCACACGTGGCCACAGAAGTGGGCTGATGATGAATACTAGAGAGGAAACAGGAGTTGTTCTATTCACATGGCAAAGAGGACATTGCACATGTGATTAAGAATCTTAAAGTGAGGAAGTTCTCCTGGATTACCAGATGAGCCTGATATAGTCACAAGGGTCCACAAAGGTGAAAAACGAGTCGGGAGAGTCAGATTTGAAGATGACTTTGAAGATGGAATAAGGAGCCATGAGCCCAGGAAGGCAGCTGGAGAGACAAGGGAACCAATTCTCTCCTAGAGCCTCCAGAAGGAGTGAAGTCCTGCCAGATGGCAAATATTTTAAGCTTTGCAGCCATACGGTCTCTGTCACAATGACTCAACTCTGTCCTTGGAGCACAAAGGCAGCCATAGACAGTTCACAAGTGAATGGCTGTGTTCCAATAAAACTATTTGTAGACACTGAAATTTGAATTGCATATAATTTTTTACAAACTGCAAAACAGTATTCTTGTTTTAATTTTTCCACAGTCATTAAAAAATATAAAAGTCATTCTTAGCTTGTGTCATGGGGCGGGGTTGGCCTGTAGGCTGTGGTTTGCTGACCACCCCGATACCGTATATACTCTTTTGTGTCTGGCTTCTGATTCAACACAATGTCTAAAATTCATCCAGGTTGTGTACATTAGTAATTAACATTGCTGTGCAGTGTCCCATTGTTGACTATGCCACAACTGTTTATTCATTCACCTGTTGAAAGGTTCAATTGTTTACCTTGTCTTCATCATAATCATTATTAACTATTGCAATATTAAGCATATGCTCTAAAAATGTCCAGAATGAAAAGCAAAAATTATAGTAGCTTAGGTGTTTACCATTTTTTTCCAACTTTGTATATTTCCAAATTTCTATGTTTTCCTCCAACTTTCTACAATTCACAATTCTTTATACTTGTATGACATGAAAATGCAAACCAATCCCATAAAACAAGTCAGAGTATTTCCTAGTTTGTTTAGACATTCAGAGTCACACCTGGCACCACTCAAAAGCGTGAGCCCATAGCTGACCATAAGGATAATCCTGGCAGAGAAATCTCAGGTTCCTGGGAGGAAATGGCGCACATGATTGCTGTGTTGAGCCTCGCAGTATGATTTCTTCCTCGCGCTGCAGGAAAATAACCCTAGGAGAAAGTAGTAAACGGCTATTTTTAAGCCGGCCTAGTTTACTTGAACTCATTTCTTCCTTTGGCACCCCTTATTGGCAAGGACAAGGCCTCCCATTAAGACGTTATTTACTGGATGGGAGATTTCTAAAGCATCTCCAGACAGTGTATCTACAGCTCGGGTATATTTTTTTCTTGGAGCAAAAACACAGCTGAACTGTAAATTTAAGCTGAAGCCTGACAGTGTCAGCAAAATCCCTTTGCTCTAGAATTCTGCCATGCTGGAATGCTGATGGGACCTTCCTTTGGAGAGCCATCTCCCAGATCTGCCCCCCACAGCTGGGTACCTAATTTCAAAGCCACACTTTAGCCTTGATAAACTCAATTTTTGGGGAAAAAACCCACAAAATTTTTTAAATCATCCACAGCTCCACTACTCCTTTCTACACATGTGAGAACAGTAAAAACCAGAATGGATGGATCTCTTGTGTTCACTCAGTCTCATCTTGAGATGTCCTTAATTTGCTTTCTCTTTTCTAAAAACTGACCTGTGAAAATAAAGACTGGCTGTGAGAACCTCAAATGGTCCTGCAGAAAGCAGGGCTGACCAGGCAAGGTTGAGGGTTGAGGGTGACTGAACTCAGTCATCTGATGCCTGGGGGGTGTGAACAGACATTCTCATCGAAAGTTCAGGATGCCCACAGTATGAGGGGGCCTTCCCTGCCTAAAGCTCCCATTCCCTACTGTGACTTGGGAAATCATAAACTGCAGGAGCACAGACAGGGCTAGCACAGGGTATGAACATCTGTTCTGGACTTCTGATGGACCACAGGCTCAATTAGAATAGCCAAGTTACTGAAAGCATGGCCGACCTTTGAGGAAAAGTGAGACACCTAGGTTCTGTAAGTCTGGAATACCACATGGACACAAGAGTCGAGCATGGGGGCATAAGAAAAAAATTGGTTGGCTGGGTGTGGTGGCTCATGCCTGCAATCGCAGCATTTGGGAGGCCGAGGCAGGTGTATCACCTGAGGTCAGGTGATCGAGACCAGCCTGGCCAAGATGGCAAAACCCTGTCTCTACTAAAAATATAAAAATTAGCTGGGTGTGGTGGTGCACACCTGTAATCCCAGCTACTCGGGAGGCTGAGACATGAGAAGCACTTGAACCCAGGAGGTGGAGGTTGCAGTGAGCTGAGATTGCACCACTGCACTGCAGCCTGGGTGACAGGGCAAGACTCTGTCTAAAATAAAATAAAATAAAATAAAATAAAATAGGTAAATTGGTTGAGAGCTCAGGCATGCTCTTGCCACAGCACAAGTCTAGAAAGGCTCAGGCAATGCTCTGCCCCACCCACCATTTCTGTGAACCACCAATAAGTGTGTTAAGGATGCTTGTCTGGAGATGAGCAACTTGGTACACAAGCATACATATGATCCAGACTCAGCACTCCCCAGGAGCCTGAGCTCTCACTAAGAAACATCCAATGACCCTTTAAACCTCCTGATTCTCCCAACCTCATAATGCCATAACCTCAGGGACGATGGCTGCCTGAAGACAGGGGCCAATCCCTTCCAGTCATGGTTGATACAGAGCTGCCACGATGACTTTCCAGCACAGGAAGGAGCATCTCTAACTGGTGGGGCTGCTGTGACCCCAAACTCTGAAAGAGTTTTGAACCTTAGGTTCCTAGAGGTGTTACCACCTTATTTTCATGTGACAGTTGCACCATAGGATCTAATGGATAATATATATTAAAGTTCACTAAGCATCATTGTGTCTATCAACTCATATTAAAATATATTAAGAGCAGATTATGTCTATTTTGAGTACCTCATACATACCTTGCAGTGTTCTAAGGGCTTTCCATGTATTCTTATTTAATTCTCATCATGATTCTGAGGTAGGTACCATAATTAGTCCCATTTTACAGATGGAGAAACTGAGACACAGAGAGGTGAAGTCATGCTGAGGTCATGAACAACGAAACAGCCCCGATCTCATGCCCTTTCCAACTCTAGCGCACTCTCCACTGTCCCATCCAAGCAGCTAAGTTCTGGAGAAGAAACTGCGGGGTGGAAATGCTTAGCTGTGTGCTCAAGAGCTCTCCTGCAATTGTTTTCTTTTAAGCATAACCATGCATATGGAGAGAGACTTTACATAATTGTTTTTCTCTATAAAGACAACTCAATATATTCTCTGTAGCTTGATTTTTTATTTCTTCACAATATATCACTAACATCTCTCCCACTGTAGACATGAATCCGCTTCTGCATTTTCTGATGCTGTGGAAAGGACGACCGTTTAGTCTGAATGTCTCCTCCTCCCTGTGCTAAGTTAGAGACAAGGAGTCAGTAGAGTCTGAAGGAGGTGTGACTCTTTCATCCTGAAAGGATGCTTAAGTCTCTTACGATAACAATTAAATGGTAAGGAAAAATCCTCGACACCCTGTGGTGTCTTCTATTTTCTGCTCTCTTCTCTTTTTGAATTGAGCCGCTAAAAGGAATGGTCTTAACTGGGTATCTCAGTATTCTCTTAGGCTTCTCCGAGCCTAAACTCTCTTAAATGCTTTAGCTGACTTATTTCCCTTCGCCCGCTCCTTGACCATGGCCTGCCAGGGCCTCCTCCATTTGTACCTTTGCCCCAGACTGGCTCTCAAAGTGTGGTCCCAGACCAGCAACATCAGCATCACCTGGAAGCTTGTTAGAAATGCAAATTCTATGGCTCCACTCCAGATCTACTGACTCAGGAACTCTGGGGGTGGGGCCTGGTGACCTCTGATTTAACAACCTTCCAGGTGATTCTGATGCAGCTAAAGTTTGAGAACCATTGCCTTAGACAAACCCACCCCCAGCAGTCACCCCCTCCCATTGACTGGAAAGTCCCACATCTTCATCTTCAACCTTAACTTCTCTTCAAGCTACGCACCTACATATGCAAGTATGCTCTCTGGACATCTCTGCCTTGCCACAGTCTCCTATACTCAACACTGCCCAAAAAGGACCTACTTCTCATCTCCTCCAAGATCTGTTCTTTCTCCCTTATTCCCAGCAACTCATGCCAACACCATCTCCCCACCTACCCAAGACAGAAACCAGGAAGTCATCCTAGACTCCTGCTTTTCCCTCATCCAGTCAGCCACCAGGTCGGGTTGATTCTACCTCCTCTCTCCCTTTTTTTTTTTTTTTTTTTTTTCTAAGACGGAGTTTCACTCTTGTTGGCCAGGCTGGAGTGCAGTGGTGTGATCTCAGCTCACTGCAACCTCTGCCTTCTAGTTTCAAGTGATTCTCCTGCCTCAGCCTCCCGAGTAGCTGGGATTACAGGCGTCCGCCACCGCGCCCAGCTAATTTTTGTATTTTTAGTAGAGATGGGGTTTCACCATGTTGGCCAGGCTGGTCTCGAACTCCTGACCTCGTGATCCGCCTGCCTCGGCCTCCCAAAGTGTTAGGATTACAGGCGTGAGACATTGTGCCTGGCCTCTTCTCTCCATTTTTATGACCTTAATTCAGGTTCTCAGCTGGCCTAAGTCAGCTTCCAATGAGGCACCCAAGGACCTAACGTAGTATCTATCTTTTCCACCCTCACACTCTTGCCAAGATAATACCTCTAAAACATGAGTCTAAATGCATTAACCCTACCTAAAACTCAAGGTTGCCCACTAAACCTTAGCACTAAGTCCCAACTTCTCAACAGGGAAGTCCCCAGTCTCATCTCCTGCTGTTCCTACAGACATTCCAGATAGATGTAACCATTTGCCTCAGCAATCTTACTCCTGAGAATACAGCTTCCAAATTATCAAACAGCTCCATAAGGTGACTTGTACAAAGATATTTATCACAGCATCCAGAGTTGGAATCAACTTTGGCTTCCATCACTGGAAGAGTGAATAGGTAAAAGGTGGTGGATGCATACTCTGACTAATCAATGGCTCTAATTAAACTCCCTATGCAATGTCACTTTTCAGCTCCTCCCATCAAGTGGTGGAGTCTATTTCTCCACACTTTGAATCTAAATTGGACTTGTGGATTGGACTCATGCCTTGGTTTAGCCAACAGAATATGGCAGAAATGACTGTGTTCAAGTTCCAAGTATAGGCCTTGAGCAATTCTCCTCCCTTGAATTCCTGGCCTTGCCATCAGGTGACCAAGCTCAGGCCACACTGATGAAGGATAGCAATAAAGTGCCATGGCCCTCTTAAATCATGCAGTCTCCAGCAGATCACAGATGAATGAGTGACACCAGCTGAGATGAGCCGACCCAGACACAAATCAGCCAAACCACTCAACCAACCCCACAGACTCATGAAAAAGGAGTGACCATTGTTTTAAGTCACTAAGTTTGGGATGGTTTATCACAAAGCATACTAACTGCTACACACTCCAAGGAGTATCGGGAAGCAATCCGAAGCAACAGAATAGAGGGGTCCCTAACAACATGAATCGATTTTAATAGCGTAGGGTTAACTGGAAAAGAACTGAATGAGATATCTTAACACAATTCCATTTACGTAAGTTATCTATAGTCAATACACATTTTATTTTTTAAAAAATATGCAAAATTAAAGAGTTCTATTATGCTTAACCCATGAATATGGTTGCCAACGGCACGGAGGAAAGAAGGCACAAATGAAGAAACAGTAGGAGGCCTCCTTGGACCAAGCTGTGTGAACTGAAGAGTGGGATTTCTCAACCCTCCACACTTAGTAATGCCTACTCATCTGGTAAATCCCAGCCCAAATGGGGCTCCTGTTTATAGCCTGCTGTGCCATCTTCTCTCAGATCATTAAGGTTTGCAGATGAATAAGAAAGTGTATTTACCATAGTTTCGTGATTGTCAACAGCTGTGACCTAACCAGCTTTGAAGGCAGGGTCTAGGACTTCATTTTCTTGGAACACCCAGTATCTCATATACTGCAAACATTTGTCAATAAATGTTTTCTATCCAGTAAAGTAGTTTTTCCAACCTTGGCATTAGTGACATTTTGTACCTGATGCTAATACCACGCTCCTAGTTGTGACAATCAAAAATGCCTTCAGTCGCAGGAGAATGGCGTGAACCCGGGAGGCTGAGTTTGCAGTGAACGGAGATTGTGCCACTGCACTCCAGCCTGGGCGACAGAGCAAGACTCTGTCTCAGAAAAAAAAAAAGAAAGAAAGAAAGAAAAAGAAAAAGCCTCCAGTCATTACCAAATGTTCCCTAGGGAAAAAAACACTGCACCCTGACTCTGAGAACCACTGCCTTAGCCGCTTGAGTCCATAAAGCCACAACTCGAAAGATGGCTTTGTAGAAACATTTAATATGTTTGAAACAAAAATGTTTGAGATCAGGAATTACATCACTCTCTACCTAATACTGCCTAAGGGAGATTTAGATTGCCAAAATATTTCCTTCTTATAGAGATGGTTCTCAGCCACTCGCCCAAACTAATGTTTTAGTTCACTACCCTATGGGGAAAGATTAAATACAAAATTCACTTGGGCTTTCTTATCTATGCAGAAATATTCCTCCTCATAAGCTTTAGTCAAATCTTTTATTTACAAAGTTTAAATCTGTCTCCTTAAGTCAATGCTATAGGCTGCTGATTTCTGTCATACTGCAGAAGCTGTTTATCTAGCTGAGGCTGCTAAAGCAGACGTTCCTACTCTGTACTATTAACCGGAACATGAAAAACCAACACGTAACCAAGCTGAAAGAATTCTGCCTCATTTATCTTGTGTGTGCCACCAGGGCAAACACGAGGCATTTTAATAACCTCATCTGGACCTTCAGTAATCATTGCAGGCTACTAACTCCAGACAAATATTTGCCTTGGAGGTTTCTCTACGGAGACAAGTAAACTAAGCTTCTTTTGTTCATATAGATTGAGTATCACAATCTAGAAAACACAGAGCACTCACATAATTCATTTCTTGTAACTATACAAATAAAGGAGCAGTGGAAATGATTCTACAAAGAGCTGATGGAATACATTTCCTTTATACTTTTCCTTTCCCCCATGCCACCTCCAACAACAAATCAAAGTACAGCTGAGAAGAACATCAGTGGATGTTACAATCAGAGAGGCCACATCTGTTGGGGAAGAATTCATTCTCCTCGTCTCAGAATAGGACCCCCATTTTCACCCCTCTGCCAACATCCAGACTTTTACATGAGAATAGGGTCCCTTTTATAAGACCTGGCAGATGCTACTGTAACTAAGTGACCAAACTTGGCAACACTGATTTTGGTACAACCAATCATCATGTCATCACAACCAGATACATGCCAGCACCACCTGGGCTGTATTCTTACCCAAATGGTCTAACAGGCTGGGGATTTTTCCAGATTAAAGGTGACTAAAGAAACATGGCAACTAAATGAAATCTGTTGATCCTTGACTGGATCCTCAAAAGGCTGAGGTAAAGGACATTCTTGGGACAATGCAGGAAATTTGAATATGGACTGCATCACGTATTAGGAATTGATGCTAAATTCCTTGAGTGTGAAGGTATTACAGTTAATTTAAATAATTTAATAGTTATTTAACGATTTTTGGGAAATACATACTGAAATACCTAGGGAATAAACGTCAGGCCTGCAACTTCCCAGTGGTTTAACAACAACCACAACAAAAATATGATCACACACATTCACACAGAGAGAGAAAGCAGATGTAAAAAAATGTGAACTGGCAAATATAAGTGAGGGAGTCTACGAAATTTAAGCAAAGGAGTCTATATTGTTCTATCATTCTATAGATTTAAAATTTTTCAAAATTACAGTTGGGTGGAGGGGGGAGAAGCTCGGTTGCCATCAATGTGTAAACAAGCCAGAATGTTTCAGAAATGCAACATACGGGAAAAAAGTATAAGAACCAAATAGTATTTCCTGCCTCAAATCTGAAGATAAGCGACCCAATTTACTTTTAAGCGTTTGGAGGCATAAGATAAAAACAAAAACGAAACACCTGAATCTAATCCAACATGTTTGACCCTGTCACCACATTAAGAACGAGCTGAACTCACACATTTTGATACATCAGAGTTCTCAAAAATACTAGAAATATCTCACTGATATGATAATGGCCTTGAAGATTTATGCCGATACGAAATGAATTCCAAGCACAGCATTAAAGTAATCTTCATAACTTGTTAACGCAACTGCTCTCAAGAGAATGTTGAGAAATCTTGCCAGGAAAGGCTTACAGTTCCCAGCAAGCAGTAACTATCAGCAACTTAAGAAGACAAAGATCTTTTTTAAAAACCTTACTTATTTGCAACCTACATTTATTTTGGATCCTAGACTTGTACAGTTGGGACACTCAATTTAGAGTTTATGTAATAGTGATCGAAAATGATGCGCTGAAGAAAGGGGGAAAGCTGTGCAATCGGGCATGTGATTTTAAGAGCTGGGGGTTAAAGAGACAAAATTGGTTTAATAAAACAAAATGGGGCCACCTGGGTATTTAAGCGTGAGACCAGGTCCCTCTCCAAAGACAACAAAGTTCTACATCTAATGCCCCAGGGTTCCTCTGTTCAAATTCAGCCAGTCAATTTCATGCCACGGGTCTTGAAAGATCCTGAAGTTATAGACAAAACTTGGTGTGTACGCGCACAGGTTTCCAAGGAGAGGGACCTAGCCGCCTTCTGTTCTCAACAGATTCCTCACCTCCTCAAATAGGTGAAAAACCCATACCTTGTGAAATTTGCTCCAATCTCTTCTCTCGGCTTGAAAATCCAGGGAATTCCGAGCATCACAAGTCTACTTCTAAATTCAAAAGGGCCTCTGATTCCTTCTCCTCTACTTTCATCTGTCTCACCACTGTTCCGGCTCTGTTAGGGGGCCAATCGCCTTTTGGGAGCCTTGTTTCATCTTATCCTCCCTTAGGCAAGGAAATCTTTGTTCTCAGACTTAAAACTAACTTTGAACTGGAAAGTGACCTAAGATGTCGGGAACAACCATAAACTGAACAGCATATAGGGACAGTCAATTCCATTTTGTACTTTTCTATCCAATGCTGTGCTACTTGTTCCAATAAAGAATTAACGTGAAGGTAGTTATTTTATGGGGGTATTTGTTTTGTTTTTGAGACAAGGTCTTTGTCACCCAGGCTAGAGTGCAGTGGTGCAATCATAGCTCACTGCATCTCCAATTCCTGGGCTCAAGCAGTCCTCCCACTTTAGCCCCCACTCCAAGTAGTTAGGACACGTGCCACATTCCAGCTAATTAAAAAAATTTTTTTTTGTAGAGACAGGAGTCTTACCACATTGCCCATGTTGGTCTCCTGCCTTGGCCTCCCAAAGCATTGGGATTATAGGCATGAGCCACCATGTCCAGTCTACGCTATTCTTATTTAGGAAAAAAAAAAAAAGTCAGCAGTCAGTGATCACTGTTAATTCCACCAAAAGGAATTTGGGTCTACCCTATTTTTGTTGCAAAAATTTTAGCACCAGAAAGAATATTAATGACTATGAATTCAAGCTTTTCATTTGACACATGCAAAAACAAAAGTACTGTGATCTACCCAATGTCACTTGGCTGGTTAGCCAGACTTGAAACGGAAACCTCCTGACACTCAGTCCAATGTTCTCTGACATCTCCTGCCTTTTCACACTAATGCCCTCTGAAAAATACTATTTTTCCTTTTTGTTTGTTTCATATCAATGATAAGAACTGCTGGATGGAAACCAAAATCATTAGTGGAAAACTGCATGAGATTTCAGGAATCTCCACTGCAATGTCCCCATTGATGCTGGGAGGAGTCACACTGCAGCTTGATCAAGTCCAGGTAGGCAGAGGACCCCTCCCAAGGACTGTGTCTCCCCATCCCTCTGCATCCGCCACTCTCCCTTGACCACTTTCTGCACCACTGCTAGGAGGGAAAGATAAGGTGGAATCCTTTTGCCCATATATTGAATGATTATTTAATTGCCCTGTTTCTAGTTTTAAAAACAAAAGGATAGAAATTTATATATTGTTATTTAAAATGTCTTATGTTGCTTTACATATATATGGCTGTCAAAGTATAATTTTTTTTTTGAAAAGGTCAGCTCTTGACTCATATAGAGTATGCATATGCCAAAGATTCTATAACTTGATGAGTTTGTCAACTTAAGCAGAATGACAAAGCTGGCTCAAAGGTGGATGGCACAGAAACCTAAGTAGGGCAAAAAATCTGTGGAAAGATGAATGCTGGAATAAGGCTGGAAACTTAGAAACAAACCTGGTTAATGTCCTGCCAGGCATAAAGCAGTACCCCTGATACTCCCTTTCTGCCTTAGAAAATCCTTCCCATCTTAACTGGACAAAAATCATTTGCAGTTTGTTAATCTCAGCCATTTGTTTTTGTAAGATCTACAGGTGAAGGATGATTTTTGTATTTTTAAATAGTTGAAAACATTAAAATAATTTTTTTTTTTTTTGAGATGGAGTTTCACTCTTGTTGCCCAGGCTAGAATGCAATGGTGCGATCTCGGCTCACCGCAACCTCCACCTCCCAGGTTCAAGCAATTCTCCTGCCTCAGCCTCCCAAGTAAATGGGATTACAGGCATGTGCCACCACGCTCGGCTAATTTTTTGTATTTTTAGTAGAGACGGGGTTTCTCCATGTTGGTCAGGCTGGTCTTGAACTCCTGACCTCAGGTGATCCACCTGCCTCAGCCTCCCAAAGTGCTGGGATTACAGGCGTGAACCACCGTGCCCGGCCTAAAAGAATATTTTATAACACAAAATGAAACATGAAAATGCTATGACATCCAAATTTCAGTGTCTATAAATAAAGTTTTATTGGAACAGTGTTAGGGCTCAGAAGACAATACCCTAAAGGAAGGACTCAGAAGCAGTTTCTCTCTGACCTTCTCCTGCTTGCCTCTTAGCCTCATTCCCCCTTTCCCCCAAAAAGGCAAGCCACAGATACTAGAATCCCTCTTCCCCAGTGGAGATCATGGAAACCAAAACCCTTTTTCCCAAAGCCAATCATAAAATCTAAAACTTTCCCCTACTTTTCTGTGTAAGAATTTGCCACGAAGAAATAATCTGACCAACCTTGTTTGGTCGTAGGTCATAAGCCCCCATTCCAGATAGGGTTCTGCCCCATACCTGGAAGGAAATTATGCTGCAGAGAGTCCAAGAAGAATCTGAACAGACAGCCCTTGCTGGGTTCCCTCCCTCAGCCTATTAGCATTAGATCATACCCTTTTGGTCCAACCACAGTTCCACACAGCTATCCATTCATCATCAAACTCAAGCATAAAAATGGACAGCTTCCCCTGTATCTTTGGGTCTTCGATCTGAAGACTCCTGTGTCATGTAAAACTATGATCAAAGAAATGTGTTATGCTTTTTGTCTGTTAACCTTTTTGTTATAGAGATGCTGGCCATGATTTTCATGATGGAGAAGAAAGGCATCATCCCTTTTTAGCACCTATAGTGGCTGCATCCATTCACTTATGTATTACCCGTGGCTGCTTTCACACTATGATGGCAGAGTTAAGTAGCTACGGAGAGTACATATTTTGGCCTACGAAGCCCAAAATATTTACTATCTGGCCATCTGCAGAAAAACATGGCTATGTTTTTCCCTAGAATATCAGATGATCTTTGCTGGGTTTGTCAGACAGTGTTGTTCTAGTAGGATATTAAAAGGGCACTCAGTCATCTGCTTGAACCTTTTTCTAAGTTTCAGGTAGATTTTTCTTGAAGACTATAGTCAATGATAATTTAATTATAAATTTAAAAAGAAATGAGTATAACTGGACCGTTTGTAACTCAGAGGATAAATGCATGAGGGAATAGACACCTCATTTTCCAAGATGTGGTTGTTATGCACTGCATGCCGGCATCAAAACATCTCATGTACCCCATGTACATAAGCACCTACTATGTAGGCGCAAAAATTTTTTAAAAAGTTTTCTTAAAAATGACCTAATACAAGTTTATATTTTCCTCTTGAATCAATGACTCCTATAAAAGGGAAGTTGATCTCTGGTGTAGAGACAGCTGAGCTAAATAGAATCTTGGCATTTCAGTGGTTAAACCAAGTACTCCAACAAGTTTACAAAATACAGAGTAACCTAAGCCAGTATTTTCACTGATTCAAACCAACGGTCCTTTTTAAATTCTTCTCCAAAAGGAAGGAGTAAAGGAAGAAAAATTAACATTTTGAAATCATGCCTTGAAATTTTCTCACCTCACACTGTATGATAATACAGGCTCTAGGCCCACGGGCTGTTTTCTATGAAAATACGTCAGGACTCTGAGGTGTGATCCCAAGAGGGATTTGAAGCAGCAGTCTGGACCAGGCACAGTGGTTCGTGTCTATAATCCCAACTCTTTCGGAGGCTGATGTGGGAGGATCATTTGATTTGGCTTGGGCAACATAGCCTGGACCCCTGTCTCTTTAAAAAAAAATATATATATATGTGTGTGTGTGTGTATGTGTGTGTATGTATGTGTGTGTGTGTGTATATATGCACACATACATATATATACATATATACACACACACACACACACATATATATTAGCTGGTTGTCATGGTGCATGCCCCTAGTCCCAGCTACGTGGGAAGCTGAGGTCGGAGAACTGCTGGAGCTCAGAAGATGGCTACAACGAGCTGAGACTGCACCACTGCACTCCAGCCTGGGTGACAGAGTGAAACCCTGTTCTCAAAAGAACTTTTTTTTTTAAAAGCAGCAATCTGATAAGGAGCTGAATGGTAGGAGAGCAAGTGAAATATGAAGTCAGGATTGTTTCAATTTAATTAGCAGAAGCTGGATATAAGAAAAATACCTAGCAAGGATCGCCCTGGAAAGAGACCAAGAGTTCTTATTCTGAAATTTTTTAAAGAGAACGAAAGATTTCAGAAAGTCAAAAAAAAGAAAAAGTCATATGTTTATAGTATCTCTGTATTTTAGATCCTCAAATATTTATACAGAGTTTTTAATTAGGGGCTGGACGTGGTGGCTCACGCCTGTAATCCCAGCTCTTAGGGAAGCCAATGCGGGTGGATTGCTTGAGGTCAGGAGTTTGAGACCAGCCTGGCCAACATGGCAAAATCCCGTCTCTACTAAAAATACAAAAATTAACTGGGCATGGTGGTGGGAGCCTGTAGTCCCAGCTACTGGGGAGGCTGAGATAGGAGAATTGCTTGAACCTGGGAGGCAGAGGTTGCAGTGAGCCCAGAATGCGCCACTGCACTCCAGCCTGGGTGACAAAGCAAGACTCCAGCCCCCACTCGCATCCCCCCTGCCCCCCGCCAAAAAAAAGGTTTTAGTTAGGCGATTAGAGAGCTTTTGTTGGCATTCTGAGCAATGGCTGCTGCTAACGACCATGAAACCAGCTGAAGAACACAAGCCAGACTTCTTTACCTCGGTCCTTGAATTTCTCATCATCTCCAATTTTAAAAATGTTATTCTTACCCAGGGTTCCCTCATAAACACTTCAAGTCCTTAAATTAGTACCCAGCCCATTTTCCCAAATCCTTCCCACACACAAACCTTATTTTCCCCACCCACAGACCTTTATTTTAAACTGCCAAATCCCTCTGAGTTTAAGAACTTTATTTTTCCTTAACTTCCACAAGCTGGTAATTAACTTTCCAAATGAGGCTGGTGAACAATAGAAGAAATTGTTATCTTTCACCATCAATGTTTTGCACAAGATGCTGTGATGACACTGCTGGGATTTCAGACAGATAAAGCAGCCTGGCACGTCTGTGCCACCCTGAACAGGGCTGCTGCTGGCCACAGCATTCTCTGTGCAAGGCTACCACTGTATTGCCCAAGGTGAGCTTTAGTCACAAATGTTGGTCATAGATGAGAATGGCCTCATCAAAGTTTAGGTACAGGCCAGGTACGGTGGCTCATGCCTGTAATCCCAACACTTTAGGTGGGTGGATCACCTGAGGTCAGGAGTTAGAGACCAACCTGGCTAACATGGTGAAACCCCATCTCTACTAAAAATGCAAAAATTAGCTGGGCATGGTGGCGGGCGTCTGTAATCCCAGCTACTCGGGAGGCTAAGGCAGGAGAATCGCTTGAACCCAGGAGACAGAGGTTGCAGTGAGCCAAGACTGCACCACTGCACTCCAGCCTGGGTGACAAGAGTGAAACTCCATCTCAAAATAAATAAATAAATAAATAACCCACTCCAGCCTGGGTGACAAGAGTGAAACTCCATCATAAAAATAAAAATTAAAATTAAATTAAAATAAAATAAAATAAATAAAATAAAATAAAATAAAGTTAGATATCCCCAGACTGTGTACATTCAAGGTGAGAAAATGATGTAATCTTTCTTCAAACCCTGAGGGCAATTTTTCTAAAATCATCTTTTTGCAACAACACGTCCTAAGGGGATGTTTTTCTCTCTGTTCAATGGCTAGACCACAAACCTTCCAGAAAAACAACCGTCCTAGGAGAGCAAACACATGGGGAGGGGGCGGAGAAGGCATCCTGAGGATCCCTTATTTACAATAACAAAAATGTGGAGATCATGGTGGATGGCTCTGTTGCCCTCTACTGGCCAGGTCAAGCATCACCAGCCACAATAACACAGTCAGCTGCCCTGGTTTTTCCCTTTGTGGTTTAATTAGGCACTGCTCCTCCCAGGGAAAACCTGGGTGAGACAGGCAGGAGGCCCCCGCCCATGGAACCTCAGATCTGGTAGGAACATCTAATGCAACATGGGCACATTACACAACCCTACGGGGTGCCATTCCTGTGGAATACATCAACAGAGCCCTTGCACTTAAGCAATCCTGCAGCCCCAGTGGGTCATTTAATAAATGCCCCAGAATGGTAAGTGATCATTCCAGGGTCATCAGACCTGTGATGGACCAGAAGCAGGACCTGTTGCTTGTCTCAAGGGAGGGGCAAAGGGAAACAAGATTTCTACAAAGGAAAACAGGTTCCGACTGGGCTGGCCCCTGTGAGGAGAGCCAAGTCAGAACATGTATCCACTTCCTATTCTACGCTTCAGCTATCCATCTGTCTTCTGTCTAGCCATAACTCATTGTGCCAGGTACTCACTGCAGATACATACCACCAGATGGGTGAGACATGCCTACGCCAGAGGGGGCTGAACAATTAGGGAGATTCAGACAAGTAAACCAGCAATTACCCTATAATGCTGTAGAAGTCTGGGTCAGGTGTGGTGGCTCATGCCTGTAATCCCAGCACTTTGGGAGGCCGAGGTGAGAGGATCACTTGAGCTCAGGAATTCAAGACCAGCTTGGGCAACATAGTGAGACCTCATCTTTATTTAAAAAAAAAAAAAAAAAAAGTCTGAAGCAAAGAAGTCCTGACTGTTACTGAGCACAGCGGGGCTGGCACATGACCCCGACTGAGGGGGGAAAATCGAGGACGGTTTCCTGAAGGCAGTGACACACAAGAGAGAACAAAAGGATTTAAAGGATATATAGATATTAGCCAGGTGAGATAGGCATGGAAACCACTACAGGCAAGTGGAATAGCAGGTAGAATAAAGCAGAGATGAGACAGCATGGAGCATTCTAGGAACTGGAGGTCCAGTGGGGCTGGAACATATGGTGGATAGATATCCAGGCAACAAATAATGCCAGAGAGAAAGGCGGGCCCCGGACGACACAGGGCCTTGCAGTCCAGGAAAGGGGTCTGAACCATAGCCCAGAGGCCATGAGGAGCTGCTAGCGGTTTAAGCAGAGGGGAGACCTTAATAGATGTGGGTTTGGGTTTCCTCCATTGTACTAGGCTCTGAGAAGGTTCCATGAAGGGCAGTCATCCTTCCTGCCCCCAAGGAACTTACAGCTCCTTAACAAAACGATATACAGTAGTTGGATCTACACTTACTACTGTATCATTTACTTCTAATCATTGGGTGTCTATCACCCTAATTGGATGCAAGCTCCAAAAAGGCAGGGATTTTCTGTTTCCACTGCTACATCCTCAGGTGATTTTTTTTTTTTTTTTTTAGACAGAGGCTCGCTCTATTGCCCAGGCTGGAATGCACTGTCGCAATCTTGGCTTACTGCAACCTCCACCTCCAGGGTTCAAACAATTCTCCTGTCTCAGCCTTCCGAGTAGCTGAGACTACAGGTGCATGACACCATGCTCAGCTTATTTTTGTATTTTTAATAGAGACGGGGTTTCACCATATTGGTCAGGCTGTTCTGGAACTCCTGACCTCAGGTGATCCACTTGCCTTTGCCTCCCAAAGTGCTAGGATTACAGGCATGAGCTACTGTGCACAGCCTAAATCCTCAGTTTTTAGATCTATGCCTGGAACAAAATATGTGTTCAAATAATGGCTGAATAAATCACCATTCACTTTCTATAAAGTTTTTTTTTTTTTTTTTTTTGAGACAGAGTCTTGCTCTGTCACCCAGGCTGGATTGCAGTGGCACGGTATCAGCTCACTGCAACCTCTACCTCCCAAGCTCAAGAGATTCTTCTGCCTCAACCTCCCGAGTAGCTGGGATTATAGGTGTGCACCACCACGCCCAGCTAATTTTTGTAGTTTTAGTAGAGACAGGGTTTCACTATGTTGGCCAGGCTGGTCTCAAACTCCTGGCCTCAAGTGATCTGCTCGCCTGGGCCTCCCAAAGTGCTGGGATTACAGGTGTGAGCCACCGCATCCGGCCACAGTTTTGTGTGTTAAAGAACAGATACAATATTTACCGCGTACAAAGGCACATGGAAGGCAGGGCAGAAAACAAGAAGACAGGTCTGCCCTTGAGGAGATGATGTTTATTAAACGCCTATCTGCTGCTGCATACTTCATGTGGCTTCTCCTAGGGAAGTATTGTTCCCATTTTATAGGTGAGAAAACTAAGCCTCCAAGAAGAAATTTGACCAAGGATCCAGAGATAGTAAGTGGTAAGACTGGAATTCAAAACCAGACCTGTCTGACCGCAGACTCCCACCTGGCTCTGGGCAACAGCTATGTGACTGGCAGCTGCACAAGGCAGCAGCAGTAAGCTAGAGGGAACGTGGAGAAGGATGAAAATGGAGCGTAAAGCACAATCAGAAAATGTTTCTTGGAGAAGAAGGCACCTGGAAGCCTCACAGGATGTGAAAATGTCTGAAGTGAAACGGAAGAGCATTCCTGACAGAGGGACAGCAAGCACAAAGGCCTGGACACAGACGTGCACAGGACACTTGCCACTCAGGGAAAAGCAGACTAGGCTGAGTTCACTTAGCTCCTTGTTCACGCTATGTAAGGCTGGATCAATGTTATGCAGGTTAAGAAACATGAGACACTTCTCATCTATGGGATAGGCAACAATTCAAACGTTTCACAATCCTGTTGGTGAGGCTGTGGAGAAACTGGCCTCTCAAGTCACCGCTGATAAGAGTACCAAAGGGCACGACTCTCATGGAGGAGCGATCTGGAGGTGGCCACCAAAATGAGATGTATTTACCCTTGATCCTGCAACCCCAGTTCTGGGACCTAACCTAGAGATACACCCGCACAACCAATACACCCACACAACTGATACACCTGTACAACAGATACACCCGCACAACCGATACACCCGCACAGCAGATACACCCGCACAACCGATACACCCGTGCAGCAGATACACCCGCACAACCGATACACCCACGCAGCAGATACACCTGCACAACCGATACACCCGTGCAGCAGATACACCCGCACAACCGATACACCTGCACAACCGATACACCTGCACAACCGATACACCTGCACAAAGAAGAATGACACATGAACAGGCTTACAGAGCACAGTTTATTTATTTATTGAGGCTGAGTCTCCCTCTGTCACCCAGGCTGGAGTGCAGTGGCACAGTATCCCAGCTCACAGCAACCTCTGTCAGCCTCCTGAGTAGCTGGGACTACAGGCGCGTGCCACCACACCTGGCTAATTTTTGTATTTTTAGTAGTGACGGGGTTTCGCCATGTTGCCCAGGCTGGTCTTGACCTCCTGACCTCAGGTGACCCACCTGCCTTGGCCTCCCAAAGTGCTGGGATTACAGGCATGAGTCACCACACCTGGCCTATTTATTTCTTGAGACAGAATCTCACTCACTTTGTCACCCAGGCTGGACTACAGTGGCACGATCTCAGCTCACTGCAACCTCCGCCTCCCGGATTCAAGCAATTCTCCTATCTCAGCCTCCCGGGTAGCTGGGATTACAGGTGTGCACCACGCCTGGCTAATTTTTGTACTTTTAGTAGAGATGGGGTTTCGCCATGTTGGCCAGGCTAGTCTCGAACTCTTGACCTCAAGTGATCCGCCCCCCTCAGCCTCCCAAAGTGTGGGGATTACAGGCGTGAGCCACCACGCCTGGCCTGAGCACAGTTTAATAGCTACAGATTGGAAACAAGTACCCAACTAACCACAGTGGACAAGTTCAATCAATGATGGCACCTCCACACCATGGAATGCTACACAGCTGCCAAAGTGAGGGCAGCCTCCACCGATTCAGAGATCTCTAGGATATCTATACATGTAAAAGTTAAATATATACACACACACACACACACGCACATATATACACACATATATCATCTATTCTGGGATATATGTATCAGGATATGCATAGATGTCTATCAGGACATGGATATATATCTGTTAGGATATGGATATATGTCTATCAGGATATATGCATGTCAGGAAGAGAAGCTATGTATATAGATTGCTCAAGGAAAAGGGTGAAAATCAAAATACATGTTCACATTTGCCTCTATTTGCATAAAGCAGTGGTTTTCAACTACATGTGATTTTGCCCTTCACAGAGCATATGGCAACATCTGGAGACATTTTTGTCGCCAAGCCTCAGGTTAGGGGGTTGCTACTACTGGTATCTAGTAGGTAGAGGTCAGGAATGCTGCTAAGCATCCCACAATGCACACAACAGTCCCCTACAGCAGAGAATTATCCAGCCCCAAATGTCAACAGTGCCCAGGTTGAGAAACCCCGGCCTAAAGGATAAACAGTATCCTTTGTTTATATAAAGAAAGAGAAATAAGAAACCTCAAGTTGTCATGTGTAAGAGGTAGCGTTAATGGCAGGAAGGCGGGGGAGAGCAAGATTTCTGTGCACAGCTTTTCATACTTTTGAACCATGTAGATGGATTACCTAGTCTATGCCTATTTGAAAATTGAGTTTAATTGAGAAAAGAGAAACACAAAGTTGCAACATATGGGAAACAGGAGAGGCTTTAGATCAAGACTCAGCTGGGTTTCCAGAAACTCACAAAGCATCCTTGTCTCTTGGCCCCTGTCTTATCTGCGAGGCATCTATACGAGAGGAGCTCAAGGTTCCTTTGAAATCTCCAATTTCACAATCTCCTCTGATTTCAAGCTGCCCTGCATGATGAAGGTGGGGACAATCCAAGGTGGTGTGGGTTGAATGTGGGAGGCAGACATTTCTACCACACACAAACTCAAGCTCATGAATACTTGGAATCTTCTAAACATTTTCTCCAGTAATCTCTCCTTGAAACACAAAACATTCTGTTTCCAGGCCAGGTTGTTAAAACTCAGACCACAAGGTTGATCCAGATAGAAGGTAACGAGAGCTATAGACCTGCAGGAAGAGTTCAAGTAGATATAATCTCACCTAATTTATTTTTCCACCTTCCAAGAAAATATTTACATCCTATATGCAATCACCAAGTAATAAAAAAACAACAGTAATACAGGCCATGAAACTAATCGCGACTAGTTATACAGAGTGGCAGGGAAGGACGCCCCCTCTAATCATACATTCTAGGAACTAGGTTTAAGGAGGCCGGGCTTGGGACCCAGCCACACAGTCCCTAGATCACAGGCTTAATAGACCATACACCAGGCAGGTGATGGGTATCACAGGTTTTCCAGTGGGAAAGGGCAATTCAAAACTAAGGTTTCCAGATTCATTCCTTTATCTGGATTCCCCTGTGGCCATGCCAGAGTGGCTACTACTCATCCCTGTATTATTGCTCGATAGAATGCAATCTGAACTGACAACCTACCTGCTTCACTTTCTAGCTATGTAGTTTTGGATAAGTTACTAAACATTTCTGAGGCTCAGCTTCCTCATTTATATAAGGGAGAAATTATCTCATGGGGTTGTTTTGAGGGGAGTAAGTGCCTATTGACTTGTCAACAATTGACCTTCAATAAATTTTCTTCTCGGCTGGGCACGGTGGCTCACACCTGTAATCCCAGCACTTTGGGAGGCCGAGGCAGGCGGATCACGAGGTCAGGAGATCGAGACCATCCTGGCTAACATGGTGAAACCCTATCTCTACTAAAAAAATACACACACACACAAAAGCAGGGTGTGGTGGCGGGCACCTGTAGTCGCAGCTACTCAGGAGGCTGAGGCAGGAGAATGGCGTGAACCCGGCAGGCAGAGCTTGCAGTGAGCAGAGATTGTGCCACTGCACTCCAGCCTGGGCGACAGAATGAGACTCCGTCTCAAAAAAAAAAAAAAAGAAAAAATTCTTCTCTACTCAAACTCACCTTTGCCTCTTATCTCCCATTTATCCTACATATTGCTAGCAGTAAAATCTTGAAAATAAAATTGGCCAGGCACAGTGGCTCATGCCTGTAATCCCAGCACTGTGGGAGGCTGAGGTGAGTGGATCACTTGAGCTCCAGAGTTCAAGACCAGCCTGGGCAACATGACAAAACCCCATGTCTATAAAAAATACAAAAATGAGCCAGGCTCGTAATTCTTCAACCATTTTACACTAGCTGCTGCAAGCCTTTGCTGGGCTGTAAGATTAGTTGGCCTACACTTGGTCTAACCAGAAGCTTATATAATCAGTCTGCCTTGTTCTTCTGTCATCAGCCCATGACAAATGATTGTAACTCGGTATAAATGTGACTGCAAACACAAACACAAGTGTCTAGCCTGAAATCACCCAGAAGCCCCTGGGCGAATTTTAAATTCCAGAATTTGCTTGAATTGTTAAAATAACACAAAAATGTGTTTTTAATGCTTGAAAACACAAGCACTGGCCCTAGTCTGAGAAATAGCAGCAGGTTGGATCAGGTCTAAACTCCATGTTCCGGCACCAAAGTCCTCCAAAGCTGGCCCTCGATTACCTGTTTCACATACAACACATTTTAGAAGCAGTGTAATATACATGTACGTTATCCATACTCACACAAAACTGTGATTTGAATTATAATTACATCGAATGTGTTTAGGAACTGACTGACATCTTACAATACTGATGCTTCCCATTCATGAACACGGTACAGCTTCCCATTTATTTAGATCTTTATCTTTCTATGAAGTTTCACAGGTTCGCTCCATAAAGGTAATATATATAGTAAGTTTTAGAAATTATATTTGCAAACTGTGTATTGTTTGTATACAGAAGTGGAATTGACTTTTGTATTATGATCTTACATTGAGCAATCATGCTGAACACTTGTAAATTATCTTGGATTTTTATTGCAGATAATACTGATTATGCATAATGACTGTTTCTTTTCTTTTCTTTTTCTTTTTTTTTTTTTTTTTTTGAGACAGGGTCTCACTCTGTCATCCAGGCTGCAGTACAATGGCACAATCTCAGCTCACTACAGCCTTGACCAGGCTCATGTGATCCTCCCAAGTAGCTGGGGCTACAGGTGTGCACCACCACACCTGGCTACTTTTTGTATATTTTATAGAGATGGGGTTTCACCATGTTGCCCAGGCGGACCTCGAACTTCTAAGCTCCAGCAATCTACCTGCCTCGGCCTCCTAAAGTGCTGGGATTACAGGTGTGCACCACCATGACTGGCCTCCTGTTCCTCCAATCCTTATATTTCTTATTCTTGTCTTACTACACTGGTTAGGGCCTCCAGTACTACGATGAATATAAATGGTAATAGGATCCTTATGTTCCTGATTTTATAAAAGAAAGCTTCTAATGTTTCATCACTAAGTATGGTATTTGCTGGAGGTTTGGGCGGCTAGTCCTACATTTTCTATGCATCTATTTCAGTTAGACTGGCTTTCTTATTAATATACTAGCATACTGGCATCACGGCTAATATTATTACCTCAGATAATATTTCAGGTGTTGTGCTCAATACTGTATATTCTCTCCCCTCTCCTAGCCTGGAAGGATCCCTCCTTTCTTTTCTACTATCCATCCTTCAAGGCTCCTTTCTGATCCCACCTCCTCCAGGAAGCCTTCTCTGACACCACGGCTCTCTGAAGCTTCCTGACTTCTTACTCATTTGGGGAAAAGCCATCAGAGTTTGTCTTAGAGGCCACAGAGTATACAGCAGAGTTCATTCTCAAACTCGAGGCCCAAAAGACAGTTTTGTTTAGCACACATAGTGTTGGTTAATTCAGTGTTTTGAGAATTTTTAAAGAGGAGTTAATCAGGAGATTTTAAATTCGAATTCAGATTTAGGGCATCTCTGAGAAATTAGATCTGTTATCACTGGGGCTTTCCCTTCTTTATGGGCACAACCAGCTGTAGCCAAGTACCAGTGCCCTCTTCAGATGGAAGTTTCAGTCTCCGGTTCATCACAAACCTACTGCTCCCTGTTGCCTTACAACATGCTTTACTCATATATTCCGCCTTCCTGGCCCCTGTATGCAGTTGATTTTGTGACTTCTGGTACAAAAGAAACTAAAAGACACAAAGTACCACACCATGGCTTTGTCACTTAAGTGGTATAATCTTAGGCAAGTCACTAACTCTTTGAGCCTTTTCATGGTTTCCTCACCATGAAAATGAGCTAATGGCATGTACCTCAGCTAATTCATAGTGGTAGGAAATACAAATGAGATAGCTCATTGGAAACCAAAAGGTGCTTTAGAAATGACAGCTGTGGCCGGACACGGTGGCTCACACCTGTAATCCCAGCACTTTGGGAGGCCAAGGCGGGTGGATCACGAGGTCAGGAGATGGAGAACATCCTGGCTAACTTGGTGAAATGCCGTCTCTACTAAAAATACAAAAAATCAGCCGGGCGTGGTGGCGTGCACCTGTAATCCTAGCTACTTGGGAGGCTGAGGTGGGGGAATTGCTTGAACCAGGAAGGTGGAGGTTGCAGTGAGCTGAGATTGAGCCACTGCACTCCAGCCTGGGTGACAGAGCGAGACTCCGTCTCAAAAAAAAAAAGAAAAGAAAAGAAATGACAGCTGTATAGCCTACTCAACACAGTGAGACCCCCATCTCTACAAAAAAAGTTTTTAAAAATTAGCTGGGTGTGGTGGGTGCCTGTAGTGCCAGCTACTGGGGAGGCTGAGGTGGGAGGATCACTCAAGTTCAGCAGTTCAAGGTTACAGTGGGCGATCATGTCACTGAACTCTAGCCTGAGTGACAGAGCAAGTCCCTGTCTCTAAAAAATAAAAAAAGAAATGATAGCTGTATTTTCTTCTCATTACTCTCACATATGAAAGTCAGCTCCTCAATTAAGTTGTAAGCTCCTCGCGAGCAAGACCCATCATGTAAAATCCTGTGTTAGCAGAGTCCTGAACACAGAGAAACAAAGATGTTGTCAAAAGACCACAGATTGCAAGTCAGGCCAACTGTGTTCAGATTCCAGGTCTAACTATGCGATATCTGGCAAGTGACTTAATCTTCCAGAACCTTAGTTTTATGATCCATAATAAAACATGTCAAATAAATAGTATATATCATGTGAATTAAGATTTTGTAAATACTTTTTTTTAAAAGTCATAAACGGATTAGCTCTCTCTTGCCAAACTTCAAGCACGGAATCCTGTCTGGTGAGGGGCAGCTGGCATATGAACATATTTCCAGGTTCTTTAGTGGTTTTCCTTATAATCCTACCAGCAGCCTCCAGATAGTTTTCCTATCTCCTTCACTCACAACCAGAGTCTGAATCAATATCTCTTCTACCATCTCCATATGGTTGAGGGAATACATTAAATAATGAGGGATACATAAAATAACGTGCACTTTTATTCAAAGAATAATTTTCTAAAATATGTATTCGGATTCTCACAATCTAATCGAACACAGAAGGCATTTATGTATTTTAACAAAGACTTATTTCCCTAACTCTCATGTTTTCATTTAACTTTACTCTGAATTGGCACTTCCTTGTAATTCCTATCATACATAAAGACAAACAAAATATACAACTTTTCTAGATTTCACCCAACCCGTATTAAAATTTACTTGAACACTACAAAAATAAATCAGCTCGTAATGGTTTAATGGTATTAACAGTTGAAGGATTTCAAGATTTTAAGACTGAGGGCAGTATCACATTGGTCCTTAACCTACTTAGGAGCAAGATATCTGAGGGTTTTAGGTAAAACTTTGAAAACAAAATTTATGACTCTAACACGTTAATTCTTATGAAGACAAAAAATTGAAGAAAAATTTCAAATTCAGAGAAGTAAATGGCTGTGTGTCTGAAAGAATGTACATGATCTTACCTTTTGTAGATTCAAACACTAAGAAGGTGCCCAATAAAACTGATGGTTAAATGCCAGGCACCTTAAATTGTTTCATTTTAGTCCTCAAAGCAACTTTGTAATGGATTGGGTCAGTATAGCTATTTTAGACAGAAAAAGGAATTTAACAGCTATTAGCTAACCCCAAATTAAGCAAAGCAGCCACAAGTAGGACGCCACTGCACCTCACCATTCCACCTTGAAAGCAGAAGAAACCAAGTTTCAGAGGGCCTGAGAGATCTGCCCATGCTCACAGCTGAGAAGCTATCAGGCCGGGCTAGAGCCCACATCTATCTGCCCTTTCTAGCAGACAAGTGCACCTGGACAACACGCTACAGCAAACTTGTCCAACCTGCAGGATGGCTTCGAATGCAGCCCAACACAAATTCGTAAGCTTTCTTAAAACATGAGATTTTTTTGTGCCGTTTTTTTTCAGCTCTCAACTACCGTCAGTGTTAGCGTATTTTATATGTGGCCCAAGACAATTCTTCTTCTTCCCGTGTGGCCCAGGAAAGCCAAAAGGTTGGACAGCCCTGCTCTACAGCAAGCTGCCTAGAGCTGAGAACACATGTGTTACACCTTCCTATGGGAAATGGTGCCAATCGTACAGAGCCTCCCATGTGAAATGCATGCTGGGTTTATTTGGGCCACAGGAGCAGCCTTCGTCCCAGCCCAGAGAGAAACTCATTGCACAGATATGCTTTTGTGGGGAACATTAACTTTGCCACCAAGTTATATAGTTTCCGCAGCTTCTTTGTGTACCCCAGTGGCCAGCAGTGTGGAGAAGGAGCTTGCCAAAAGTGACAGTGCCCATCACAGTGCACTGACTGTGGACCTGAGGCCACATCTAGTCTACCACCTATAAGCTAAGAGAGACTTTTATACATTGAAATGGTTGGAAAGAATTCAAATTTCAGATTCATAAAAAGCATTATTTTTAATTTGCAATTTAAAAGATTTAAAGTTGCATTTTTAAATGCACCACACTCATTCATGCACCGATTGTCTCTGGCTGCGTTTGTGCTACAGTGGCTGAGGTGGACCGCTACAAAAGAGACCACATGCTCTGCAAAGCCGGAGCCACTGCTATCTGACCCTTGACAAGAAAAGTCTGCCACCTCCTGGAGTTGAGCGTTTGCTTGCAGAAGGTCCTAAGCTTTAGCTACATTATACACATTTAATTCTCCCACTGTCCTGAGAGGGAGGTATTGACCTAACTGCAGACCGCCTGAGAGAATGTAAGTCACCTGTGTCCACAATTACTCTTTCATCCAAACATCTGACTTCAAAACACAGGTGCCACACACTGTGCTAGGGGACGGAGAATTTAGCCGTGAACAAAACAGACTCAGCTTCTGCTTTTTCCTGGGGGAGAAAGGCAAAGAGCAAATAGGTAGTTAAGAATTATGTTAAATGCTAGGAGAGAAAGGTCACCTCTCAGCTGGGGTAATGGGGGATTCAATCCAACTCTGTTGCCAATGTCCTGCTTTTTAATTTTGAATTATAGACTCATAAACAGTGTAGAGAGGTGGTATATATCCAGCACCCAATTTGTCTAATTAGTGGCACCTTATGTAACTACAGTACTTTATCACAACCAGGAAACCGAAATGAGCACAGTACACTTCACATAGATTTCACCCATGTTTACACGTACTACTACTATTATTATTTATTTTATTATTTTGAGATAGAATCTTGCACTGTCACCCAGGCTGGAGTGTAGTGGCATCATCTTGGCTTACTGAAACCTGCCTCCCAGGTTCAAGCAATTCTCATGTGTCAGCCTTCTGAGTAGCTGAAATTACAGGTGTGTGCCAACACACCCAGTTGATTTTTGTATTTTTAGTAGAGACCAGGTTTCACTATGTTGCCCGGGCTGGTCTCAAACTCCTGGCCTCAAGTGATCCAACCGCTTTGGCCTCCCAAAGTGCTGAGACTACAGGCAAGAGCCACTGCACCCAGCTGTACTATTATTTTTTGTGGTATATTTTTGTGTATAATTCTATGCAAGGTCCCTGCTTTTTACTACTATATTACATAATCCCAAATTGAACCACCTCTAGCATGTACCCAAAGTGGCCCTGAAAGCAGTTAACATTTAGGTACCATTCTCTACCCTCCCTGAGGAATCTCCGCTTGCTCTTGAACCAGGTCATATGACAAAAAGGTGTGTCCCTTCATCACCTTCGCTGGGGCCTCTCAGATTCTGCATTAAACTGCTCATCAAAGTCAGGACTTCAATTTTCCCCTTTACAAGGAAAGCCACATGAATCCTGTGTCTGCATTTCTCCCAATTTTCTTGAGAACAAAACCCAGGACACCACTCAAAATTCCTAATATAACCACCGACATGAGAGAACGCTCAAAATAGAACCAGGAAAAAACAAAAACCTTTCCCTCACACAACTGACAGGCTTCTTCCTTTCTTGTAAGAAGAACTGTAATGCCATTCATTTATACAGTAAAATATTTATTGAGTTCCTCCTGGCTTCCAGGTACGGGAGTACAAAGATGAATAGATGCAGTTCACGCCCCCTGCGAGCTGTGGTCACAGGCCGGGCTGGAGACAGGCACCGATCACCTAGAATGTCTCCTCAAAGTCCTATGTCCACTTTTAAATGATACTATATAGTTGGCTACTAGGATTTTTCAATAGATAACCCAATGTGATGACTAAAGGGGAAAAATTATGAGATATAATGCACAGGCTGGTAAAAGGGGAGGACAAGGTGAGGCAGCCCCACCCTGCTTCCCTGGGCACTGGGCTGGCAGAGGGCATCCAGCTGCATGTGATTCCCCTCATAGATCCCAATTTAACCCTCAAGACTCCCTCACTGCTTCCTCCTCGTCTTTCAGGCCAGGTTTCTTGTTTTCCACTCCTGTATTGTTAAATCTAAGTGTGTATACATATATATCTATTTTTTGTTGTTTATTTTTGAGATGGAGTCTTGCTCTGTTGCCCAGGCTGGAGTGCAGTGGCACAATCTCAGCTCACTGGAACCTCTGCCTCCCAGGTTCAAGTGATTCTCCTGCCTCAGCCTCCCAAGTAGCTGGGACTACAGGCATGTGCCACCACACCCAGCTAATTTTTTGTACTTTTAGTAGAGACAGGGTTTCACTATGTTGGCCAGGCTGGTCTCGAACTCCTGACCTCAGGTGATCCACCCACCTCGGCTCCCCCAAAGTGCTGGGATTACAGGCATGAGCCACTGTGCCCAGCCTGAAGTGTATATTTGTGTGTGGGTTTATGTATACTCATAAAGCTACTTCAAATCCTTTTTGGAAAGAAGTGTGCTATAAATATTTACAAATGGAGTTTCAGAAAAGGTGCTACAGTCATCTGAACACACCTAGAGCACTGTTTTCCGGCCATAAACTAAGGGCACATCTGAGTGCCTGCCTGGATTGCCTCATTTCTTGCTTGTTCCTCCTCGGGGCCTCCCAGACATCTTAGTTCTCCAAGCGTGGAGGGTGGGATGGAGGGGAGGGGAGGGGATGTGTGTGGGCATGTAAAAAACAAGTTTTTTTGTGTGTCAAGATAAATCATGAAAGGCAGACACAGTAAACATCCTGCTGTGTAGGAGAGAGCAATATGATGGTCAACTGCCCGGCCTGAAATGCCTAGACGTGTCCCGGGATCAATGGCACCTCAGTAAACTGTCCCATCCTGTTCCGCAGGCTCCAGCTTATGCATGGGGAAGGAAGCTAACTCCCCTGGGATGTGCTGGTCACGTTACATGCGCCTGCGATGTGCAGTTCCCCGACTGCAGTACAGAAGCCAGACAGCAAGCGCCCAGTCTGAAGAGAAGAAACTCAAATGGCTTTTCCCCCAATTAGAGCTAATTCACAAAGTTTTGCTGTATGACACGTTATAACATGATAAAACAGACTATCCCAAGGTGTAAAAGAGAGAGAAATGTAAGTACAGCAGCAACAGTAAGAGCAGGGACAAGATGACCACATGCATCCCAAGGCTAAAGCAGGGATTCTCAACTCCCTGAGTTAGGGATTTCATTATCATGCTCCCCCTAAACATTTATAAACACTTTCTCCCCTGCATGAAAAATTATTTTTCTTTCAACATTTATTTAGTGCCTGTTATGTGCAATTTAAGTCCTAACAATAGAGCAATGAAAAATACAGTTTCTACTCTCACAGAACTCATGTTCTAGTGGAAGCATCAGACTAAAAAACAGTACATATGTCAGATGGTGACAAACGCTATGGAAAAATATTAGGTAGGCTAAGGAGATAAGGGTTAACTTATTACATAGAGTGTTCAGGGAAAGGAGGTGCTGAAATAAGACCTGGAGAAAGTGGGTTCTAGGCGGGGGGAAGAGAAAATACAAACGCCCAGAGCTGGGGCATGCTTGCTGTGTCACAAAAGCAGCAATGGGGCCAGAGCGGCTCACCCAGGAGTGGAGCGTGGGATATGAGGTCAGAGAGGTAAGGCAGGAACCCATGGGGTCTTGTAGACTGAAACTGAACAGACTGGCTCTCTCACTCCAAATGCAATGGGAAGTGGAATACCATGACACATCTTACCAGGATATCTCTGGCTGTTGTGCTGAGAGCAGACTGGTATAGGGGGTCAGTTACAGGCAGGGAAATCAGCTAAGAGGCAATATAAAAATAAGACAAGGGAGAATGTTAGTTTGGCTGAGGGTGATTATACTGCAGGTGGTAAGAACTGATAACATTCTGGGTATATTTTTTTGAATTTCTTTCTAATATCGCCAAATCACCATTCTCATAGCTAAAAATAATTAACGATAATATCCAATACCCAGTCAATATTGAAATAACCCTGATCATCTCATAATTGTTTTATGGTTGCTTGGATCAATATCTAAATATGGTACATATATTGCAACTGATTGACATTTCTCTCTTAAATCTCTTTTAATCTATAGGCATCTCCTCTATTACTTTTTCTTTAAAATTTGTTTTTTGAAAAAACTGGGTCATTTGTCCTGTACATACAATCTGGATTTTGCTGACTGTGTCCTCATGGGTTCTTTTAATATGTTTCTCTGTTCTCTGTATTAACCCAAAATTGATACTTAGCCTGAGTTCCCTATGAGACATATTAGAAAAGATGGTGAGTGGGCATATACAAATCTGGGATCCAGGGTAGAAGTCTCGGCTGAGGCTAGAAATGAGTATTTATACTCATTTATATACACTCAGTATATATACTCTATAGAGAGAGTTGAAAGCCATGATTCTGAGGGAATAAATGTAGATGGAGAAGAGGAATGTTCTAAGGCCTGAGCCCTGGCACTCTTGTGTTTACAGTTGGGGAGATAAGGAGGCACCAGGAAAGAAGATGAGGTGCACATCCAGTGAGATAAGAAAAAAAAATTAGGACAGTGACCTTTGAAGCCACGAAAATAAGATATTTAAAGGATTGACGGGAGGGGTCAACTGTGTCGATGTGGCCTACAGGCTCAATGTGATAAGTGCTGAAAGTTGACCCCTTGGCTTTGGCAAAACAGGCATCACTGGTGCCCTCGGTAAGAGCTGTTTGGGTAGACTAGTGACAAGGCTGATTGGAGAGGGTTCAGGAGCAGATGGGATGAGAGGAATTAGGAAATAAAGACAACTCTTTCAAGAAGTTTTGCTGCAAAGGTGGAGCAGAGAAAAAAAGGTGACAACCATTGAAGAATGAGACCTGGAGGGATGATTTGTTACAGTTTTCAAGATGGCATTCATCACAGCATATTATCGCCAGGAAATTTTAACATCACAGATAAACTGTCTATTTACATACTACATGTATATATGTACTTTATTCATTGAAAAAAGGTAAGATTTCCCTCCCTACCACCAAGAACCTGTTTTTGCTCCCTTGCAAGCAACACCGCCCCTTAATGAGAATGCATGTGCTAAATTAACAAAAAATGTTCCAAGAGAAGAGACGAATCCAGCTGCCTGACTCTTCCAACTTTTATTAATGTAAAGAGTTCCTTTGATGGGTAAGGGAAATATTTTCAGGTACAGTGTAGCCGCTAGAGACGTGCCAGGGAAAACAGAGCTTACAGCTAAACATGTGCTCCTACACAAAATCCTGCCATGATGGGCCTACAAGGTATCTCTATATTCTAACAGTCATACACAGGAGCATCAAACCTCAGGATTGTCCCCATGCAGAGATGGGGGTTGGGGAGTTCCAGGATAACTCCCTTCAGAAATAGTTGGGTACAGTGAATTAACAGTCTACCATTTAGAGTCAGGAAGAACTGGTGTGAATCCCACCTCTGCCGCTTCCTGGTTGTGACCTTCGGTTACTATAATCATTCAGCCTCATCTGCTTTATTTATAAAATGAGACAAAGGTAGTTCCAAATGTAATTGTCACTTTTTTTTCTTTTTTGCCTGTTTTCTCTTGTCTTGGAGACGTATCTTTCCTTCAACGTAATTGGAGTAGGGTTGACTCCATGCCAGGTACCAGAAGTAGACAGATAACCCAAGTGAGGCCAGAGCACTTATATTACCAGTGAGGGGTCTTCACTGTGAGTCATCCAGGTTCTTGGCATTTTGAGCAAAGAATTGGACAAAACACACAAATGAAGCAACGAAAGCACAGATTTTTGAAACGAAAGCACACTCCACAGTGTGGGAGTGGGCTCAAGTGTGCTGGTTATGGACTTTTCTGGAGTTTAAATACCTTCTAGAGATTTCTCATTGGTTACCTGGTTACATCCTATGTAAATAAAGTTGTGGCCCATGACCAGTCTGATTGATTGCAGAAGGTGACCAATCAAAGGCTGAAGTGAAGTTACAAAGTTATACCCCTATGCAAATGAAGACTAGGCCCACGACCAGTCTGATTGGTTGCAGGAGGGGACCAATCAGAGTACTTTCCATTTTCCATCTGCCACGAAGAAAAAGTGGGTGGGAGTGCAAAGGAAGTAGCCTCTGATCCTTTTGTTACCTGGGCATGGAAAGTTGGGGTTTTCCTTTTGATTCCGTTCTAGGAAGTCAGCGTGAATCAGCCTTAGGCTCCCTGCTTCCAGACCCTATTCTCCCCCCTCACTTATGCCTGGCCACATTGACTGGACCGAGAATGACCATGTGACCTGAGCTAAGTCAATCAGGGACTTCCTCCTGACTGGTGGCCACTACGAAGTGCTTGGTTACCACTGTGAAGAAACAGATTGATGGTTTCTTAAAAAGTCACTAACTATAAGAAAAATACAGAACTGTGGGTGACATTTCTGTCATCATGCAGGGGAAGTCTTTCTAAGAATGAAGTTTATTCAGAAGAAAGCACAGCCAAGACACTGAGGAGAGAGACTGAGCCCTGCTATCTATTGAACTCCTGGTTCCAGCCATACCTGAAGCTTGATACATAGCTCAGCTTGTCAGATACATGAGCCAGTAAGTCCTCCTCCTTTTCGTTGTCATGGAAGCCAATTTAGCCAAGTTTCCATCATCTACAGCTGTACAGGTTGTGACTAATACAGTATTTCACTGTTAGATATTAAAAATGCTTTGAAGTTCTAGGAAGTGTCTTTCTCTGAATGAACACTCAGTAAACGGGACTGACCCTTAGTCTTTTATGTACCCAGTGCTGTTCTGGGCATCAAGTATATAAAGGTAAGTAAACTAAAAGGTATTATGTAACATTCGCAGCTTATGTATCAGGATATGTCAACAGAGATAACTCAGTTTGGGAAGGGAGGCATGGGGCTGTGTTATCCAGAGAAGGAGTTTGCGAGGCCTGAAAGGGAGGCCAGGTAATTCTAAACAGAGGCAGCAACACATATAAAAGCATGGAGGTGTGTTGAAAGAGATGATCGGGGTTAGCTGAGAAGGCAAACTCAAATGTCTACAAGGATCAAGCAGGTAACATAAATGAGTGAAACGCATCAGTTATAAGGCAACAAATGACAATGCCTCTTGGCCTCAGTTACGTGAAGACTGGAGAGAGCTGAGGGTAGTAGCAAATAGGTGACTGCAAGGCCCCTCACAGCACAGAATATAGTTTGTCCATACCATCCACTCTCACCTTCTGCCTTTAACAAGAAGTGGGTTTTAGCTATTCACATGCCCACGTGGATAAGGACCACATTTCCCCAGCTTCATCTACAGTCAGACATGGCCATGCTGTACATTCTGACCAATAGGATGCCAGAGGAAATGATACATGTAACTTCCAGGTTGGATCTTGAAGAAAGGGACCTACTTCTCCATCCTGCTGAAGGCTGGAGCAGGCAGGAGGTGGGAAATGAAGCAGTATCTTGGACCAGAAGATGGAACCCACTGCAGAGAACAGGGAAAAACAAGACAGAAGTAGATAGTGTCTCTGACACCATGGAGCTATCATATCTGCCCTGGGCAATTAGTGCTTTGAGTGTCACATGAGAGAAAAACAAGTTTCTACTTTGTTTAAGCCACTTGTTTTGGTCTTTGTTACAACAGTCAAACATGCATCTTGACCAACACTCTTATATGCAGAGGGCGGCCACTTCTTGGCTCCAAAGGATTACTGCCATGAGGAACTGTAGGCTCAGTATTGTGCATTTGTCCAATTTTCCAAGAGATCATGGAAATCTAGATTTTCTTACGATATCTGATATTTACATCCTGGCAACTAATTCTGATTTTCAGCACTGTATAGGCCAACACAACTGGTCTGGGGCCCGGTATCATTCTGGTCCACAGGCCTCTCCAAAATAACGACTTCATTGGAACAAGTAACATAACTTAGGGTAATAGAGTCCTTTGAGTTTGGGCAACACAACACAGTGCCTGCAAACTCTCATTACCCTCAAATGCAGTCCCATTCCCTGGAGAATAAGCCAGATGTGGTGGCACACACCTGTAATCCCAGCTACTTGGGAGGTTGAGGCAGGAGGATCACTGGAGCCCAGGAGTTTGAGTCTAGCCTGGGTAACATAGTGAGACTCTGTCTCAGGAAAGGAGAGGAAAGGAGAGGAAAAGAAAGGAAAGGAAACGAAAAAGGAAAGGAAAAAGGAAAGGAAAGGAAAGGAGAAAGGAAGAAAGAAAGAAAGGAGAATCCTTGGAAAATGGAAAGACAGAGCCTCTAAGTCAGCAGCAGCAGCCACGGTGGGGCCTTACTTGCCCACAGCCTCACCATGTAGGGCCTCCCTGGACACCAGCGGCCTTTACCAGGATTAAACTCTGTTCCTTTCTCTTCTCCCTTTCTCTCCTTTTCAAGACTAAATAATTTCTCAGGGCTGGGTGCATTGGAGCACACCTGTAGTTCCAGCTACCTGGGAGGCTGAGGTGGGAGGATTGCTTGAGCCCAGGAGCTCAAGACTGTCCTGGGCAACATGGTGAGACCCCAATCTCTACAAAAAAATTAATAAGTTAGCCGGGGATGGTGGGATGTGCCTGTAGTCCCAGCTTCTCGGGAGGTCGAGGCAAGAGGATTCCTTGAGCCAAGTTCAAGGATGCAGGGCACTATGATTGCGCCACTGCACTCTAGCCTGGGCGACAGAGTGAGACCCCATCTCAAAAAAAACAAATTTTTTTTTTTCTCAGCAGACAGGGCTAGATATTAGAATCATGAAGCAAAAAACAGTAGGTGAAAAAGGCAGCCCTCAGTTTGATATGGAAGGTCTGGCAGCCTCACCAAACAAGTTCATCCAGACAAACAGCTTCCTGGAGGAGGAGTGGGAGGTGGCATAAAGGAAGACGCAGAAGGTGCAACATCCAATGCTCATTTTGTGGGAACCACTGACAACACGGGTTATAAGAAAACAACCAAAGTGGCATCAGCATTGCACGGGGTCCCAGCTAATACTCCCCTCCACAGAACAAAGATCTTCTGGGCACAATTTCAGCTGACCCCAGCTTTCTCCTCTGGATTCAGGTAAAGCACCCATGCAAAGGTCCATGGTTAGCCACAGGCAATTACTCTAATTGCCAGCCAAGCATTGTCAGCATGAAGGTATTGCTCATACAGGTTCAAACCACTTGCTATGCTCTCAAGTCCAAATAAACATCAGGGAAATATCCACGGCATTGCTGTTGCACAAGAAGAAGAATAAAAACAATCATGTTACAGGAAAAGAAGTTCCTGTTTATAAGGCCCACTGCCCTCTAGGGAGTTGCTTCGGGTTTGGTGAGAAGTCTTTTCTCTGCAGTGCCCTCACTGAATTAAGATACACAGTTTGGAGGTAGGAGCTGGAGAGTTTCCCTGCACAACAGAAGGAGAAGGATTTGGAGAGGAAAAGGATGAGTAATCCAAGAGGGAAGGGAGATCAAACAGAAGTGGGAGGAGAATGGAACAGGAGGTAGGTCTTTGCATTCTCCAAGAGCCTCTGTACCGGTCATCAGTCAATACCTAAAACCAACCCACCACTGGGACCAGTGAGCTTTTTACAGACACCAGAGATGGATGACAGCAAAGGATAAAGGAGGTGGAGGAGAAGGTGGAAAAGGGCAAGAGAATACGGGCTCTTTGGGAATTAACTGAAGTACACAGGAGTGATGACTCACGCCTGTAATCCCAGACTATGGGAGGCTGAGGCAGGCAGATCACTTGAGGCCAGGGGTTCAAGACCAGCCTGGCCAACATAGCGAAACCCCACCTCTACTAAAAATACAAAAATTAGCTGGGCGTGGTGGTGCACACCTGTAATCCCAGTTACTCTGGAGGCTGAGGCACGAGAATTGCTTGAACCCTGGAGGCAGAGGTTGCAGTGAGCTGTGGTCGCACTATTACACTCCAGCCTGGGTGACAGAGCAAGACTCTGTCTCAAAAAAAAAAAAAAAGAAAAAAGAAAGAAAGAAAAAGAAATACATGGGAGGCCTTTGTGTTCGTCACACAGAGATTCTGAGCAATTTCACCAATAGCTTTGAGGGACGGAGAGGTCCCCATGCCATTTGGATACTATCACCTCCCCCAGACAAGAGTTATGAGTTCTTATAATGTGCCAGTGCTAAACAATTTACATGAATTTCTATTCAATTCTTTCAATAATCATAAGAAGTGGGTATTATTAGACATATTTTACAGATGCTTTAACATATTAAATATTTTGCTTAAGATCTCAGAGCTAATAGAAGCCGGGCCAAGACTCAAAGCCAGGTCTGTTTGGCTCCCAATTCTGTGTCATTCTGCTCACATTTAGCTTGCAGAAAAGTGATTCTGGCCAGGTGTGATGCCTCACACCTGTAACCCCAGCACTTTGGGAGGCTGAGATGGGTAGACTGCTTGAGTTCAGGAGTTCGAGACTAGCCTGAGCAACATGGCGAAACCCTGTCTCCACAAAAAAATACCCAAGTTAGCCAGGTGTGGTGGTGCACACCTGTAGTCCCAGCTACTTGGAAGGCTGAGGTGGCACGATTGCTTGAGCCTGGGAGGTTGAGGTTCCAGCGAGCCGTGATTGCACCACTGCACTCAAGTCTGGGTGATAGAGTGAGACTCTGTCTTTTAAAAAAGAAAAGAAAAGAAAAGTGATTCTGGTTACATGCACTAATCATGGGATACACTGACATCCCAAGCCCCTTGATGTATGGTACTAAGAAGGACAAACATTGCTTCAGTGGGATTTCTGCCAACAATACATAACCTGAATGTACTCACGAGGAAACACCACACACACCTAATTTGCAGAGCATTCCCCAAACAGCTCACTTGGATTCTTCAAAATTGTCAAGGTCCTAAAAGACAAAGACTGAATATTCTAGACTAAAGGACACTAAAGAGACATGATGACGAAATATAATGTGTGATCTTACGCTCTATCTTGGACAGGGAAAAAGAATATAAAGAACATTATTAGGACAATTTGGTAAAATTTGAGAATGATAGTTATACTGTGGTTATGCAGGAGAATATTCTTGTCCTTTAGAGATGCATGCTGGAATAACTAGGGTATTTAGGGGTGTGATGTCTGCAACCTACTCTCAAATGGTTCCATAAAATATGAAGCAGACAGACAGGAAGGAGGGAAGATGAAGCAGGATATTTACATTTGAGAAATTACAGTGAATGTATGAGGAAGTTCACTACACTGTCCTTACAACTTTTCTTAGTTCCTTGAACTTTTTTAAAATAAAAAAATTAAAGGAATTCTGACTTCAATTTCTGACACTGTGACAGACTGGGTATCCTCCCAAATGAAACAAGTATGGGTAAAACATGAATTTTTTTTTTTTTTTGAGACAGGGTTTCACCCTGTCACCCAGGCTGGAGTGCAGTGGCACGATCACTACTTACTGCAGCCTTAACCTCCTGGGCTCAAGCAATCCTCCCACTTCAGTTTCCCAAGTAGCTGGGACTGCAGGCATGCACCACCACGCCTGGCTAATTTTTGTAATTTTTTGTAGAGACAGGGTCTCGCCATGTTGCCCAGGCTGGTCTCAAACATGATTCGCCTGTCTCAGCCTCCCAAAGTGCTGGGATTACAGATGTGAGCCACCGTGCCCAGCTAAAACATTTTTAAGCATGTTGCTGAGCTGGCATGAAAAGAAAATATCCCAAGAAGCCAAACATTAAATAAAACAAGAATCCTGGGAGTCATCAATGCCAAAACCAGTTTCCACCCTGAGAGTCTGTTAAACCTTGAGGACCCTTGAGCTTCTACCCTTTTTTAGAACCACTTCAAGATATAATGCATACATCATAGCATTCACCTTTTAAAAGTGTAGAATTCAGTAATTTTTAGACTATTCAAAGAGGTGTGCAACTACCACAACTATCTGATTTCAGATGATAACATTTTTATCATCCCCAAAAGAAACTCCACACCTATCAGCAATCGCTCTCCATTCCTCCCTCTCCCAGCACACACTAACGCACTCACCTACTTGCTGTTTCTACGGATGGGCCTATTCTGGATATTTCCCATAAATGGAATTTGACAATATGTGGCCTTTTGTGTCTAACTTCTTTCACTTAGCATAATGTTTTCAAGGGTCATCAATACTATAGCATGTATCAATATTTTATTTCTTTTTATTGCCAAATAAGATTCCATTGTATCGGTATTCTGTTTATCCATTCATCAGTTAGTGGACAACTGAGTTGTTTCTACCTTTTGGCTATTATGAATAACGCTGCGATGAACATTCATGACCTTGAAAAAGCATGTATGTGTGTATATATGTGTGTGTGTGTGTGTACAGATATACATATAACTTGGGATACTTTCTTTTCATGCCAGCTCAGCAACATGTTTAAAAATGTTTTAGCTGGGCACGGTGGTGCACATCTGTAATCCCAGCACTTTGGGAGGCTGAGATGGGCGAATCACTTGACCCCAGGCATTTGAGACCAGCCTGGGCACGTACACACACACACACACACACACACACAAACATACATATATTTGTTCCAATTTCTCCACACCCTTGCCGATACTTGTTACTATCTTTTTAATTGTAGCCATCCTTATAGGTATGAAGCCGCATCTCATTGTGATTTTGGAATGTATTTCTCTAAATGTCTAGATGTCTAATGATGTTTAGCATCTTTTCATGTGCTTATTGCTGTTTGTATATCTTTGGAGAAATATCTACTCAAATCCTTTGTCAAGCTTTCATCTAGGTACAGGGTGGTGGGAGACAAAGCAAAGGGCCTATTTAAGGAGAAAGTCTAACAGGAAACCACCCATGTACAGTTGGGATCTTAAAAGGCCATCCCTTCAATGTGAGGATGGACAAGAAATTAACTCAGTGTCCAGAGGGAGCAGCAAGATAACTTCAGTATCTCAATCTCGGCAATGAGTGGAGGGTTAAAAGATCTCCCTTTCAATTTATAACCACACTTATTCTCTCATTTGGGTTGGGTCTGAGTCTATGTAGGCCATAAAGAACACAGTAGATCTGGAAAAGTTCAAGAATTTCTAGAAATGTAAGAGAATTGAAATTCAAAATCCAATGATACATTAAACAGCTAAAAAAAATTATTAAAATTGAAGTTATATAAATAACTAAAATGCAGCCCAGGAACCCAGAGTTGAAAATTATCAGTTTAAAAGACACGGAAGATAGAGTCTAAGGATCTAATACATATTTAGAGTTTTAGAAGTAGATGAAATAAAATGGGAAAGACAATATTCCCAATATTTTAAGAGATAATGGCTGATAATTTTCCATTATTGTTGAAAGAGTAGTAATTAGATCTAAGAATCTCAATCAAACCCAAGGATAAATAAAAAGAAAACCTTAGCTAGGCATATCATAATGAAGCTGCTGTATACAAAGACAAAAAAACTTTTAAGCTAAAGTAGCTAAATTTAAAAAAAGAATGGCAATCTGCAATTCTGACTGCCAGCATCATCAACAACCATGGAGACCAGTAAGATAGAAGAATGATACTTTCAAATGCATACTGAGACAAAAATAACTGCCAACTTAGAATTCTATAACTTGTATAATTATCTTTCAAGAATGAGAAAGAAAAAGATTTCCAGAGAAAAATGGGAGATGTGAGGTGTAAGAAGGAACAATGAGCAAAGATATAAGGCAACTATGTGGGTTGCGAGTAAAGCTAAACTGTTGACTATGTAAAACAACTAGAATGCTTAATTTGTAGGTGGAAAAGTAGCTAACACTAAATAACAAGAAAATACTATAAATTGTGAAGAATGTTATCTGATTTAGAGTTCTGAGGTCTTTGTATTTGTTTAGGAGCAGGATAAAAATACTGTTTAATTTTAGCCTGTATAATAGACTAAGTATGCATGTTAAGACAGCTAGAGATCTACTAAAAGAATACAGCATAACTTCCAAACAAACAGAAGAAAGGGAATGAGAAACACACACAAACAAAGTTAATCAGTTCAAAAGATGGCAATCCAGGAGGCCATCAACCTAGAAGGGGCAAATCATGGTGCATTCATAAAATAAAATATGGTAAAACTTTAAAAGTTAAGGAACAACAGCTACCTATGTCGATATGGAAAACACTCAATGATGAATGGAAGAAGCAAGTCAGAGAAGGAAATCCCATGTGATTCTGTATTCCGTAAGATGCAAAATGAGGCAAGATAAACAATACTTGGAAAATTTTGAACTTTATAGAATACAGAATGCGGCTGGGCGCGGTGACTTTTGCCTATAATCCCAGCACTTTGGGAGGCCAAGGCATGCGGATCACCCAAGGTCGGGAGTTTGAGACCAGCCTGACCAACATGGAGAAATCCCATCTCCACTACAAATACAAAATTAGCCAGGCGTGGTGGCGCATGCCTGTAATCCCAGCTACTCGGGAGGCTGAGGCAGGAGAATCACTTGAATCCTGGAGCAAAGGTTGCAGTAAGCTGAGATCGCACCATTGCTCTCTAGCCTGGGCAACAAGAGTGAAACTCTGTCTCAAAAAAATGAAATAAAATAAAAAATAAATTTAAAAAAGGATACAGAATGCATACACGCTTAAAAAAACAAAACAAAACAAAACAGGATAGTGGTTACCTCTGCAGAAGAGGGCAGGGGCTACAAGGGGTCTCTAAAATATCGTAATGTTCTATTTCTTAACCTCAGTGGCTGCGTATGGTTACTTGTTTGATCATGATTTAAAGTCTAGGCCAGGCCCAGTGGCTTACATCTATAATCTCAGAGCTTTGGGAGGCCAAGGCAAGAAGATTGCTTGAGGCCCGGAGTCCGAGACCAGCCTGGACAACATAGTGAGACCCTATCCCCACACACAAAAATATTTTTTTAATTAGCCAGGTAGCTTGGTACGGTGGCTCATGCCTGTAATCCCAACACTTTGAGAGGCCGAGGCAGGAAGATTACTTGAGTATAGGAGTTTGAGACCAGACTGGGTAACACAGTGAGACCCCTGTCTCAAAAAAAAAAAAAAAAAAAAAATTAGCTAGGCATGGTAGTGCAAGCCTGTAATCCTAGCTACTCAGGAGGCTGAGACAGGAGGATTGCTTGAGTACAAGAGTTCAAGTTTAGAGTGAACTATGATCATGCCACTGCACTCCAGCCTGGGCAACAAAGCAAGGCCCCATCTCTTAAAAAAAAAAAAATGTATATGGGTTTTAGTACTGTATGATATTTTACACAAAAAAGTTTTAGTGAAACAAAGAAGGAATCTTAGTTCTGGGGGCACGCAGAAGACATCTCAGTTATGTAAATCTGCAACCTAACTCTTGTGGACTGACCTTTTTCGTACCTTGGGAGACTGGAAACATAAGCGTCAGCTCCCACCTGAGCTCTTGTTCCACAGGCTAGCCGCTAAACCAGCCTGGTAGTAACCAGTGACCTAGTTAACTGAGTTTGGTCTTCCACCTTTCACAAAAGCAACCTAATCACATAAAGGGAAGTTTAAAAATCTCACATTAGCTTCCCAGGGAGGTATGAACATTAGTTCATGATCTGAAATGTGAATAAAAAGGAAAACTGCTCAATATTCATGTCACAATTAAAAGGAATCTTAGACATAATTTCCAAAGCATAAGCTAGTAGAATATTAAATATACCTGTTATAGATCTCTTCAGACATCTCTCTCCCTGAGGAAATTCCCTGAGACCAAAAGAAGGTCAGAGCTTCGAAGAACACAGACATTTTTCCCCTCTGAAACTAAAGTTGCAGGGAGATTAGTTGACAAGCTCTCAATATTGTTTACCCCGAGACTGCTGTGAACAGTGTCAGGCAACATAACTGCCTTTTGTCTCTAAAGGTGACTTATCTGAGAATATCCCTTCAAGCCTGCTCAGTGTTTAGTGCTTCAAACAAAGTGATCTTTGATGCTTTTCAGTTTTTGATTGACGTAGATTACTTGTTGCATCCCTTAAAACCTAAATTTAAAGATTTCTGTCCTACCTGAAACCCTTTCTGGAAACAAGACAGGTTAAAATACACAATAAAGATCCCCATTTTCCCCACAGAAAGCGGTACCTGTTATAATTAGATTTTGAATAGATGAAGGAAAGGGCAAGGCAAGATAAGGCATGAGATCAGAGCTTTGCATGTTTTCCAACACAGGTCATTAAACTCAGACCTCTGGAAAATTGACTACCCCATGGTTTTTTAGGACTTCTTTGAAGAAAGTCTATAGGAACACAAATCAGTGGAATCTTCCCACTCTACCTACAAAGCTGGCATCACTCATGACGGTGTCTAGATCATTCTACTAATCATTTACGTGGTCTAAATGAACTCGTTGTGTTCAAAGTTCAAATAAGCAGGTCTCTGTGGTTTTTAATATAGCTTTTAAGCTTTCTTTAGTTACAGGTATGATCCTAATTCTAACCCTAGTATATACCAGAGAGGCTAAATTCTATGTTCCCGCTCACTGCTGAGTGTGTGAAAACTCACTAGAAGCTGATATGACCACTCATTCCAAATACAGCCCGGTCCAAGCAGAATTAATCTACAATATCTAGACCGGCTGATAAAAAAAAAAAGGGAAGAAATAAGCCTATAGTAACCCAAGAAATAAGCTAATATTTACCTCTGAGACAGAGCTTCGATGTATTTTTGCTCACTTTATCTTCTACTAACATGTGACATCGTCATTATCTTTCTCATTATTACAGATGGAAGGTCAGGAAGTATCAGGTCAGTTGTAAAGGTTACATAGCTAGAAATCAAATGTGTGTCTTAACTGAAATAGGGCAAGTCCTTAGGATGTTTTAGAAGCAACACAAATCACAGGTGGCCTTCCACCTCCAACACAGTGACCCAGGTAGACTCCAATGAAGTGGATGTAGTAAATACTCCATGTGGATCCACTCACCTCTGCCACATTCCCCTTGCAGTGTGCCTTACTGCTCACTAGAGGCTGGAAAGCTGGACCACAGCTCGGGTTCTACACAATGATGTAGCTTTGGCAGGCACACCCAACCTAGACTTAGAAGGAAAAGACACCACCATGGCCCAAAGGACATGCTTTGGATGCCTCTATGTTCCTGCTGGCAGACATAGCCATGGAGGTACTTGTTTTTCTGCATCAGTCCACAGAAAACTGAAATCCCAGCATCCCATTCCTTGCTTCATAGTGTTGAGAGGCAAGTCAGGGGGCAGCCATATGGTATCATGACCCGCAATGGGGACAATAGACATCCAGGACCCAGCAGACATGAGAGTAGATCCTGCTTCCTCGCCTTCCTTCTGATGGCAGGCCAGTTCCGCGGTATGATTCCAGTAGGTGCTCCTGGAAGCTCAGCCTAGAGTCTGCTCCTCCAACCCTACCAAAAATTTTGGAAGCCAACTAATGATGCATAATAAATCCCTTGCAGCTTCAACCAGCTACAGTAGACTGACATCTTCAGTTGAACTCTAAGACAATGAATATTCTACTTTCCCATGAAAGGGGCACATTACTAGGCTGGTACCATGAATCTCATGGGTGTGTACAGAGGATGGACAAGCAATCAGATGGCATTTGTTTCACGCTGAACTCCACAAGGGTGTGGTTGACTCATTCATGTGTTATTTAAGAACTGTTTCCTCAAATCAGGGCTCAACTAGAAATGGAAATGAAAGAAAGAAGGGATTCCCCACAACCTGGGACTGGTTTATTATCAAGTGAGATAATGAACGTGAAAACCCTTTAAATGGTAGAGTGTTTCTCTAAATGTACAGGCACCTTCCTAGAAACAGTGCTACTCAATCTCATCAAAAACAAATGGTATTTTCCTGCCAAATTTTAGATTTAACTCTCTCTATGGGGTGAATAAAGGACCAAATACCTACAAGGAATAAATGTCTCTTGAATTTCACCTCAAATTTGAAAATTTGAGTTTTTCCTACTATAATTTAATATCTTTTTAAGCATATTTTTCTTTACATGTCTTAAATCCTGTAATTGATCATTTGTTTCAACAAACATAGAAAAGTGCTATTTACCACTATATTCTAAGGGCTAGACACATAGTCTGGCACACAGTAAATATTCAACACATTTTTATGACAATAAATAAGATATGTATTATTAATTTGCACTGTAAAACCCATAGCATTTTGTTTTCTTAGTTTTTATTCTTTTTTTTTTTCTTTAAGAGACAGACACAGTCTTACTCTGTTGCCCAGGCAATCCTCCTGCTTCAGCCTCCCAAGTATCTGGTACTACAGCCATGCACCACCACACCTGGCTCATTTTTAAATTTTTTGTAGAGACATGGTCTCACTATGTTGCTCAGGGTGGTCTCAAACTCCTGGCCTCAAGCAATCCTCTGGCTTTGGCCTCTCAAAGGGCTGGGGTTATCGGCGTGAGCCACTGTATCCAACCTTCATAGCATTTTAGACTGGAAAGACCTTGAAGAACTTAAGAATCAATACTAAGACATAACCTGAGACAAAGAAATAGCTGAAAAGTTTCCCTCTTAGGAACTAGAGTAGTATAAAATGATTTTCCCAAAATTAATCTATGTGTCATATAAAAATCCAATATAATCTGACAAAGGAAAGGAGGCACCAGCAGTGACTGTGAAAAAAGTTATAGAGGTCAACTTGAAGAAGAAACATATAAACATGTGAAAATTGGGGGAAAAAAATTTAAAAATGATCACAGCTGGGATAGATTATCCTATCAGATATTAACATGTAATCTAGAACTAACATGGAAACAAAGAATAGAACAGACTAGAAAGTGTACAGTTGAACCCAAGCAGGTACAAGTAGTAAATGAAAAACAGAAAGCAATCCAGGTAAGGGAATGTACAATGAATTTACCAATATGAAATGTTGGGACAACTGAGTAGACATTTGAAAACAAAATTAGAGCCCAACTTTATATTTCTGCTGAAATGCAGTTCAATATTAAAGTTAAATATTTTAAAGCACAAGAAAAATACAGGTAAAATATTAATGTATAGTCCATTATATTTAGCTTTGTTAGTGAGATAGTACTTTCTTTTTTTTTCCAATGACCTCTGAACTTTTTATTGGCCTCCTGCTCCCCAAAGGGCACCCTGCTTCTGCTGGCTTAGTGTCTCAGAACTTTGGTGTCATTGGTCAGACACCACTTTGCCATCCACTATCCGGCGGGTGGTGGTCTTTTGGATGGTTTGCATGGAGTTGCTGCTGTAAAGGGCATTACCAAGACTGAAGTCCTCGCCATCTTCCAGCAGGCAGTGGTAGGTGGTAATCTCAGCCTCCAGTAGACCTTCATGTTCAGCACAGCCTCGTACTCCTGGGCCTGGTGCTGTCCCTCTGCCAGGGTCGGTGCCAGCTCGGACTCCAGGTGCAGCAGGATCCCGTTGAGCTGCTCCATCTGCAGCGTGTAGTGGGCCTCCACCTCCCTCAGGCTGTTCTCCAAGCTGGCCTTCAGATTTCTCATGGAGTCCAGGTCGATCTCCAAGGACTAGACTGTACATCTCAGATCCACGAGCAGCATCTCAGCAGCTCCAACCTCAGCAGACTGTGTGGTGACCACTGCGGTGGTCTCCTCAGTCTGCTGAGACCAGTACTTGTCCAGCTCCTCTCAGCTCTTCTGAGCCAGCTCGTCATATTGGGCCCAGGTGTCTTCCATGATCTTGGCAAGGTCCTGAGATTTGGGGGCATCCACCTCCACGATCAACCCAGAGCTGACAATCTGAGCTAGGCCTTTTACTTCCTCTTTGTGGTTCTTCTTCAGGAAGAGCAGCTCCTCCTTGAGAGGCCTCGATCTCTGTCTCCAGCTGCAGCCGAGTGACATTGGTGTCATCAATGACCTTGCAGAGCCCATGAATGTCATTCTCCACAGACTGGCGCATGGCCAGCTCTGTCTCATACTTGACTCTAAAGTCATCAGCAGCAAGACGGGCACTGTCAATCTGCAGAACAATGTGGGCATTGTCCACAGTATTTGAGAAGATCTGAGCCCTCAGGTCTTCGATGGTCTTGAAGTCATGGCTCCAGTCTCTGACTTGGGGTGCCTTCTTCTCCAAGTGCTCCTGGATTTTGTTCTCCAGCCTCCGGTTCATGGTCTCTAGGCTCCTCACTCTGTCCAGGTAGGAGGTCAGGAGGTCGTTCAGGCTTTGCACGGTCTCCTTCTCGTTCTGGATGCCTCCAATTCCTGCCAGACCCCTGGCTGTCCCCGCGGCCAGGTCTCCGGACCCCATGCCACCCTGGAAGCCGGTGGAGCGGGACACAGCGATTTGGGAACCAGAGCCCCCCGGCATCTGCAGAGATGCTGGCTGTGCTGCTAACTGGCAGGATGCCATAGCTGGGCGCCTGGACAGAGCCCAGGGACCGGCAGTTGGTGGAGAAGGTGGAACGAGTGGTGAAGCTCATGCTGTCCAGAGGCGGAGGTGTGGGGAAGCGAGGGGACAGAACTCAGGCTTTGCTGACATGTTAGTGAGACAGTACTTTCTAAGGATGATGTCCAACATGGGGAAGACAGTAAGACAGAGATTTGAAGATAAACTTTAGATTTTGTAAATAAAATCACTATGGCGCTTTGGGAGGCCAAAGCGGGAGGATTGCTTGAGCCCAGGAGTTTGAGAACCGCGCAGCAAACAAAAAAATCAGCCAGGTATGGTGGCATGTAACTGTAGTCCCAGCTACTCAGGAGGCTAAAGTGAGAGGCTCACTTGAGCCTGGGAGGTCGAGGCTGCAGTGAGCTGTGATCGTGCCACTGCACTTCAGCCTGGGTGAGAGAGCAAGACTATCTCAAAACAAACAAACAAACAAACAAACAAACAAACAAAAAAAACCCCATAAATAAAACTAAGAGATAAGCTAGAAAAAATATTCACAACAAAGAGGGTCAATATTCCTAATAGACGCTAAAAATATCTATAAGTGAATAACAAAACTACTGAACTTCTTTGTAGCTAGACCTGTATGTTGACCTCTTTATCCTTCCCAAATTCCACTGAAACATCTCCCACCCCCAAATTAAAAAAATACGTAGTAGTGCTGAAAAGCTAGAAAAAGCAGCAACAGCAGTCTGGAGCAGAGAGAACTTCCTGGAAGGCACTTCAGAACAAACCAATGATAACCAAGGGAGTTTCTTGTCTGCAGCTCTGGAGCGGAAAATAGAGGACCTACTAAAAAAAAAGCAAGCCTCCAAACACCCTCAGATAAGCCAAGGATTCGAAGCAATAACCAAAATCGGAGAAGGAATGAGTCAAGGGTAATCTGCTAGGGAGTACATTTAAAGACTTAGAAACTACTGAGTGAATTACCTTCCCCCTCCCTGCAGCAGCTACTTCTGGAAATAGCCCCCAGGATAAAGATTTGAGATTTCCAGATGCTTCAACAAGCTATTTGCACACATCATAAGAAAGCCTGTGCAGCTCCACTACCCCTAGTTTCCCCCTCCCAGGCCTGTCAATATTTCCTTTCCTTTGAAAAACCACCAGATGCAGATCACATGATAAAAACCCGTCTTCACTGCCGGGGTACAGGGATTCTCACTTAAGCTGAGCAAACAGGCTCCAGTCATTTCATCTATGATTACAAACATGGACAACCATTAATCACCAAATGACTGAAGAAAACAGCACAGGAGAAGCAACAGATTCAACAAGCAGAAGTGGTCTCTTAGTAACAAAGAAAATACACTCAAGATCCTTACAGTGATTCAATAAAAAAGAGATCAGACTAAAAGCAAACATTTTAGAATGACTAATTGTTGGGAATCAAAACTATCAAAGCCATAATAAAGCAATAGATGGGTTGAAAGGCAGAGCATACTTAACTGGAAATCTGAATTTGGGCTTAAAGTGTAATTTTTCTAGAAAATTACATTCTTTGCAAAGTACAAAGACAAACATGAAAGAAAAATTAGGAGATATTGAAGATAGTTTAATCTGTCCTGGAACTCCTGGATTGAATTAAGATTCCTTTAAAGGAGAAAACAAAGAACCAATGCAGAAAATAAGAGAAATTTCCCTATGCTGAAGCTAGATTTGTATAGTACTTATAAAGAGCCCAAAAAGTGACGAGGAGGACAAATAAAGAATGCCTTTCCAGGCCAGGTATGGTGGCTCACTCCTGTAATCCCAGCACTTTGGGAGGCTGAGGTGGGTGGATCACTTGAGGTCACGAGTTTGAGACCAGCTGGGTCAACATGGCAAAAACCCGTCTCTACTAAAAACACACAAATTAGCCAGGCATAGTGGCCGCGCCTGTAATCCCAGCTACTGGGACATAGAATTGCTTGAACCCAGGAAGCAGAGGTTGCAGTGATCCGAGATCGTGCCTCTTCCAGACATATAGTAGTATCTAGGGAGATATCGCCATAGATCCCTAAAGTTAGGGAAACAATTTCAAAAGCTTCTAGGGAGGGAAAAAGACCATTTAGTTACTTAAAAGGAAAAGAGAACCTGATTCCCACAGAGGAGTGGATTTGAAGCCCAGCGAAAGCTAGCCCTCTGACAAACATTATAGAAGTTACAATTTACCGCAATAGATGCAAGGAACATATTCTCAGCAGGTAACACCAGGAAATATCAGGCTAGAGCTGTCCTGAGAGAAGGGCCTTGTCACCCTGAGTCCTCTCAGATTAGAGTGAGGGCAGGGAGAGATCCCACCAGGACTTGGGAAACTCCAAGGAAGGCCTTAACAATCTTTTATTCCAAACCACATCAACCTGAAGAAACTTCCCTGTAATTATCTTACATGGTTACAAAACTGCCTTTCATAAGCCATTTCTCCTGTATATAACACCGCCATTTCACCTACAATTCATTGCTACACCACCAGTGTACATTTGCATGGGTAGTAGTACAAGACATCATTCACGCAAGACTCTGCTGCAACAAAGTCTGTGGGAATGTACATTCATGAATGGTCAAGGCCTGGGAGATACTGAGACTAACAGGCCTGTTTAGATACTACCAGACCATCAAGTCTCTTATTAACAACACTGAATGCAGCCAGGTACAATGACTCACACCTGTAATCCCAGCACTCTGGGAAGCTGAGGCAGAAGGATTGCTTGAGCCTAGGAATTGGAGACCTGCCCGCGCAACAAAGTGAGACTCCTATCTCTACAAAAAAAAAAAAAAAAAAAAAATCCAGGCATGGTGGTGCACACCTGTGGTCCCACCTACACAGGAGGCTGAGGCTGCAGTGAGCCATGTTTGAGCCATAGCATTCCAGCCTAGGTGACAGAGTGACACCCTGTCTAACAACAACAAAAAAAATCAAAAAACAAAAAACACTGGATGTTAGAAGACAATGGAACAATATCCTTAAAGAATTATTTTTAAAAAATTGTCTTGGCTGGGCATGCTGGCTCATACCTGTAATCCCAGCACTTTGGGAGGCCAACACAGGTGTATCACTAGAGCCCAGGAGTTTGAGACTAGACTGGGCAATGTGGCGAGATCCTGTCTCTACAAAAAAAATAGCTGGCCATGGTGGCAAGTGCCTGTGGTCCCAGCTACTCGGGAGGCTGAAGTGGGAGGATCACCTGAGCCTAGGGATGTTGAGGCTGCAGTGAGCCAAGATCATGCCACTGCACTCCATCCTGGGTGGCAGGGTTAGATTCTGTCCTCACCCCTCCAAAAAAAGAACTGAGTAAAAATTAATGAAATTTTGAGATCTACAGTTTTATACTAACCAAATTATTATTCAAGTATGAAGGTAAAAGAAGATGTTATGGATGTGCAATGATTCAAAAAGTTTACCACTTTCAAACCCTTTCTAAAAGAATTATGCAAAAAGGTATCTCCAGCAAAATGAAAAATCAAGAAAGTAAGTGACACAAAAAATAACATGAAAAGTAATATCGTGAACAAATTTAAACTTGTGGTTAAGTCTAAATAGTTATTCAGTAATACGGGTGGAAATCTTAAGATGACTGCCAAGCAATGATTCCTAAGAAATCATTTTTTAAAAAGTAGTACAGGGATTGTAAAATGGCACACGCACTTTGAAAAATAGTCTGGCAGTTCTTCAAAGAGTTAAATGGAGAGTTACTATATGATGATAGCAATTCCACTCTTAACTGCATGAAATATATTCAAGAGAAATAAAAATATATATCCACACAAAACCCTCTACATAAATATTCTTAACAGCATTATTAATAATAGTTAAAAGGCAGAAACAACCAAATGTCCATGAACAGATGAATAAAATGTGGTATTTCTACACAATGGACTATTAGTTGGTTAAAAAAAAGAAATGAAATACTGATACATGCCACAACATGGATAAATCTTGAAAATACTATGCTACGTGAAAGAAGCCACAAAAAGAAGTCAAAGAAGACCATATATTATAGGACTCCCTTTATAGGAAATGTCCAAAATAGGCAAATTTATGGAGACAGACAGTAGATTAGTAGCTGACTAGGGCTGGTGGAGGGAGGATTTGGGAAGAGATGGAGAATATATGTTAGTGGGTATGGGATTTCTTTTTAGGGTAATGAAAATGTTCTAAAAGTAGTTGTAGTGATGATTGTACAACGCTGTGAATATTCCAAAAGCCACTTAGTTGTATACTTCAAATGGGTGAACTTTACAGTATGTAAATTATATCTCAATAAAGCTGTCTTTTTTTTTTTTTTTTTAAATCCAGAGAAAGTTGGCTGACATAAAGTACATGGCCAGGAATAGGTAAGGAGGAAAGTGTTGTCCTTTGAATGGAATCATATAATTATATATCTTGATTAATTATCTGGATATTTAGAAAACTATTAGCTTAAAATTTGGGTAAAAATTTTAAAGTAACTCCAAACAAATAGAATTTATAACTTTAAATCACTAGAGGAAAAAATAAAGAAAACTAAGAATTCTAAATAATCACAATAAATATAAATGTGTTAAATTCCTATATTGGAAGACAAGTTCTCAGACTGGGTATAGAAATAAAATCTAACTATATGATACATATAGAAGATGTACTTATAACAAGATGACAAGGAAAGGTAAAAAATAAAAGGGGTGTCTCCTTTTGGAGGACATGAAGTGTTTTGGAATTAGAAGTGGCAATTGTACAACATTGTAAATGTAGTAAATGCCACTCAATTGTTCATTTTAAACTGGTTAATTTTATGTTATACAAATCCCACTCAATTAAAAAATAAAGGGACAAGGCCAGGTGCAGTGTCTCACGCCTGTAATTCCAACACTTTGGGAGACCGAGGCAGGTGGATCACCCGAGGTCAGGAGTTCGAGACCAGCCTGGCCAACATGGTAAAACTCTGTTTCTACTAAAAATACAAAAATTAGCTGGGTGTGATGGAGTGCGCGCCTGTAATCTCAGCTACTCAGGAGGCTGAGGCAGAAGAATCACTTGAACCTGGGAGGCAGAGGTTGCAGTGAGCTGAGATCGTGCCACTGCACTCCAGCCTGGGCAACAAGAGTGAAACTCCATCCTCTCCCCCAAAAAATAAAAAATAAAAACATAAAGGGACAAGCTGGACACATTAGTGCTCACCTGCAGTCCCGGCTACTTGGGAGGCTGAGGTGGGAGGATTGTCTGAGGTCATTAGTTCAAGGCTGAAGTGTACTATGATTTCATCTGTGAACAGCCACTGAACTCCAGCTTGGGCAACACAGTAAGAACTGGTCTCTTAAAAAAGAAATTGGAGACATGCATGGTGAAAATAAATTACCATGATTAGTTTAAAAAGATAAAGAGGCTGGGCACAGTGGCTCACGCCTGTAATCCCAGCACTTTGGGAGGCCGAGGCGGATGGATCACCTGAGGTCAGGAGTTTCAGACCAGCCTGGCTAACATGGTGAAACCCTATCTCTACTAAAATAAAAATACAAAAATAGTTAGCCGGGCGTGATAGCAGGCAACTGTAATCCTAACTACTAGGGAGGCTGAGGCAGGAGAATCACTTGAACCTTAGAGGCAAAGGTTGCAGTGGGCCAACATTGCGCCAACTGCACTCCAGCCTGGGCGACAGAGTGAGACTCTGTCTCAAAAAAAAAAAAAAAAAAGATAAAGGGACAAGAAAATAAATAAATGCTACAAAAAAAGCTGGTCTGACAGGATTAGAATCAGACAAAATGCAACACATCAAAGGAAACTAAGGCTGATTTTACATATGCACATAGCCACAATATCCCTAGATATGATATTAATAAATCAAATCCAAGAGTAAAAAACATTTAAATTCAATAGTTTATTAAAATCATATAACTAAGTAGAGGTTATCCCAAGAGTACAAGAACAATTCAACATTAGGTTTCCTAATACAGTTCACTACATTAGCCAACTGAAATAAACAAAACTCAAATGATCACCTCAATAAAAGGCACTTCCCCACCAAAACAATCCTATCTCCTAGCTCCATTCCCACTCATACTGCTCAAATCATTCCTAATTAAAAAGGGGACACAGTTAAACTTCCCTTCCTTAACTCAATAAAGAATAACAGACCCTACAGTTAAAATAGTACTATCATTATAATACTGGAAATATCCAATCAAAGTTATGAGCAAGGCAAGGATATCTACATCATCCCAATTATTTGACATTATACTGGCAATCTTAGTCTATGCAATAATGGAAAAAAGTATAAAAAGAAAATGAAAATCACCCATATTCAAAAAGTATGAGAATAACTCAAGATAGCTATACACAAGACAAAAATTTAAAAATTAACAGCTTTCTTATAAATCACAAATAATCAGAAATGAGTGAAATCCAATTCATTTTTGACAAATCTCATTTATCAAAAATTGAAAATACTTAAAACTGAGTAAGAAATGCCTAAGATTAATCTGGAAACAACTCAGCACTTTAAGAACATAAAATAACCTGAATAAATGAAGAGATACAACATTCCTAGATGGTAAGATCTGGTAACAGAAAGTCAACTCCTCAAATTAGTTTATAAATATAATGAAATCACAATCCAAGTTGAAATGGAATTGAAGAAACATTGATTCTAAAAATCACCTTAAATGTTAGTATAAGTATACAGTGACAGCAAAGAAACAGAAAATTTTGTATGGCTTATCCTATTGAATATTAAAATATATAACACTATAATAATTAAAAGGGCCTGGGAATTCACACAGGAATAGAACAAAATAGGGTTAAGAAATAGTTCTGCATATAAGGAAATAAAATATGATTAATAGTGATGCAATTGGATATCCACTTGGGTAAAAAAGTAAAATTCTTACATTATACACACAAGAAGATCATCTTAAAATTTAAGACGGTAAATATTTTTATTGTATTTTTTCTGAGATAGGGTCTGGCTCTGTTGCCCAGGCTAAAGTGCAGTGGCAGCACGATCATGACTCACTGCAACCTCCACCTCCTTGGCTCAAGCCATCCTCCCACCTCAGCCTCCCAAGTAGATGGGACTACAGGCACACGCCACCACGCCCAGCTAATTTTTGTGGTTTTTGTAGACACAGGGTTTCATCATGTTGCCCGCACTAGTCTCAAACTCCTGAGCTCAAGCCATCCACCTACCTCAGCCTCCCAAAATGCTAGGATTACAGATGTGAGCCACCACACCCAACCAAAAAAGTAAATATTAAAAAAAAAAAAATTATCCTATATTTTCTTCAAGTATTTGTGTAACCTTGGAGCTGGGGAAGCCCTGTTTAGCTAAGTAACGCCCAGAAGGCTAAAGGAAGATAACAGTTTAAATTTCATACAAATTAGAATTTCTGACAAAAAACATGGCATGAATAGTAATAAAAAGAAACATGTGGCTGGGCATGGTGGTTTAGGCATGTAGTCCTAGCATTTTGGGAGGCTGAGGCAGGTGGACTGCTTGAGCCCAGGAGTTCAAGACCAATCTGGGCAACATGGCGAAACCCTGTCTCCACCAAAAATACAAAAAATTAGCCGGGTGTGGTGGCATGTGCCTGTAGTCCCAGTTACTTGGGAGGCTGAGGTGGGAGGATCACCTGAGCCCAGGAGGTTGAGGCTGCAGTAAGCAATGATCACACCACTGCACTCCAGACTGGGCAACAGAGTGAGACCCTGTCTCAAAAAACATAAATTAATTAAAAATAGATGTCTAATAAGCATATTTAAAATGTTCAACTTTAATGATCACAGAAATGCAAATAAAAACAATTTGCTCTTTTTCACATGTCCAGGCTCCCCTGAATATTATTTATAGCTGATGTTCTCTCTGACCAGTTGGTGCCCATGCCAAATTCGTTTTAATTATTCCAAATATCTCCTACCCCAAACAAGTTGGCAAATATCTAAAGAAAATTTGAGTATTTGCAGAAACAAACCTTGTTATATGCTGAAACACCATTCGAATGCAAGCTGGTATGAACTTTTTTGTATAACTTGGCAGCAACACCAAAAGCCTTAAAAACATATGTCGAACCACAAAATAATTATTAGAACTAGTAAATTAGGTCGACAAAGTTATAGAATACAAGAGAAAGGATATAGAACTCATTTGGAGGCTGGGCATGGTGGCTGATGCCTGTAATCCCAGCAATTTGGGAGGCCAAGACAGGTGGATCATTTGAGCTCAGGGGTTTGAGACCAGCCTGGGCAACAAGGTTTGAAACCTTGTAATTTTTTTGTATAAATTTTTTATATAAAATAAGAGAAATAAAAACTCAATTGGAGTTCTATAATCTGCCACTGAACAATCCAAACATGAACTTAAGAAAATACTTCCAATTGCAATAGCATCAAAAAGAATAAAATACTTAGAAATAAATTGAACAAAAGAAGCGCAAGACATGTATACTGAAAATTACAAAATATTGTTGAAAGAAATTAGAGAAGACCTAAATAGATATAAAGACATCCCATGTTCATAAATTATAAGACTTGATTTTGTTATGATGGCAGTACTCACCAAATTGATCTATAGATTCAACAGAATCCAGACTGAAATCCCAGCCACCAGGTTTTCAGTAGTTTGTTTTGGCACTGTAAGACAAGCTGATCCTAAAATTCATTTGGAAACGCAACGGGCCCAGAATAGCCAAAACAACTTGGAAAAAGAACCAAGTTGGAGGACTCACATTTTGAATTTCAAAACTTACTACAAAGTTACAGTAATCAATACAGCATGGTACTGGCATAAGAGTAGAGATGTGCATCAATCAAATATAACTGAGAATCCAGAAATAAACCATCATATTTATGATCATTTGATTTTCAACAAGAGTGTCAAGATAATTCAATGGGAGTAAAACAGTCTTTTAATAAATGGTGCTGGGACAATTGATATCCATATGTGAAAGATTGAGGTTAAACCCTTCCCTCACATCATAGACAAAAATGAACTCAAAATGAATCGTAGACCTAAATATAAGACCTACAACTTTTAGAAGAAAATAGAGAATATCTTTGTGACCTTGGATTAGTCAAACCCTTCTCAGATATGACATCAAAAGCACAAATGACAAAAGAAAAACTATAAAAATTGGACTTTTTCAAAATTAGGAACCTTTGCACTTCTAAGGACATCTTCAAGAAAAGTGAAAAGATAACAGACAGAATGGGAGAAAAATACTTTCAAATCATATATCTGACAAAGATTTTATGCCAGAGTGTGTAAAGAACTTGTACAACTCAACAACAGAAGACAAATTAACCCATTTTTAAAATGGACAAAAGCTTTCTGAAGAAAATGTACAAATGACCATTAAGCACATGAAGATTGCTCAATATTGTTAGTCATTATGAAAATGCAAACCAAATCCACAATGAGATATGATCTCACATTCACTAGGATGGCCAGAATCAAAGAAAATAAGCCTTGACGAGAAAGTGAAGAATTAGAACCCTCAAGTTGCAGCAGGGATTGTAAAGCAGTACAGTCCCTTTGGAAACAGTCTAGCAGTGCTTTAATTTTTTTTTTTTTTTTTTCCTGAGGCAGGATCTTACTCTGTCACCCAGGCTAGAGTGTAGTGGCACAATCTCAGCTCACTGCAACTTCAACTTTCCTGGCTCAAGTGCTCCTCCCACTTCAGCCTCCTGAGTAGCTGGGACTACAGGCACACACCACCATGCCCAGCTAATTTTTTTTATTTTTTGTAGAAATGGGGTTTCACCATGTTGCCTAGGCTGGTCTCTAACTCCTGGGCTCAAGCATTCTGCCTGCCTTGACCTCCCAAAGTGCTGGGATTACAGGCGTGAGCCACCACACTGAGCCACTTCAACATTAAACATAAAGATATGACATTACCCAGTAACTCCATTCCTTGCTAAATGCTCAAGAGGACTGAAAACATATGTACACATAAAAGCTTGTACATGACCTAGCCAGAGTGGGTCATGACTGTAATCCAGTACTGTGCAAGGCCAAGGTGGGAGGATCACTTTAGGCCAGAAGTTCAAGACCCTGTCTCTACAAAAAATTAAACAATTAGCCAGGCAGGGTGGCCCACACCTGTAGTCCTAGCTACTTGGAGGCTGAGGGGGAGAATTGCTCAAGCCCAGGAGTTTGTGGTTACAATGAGTTATAATGATGCCACTGCACTCCAGGCTGGCAACAGAGTGAGATCCTTCCTCTAAAAAAAAAAAAACAACTGTTAATTAAAAAAAAGAAAACTTGGGCCAGGTGCAGGGTGGCTCTTGCCTGTAATCCCAGCACTTTGGGAGGCTGAGGCAGGTGGATCACCTGAGGTCAGGAGTTCCAGACCAGCCTGGCCAACATGTGAAATCCAGTCTCTACTAAAAAAAATACAAAAATTAGCCAGGCGTGCTGGCAGGCATCTGTAATCCCAGCTACTCAGGAGGCTGAGGCAGGAGAATCATCTAAACTGGAGAGACGGAGGTTGCAGTGAGCCGAGATTGCGCTACTGCACCCCAGCCTGGGCAACAAAGTGAGACTGTGAGAAAGAAAAGAAAAGAAAAGAAAAGAAAAGAAAAGAAAAGCTTGTACATGAAAGTTCACAGCAGCATTATTCATAATAGGCAATATGAACATCCCATGTTCATAGGTTATAAGACTTCATTTTGTTATGATGGCAGTACTCACCAAATTGATCTATAGATTCAACAGAATCCAGACTGAAATCCCAGCTGCCAGGTTTCTGTTTGTTTTAGCAGTATACGAATTTGGCATCAATTATAAGCTGCACCCTGATTCAGATATTAAAACATGAACACGAAGTACCTATGACAACTCCATCAACTGATAAGTAAACAAAATAATGTATACATCAGTGAAATATCTGCCAATTAAAAAAAATGAAGTACTGATACATACTACAACATGGATGACCCTAAAAAACATGATGCTAAGTGAATGAAGTCAGACCAAAAGGGCCACATAGGATTCCACTTATGTGAAATGTCCAGAAAGGGCAAATTCCTAAAGATAGAAAGTTAACTTGGTTGTCACCAAAGGTTGAGGGAAGGGAGGAATGGGGAGTGACTGCTAATAAGGATGAAGTTGTTTTTGAGGGGTGAAAACATTCTTTAATAAGAGTAGTGACAGTAGGAAGACATTTTTTAAAATTTTTAAAAGAGAAAATATTTGGCTGGGCATGGTGGTGCACACCTATAATCCCATCACTTTGGGAGGCCTAGATGGGTGGATCACTTGAGGCCAGGAGTTCAAAACCAGTCTGGCCAACATGGCAAAACCCCATCTCTACTAAAAATACAAAAATTAGCTGGGCGTGGTGGTGTGCATCTGTAATTCCAGCACTTTGGGAGGCCGAGGTGGGTGGATCACTTGAGGTCAGGAGTTTGAGACCAGCCTAGCCAACATGGTGAAACCCCATCTCTACTAAAAATTCAGAAAAAAAAAAAAATTAGCCAGGTGTGGTGGCTTATAATCCCAGCGACTCAGGACACTGATGCAGGTAAACTGCTTGAACCTGGGAGGCGGAAGTTGCAGTGAGCTGAGACTGTGCCACCGCCCTCCAGCCTGGGCGAAAGAGTGAGACTCCATCTCAGGGGGAAAAAAAAAATTCTAAAATAAGACAGTGGTGATAGCTATACAACTCTGTGAATATCCTAAAAACCCCTGAGTTGCAGACTTTAAAAAGGTCAATTTCATATGTAATTATATCTCAATAAAGCTATTTTTCAAAAACACAAATGCCAAAACTCACAGAACGCTACACTAAACAATGTGGATTTACTGTATACCTTAATAATCTTTTTTGTTTGTTTGTTTTGGGACGTAGTCTCACTCTGTCACGCAGGCTGGAGTGCAGTAGTGCGATCTCGGCTCACTGCAACCTCTGCCTCCCAGGTTCAAGTGATTCTCCTGCCTCAGCCTCCAGAGTGGCTGGCATTACAGGTGTCCGCCACTACGCCTGGCTGATTTTTGTATTTTCAGTAGAAATGGGGTTTCTTTATGTTGGCCAGACTGGTCTTGAACTCCTGACCTCAGGTGATCGTCCCGCCTCAGCCTTCCAAAGTGCTGGGATTACAGGTGTGAACCACCTTGCCCTGCCAATAAACTTATCTTTAAAGAAGATTCATATACCCTCTTATCAATTCTAAGTAATCATCCTCAGAAAACACTAAAGAACATCCAGAAAGATTTAGCTTCAAACATGTTTAAAAGGAGGAAATAAACATATGTTGAACAGTAGGAGCCTGAATATTTACGGAATACTATGTGGCCATTATGAATGTCATGAGAAATTAATCACTGATGAAAACAGCTAATATATCAGGTCTCAGCAGGAAAGCAGGCACATTCAGATTGGGTAATCTGAGTAGGGTTTAATAAGGATGTTGTTTACACAGCAGGGTGCAGGAAAACCACAAGCTATAGGGCAGTACTTGGCAATTAGAAGCGGGAGTGAGCGAATAGTTATCGAAGTCAGGGAAAAGAGCAGTGTGCAGAGAGCTGCTAGGTAGCCTGTCTTCTGTGCAGGGACACAGACAACCAGCAGAGACCCAGCAGGGAGGAACCCTGGGGAATGAAGGTCCAGAACCTGCTCTCCTCTCACCCGAGAGCCTCGTGTTGATGATACCAGTAGATACAGCCAGTGGGACACCAGAGGGCAGGGAGGCCCTTAAGAAGTCCATACAGGAGCACGGTGGAGAGGGAATCTGAAGGACAAATGGAAGGTATCCAGCACAGATGGTCACAGCAGGAAACAGAGTAGTTTACAAGAGACTACGCTTTAAAAAAAATTACAGATGATACATAACTTAAATTCTGGAACAATTGTGAGGCCAAGGTGGGTGGATCACTTGAGGCCAGGAGTTCGAGGCCAGCCTGGCTAACTTGGTGAAACGCGGTCTCTACGAAAAATACAAAAATTGGCCGGCGTGGTGGCATGCATACCTATAATCCCAGTTACTCAGGAGGCTGAGGCACGAGCATCGCTTGAACCTGAGAGGCAGAGGTTGCAGTGAGCTAAGGTTGCGGTGAGCTAAGATCATGCCACTGCACTCCAGCCTGGGGGACAGAGCAAGACTCTATCTAAAAATAATAACAACAATGATAAAATTAATAAATAAAAGTTTTTTCTACAAATGTCGGGTATTGCTTTTAAGAAATGGAAACCATGTTCACTATTTTTTAAAGGAATTCAACAGGGCAATAGAATAATTAAAATGCCAACTCTCAGTAAACCCTATTTATCCTTCCCAACTAAGTTTGCTCATGACAGTAAATAAATAAAAGGTGACCTAACATTATTACATGGATACTATAATTCATTTTGAAGTCATCAATAACAGGAAGGGCACAATTTACTCAGCTTCTTACAAACCACTTTCATTCTTCAAGTACTTGTAATAGTTATGAGATCACAGCATCCTACAATTCACAGGTCAAGTACTGGATTGCTTCTAGCTTGTTATAAAACTTTAAAACAAAGGAAACTACCATGGTTTGGTTTCCACATGATGTTACATTGGCTTCTCTGCCAAGATATTATAGCAGCAGGGATGAGTATTCAAGCATCTTCCCGTTCATGGTAGACCAACTTTGAATTCACTCCTGATCAACATAGCCCAGCCCCCAGACAAGTACATGAGGAGAGGGAGCTGTGGAAGGTCAAGTCCAGGGAGCTAGAAGGTTTGATGGTTTCTGGCTGCAACCTCTGCCTCCTGGGTTCAAGCAATTCTGGTGTTTCAGACTCCCAAGTAGCTGGGATTATAGGCATGCACCACCATGCCTGCCTCATTTTTGTCTGGCATTTGCTGGAGTTAAAATATACCAAAGGAAAAGGCTGGAAGCAAAACAGCAAAAACTGGAAGCTGAAGAGAAGGCAATGAGACAAGGAGATAACTGAAGAGTAATCCAGGGTATTTTGCTAAGCATTTCATGCACAGCTGTGTGGTTCGGGTCCTGACAACTTTATGAGATACTTTCCAATTGAAAGAATGGCTCACACTGTACATGGTGAAGAGCAGAACTAGAAACTGAACACAGGTCAAATGCATTCAACCACAGTGAGCTGTACTGCCTTCCTGAATTTGTAATGTAAAAGTCAGTCTGAGTGAACTGCAGCTGAGAAGAGAAGACAGTTATCCAAAACTGTGTCCAAGGATACACTCCCAACCTATACCTTTAACTTAAAAGAATGTGATTTTTTTTTTTTTTTTTTTTTTTTTTGAGACAGGGTCTCACAATGTCACCGAGGTTGGAATGCAGTGGCGCAAACCCAGCTCACTGCAACGTCGACCTCCTGGGCTTAAGTGATCCTTCTGCCTCAGCCTCCTGAGTAGCTGAGACTACAGACGCCTACCACCATGCTGGGCTAATTTTTGTATTTTCAGTAGAGATGGGGTTTCACCATGTTGGCTGGGCTGGTCTCAAACTCCTGGGCTTAGGCAATCTGCCGGCCTCAGCCTCCCAAAGTGCTGGGACTACAGGTGTGAACCACCATGCCCGACCAACAATGTATAAATGTTTATTTTTTATAAACTTTTAAAAGAGCCATTATTTTGTTTTGGTTGGGTGAGGTGGCTCACACCTGTCATCCCAGCACTTTGGGAGGCTGAGGTGGGTGGATCACTTAAGGTCAGGAATTGGAGACCAGCCCAGCCAACATGGTGAAACCCTGTCTCTATGGAAAATACAAAAATGAGGCAGGCATGGTGGTGCACGCCTATAATCCCAGCTACTTGGGAGGCTGAGGCACCAGAATTGCTTGAACCCAGGGGGCAGAGGTTGCAGTGAGCTGGGATTGCGCCACTGCAATTCCAGCCTGAGTGACATTATGAGACCCACTGCACTCCAGCCTGGCAACTGAACCAGACTCTGTCTCCAAAAAAAAAAAAAAAATTTGTATTTTGTTTACTAAAAATAGCTTTGTAAAACGGGGGAGGAGTCTCCTAAAGCTTACGTAAATTTCCCTTACTTGAGAGAACACACCAGGTGCCCAGTACACTGGGAGAATACACACTCAAATGAAGGCACATCATTGTGATATTTTAGATCTCTGGGAAAAAGAAGGTTCAACACATTTCCAGAAGTCAGGGGGTAGAGGGAGATAAATAATTGAAGTAAAAATTTTTACAGCCAGGTGCAGTGGCCCATGCCTATAATCCCAGCACTTTGGGAGGCCGAGGCAGGCAGATCACTTGAGTTCAGGAGTTCGAGACCAACCTGGACAATATGGCGAAACTCTGTCTCTACCAAAAATACACAAAAAATCAGCCGGACATGGTGGCCCATGCCCGTGGTCACAGCTACTTGGGAGGCCGAGGTGGGAGGATCACTTGAGCCCAGGAGGGGTAGGTTGCAGTAAACTGTGATCACACCACTGCACTCTAGCCTGGTGACAAAGTAAGACACCATCTCAAACAAAACAAAACAAAACAAAGCAAAACTAGATCAGAATAGCTAAAGGACAATAAAAGAATACATTTTAAATCCTGAAGAAAAACATTTTCAATCTAACACTCTTTACCTAGTCAAACTAGGAATTGTGTATAGAATCAAGATATTCTGAAAGGTGGAAATTTCCATTTCCACATGCATGCTTTCTTAGAAAACCACAAGAGGCTTTGTCTGCCCCCAGTGGAAGCAAGGCAAGACAGAGGACACTGGACATGGGAAGCAGAGGATCCAACCCAGGAAAGAAAGGAAGAGAATCTTCAGGGTGATGGTGCAGGAGAGTCCACTCGGCCAGCTGTGCGCAGGCCACCACGCCAGAGGCTCCCAGAGAGGCCAGTCATGAGGATGATTCTGACAGAATACCCGAAGTCTTTCAGCTTCTTGACAGGAGACTTAAATAACTAGGGTTAAATTAGTGACTGAATAGCTGGAGAAATATGAAATGAAAAAAGAGAATTACTAACACTAGGGCAAAAAAGAAATTGGGCAGCAAAAGGAAAAGCATTCATAGTCTACCCAGTGGGTCAGTTGTAAGTGGCATGTACAGTGTCTTAGGTCAACACTGGCTGCTGATCTAACCCAAATCACCTGAAGACGACACAGCTGCCCCCTGACTCTACAATGAGGTTACATCCTGATAAACCCACCCTAGTGGAAAGTATCCAAAGTCAAAAATCTATTTAATACCCCAGCCTACCAAACATCATAGCTGAGCCTAGCCTACCTTAAACGTGCTCAGAACACTTAGGTTAGCTTACAGCTGGCAGAATCACCCGGCAGCACAGCACGCTGGAGAGGATGGGTGGTTTGCGCTGGTGATGGCGTGGGTGACTGAGAGCTGACCAGCATTATGAAAAAATATCTACCGCGTATCACTAGCACGGAAAAAGAACAAAATTCAAAATTCAAAGTATGATATCTACTGAATGCATACTGCTTTTACAACATCTGTAAAGCTGAAAAATCCTAAGTTGAACCATCATAAGTGGGGACCTATACTGGGAGACAGGAAGAGGGTATGTATAATTGGAGGCGGGGAAGAGGGCATCCCAGCTAAAGCCTCACCTTTCAGAGTAGAAAGGCAACGGATAATGTCTACCACTGGGTGGGTGAGGGAACACCAAAAAACAGCATGATAAACATGTTGTTTAGAGCTCTAAGAGATGAAGATAGAGAAACGTACATTTCTGCCTGTAGGACCGAATCTTTAAAATATGGGCATAATGTGGAGCACAGTGGTTCATGCCTATAATCCCAGCACCTTAGGAGGCCAAGGTGGGAGGATTGCTTAAGCCTAGGAATTTCAGACCAGCCTGGGCAACACAGAGAGACCCTGTCCTTATAAAAAAAATTAAAAATTATCCAACTGTGGTGGTGCATGCCTGTGGTTTCAGCTACTCAGGAGGCTGAGATGGGAAGATCGCTTGAGTCGCAGAGGTCAAGGTGGCATGACGGTGCCAACTGCACCACAGGCTGAGAGAGCAAAACCCTGTCTCAAAACAAAGCAAACAAACAAAAAAGGTGCATAATTATCTCTGTCAAAAATAAAAACTATAGTAGTAATAAGGGTGATTTTGCTTACATGTTTTCCCATCTTTTTCAAACAACTTAAATGAAATCTAAAAGGATACATGCTAACATGTTAACAGTGACTATTTCTAGTAATGGGATTGTGGGCCATTTACATTTCTTTCACTTTTGTATTTCCTGAAAAGTGCAGTACACAGAGCATATTGATCATAAATCAGAAAAAAAAAAAAAAAGGCGTTATGCTTCATGCCTGGCCCAAATCCACCCCAAGGTAGAAGGCCCATCTCCCTCATTTTAGCTTTTGTTTGCGCTGCTGAAGCACAGGAGCCTGCCAACTCCTCCATTTGCACAGCAAATATTTATTGAACTCCTAAAAGCCAGGCCCTGCAAGGCGATTCTAATACCTTCAGCTTTTGAGTCTCCTGAAGTCCTCAATACCCGCTGAGGCAACCAGCTGGGAGAGGAGCTAAGCCAACACTTCTCATACCTTACGTGCACTATGACCACCAGGAGCTTCACAGAGCAGGTCCGGGTGGGATCTGAGACTGGGGGAGCAAGCAAGCTACTTGAGGTACACAGGATTTACTTCAGGTTTCTCAAAGGAACTGGCCAGGTCTTCAGTCACTTCTGCACCGTGATGGCGTGCCCATTCTCTAACTCCTACATAAGCTCGATTTGAATTCCCAAATATTTAACAAAAGTCTATGAGAGATGGCAGAAGGGCACTGCTGAGGCAGCTGGAAGCTGTCTCAACTGTTCGCAGTTATTAGCGGGGCCCTGCAGAAAGGCAGGCCTGGGTTTGAATCCATGCTTCACCATCCACTGGTGTGATTTACGTCCCCTCTCTAGGCCTTCACAGGGGAGGGTGGTCTTGTGGATGACACGAGGGTATGAGGACATCTGAAGGGCTTGACAAGACTCTGGTACACGAAGAAGACTCAAACAGTGACCACCTCTAGCTGCTGACAGGGCTCCAGTCCTTTCTCAGCCATGAAGGACTGGCTGGGACTTCTGGGGAGATCACGTGAGTTTCCAGCCTCTATGCCCTCCAATGGAGAGAAGAACGCCCCTGCCCTGCCTCCTTCCCAGGAATGTTCTGAGCCTACAACAGGATGTGCACAGCACCTTGCAAAAGACCTCTTTGGTCCTAAAATAGGTTGCGGCACTCTGATTTTATTCAGGAAAATTTTCCCGACTCACCTCAATGTTACTACCGGGGAGATAAATTAGGAAAAGAAAGAAGCCCTTTCCTCTTCCCCTGATCTTAGGAAAGCTTTATTTTCAGGGAGGAAGCCATCCACGTGGAGATCAGGTGAGAAAGGCACCAGGTGTCTCTGACACTCAACACAAACTCAATAGCCACTAACCCAAGTATCCTGCTCCCAGGATCTGCTGCCGCACCGAGAGGGCCCACCAAGCTGCATTTCTCCCACAGCAAGACATCCTGAGGATCACAACCCTTTCTTCCCAGGAGAGCCAGAGTTTGTTGGACCTTGTTTAGAGAGTCTTACACTTTGGGAAGAAGGCGAGGCTGAGCAAAACCGTTCCCTAAAGCCCGCGGGAAGATCTGAGCAGGCTCCATCCCGAGAAGCACGGCGGAAGCACGCGCCGGGGTCCAGCTGAGCCCCCCGCCACCCCCGGCCCGTTCGCACTCACGATCTCGGCCACGATGAGGAGGCCGGGCAGGGTGCGGAGGAACTCCCGGTCGTAGGCGAAGCTGCTGCTGCTGGTGGAGAAGTTCTCTGCGAAGGAGCTGGCGGTGGTGGTAACCGTGTGCGAGCGGGCGCGCTGCGGATCCTCCATCGTCGAGCCACTGCCGGGCTGGCGCGTCCCCGGGGACCCCCGGCGGGTCTGCGGCTGGACGCGCGGCCCTGCGCCCCTGGGACACAGGCGCGGGGGAGGGGAGCGCGGCCGGCGCGGGGCAGGGGGTGCGAGGGGGCGCCCGCCGGGGGCTGTCCAGGCGCGGCGCGTGTCCCTCGAGTGCGCGGCGCCCCTAGCGCCTCGGTGCGCGGGCTCCCGAGCTGCGCAGGGGCCCTAGAGGAAGAGGAGAGCGAGCGAGGGGAGGCTGCCGGGCAGCCGGGGAAGGCGGTGGAGGCCCGGAGGAGGGGAGGGGACGTGGAGAGGGGCGGGCGGGAGGCGGGCAGGAGAGGGACCGCCCCGCGGAGGCGCAGCGGACGCCCGGCCTCTTCACCTGTTGCCCGACTCCCAGCGGCCGAGAAGGCGCCGCGTCGCACCCAGGGTGGCTGGGTTGGCAGTCCGGCCGGCGGCGCGAAGGAGAGGGCGCAGGGGTCCTCCTGGCCGTCTTCCGCTCCCCTCCCGGCTTTTGCCTCTGTCAGGCCCCGCCTGACCCGGGCCTGCAGCCGCCAGTGACCTGTTTCCTTCCACCTGGGCGGGTCGGGGGCTGCGGGCATTGGGGCCCCTTAAGGAAACCCAGGCCTCCAGGAACCCCGCCGCTCCAGGACTGGGCGCGGAGGGAGTGACTGAGCGACGACCGAGGCAGGGGTGATGTGGTACCGCGAATGCTGGGGAAACGGCAGGAATGATGACCCGGCCGGACCTTAGACCCGAGATTGATGAGAGGCCGCCAGCACTGCCCGGGAGACGGCCGCGCTTCTCCCCCTCCTGCTGCGGCCTCCGCCAGAGCCCGGTGTTATTTCCTGCCCCTCCTGTCGGGAACAATTTGAGGAACCAACTTAATCGCTTGGCTTTGAGGGCGCGACGCTTCCAGGCGCTCTCCTCGGCTCTGTCCCGCGGACCCGTGGAGCCTGGGTGACGGCGCCTGGGCCGGAGGAGGGGAGATGTTTGCGGTCCCTGGCCAAGATGAATCAGCGTGACCGTCCCGTCACCCTTGAGGAAAAAAAAAAAAAAGTTTCAAGAAGGCTTGAAAGGTGTGATTTGTGTAAAGTTAACTTTAGGACAAATGAGCGGTGCTTTCCTGGCATGGGAAGGGGATGGGGGTCCTCATTTACTGAGGCCGTTTGTAACAGGGTCAGGAAGAACTGAGCTCGGGTGCTTGCGTTTATCGGCTGTATGACCCAGAGCGAGTGGCTCTACTTTTCGGGCCTCAGTAATGCAGTCTCTAAAATGCAGGCTTTGACAGATGGGCCTCTGAACAAAAACATTATCTTCCTATTGGTCCCTCCTTCTATTTTGTGAAACGGTAGCAAGAAACATTTTATCTGGAAGCCACCAAAAGAAAAGGAAATAAGGAAGAAAAGGCTATAAATCGAGGGTAACTTTGATTCACAGTGAAGGCATTTCTGCTGATTTGTTCCAAGACAGGTTAAAAAAGAGATCACAAGGGACATTTTCTTCACAGTGTCTTATCGAATGTGCTGAGAAGAAAGCAAAAACGACAATCTAATAAAACAAGGAATTAATGTCTTTTAAGTCTAGGACCTAGCCAGGAAGACCTCCGGAAGTAAAAGTTGAGGCTTTAAAAGCATGGCAAAGATGGAAGATGCGGAGAAATTCCATCCATGTGTATTTGGTAAGCACCTTGGGCTGGTGGGTAAATTCTTAAAATTTAAAATATAGCACTTTTCCCTGGAGCAGTAGTTCTCAAAGTGGTCCTTGGACCAACAGCAGGTAAGTTCCCTGGGAACTTATCAGAAATGCAAGTTCTCAAGCCCCACCCCCAGACCCCTGAATCAGAAACTCTGAGGGTGGAGCCAGGAAACTGTGTTTGAACAAGCCTTCCAAAAGACACTGATACATGCTGAAGTTAGCTGCTGGTTTAGAGAAACTGTTAATGAGTATGGGGAAATAAGAGATACATACATGAAATGACTGGAGGAGACTCAACCATCATGCATGACATTTAGTGAACGCAAAAGACAGGGAGTGTAGACAACTCTATTTCCATAGTACAAAGGACAATCCTCTCAAAATTCTTGGGGTCAGATGAATTTCTAAATTCAGATTTTGTTTTTCAATTTAGAAAGGTAAAATGTGCATGTATCATATATTACATAATACCTTCGGTAAGGTCTGGGGTGACACTCTACTAATTTTCTGCAAGGAAAATCATGAATTACATAAGTATATGCTTGGATTATCTATTGCAATGTAACAAATGTTCACAAAACATTAGTGGCTTAAAATCACCATTTTATTTGCTCAGAAATCTGTTGTGTCAGGAATTTGGGAAGGGTTTGGCTGGCAGGTTCTTCTGCTTTGCATGGTGTGATTGGAGTCATTTACTCAGCTGCTTTCAGTTGGTGACGTGGCAGGGCTAGAAAATCCAAAAAGTCTTCATTCCCATTTGAGCATTTCAGTGCTCTTTCAACTTGCCTCTCCGTGCAACTTTGGGCTTTCTAACAGTATGGATAAGCTCATGGTGGTTGGGCTTCTACCTGGCAGCTGGCTGCTGGAAGAGACTTTCTAAGATGGGCAAATGCAGAAGCAGATCTCTTAAGGCCCAGCCCTGAAGGCTACATAGACTCATTTCCACCACATTCTATTGGTCTAAGCCAATGAATGACAAGGCCAGCTAGATTCATGCAGAGAGGAAACAGACACCACCTGTGGATGGGAGGAGCAGTAAAGAATTATGGCTGTCTTTTAATCTAGGTGAGATAAAGACAAAGATAATAAATAGCTTTGCATCAGTTTAGGTTACGGTTTTCTACCAAATATGTTTTATGCAAGCTCAGGAAAAAATTTTTTGTTTTCAGCTTTTGAGATTTCAGAATTGCAGAGAAAAAAATATACACTGGTTGCTTGAAAACTAGCTGCCCCTTTCTAACTGCTGCCTACATTTGGGTGATTATCTTCCCCCTGAAACTCTACTGATTGGTGCCCATTCTTCCAATAACACCCTTATCCAGTCCACCTTCCATCTTCCTGCAAGAATTATTGTCCTGAAACCCCAGGCTAAGGTACCACTCTGCACAGCATAAGGGCCTATATAAGATAGTTCAGCCTATCTCTTATGATCCCTTTTCTCAACCACTCTAGAATGCATACTGTTTCAGCCCCAGATACACTTTGCATATATCTCTGTAAGTGTGAACACTTTATGCCCATAGCCAGCTTTCCTCTTTGCCTAAAAGCCTCCTACCTTCACACAGAGCTCCGAATCTGCAGTCTTCATGGCCCATTTTAAATGCCACCTTTTCTGTGATTTCTTTGGATTTCCATGAGCTTTGTTCTTTTCTTTTTTGTTTTATAATTCATTGATTTTATGTACTTCTTTTTACTACTTCTCAAGAGATATGAATTACCCTTCCTTGTCTGCCCCCTACTATAGGAGTTATCGAATGAATGCTGAGGCCCAAACTTTTTTTTTTTTTGAGACAGGGTCTTGTTCTGTCACCCAGACTAGAGTACAGTGGCATAATCACAGCTCACTGCAGCCTTGGCCTCCTAGGTTTAAGCAATCCTCCCCACTCAGCCACCTGAGTAGCTGGGACTACAGGCAGGCACAACTACATCCAGCTGATTTGTTTTTTATTTTTTTGTAGAGCTAAGGTCTCACTTTGTTGCCCAGGCTGGTCTCAAATTCCTAAACTCAAGTGATCTTCCCACCTTAGCCTCCCACAGTGCTGGGATTACAGGTGTGAGCCACCATGCTGGCTCCAAGCTTCATTCTTAAGTACAGAAAAATGTCAAAAGAAAAGCTAAGCCCTGTACCCCCATAATGCCTTAATGCAGAAGAGAGCTTCAAGCTGAGACTTCTGGGAAGTATTTGATTTGTAAAAATGGTGAAGAAAATGGAAACAGGTACAGCCCAAGTGACACCACATGTGCCAGGATGAGCAGGTCCTGTGCAAATAGATACAGAAAAATCTAAGATCTGTTAGCTTGGAGTGTAGGGTTTATGCAGGGTCTAAAATATGGATGCCACAAGGCCATATTACCCAATGAGCCAAAGGTATGAGACACAGCACTCTCAAAGGTCTGTAGGGTCAAGGCCATTCTGTGGAAGCCCAGGACTCATTAATAATTGAAAGAAAGAAATGGACAGCTTATAACTTCCACCTGCTCTCTGAGAAAGAGAGGACCAGGGACATTCCCGTTTTTTAGGTAATTTTCATAGGTTTATGTTTCTCCTCACTGTTATTCTAGTTTTAAATTCTGATAGTTTAGGCCAGGCGCGGTGGTTCACACCTGTAATCCCAGCACTTTGGAAGGCTGAGGCGGGCGGATCACGAGGTCAGGAGATGGAGACCATCCTGACTTACACGGTGAAACCCCATCTCTACTAAAAATACAAAAAATCAGCCAGGTGTGGTGGCGGGCGCCTGTAGTCCCAGCTGCTCAGGAGGCTGAGGCAGGAGAATGGTGTGAACCTGGGAGGTGGCGCTTACAGTGAGCTGAGATAGTGCCACTGCACTCCAGCCTGGGCAACAGAGCAAGACTCCGTTTCAAAAAAAAAAAAAAAAATTATGGTAGTTTTATGCAAGAATCATCAATGGATGTTGGTTGAAAGTGTGATGAGAGAAAGGATATTTACATCATCTCTTAAAAAATAGAAGTAACAAAGAAAATAACAAAAAGATATCATTTCAAAGTCTTCAGAAGATACTATTCTCCCTTTGAAATTCATAACTGTACAGTGGAGAAACCTTTGGGATATCACCAGACATTATGTATCTCCTAATGTGATATAGTGAGAAGGATACAACATCACTTCTGTGATATTCTTACCAAATACATAACCTGAATTTAATCCTGAGGAGGGAGCAGACAGACTGAAATTGAGAGATGGTTTATTAAGTGTCAAGTTCATGAAAGACAAACACTGAGGAACTGTTCCACACTAAAACAGACTAAGGAGACCTGACAGTGAAATGCAATGTGAAATCCTGGATTAGAGCCTGGGCTGGAAAAAGAACAATAGTGGGACAATTGGTGAAATCAGAATAAATTATGTAAAGTCAGAATGGCTTGTTTGTGTCAAAATTACATAAAATACAATGATAATAACTGATGAGTATTGGTATTCATGGTCTGATTCCTTTTTTTTGAGATGGATTCTCATGCAATAGGCTGGAGTGTAGTGGCGCAATCCTGGCTCCTGCAGCCTCAGCTCCCTGGTTCAAGCAGTTTACCACCTCAGCCTCCTGGAGTAGCTGGGATTACAGGCCACGCGCTTCCACCCGCATGCGGCTGGTTTTGCTTATTTTTAGTAGGGGACACAGTTTCACCATGGCCCGGCTAGGATGGTCTCAATCTCCTGACCTTGTGATCCACCTGCCTTGGCCTCCCAAAGTGCTGAGATTACAGGCGTGAGCCACTGCGTCTGGCGATTGTAATTCTTGTACTCAAGTATTAACATTTTGAGTATCTGGGCAAAAGTTTATATGAAATCTTTTTACTATTTTTGCAACCTTTTTTTTTTTTTGAGATGGAATCTCACTCTGTCGCCCAGGCTGCAACCTCCACCTCCCGGGTTCAAGTGACTCTCCTGCCTCAGCCTTCCGAGTAGCCGGGACTACAGGCGCCCGCCACCACGCCCAGCTAATTTTTTGTATTTTTAGTAGAGACGGGGTTTCACCGTGTTCCCCAGGCTGGTCTTGAACTCCTGAGCTCAGGCAATCTGCCCACCTCGGTCTCCCAAAGTGCTAGGATTACAGGCCTGAGCACCACGCCCAGCCTATTTTTGCAACTTTTTAAGGACTGAAATTGTTTCAAAAAGAAAAGTTAAGAAAATAAAAATAATTACTTATGGTTGATTAAAAATAGAGCTCTCTAATCCAAACAGTAGTTCACACTCTCCAGGCACACTGGATTCTGTGGTTTATCCATCTTAGAACTTCCTGCCTCCCTTCATCTTGCTATTAATACTTGTCTTGTAGGGAAAGAAATCAGGAGCTTGGCTGAGAAGTAAGAGTGTTCTTCCCACTCCAGTCCCCAAAGCCACCAGTCAGCCTAGTCCATCTTCAGTTTGAAAATAGGAAGAGATGGAACCTAAATCCATTCACTAATGAACTTTTGGATCTCGGGTGGATTTGAGTTCCAGGAGGCTCTGTCAATTTGACCAGAGGTTTTCAGCCCAAATGACAACACGGTGAAGCATATAAGGTAAGAAAAGAAGTGAATTGAGCCAGATTGTTTTCAGAATGGCCTCTTGAATTTTATTCTTCTGAACCAGACATATTTGGGCTTACAGGTTAACTTTGTATCAAATTCTTTACTTACACAAAGAGTACCTTCACTGTATTTTTCTCAAAACATATGACCTCCTGGGTCTCACTCTCATTTTTCTCTTTAGTTTGAGACGCGGGGACAAGAAATACTTCCCTTTCCTCTTCCTATGAGGAAAATAACACTGGGAGAAACTGTGAGTGTCGTGAAATCAGCCCCAGCATTTGAACTCTGTTGGGGCAGAATAGGGAGTTGGGGCGAACAGGAGCACGAGTGGTGAACAGGAGCACGAGTGCTCTAAAGGGGCCATCTCAGTCTCTGCCCCACCTGATTATTGCCTTGAAAGAATTTGGGCCTAGTGGCCGGGCGCGGTGGCTCACGCCTGTAATCCCAGCACTTTGGTAGGCCGCGGCGGGCGGATCACGAGGTCAGGAGATCGAGACCATCCTGACTTACACGGTGAAACCCCATCTCTACTAAAAATACAAAAAATTAGCTGGGCGTGGTGGCGGGCACCTGTGGTCCCAGCTACTCAGGAGGCTGAGGCAGGAGAATAGTGGGAACCCGGGAGGTGGAGCTTGCAGTGAGCCGAGATTGCACCACTGCACTCCAGCCTGGGTGACAGAGCGAGACTCCATCTCAAAAAAAAAAAAAAAGAAGAATTTTGGCCTCGTGTTGACAGAAATCCCAATTTTTATGAATAAATATTGGCAGCTAGTATCCTTTATTTCAAAACACAGTGTGTCGCCTTTGTGGGCCAAACAAACATATCTGAGAACCATCATTTGATGCCTTCAGATTCAGACAAAGCAAGGAGACTTTCTCTTCTCTCTCCAGCTGCCTTGGACCCCCACCTCCCTGCAAGGCCCTCCGGAGGCCTCAGAGGACACAAAATTTGGGTCAAGAGGGTGACTCTAAGAGCAGAGTAGCTGGAGGAAATATTCAGAAGAGTGGTGAATAAAACGTGAAACAAATGGGATGCTGCTAACGGCAGAAGAGGGCTTTCTGAGCCAGGGAAGTTTCAGATTGGGAGACTATGGAGGGATGTTAAGAATTAACTTATTTAGAAGTAGGCATTCTTAGAAGATGTAATAATAACTAATTTATTGTTGGCCTATTTTGTGCCAAGCACTATCTTAACTCTTTGAATCATTTTATTAGGTCACTGATTATAAAAAAATTTTCTGTGTGGGGGCAGTGGCTCATGCCTGTAATGCCAGCACTTTGGGAAGCCGAGGTGGGGGGATTGCTTGAACCCAGGAGTTCAAGACCAGCCTAGGCAACATGGTGAAACCCTGTCTCTACAGAAAATACAAAAATTAGCTGGATATGGTGGCGCATACCTGTAGTCCCAGCTACTCACTTGGGAGGCTAAGGTGGGAGGATCGCTTGAGCCCAGGAGGTTGAGGCCGCAGTGAGCCATGATTGTGGCATTGCACTCCAGCCTGAGAAACAGAGCAATACCCTGTCTCTTTTAAAACAAAATTCTTAGGAGTCTTGACCTTAATGAGAAAGATGGATTTCTCAAAGTTCTTAGCTGCATCCATTGGCTCAACATTTATTTATCTAATATGCCACTCACTATTAAAATACACAACTCAATAAGACACTATTCCTTCCCTTAATGAATAGGTCATCAAGAGAGTGAGAGAGACCGTACATCAGTGATGGATGGGACCCCTGCCAGGCCACAGGTGGGCCCAGGGCCACCCCCATATAAGGGGAGGATGGTGAGGTCAGCCTGGGGCTCAGGCAGTTTCCTCAAGGAGCAGCCATTTAAACTGTTTTCAAGGGCCATTCAAAGTTAGCTAAGGAAAGAACAAGAGGACAGAGGAGGAAATTCTAGAAGGAGGGACACAACCTGTCCCAACAAGATGCATTATGACCAGTGTGTTTGCTGAGAAATGCAGCTACAGGGAGTTTCAACCCTCTGCCCCTGCAGCCATAGGAGACAATGGGCCATCCCTGTTCCCTCTCCATTCCTTCAATAAATGTTCACTAAATTGTGCTTGGCAAAGGGGCAGATGTGGAGAAATTCCATCAATGAGCATTTATGAAGCTTGAGGTCAAACCATACTCATATCCTGTTCCAGATAGTGAAAAGGCACAGGAGGGGGTGTCTGTGTATAATCTTAGAAGGGTGAAATCCTTGAGTCTTTTCCTGGTCTTCAGACTTTTTACTTTTTTTAGCAATTACTTTGACAAATCAGTAGAAAATTTAAATTTCTACATATACTTAAATGTATACACACATACATTTTTCCACAAAAATCAGTAAGAGGACTGGAGGATGGGGTGGGGGTGGGTGGATACACACAGTTCACTTTGTCCTCTGTAGGGTGGCTTAGTTAACCCCAGATCAGGTTGCAGAGCAGAAAATAACTGAGGTTTGTTGAAGAAAGGGCAGGTTTACCTGAAACATGTATTGAAGGGGCCCAATTCAAAGAAGGAAACAGTATTAATGACAAGCGGATAGAAACCCATGAATGACTGTGTTTGTGGGTGAAGCCCAAGTGAGATGGACGTTGGTTTTAGAGAAAAGATCAGCTGAGTTTGGAGGACCTGCCCTAGGAGTTCCGTGGAATCATGGGAAATCACAAGGCAGTGGCTGCTAAAAATACCTTGTGCATGTTAATAGCACCTTGTTAAAAGTACATGGGCCAAAACCTGTAGGCTTTATTTGTATTTTACTGACAAAAATTCTAGGCCCCCTTAAAAGGTCTTGGAAAAGGTGAATATGAAGGTCCTAATGCCAACGCCTTTCTCTGCCCAAGGAGGAGCAGGAGCCTGTCCATCCAAAGCTAACAACCCCTAAAGAAGTGCCATGATGGTTGCAAAATGAAATCAGAAGCACATCAAAAAACTGGACAGCAGGCCAGGCATGGCAGCTCATGCCTATACTCCCAGCACTTTGGGAGGCTGAGGCGAGCTGATCACTTGAGCTCAGGAGTTTGAGACCAGCTCAGGCAACATGGTGAAACCTCGATCTCTACAAAAACAAACAAAACAAAACAAACCCTTCCCAGAATTAGCTGGACATGGTAGCACATACCTGTAGTTCCAGCTACTCAGGAGGCTGAGGCAGGAGAATCGCTTAAGTCTGGGAGGTTGAGGCTGCTGTGAGCCACCATTTCGCCACTGCACTCCCTGGTGACAGAGGGAGACCCTGTTTCAAAAAAAAAAAAAAAAAGGCAGAGTAATTACACCTATAACATTCCTCACCAGAAGACTCTCTGAAAGGAACACATTAGGCAAGCAGTTTACAGAGTGGTTATTTGCTTACCAGGTTATTTGGCTTTAGAAAGAATTAATTGGAGGGCTCTTCTGAGCCAAAGGAGCCAACAAACATTTAAGTGTTTGTTTATGAACAATAAACTATTTGAGGAGGCATGATGGAGCTGAGAAATTTAAAGGTGGCTAGGGTCTTTAAAGAGTTACCACCAAGAAACATCAGTAAAATATCAACTTTGTACAAAAGATATATTTTAAGTGTGCATTCTTGAAGAGTTACTAGCAAATAAAAGGTAAAATGTATTACAGGGTTTTTCTGGAAATTCTATTGCCTATCTTTTATAATGTGAAGAATCACTCCTTTGTTTTTTAATTTCCATGTTCAAATCCACTTTGCTGGAAGGTAAGTAACTGGTCCTTTGGGCCCAGCCTGTACCTGCCTTGGGAGTTGGGGGAGAGGCTTTGGGCCCGTGTTTCTAGGCCTCCCATTGCACAAGCTCAAGTAATGTTAGCATTAGGTGTATGACTGCATGACAAACTGTTCCTCCCCTCCCTTGACCTAGTGAATCTGTAACCAGAAAAGCCAGTTAGATCTCCTGACACATTGGGAGGGTGGGGGCTGGTGGGGAAGGAGCAGGGGATGCCTTCATGGGAGCCGTGCTTTCACAGTGGGGAGTCCTGATGCCTTGCCTGTGAGGGCCTTCACAAACTTCAGAGCGTGATGGCACTGCCAGAGAGAAGAGAATTCACCATGGACACCCAGCCTAGTGCCTGGCAGATGGTAAGCATTCAACAAGATCTGGAGAGAGAATGGGGTTAAAAAACACGGTACTTTTCATAAAGTCAGAATATTATGAGGCCTCCAAACATGGCATTGTGGACAGGTAAGATCCAGCTGGGCGCTGAGCCTCACATATTGTTATTATTTTTCTTCTCTCCATCTCTAGGAATGGTGCACATTCGCTTTATCACACAAGGAGGAGTTTTATGTAGGGTTTTTTGTTTGTTTTGGTTTTTTTGAGACGGAGTTTCACTCTTGTTGCCCAGGCTGGAGGGCAATGGCAGGATCTCAGCTGACTGCAACCTCTGCTTCCCAGGTTCAAGTGATTCTCCTGCCTCAGCCTCCCAAGTAGCTGAGATTACAGGCATGCGCCACCAAGCCTGGCTAATTTTTGTATTTTTAGTGGAGACAGGGTTTCACCACATTGGTCAGGCTGCTTTCAAACTCCTGACCTCAGGTGATCCACCCTCCTCAGCCTCCCAAAGTGCTGGGATTACAAGTGTGAGCCACCACGCCTGGCTGTGTTTTGTTTTTGTTTGAGACAAGAGTTTCACTTTGTTGCTCGGGCTAGAGTGCAGTGGTGCAATCATAATTCACTGTAGCCTCGACCTATTGGCCTTAAGCAGTCCTTCCACATCAGCCTGCCAAGCAGCTAGGACTACAGGCATGCACCACCATGCCCAGCTAACTAAAATTTTTGTTTCTTTGTTTTTTGTAGAGATAGGGTCTTACTATGTCACCCAGGCTGGTCTCAAATTACTGGCCTCAAGTGCTCCTCCTGCCTCAGCCTCCCAAAGCACTGGGATTACTAGCATGAGCCACCGTGGCTGGCCTTATGTAGGCTTTTGTTTTGTTTGTTTTGAGATGGAGTTTTGCTCTTGTCACCCAGGCCGGAGTGCCATAGTGCAAGCTCGGCTCACTGCAACTTCCGCCTCCCAGGTTCAAGCGATTCTTATGCCTCAGCCTTCCGAGTAGCTGGAATTACAGGCACCCGCCACCATGCCCGGCTAATTTTTTGTATTTTTAGTAGAGATGGGGTTTCACCACGTTGGCCAGGCTGGTCTCGAACTCCTGACCTCAGGTGATCCACCCGCCTCGGCCTCCCAAAGTGCTGGGATAACAGGCGTGAGCAACCACGCCTAGCCTATGTAGGCTTTTTAAGACCCAAATTAGAGATTACAATCATGTCCCTTCTGTAGTCTTTTCACTTGTTTTAACTACCCAGATATGGCAGAAACTCTGGTTGTTTGCTAGTGTCCACTCTTCCCTCCTTCAAATATAGAATTCTAAAACCTTAGCTGGACACACAGCCACCTGATTAGAGATATTTCCCAGTCTCTCTCACAATTAGGGGTGGCCGAGTAGCTACACAAATAAAAATAATAATAGTTTATACTCTTATATGTGCTGAGTAATTCTCCTAAATGCTTTAGATATACTAACCCATGTACTTTTCACAATAACTTCATGAAATGTTTAAAAACAGGAACACCAATATGTTAAATGACTTGGCCAAGGCCACACAGATAGTAAATGGTAGAGCTGGGGTTTCATCTCAAAAATGGGGCTGCTGCATTTGCCATTAGCTTACATTTAGCCCGATGGATGAGAGCAGAACTTCTAGGCCGTGCCCTCAAAGGGGAGAGGATTGCTGTCCATTGCCCCTTCTCTCTTTCCTCCTAGCTAAAAATCACCATCTTCAACTACAAGACGGATGCTCCATACTGAAGTTGGCAGGACCGCATGATAGGAAGTGCCTGGGTGCAGCAGGGTGCAGTGGTCTTTAATCCCAGTGCTTTGGGAAGCTGAGGCAGGAGAATCACTTGAGGCCAAGACCAGCCTGGGCAATATGGGGGACCCCATCTCTACCAAAAACAAACAAAAAATTAGCCAGGTGTGATGGCATGACCATGTAGTCCTAGCTACTTGGAAGGCTGATGCAGGAGGATTGCTTGAGCCTAGGAATTCAAGGCTGCTGTGAGCCATGATCATGCCATTGCACTCCAGCCTGAGTGACGGCGTGAGACCTTGTCTCTCAAAAAAAAAAAAAAAACAAAAAACCTAGGGTTCCCAAAGCCACAGAACTATCTCCATCAGCCTGGATTCCCAATGTTCAGATTGTTACATGAGAAAGAAATAAGTGTTTAGCTGATTTTAGCCATTGTTATTTGGAGAGGAAAGGTAGTCTTTTATCACAGCCATACTGTAACAAGGGGTATACCCTAACTAATCTAGGTCACAGAGGGAAGAGAAACATATCTTTGAACACCTACTGTGTATCTGGTGTCTTCATATATTATCTCATTCAGTTCCTACAAAAGTTCTGCAAAATAGGGATTATTGGCCAGTATCTGCAATGAGGAATCTGAGGCCCAGGGCGGTAATTGGTCTAAGGTCACATAATTGGATAGTTGAATAGGCTGGGATTTCAATAAGTCTTCACCAAAGGCCTCTTTTTCACTACTCTACAGCAGTGCCTCCTGGAGATGGTGACTCATTCATAAGAGACATTTCCATGTCTGTATCATGATTCATAACCCTTTTATTATTCTTCAAAGCAATCTGATCAGATTGGTACTCTTAGTTCCAGTTCATAGATGAGAAAGCAGGCAAGACATGCAATTATACCCCCAAAGTCAACAGAGAGCCTAGATTTAGAAGTTGCAGCTGCAGAAATTAAAGACTGATGATTCCTTTACAAATAGAACCAGTTTGAGACCCCAAAAGCCCTTATTCTTGAAACTTGCAAAATAGCTGCTCATTTTTTATAAATTTTAAAGGAGGTGGATGTTGCTATGACACAGAAATGCTGCGGTTAAGCTGATTTTTAGGGATCTTTCCTAAAAGGTTTGACTATTCCAGGTTTGTGGGTCACATTAGACCTTCTAAGCTGCAGGGACAGTTTCATGAAGCCCCTCAGCCTGGAAACTGGCCCTCTTCCAGAGATAAAGGTGGTAGTTACTGAGATTCTCGCATACTCTGCCATGTACAACCTCAAGGTGGGAGACCTGGAAACCTCCCCACCCCCTAGCCCCAAGTCCCAAGTTCCACTATTTGTCTTCTTTGGATTCCTGTGGGAGAGCAGCTTTCTCTGTTACCGGTCTACTTGGGGGAAATAGTGACCAACTGCTCCCCACTACATATTTCCTGGGTTAACAGGATGATATGGTTTGGCTGCGACCCCACTCAAATCTCATCTTGAATTGTAACTCCTACGATTACCACGTGTCATAGGAGGAACCCAGTGGGAGGTGATTGAATTATGGAGATGGTTGTTTCCTGTGCTATTCTTGGGATAGTGATGAATCTCATGAGATCTGATGGTTTTAAAAATGGGAGTTTCCCTGCACAAGCTCTCTTGACCTGCTGCCATCCATGTAAGATGTGACTTGCTCCTCCTTGCCTTCCACCATGATTGTGAGGCCTCCCCAGCCATGTGGAAGTGTAAGTCCTGTTAAATCTCTTTCTTTTGTAAATTGCCCAGTCTTGGATATGTCTTTATCAGCAGTGTGAAAATGGACTAATACACAGGAATAGCCAGATCAAGCTGGGTCTCATACCTAATTTCCCAGGGAAGGGGCACAATGTTGTAGCTTAAGCCCACTGCCTGCCTTTCATCCAGTCAACAATGCCCAGAGAGAATATAGCCATGGGGATTTGGGAAAAGGGCTGTTCTGATAGAAACTGCAGGAGCCAACGACTTAGGACATTGTTACAGGGAGTTAGGATTCTCAACCCTGGCTGCACATCAGCATCACCTGGGAAATCTTAAAAATCTGCCAAAGTCCAAGCCCTACCCCAGAGACTATGATTTTTTGGTGCTTTGTCAAAAGTTGCCCAGGTGATGATTTGTAGGCCATAGTAAGATGTTTGCAATGTATCTTAACAGTGCAGAGGAATCCTCTCAGAAAGGTTTTAAGTGGGGAGCTGTGTGTTCTGAAAAGTGCTTTGCTTTGTTCTGTGACTTGTTAGTGGCTCCATTCCCTTCAGGTGTTAAAGAAACAGCTGAAGATTGGCTTATTGAAGGTGGTCCACAGACCAGTGACATCATCATCACCCGGGAGTTTATTAGAAATACAGAATCTCAGGCCCCACCCCTGACCTGCTGAACTACAATCTGCAATTTAACAAAATCCCCAGGTGCTTTGTGTGCACGTTAGACTTGAGAAATGCCACCTTGAGACCCTCATTCTCAAACTTGGTTGCACATCAGAGTCATTTGGGGAATTTTTTAAAACACTGAAGCCAGATCCCACCTCCAGGGATTCCGATTTGATTGATCTGAAGTACAGTCTGGGAATTGAGTTTTTTTTTTTTTTCTTTTTTTCTTTTTTTGAGATGGAGTCTCACTCTGTTGCCCAGGTTGGAGTGCAGTGGCGTGATCTTGTCTCACTGCAACCTCTGCCTCCAGGGTTCAAGTGGTTCAAGCAATTCTCGTGCCTCAGCCTCCCAAGTAGCTGGGATTACAGGCACCTGCCGCCATGCCCAGCTAATTTTTTTGTATTTTTAGTAAGATGGGGGTTTCACCATGTTGGCCAGGCTGGTTTCGAACTCCTGACCTCAAGTGATTTGCCTGCCTCAGCATTCCAAAGTGCTAGGATTACCAGCGTGAGCCACTGCACCTGGCCGGAGTTGAGCTTTTCAAGAGCTTCCTGGATGACTGTAAAGGCAGCAAAATTTGAGAACCATGGCCTTAAGGGTCTTCCCTTGCCACACTCTCCACTCCACTTCTCTCCCTGCCCCTAAATTAACTAAAGAGTCAGTCCTGAAAATCTCCTTTCTGTTAGGACAGTGAATTCCAAGAAAGCAGTTATCCTAGTTATCCTATTGTGCTATTTGATTTAGATTTAAAGTAAGTAACTCCAGGCAAAAATATAGCCCTAAAGATTCTATTTGAATCTTTTCAAGAATTGATTGAAAAACATTATGCCTGTCTATTTCTCTACCTCTTCTATCTCCAGAACCACACCCCTAGGCGTCAGCCTGGACTTTTCTCTCTCTTCCAAGCCACTTTTTGAAGGCAGGGAAAGGAAAACATAAATATTAGGCTTCCTGATGCTCACCCTGGTGTCCACAGCACAGAATGCCATTTGTTATTGATTCAATGTCTCAACCTGGGGAAATTTTCCATTTTGCTTAAGGTCTCAGCCTTCTGGGCTGCTCAATTTATGCTTTGCTCCTGCTGTGAGTAGCTAAACTAAAAAGCTCTCCAGAACCCGTCAAAGCCAGTTCAGGTTTTCTTTAGCTAGATAGCATCAGAGGGAAATAATGGAAAGCTACTGCAGAACAATTGTCCTTTTATGTCAAGGCAGCTTTCACTGAGGGAGGGGACCCCTTTGCTTTATTATTCTCAAAATTAGCCTCACAGGAAAGGGTCTGTGCTCTCTCCCGGAATGTCAATCATCACCCCAGTCCAGGGCTTTTCAATGTCACCTCTCAATCTCCCCCACTCCTTTCTTTTTCTTTTTTTGAGTAATAAGAATCACGTTTCCTAAAATTGATTGAGGGAGATGTTGAAACTCAAAACCAGAGAACTTAAAATCTGTGGGAGGTAGGAGGCTTTTCAGCAAGCAGTGACTGGTAAAATATGGCAGAGTCAGACATAGCAGACTGAACCAACCAGGACTTTGGTCATCTCCCCAAATCTAGGGAGCCACCAAATCAAACAAACAGCCACCTGGAACTATGAACACACGCCACGGTTCCTCAGAGCCTCCTAAACTACATCTTGAAGTTGAAAGATGAGTTCATGTATGAAAAGAGGGAATTGATAGCCATTGAGATTTCTTCCCCAAACCTATCAACCCCTCCACTATGGGGGCCATCATGGAAGAATGAGTTTGATCCCACCCCCAGCTCCTTGACTGGACCATGATTGGTTCAGGGCAATTGGGGCTTATCCCACTTCCCTTTGCCATTGTGATTGCTATGGAGAAAGCTGGTCTGAGGACCAAGCCAATATGTTGGGGAAAGATAGAAAAATGGAGATGCAGCCCTCACTGATAACTCCCAATGCTCAGGAGTCAGTTCCTATATGTCCTAGCTTCATTATCCTGGAATGAGATAATTCTGAGCCATGTGTTGTACATCAGTTCCTAGAGCTTCCCTTGGGGTTAACCTCCAGATGCCCAGTGTCTGTAAGTAATTTAGCAATGCCCCCTCCATTAGCTGCCTTCTCTACTCCTCATTACTTCACAGTTCTCTTCCCATACTCCCTTCAGATCCCCAAATAAATGACTTATGCCCAAATCCTTGGTGCACGTCTGCTTCTAGGGGAAGTCTAAACTAAGACAGTTTTGTTGAAGTTGAATTTTTAGACTAAATGTGTGGCTTTCTCTTTGTGAATGCCAGGATGTTTGCTGGCCCTTTGCCTGTCTCACCCTTTCTCCCTGGTGTCTGTCAGACAAACTCCTACTCATGCTTCAAGACCCAATTCAAGCTTATCCTTCTCTGTGGGTTCTTCCTAGGTCAAGTAAGAAAAGTTAGTCATGCCATCCCTTAGGTCTTCATTGAACAATGCACAACACTCCAGTTTTGAAGTGATCTTATTAGAGTTAGGTGTTTACCTAGTGATGTTTCTTCTGATCTAAGGGCCTTAAGAATAGATACCTCTGTTCTCCTAGCACAGGGTCTTAGCACAGAGCTTATCACACAGCTGACACTGAACAAATGTTGGTTGAATGGATAAAAGAATAATCTAAATAACTAGATACCTGACTGGAGTCTAATTAGAGATCGACATCCTACTGTCTAGAATTCAGAGGTTACACTTCCTGCCTTTTGAAACTGGCACTCTAAAGCAGAGAGAGGCTCTTAACTTGCATGGATACAGGAAATCTGGGGACTCCCAGAAATTGTCTGCAAAACGAGGCCTGCCCAAGTATTGATCTGAGCAGAAGTTCTCTGCTGTCATCAGATTTTTAAGGAAGTGTGTGATTCAATTCATTCAATGACATTTGATAACTATTATATGCCTATTACACACTAAGTATTGTGCTAGGTGCTGAGGATAAAGCAGTGAAAAAAAAAACAGACAAAATCCCTTCCATACAAAGGGGGAGACAGAAAATAAATCATAAATGAAGACAAGTGCCATGTAGAAAGACACAACTCAAAAGGAGGAAAGGTTACAGGAGGACCGTGCTGTTTATCTGGGATGGCCAGGAAAGGTCTCTCGGCAGTGGCAGTAGGCAAGGGGGCAGGAAGCAGGGAGACCAGTGAGGAGGTGACCACAATAATCTAGACAAGCGGTGATGATAGCTTGATGCTGGTGGTCACAGGGGAGGAGATGAGAAGTGGTTACATTCTGGATGTATTTTCAAGATACAGTCAACAGGATTTGCTGATGGATTGGATGGGGGTATGAAAGAAAGGATTGGCAATGACTCCAGAGTTTTTGGTCTGAACATCAGGATGAATGGAATTGCCATGAACTGAGATGGGAAGTCGGTCTGTGGGCAGGCAGTAAAGAGGACTTTAATCATTGTCCCAGAGAGACTTCACGACTGGTGACAAACATCTCTCTTTCCCCAGCTGCTTCCTGTCTTTCGTGAACCCCAGAGAGATACAACAAACAGTTTTTTCCAAACTGTTTGGGGAGATGACCAAAGTCCTGGTTGGTTCAGTCTGCTGAGGCCATGGTGGTGGCTGCTCGAGTCTAACTCCACAGCCTGTGGGAGATGTATCTGTTTCCATAATTAATTATCTTGGGACCAGCCTGACCCAGACAAATCATGAGAGAGACATTGCTTCTCCTTAGCATTCTGCAGACTTTTCATCCAGGTTCTCTCTCACCCACCAGAAGGAACATGTGGCAGTAGAAGCAGCAGAGATTGCCTGCTCTTAAAGATCCAGGCTATAGCCCTAGCTATCAGCTGGCCAGTGCTAGACAAGTTATTCAATTTCTTCTCCCCTGGTTTCCTAATCTGGAAATAATGATTGTCATAAAGATTACAGGAAATGAAGGCGTGTGTTCGATTACACTTGCTGCCTGATAAACTACCCCAATGGGTAATGACTTAAGACAACCACCATTTTATTATATCTCACAGATCCTGTGGGTCAGGAATTTGAGCAGGACTTGGCCGGGTCATTTATGTGATCCTTGTAGTGTCAGTTGAGGTTGCACAGCTGGCAGATGGATTGGCTGCAAGAATCCAAGATGGTGTCACCCATGCCTGGCACGTTGGTGGAGATGGCTGGAAGCCTGGGCTCCGCTGGGACAGTTGAGTGGGGTACCTACATGTGGCCTATCTGGAATGACAGTCTTAGTTGACTTTTTTTTTTTTTTTTTTTTGAGATGGAGTTTCGCTCTTGTTGCCCAGGCTGGAGTGCAATGGCGCAATCTCGGCTCACTGCAACCTCCACTTCCTGGATTCAAGCAATTCTCCTGCCTTAGCCTCTCGAGTAGCTAGGATTATAGGCATGTGCCACCACACCCAGCTAATTTTGCATTTTTAGTAGAGATGGGGTTTCTCCATGTTGGTCAAGCTGGTCTCGAACTCCCAACCTCAGGTGGTCCGCCCGCCTCTGCCTCCCAAAGTGCTGGCATTATTGGCGTGAGCCACTGCACCCAGCCCTTAGTTGACTTCTTACGTGGCAGCTGGGTTATCCCAGAGCAAGCATCCCGAGAGAACCACGTAGAAGCTGTACAGCCTTTTCTGACCTAGCCTGGGGAGTCAGATGGCATCATTTTCTTCACATCCTTTTAGTTGTAAGTGAGTTGTAAGGCCAGCCCAGACTAAAGAGTATGGGAATTAGACCCCAGCTTTCATTGGAGGAGTGACAATATCAGATTGTACAAGAGCATATGGAATGGGAGATAATGTTGTCGTGTCTTTAGACGTGTTAAATGAAATGAAGGAAATAAAGCACCTGGCATAGCCGCAGGCTCATAGTATGTCTTTCAGTGGTGGCATTTCCTCTCCCTTGACCTTTTTGTCCTTGCCACTTAAGCCCCTTCTGTTTCCCAGCAGGGTTTTGCCTTAAATCATGCCCTATGGAGGAGAGACATGTAATTGTTCATACTCACCTTATGCTATTTGCACACCGCCAAAAGCAGTGATTCCTTCCAAACCCACAGGAATCAAACTTTTATTGTTAGAAGAGATGTTTTTGAAAGTAGTGTAACTGGAGCCTCTGAATCACAGCCCAAGCTACTTGCTATAGTCAAGACCAGTGTTTACAGGAGAGAGCCCTAGAGTTGGGGTCAGGAGGTCAGAATGACTAGCCATTTGGCTTTAGCAAGTTGCTTAAGTCTCAGAGCTGCTTTAGTTTCCTTAACTGTGCAACAGGGATAGAAATACCCTGTGAAATAACTTTCACAAATCAAGCAATTGATTAAGACTCTCCAAATCTCAGGTGCTGGATTATATTTTTTAGGTCATTCCCAGTGAAATGGTGGCTAAACTGAGGCATTGACTAGGGTCAAATTTGTGTTTCACTCGAATGATTTTTAAACATGGCTGCAAATTCTTTGACCCTTCCCCCACCAGGATGTGAAGTCTATGTCCTGTCATGTATATTGTACCCTTGAATGTGGGTGGAAGTGATACTATGTGACTTCAGCTAGATCATATCAACAGAGATGCTGTTTTTATCCTATTCACTGGAATAGTTACTCCTGAAGCCCTGAGCTACCACGTAGGAAGTCTAACTACTCTGAGGGCCTCCATGCTGTGAGGAAGCCCAAGCCACATGAAGAGGTCATGTGCAGACACTCTGGTTGGCTGTGCTAGTGAAGCCCAGATGGTCAAGTCATCTCAGCCCAAGTGTCAAACATGTGAATAAGAATGCCTTCAGATTATTCTAGCCACCAGCTACCCAAGTCTTCCCAGCTGATAGCCAGACATTATAGAGCAAAGACCAGCGAGTTCTGTGGTGCCCTGGTCTGAATTCCTGGCCATTAGATTCCCTGGGCACAAAAAAATGGTGGTTGTTTTACACGAGCAAGTTTTGGAGTGGTTTACTACACAGCAGCAGATAACCAGAACAGCCAGTATTAGCATTTTTTACCTTGTGCATGCTACGTACACACTCGGATCGCTTGTCTGAAAAATGGGGATGTAATAATAGTACTCACAGTCTAACTGGAATTTTGTGAGCATTGGATAAGCTAAGAGACTTGTGTCTGGCATAGTAAATGCCCAAGGAATACTTTTTACTATTGTTCTTACTGACATTCAGACACTCAAGGCTGTGATCTTGCAGAGCCGTTTGAGAAGGAACACTGTCGGTTTTCAGGTGGGATCATTTTAAGCAGCTTCACATCTAACATTCATGCCTCTCCTGGAGGCCCGGCTCCTCACCTGTCACAGGTGTGTTATATCTGCTGGCTTGGGGACTTAGTGATGGTGCCCTTGGGAAGTTTAGGCTTTGGGGGAGGGGCTTGTGGCAGCTGTGCAACCCACTCCTTTTCCCTCTCCCTACTGAAAGCCCAGCTGGCTCACTTTAGCTGTCCGTAGAGAAAACAATTTTCCAAATTTCCTTTCTCCCTAATTCTCACAACATCCTAGTTATTAAGATATCTGTATCAGTCAGGGACCCGCCCAGAAACTGATAGTACCATCAGATTGGGTGATTTGAGAAGGGTTTAATAAAATAACTATTTGAGAAGTTATGGAAAGGGTAGAAAACCACATGGGGCAGGGGCTGTGCAGTGGCTGAGGTTTAGTGCCAGGTGGGACCCCACTGGCCAAAGAGGGCTGTCTGGTACCCAGAGCAGGATGGGAAAGTATAGAGAGGAGATCCACAGGAGCAAAGCGAGCTCAGCCAACCCAAAGTCATCATCCTGATTTAATTTACAGAGAAAAAACCATGAAGGTTCAAATGGGTTAAGTACCTTTCCCAAGGATATAAGGAAATGGATGCCACTTCCTGGAGGGATGGCCCAGTCATTCTCCTTATGAGTAGGTATTTGAATCCAAGTTCCCTGATATTATTGCAAGATGTGTGTGTGTGGGTGAGTGGCGGTGGTGGTGGGTGGTGGAGGAAGTGGAATATGACCAGAATACATTTGAATTGGAATCTTTTAAAATTACATTGATGTCAAGTGGCTTCAGTGGGAGAAAGATTCACTAGTCTGAGCTAATGGCCACGGGCAGTGAAGAGAGACAGTGATTAAGGTAACTCCTTCTGAACCCTAGAAATCATCATCTTGAATGGAAAGATATCTAATGTTTTTTTCCTTTTTTCCACTGGGTTTTTAATGTGACTTCAACTCAATTCTTCCTTTTCTCTTATATTTCAGCAAAGTCTGGGTTCTAATGAAGACTGAGCTGAGAAGTATTTGCTTCCCATGCTAGTAAGCAGGCAATATTTGTATTATCTAAGAAGTGTATACCAGCCGGGCACAGTGGCTTATGCTTGTAATCCCAGCACTTGGGGAGGCAGAGGAGGGTGGATCACTTGAGGCCAGGAGTTCAAGACCAGCCATGGCAACATGGCAAAACCCCATTTCTACTAAAAACATATTTAGCTGGGTGTGGTGGCGTGTGCCTGTAATCCCAGCTACTTGGGCGGCTGAGGCATGAGGATCAGTTGAAACCTGGAGGCAGAGGTTGGTGAGCCGAGATTGCACCACTGCACTCCATCCTGGGTGACAGAGCAAGACTCTGTCTTAAAAAAAAAAAAAAAAAAAAAAAAAAAAAAAGAGCTGTGTAACATAGGCTAACGCAAGAGAGATTTGGGCTGATTTCAGGCATGAACAAAGTTGACTTTTCACTGAATCTCTCTGAGCCTTATCTAGGAGGCTGGAGTGTAGCCAGAAGCATAGATTCTGAAGCCAGACTACCTGGCTTTGAATTCTAGCTCTGCCATTTCTAACTGTGTGACCATCAGCAATGGACTTAACCTCTCTGTGCCTTGGATTCCTTATCTGGAAACCAGGAATTGTAATCAGAGCGCTTGCTTCTAGTGCTCTTGTCAGAATTATACTGCTAAATATTGTAAAGCACCAAGAGCAGCCGCTGCTTGCCATCAAGTAGCAATAACTATTAGCAATTTTGATCTCATAGTATGGTTGTGAGCATCCAATGAGTTTATAACATGTAAAGTACTCAGCATAGTTCTTGAGACCTAGAAATGTTAGGGTTTGTTTTTACTTTTCATTCATGTATGCAACAAGTATTTATTGAACACGTAGTAAGAGGCAGACCTACTGTGAAACTAATTATGCTTAATCTATAAGCCCCTCAATTGCACAGGCCCTTCCAAAGGCCCTAGGAGGACTTCTAAGAATGTCTTTATTTATTTATTTATTTATTTATTTTGCCTAGTTGTGTATTCTCTTTCTTAAAGAAGACTCTCAAAACTACAAAACTTTTCTGACCCCATAAAACCTGGGTCTGCCTTCTTAAAGTTTATTATTAGGAGTAGTAATTATTATTTGGGTGAAAATCATAATTATTTGTTGGAAAATTAGGTGTTGTTATAGGTGACTTCTGAGGTCTTATTTTATACCCTGAATCTTTATGCATTTAAATATCCCAAAGAAAGCCAGCCATGGTAGACTCACAGGCCAGTGGCAGAGCCCTGTGTATTCAAATAGGGATGACAGCATTTCCTCCTTTGTCACCTCCTGCTTCCCCTTTGGCACATTGTCATCATGGTTGTCCCATCTTATTAAGCCTGAAAGCGTATATGAAACAAAAATGGCTTGCATCAGCTGCTCCCTATGATGCATCATCTCAAGGCTATGGACTGGACTAGGATTCTTTCGGTAGGGAGGAGGCTTAGAGAATGTGGAACCCCAGACCTCACAGATACAAGAACAACCTGGATAGATGAGTGCTCAAAGTTAGGACCTAAGCCCAGCACTCCCTTCCCTACAGACAAGCAACGATCCATATTTGTCCAAATACCACATAATGGGTGTCCAGATGTTTTTTTCACAGTGTACCAACTGTTCAGGTATCTGCTGCACACATGCAAATATCATTTCCAGCCTGCCCTGGTGGAATGGCCTGTTTGGATAGCAAATAAGACTTTGCTCCCTCTGAAAGCCTCTGTACACAGAATGCGTGCAGCCCACCTGACCCAAGGCAGCTGACTTGGGAAAACAAACAAATTAACAAACAAATTTGTCAACAGGCACAGCCATTAAAGACACACACAGAAAATTTATTTTACATGGTTATAAGTCCCTCTAGAAAAACCTGTGCTTTTGTGGACTAGAAATACCGTCGTGAGTAAACTAAAAATAATTAGACATTTTAAACCGTAGCAAGGTAAAGTTTCACATGTATCTAGTGCTATTTATTGTCATTCGGGGGGCGGGGGGAAGTATAAAATAGGATTGCCCATCATATAGGTCATTGTGGGAAATTACATGCAAAATTAATTTATTCCTTATGCCAGACGAGCACATATAATTATCTGCAGTGGCTCGGATTGAAGTTTTAAACAGTGCTGGGAATGGCAATGGGTGAAAAAGGAAAGCTTTGGATGGGAGCTTTCAAATAAATACTCCATTAGAGCTGGTTTATTAACTTTTGATATTAAATGAATATATCTATGACAGACTTGTTCCAGGAATAAATTATTTTTAACCTTCTCCGTGTACCCAAATGTTCATACAACTTTCAAAAATTACACTGGGCAACTTTGCTTTTAATAGTGCCTTTTGTACATGGCCATTTGAATAAAGGTTCTTCACAAGTTAAATCATTTAATTGCGCATTATTTTTAAAAGCCTAGCTTTAAAAGTACTAGGGGATCGAAATGGATGGTGATTTTTATTTCAGTTGTTTTTTCATCCAGCTCCTTCCTTTTTGTTCCCATAACATATGATGTAAACTTTCATTAGAGCCAGTGACAATCTGAGTGTACATGTTTTTTTCCAGTTGTTGTATCAATAGTTTCTCCTCTGACTCTGAAAACTGTCCCACCTTGGGGACAGTTGCCCAGTTGCTCTAATTATAGCACCGGTCACCCTGACTTGTGGCATCTCCCTACTGAGACTGTGGGTTCCCTGAGGAACGGAGCCCTTTATTTTCTTTTTATCTTTGTGTCCTCAGTGCCAAGAACAGAATCTGAGACACGCTAGGTACCCTGGAAATGTTTACTGAGGAACTAAAGTCAACAAAGGATTGATATTTTCCCTTGAGATTTTTTGATTAAGCCCAGTCTTAATTATTTCATTGTAGTTATTGTATTGTGCTTGAGTCTGCTCACTAATCACAATAGGCCACTAGTAATGACTGAAAAAGAAAAAATGAATTGACTTGAAATCCCTTTGAGTGAGAGAGCTTTAAGAAGATACGAGGCAGAGGAAAACAAAGGAGGAGGTAAATATCACCCAAGGCATGGGAGTGTTCCACAAACAGCAATGATTTCAAAATTTTCTTACGAAACAGGATCTGCTACTCCAAAACCAAAGTTTGGAGAATGAAATCTCCCTTGCAGTCAACAAGTATTAAGATCTTTCAATATTTATACTGATAATCCCGTGTTGAAAAGAAAATTATTTATAGTGCCTGACTTGCGTGTGGCTGTAGAATAATATGTTTTAATCTTGAAAACATAAAAATGATAGTTTATAGAATTATAATAAGTATCTAGTCCTTTCTGAAAAGTCTAGAATCCTTAGGGAAATGCATGTTAAGATTCAGTTTTAATATCATGTAGTTCACTTTTATTTAGTAGAGTAGTAGAAATAGTAGTTTTGGTTCATAAATTTATTCCTCTGCTGAAATTATTCCCAAAACATAAGACTGAAAGGGGAATAAGATTTCCCTCTGATAATAAAGAATATTTAGGAAAATTGTCACTGGATAATTTGAGTCTTACAGTTGTTTAAGGAAATGTCTACCGTAAGCACTTTTTACCACTAAATTGTGAAAGCAGTAAGAACTCATTGTCTAACAATAAAGAAATGCAAGAAATGAAAATTGCTTCTTTTCTATTCTTCTCTTCGGAAGTAACAATAATTTTATTTTATTTATTTATTTATTTATTTATTTTTCGGAGACAGAGTCTTGCTCACTCACCAGGCTGGAGTGCAGTGATGCGATCTTGGCTTACCACAACTTCTGCCTCCCGGGTTCAAGCGATTATCCTGTCTCAGCCTCCCAAGTAGATGGGATTACAGGCACCTGCCACCGTGCCCAGCTATCTTTTGTATTTTTGGTAGAGACGGGGTTTCACCATGTTGGCCAGGCTGGTCTCAAACTCCTGACCTCAGTTGATCTGTGAAGGGGTGGCCTGCCCCTCCACACCTGTGGGTGTTTCTCGTAAGGTGGAACGAGAGACTTGAGAAAAGAAATAAGACACAGAGACAAAGTATAGAGAAAGAAAAGCGGGGGCCCAGGGGACCGGCGCTCGGCGCTCAGCGCTCAGCTTACAGAGGACCCACGCCGGCACCGGTCTCTGAGTTCCCTTAGTATTTATTGATAATTATCTTTACCATCTTAAAGACAGGGGAGTGGCAGGACAATAGGATCATTTTTAGGGAGGAAATTAGCAGTAAGACATAAGAACAAAAACCTCTGTGATATGAATAAGTTCAAAGGAAAATCCTGTGCCTTGAGATAAACCTTTTAGCAACATTGTTTCATCCTATCACATGGGGATAAACCTTGGACAATACCTAGCTTTCCTAGGCAGAGGTCCCTGCGACCTTTGGCCATGTACGTGTCCCTGGGTAGTTGAGATTAAGAGAATGGTGATAACTTTTAACCAGCAAGCTACCTTCAGGCATTTGTTTAACAAAGACACATCCTGCACAGCCCAAAATCCATTAAACCTTGAGTCACCGCAACACATGTCTCTTGCAAGGACAAGGTTGGGGGTAGGGTCACAGATTAACAGCATCTCAAATACAGAACAAAATGGAATCTCTTATGTCTACTTCTTTCTATATAGACACAGTAACAGGCTGATCTCTCTTCCTTTTCCCCACAGATCTGCCCACATTGGCCTCCCAAAGTGCTGGGATTACAGGCGTGAGCAACCGCGCCCGGCCAATAACTGTATTTTTTAATTTAAGCAAGATTTAAAAAGGTTTTTGGCCAGGCGTGGTGGCTCATGCCTGTATTCCCACTACTTTGGGAGGCCAAGGAGGCTTTTGAGGCCAGGAGTTTGAGACTAGCCTGGACAACATAGTGAGACCCCATTTCTACAAAAAATAAAAAATCAGCTGGGCATGGTAATGTGTGCTTGTAGTCCTAGCTACTTGGGAGGCTGAGGTAGGAGCGTCACATGAGCCCAGGAGACTACAGTGAGTCATGATTGGACCACTACACTCCAGCTTGGGTGACGAAGTGAGATACTGTCCAAAAAACACAAAACAAAACAAAAGAAAAATAAAACAATCCAGGCACGGTGGCTTATGCCTGTAATCCCAGCGCTTTGGGAGTCCAAGATAGGTGGATGGCTTGAGCCTAGGAGTTCGAGAGCAGCCCTGGGCAATATGACGAAACTCAATCTCTATCAAAAATAAAAATAAAATTAGCTGGATGTGGTCGTGTGTACCTGTAATCCCAACTACTTGGGAGACTGAGGTGGGAGGATCACTTGAGCCTGGAAGGTCGAGGCTGCAGTGAGCTGTGATCACACCACTGTACTCTAGCTGGGGTGACAGAGAGACCCTGTCTCAAAAAAAAAGTAAATGTGCTTTGTACACACACACACACACACACACACACACACGCATACATCAATGCAAAGATACTTTTTCTGGAGGTCAATGTCACTCTACTTGTTAATTGAGTATAAATCAGTTACCAGTTATAATCCTAAAATCCAATGATCCAAAAGAGCATTTCTTTATTTTTAATTTTAAAGAAAAGAAGTTGCAAGCACAGTACAGGTCCTTGGAACCCTGAAACCAGCTTCCCCCAGTGGTTACATCGGATATAACCATAGTATACTATCCAAGCCAGGAAAGTATTTGTTTGTTTTTCTTTTTCTTTTTCTCACTTCTTTTTGGAACATCAAGTCATCATTTTGGGAAAATCCTGCTATAAATATAACAAGAGGCCCTTTGAATTCTTTATACCCACATAAAAGTTTTCTACAAGGTTTCTATATAGGAGAAGGACCTATTAACATTTTTAATTAGTGAAAGTAACAAGATACCAGGTCACAGGACTGGGTAGATATCAACAACATAACATGTAATGGGCTTTGACGGACAATATTGTTTTAAATTCTACACCCTCCTAGTCTGAATAACTGAATTTAGCGTAACAAATGATATTGATGGCCCAAACACATTTATATTTAGTGGCAATGGGTTTGAAAATAAATTTTTCTTAAAGTACTAGGTACTTCATAGTACATCATATATACATCACATGTACTTTGGAGCATTGCTTCAAACAGCAATCAGCAGCATCTGTAACAATTGTAAGAACGATGGCACCAGTATATTTTAGTTGGAATTTAAAAACTTGCCTTCAAGGCCTCACCCACATTAGTTCCTCAAAAGCTATGTGTTTTATTTTGGCACCTTCATTTGGTACCTCATTCCCTTCACTCTTGAGGTTGCGTATAGCAAAATCAAAGAAAGCAAATAATACAGTAATTAAGTGTTCCCAAAACACAGTTTCATCGTTATTAAGCAGATGGTTTGGGGCTTGGCAAACATAATGACCGTATATTTCATAAGCCAGAACTATGAAACAGAGAACAATAGCAAGTCAAAGGAATCTGTAAGATAAAAAATTAATTTATTTAATTAAGAAATACTTACCGAAGGTCACCTGGTGGGCAGGCACAGTCCTGGGCACTGGGTATACAATGCTAGATTAGACTTTTCCCCCCAACAGTTTGACATCTCAAAAGTAGAGAGGTAGCTAATGGTGTCTAAAAAGCACTATTGGGCCAGGCACGGTGGCTTACACCTGTAATCCCAGCGCTTTGGGAGGCTGAGGCGGGTGGATCCCAACGTCAGGAGTTTGAGACCAGCCTGGCCAAAATGGTGAAATCCCATCTCTACTAAAAATACAAAAACTTAGCCGAGCATGGTGGCACGTGCCTGTAATCCCAACTACTCAGGAGGCTGAGGCAGGTGAATCACTTGAACCTGGGAGGCAGAGATTGCAGTGAGCCAAGACCATACCACTGCACTCCAGCCTGGGGCACAGAGTCAGACTCCATCTCAAAAAAAAAAAAAAAAGAAGAAAAAATTTAAAAGCGCTATTGTCCAGATAGTAGTTGTCACTGCTTACACGTTTGTGAATTTAGTTTTAATTCCTTTAATGTTTTGGTCAGTCTTAGTCCATTTTGTACAGCTATAACAGAATACGTGAGACTGGGTAATTTATAATGAACAGAAGTTTAGGCCAGGCACGGTGGCTCATCCCTGTAATCCCAGCACTTTGGGAGGCCGAGGCAGGCGGATCACCTGAGGTTAGGAAATCGAGACCAGCGAAACCCCGTCTCTACTAAAAATACAAAAATCAGCTCAGTGTGGTGGCAGGCACTTGTAATCCCAGCTACTCAGGAAGCTGAGGCAGGAGAATCACTTCAACCTGGGAGGCAGAGGCTACAGTGAGCTGAGATCATGCCACTACACTCCAGCCTAGGCAACAGAGGAAGACTCCGTTTCAAAAACTAAATAAAATGAAAAATAAAAAGTTTATCATTTCATGGTTCTGGAGGCTGGGAAGTTCAAAATCAAAGGGTCAGCATCTAGTGAGGGCCGTCTTGCCACATCATCTCATGGTGGAAGGGCAAAGAGAAGATGAGAAAGACAGAGTGGATAGAACTCAGCCTCAAGCCCTTTTAGAATTGGCTTTAATTCATCCTTGAGAGCAGAGCCCTCATGACCTAAGCACCTCACGTTAGACCCCACCTCCCAATACTGTTGCATTGGGGATTACGTTTTCAACACATGTTGTTTGGAAAGACATACTCAAATTACATCAGTCAACAAATCATTTAAAAAGCATTTAAAGAAGAAATATGAGTCCTGGTTATTGTCTAAAACCCTTCTATTGACCCAGAAAAATCATTAAGATTCACAAAATGGGTGTCAAAGCATTGGGAAAAACCTGGAGACAAGAATGGAGCACTTTCTGTTGTTTTTTTTTTCTGAGACAGAGTCTCGCTCTGTCACCCAGGCTGGAGTGCAGTGACACAATCTTGGCTCCTGCAAGCTCCGCCTCCCGGTTCACGCCATTCTCCTGCCTCAGCCTCCCAAGTAGCTGGGACTACAGGCACCCACCATGACAGCCAGCTAATTTTTTGTAATTTTAATAGAGATGGGGTTTCACCATGTTAGCCAGGATGGTCTCGATCTCCTGACCTCGTGATCTGCCCACCTTGGCCTCCCAAAGTGCTGGGATTACAGGCGTGAGCCCCTGCTCCCAGCCAGGAAGAATGGAGCACTTTCTTAAAAGATCCTGAATATATACGATACTCTGGATGTCTTAGAGGACAATATGATACATATACAATCTATATATTACATATGTATTAACATATTTTCCTTTTACATATACACAAGAGGAAGATATGATAAAAATTTGTGTAAATAAGTTTATTAAAAAGGCCAAAGTAATTCAATAGGAAAATAAAAATCTTCCAATGGATGGTGCCAGAACAATGGATACTAACAAGAAAAAATAATTTGCTCTCTACCTCATACCATATCCAAAATTAATTTGAAACGTTAAGGTGGTGGATAATTGGGGATAAAATTTCAACTTTTTTGTATGACTGAAAATTTTCAAAATAAGATGGTGGGAAAAATTTTTAAAAAGAAGTCCGGCCGGGCGCGGTGGCTCAAGCCTGTAATCCCAGCACTTTGGGAGCCAGACGGGCGGATCACAAGGTCAGGAGAGATCGAGACCATCCTGGCTAATACGGTGAAACCCCCGCTCTACTAAAATACAAAACTAGGCCGGGCTGCAGGGGTGGCTGGCTCTGTAGTCCCAGCTACTCGGGAGGCTGGAGGCAGGAGGAAATGGCGTGAAACCCGGGAGGCGGAGCTGCGAGCCAGATCCGGCCACTCACTCCAGCCTGGGCATAGAGCCAGACCTGGCCTCAGAAAAAAAAAAAGAAGTCCAGGCTGGGTGCGGTGGCTCATGCCTGTAATCCCAGCACCTGGGGAGGCCAAGGTGGGTGGATCACAAGGTCAGGAGTTCAAGACCAGCCTGGCCAAGAAGCTGAAACCTCATCTCTCCTAAAAATACAAAAATTAGCTGGGCGTGGTGGCAGGCACCTATAATCCCAGTTACTCGGGAGGCTGAGGCAGGAGAATCGCTTGAACCCATGAGGCAGAGGTTGCAGTGAGCCAAGATCACGTCATTGCACTGTAGCCTGGGCGATAGAGTGAGACTCCGTCTCACAATAAATAAATAAAAATAAAAAATAAAAATAAATCCAAAGAGCTCTTTCAAGAAGTACAAAACAAAAAATTTAAGTGATAAGGAGTCATTGTCTCATAGTTTAGTTGATAGAGTTTCTCTCCACTTTATTAATTGTACACAAAATAATGATATATCTTAGAGTTGATGAAATTTTAGATTTGAAGAAATGTAATAGTTCATAGAGTGTAAGAGAATACAGTCTTCCCTGACCTTTAGGACCTTACAGTAGAGGAGAAAGGGACATGAACCTCAGAGTGGGTGGCGCTGAGTGCTGTAATGGGACCATGGGAGTGCACCTACAAAGCAATCCTAATATTTTAGAGCTTTACAGATTGCACTGGGTTTCCACATTTATATTTGTGGCATCTTCTTAACCATCCTGTAGGTAGGCCACATGATTAGCCCAGTATACATTGGTTTAATGAACCCATAAAAAGAAGTTAAATAACTTAACTAGGATCATTCGGCTAGTAAAGGCTCAGTCTCAGGCAAGGTTCTTCCAATAATTCTTCCTCCTAAGCCACATTTGTTTTAGGTTGGGTTCCCTAGAAGCAGAGCCTGAGATGGGGATGCCTTTGTGTAAGGGATTTATTGAGGTCGTGTTCTCAGGAAAAACTTGTAAGGGACTAAAGGATGCAGCATAGGGCCAGAGATTGAAGCTAAGTGAAGATGTAAGTTCAGCCCAAGTCCAGCCTCAGTCTGATCTCATGGGCAACCCTGGAGAGGGAGTTTTCCCACTTTGGGGTAAGAGGCTGGGCTTGTATACCCCTCTTTCAGTCTGTCAGTGGCGTCGGGTGCCACACCTTCTCATGTTGGGAATATGCATCTCTGAACAAGGTGGTTCTGGGTGCAGTTCTCTGGAGAAGGTGGGGAGCTGTGACCTGTTAGCAGCCAACAGTCAGCAGCAGCTAGGGAATCGTTCTGCCAGCCAGGTAAGGCCATCTGGGTGGGGCAGCAACCACATCTACTACACCGCCACGGCTCTCAGTGAGAATTCTATCAGAGACATAGCCTCACATGTTATCTTAGGGGAGGGTCATTGTTCTCGCTAATGACTTCCCTGTGAGATACTGTGATCAGGTAGCATTTAGCCATTAGGCCTGCTCTGAGAGTTAGACAGTGTTTACTGAAAAATCGATATTCCCGTGACATTATGTTCTATACTGGTCTAGAGGTCTTAGTTCCAGAGGGAGGAATGCTGCCGTCAGGAGACACAACAACGTTTCCATTAAACTGGAAGTTAAGATTGTCACCTGGTCACTTTGGGCTCCTCCTACCTTTAAGTCAACAGGCTAAGAAGGGAGTTACAATGTTGGCTGGGGTGATTGACCTGGACTACCAAGATGAAATCAGTCTGCTACTCCACAATGGAGGTAAGGAAGAGTGTGTGGAATACAGGAGATCCATTAGGGTGTCTGTTAGTAGTACCATGCCCTGTAATTAAGGTCAATGGGAAACTACAATAGCCCAATCCAGGCAGGACTACAAATGGCCGAGAACCTTCAGGAATGAAGGTTTGGGTCACCCCACCAGGTAAAAAAATAAATAAAGAAAGAAACACAACCTGCTGAGGTGCTTGCTGAAGGCAAAGAGAATACAGAATGGGTAGTAGAAGAAGTTAGTCATCAATACCAGCTACGACCATGTGACCAGTTGCAGAAACAAGGACCGTAATTGTGAATATTTCCTCCTTGTTTTATTAAGAATACGTTTGTGCATGTATACACTTGTACTAAGAAAATATCTTCATTCAAAATTTCCTTTCTTTTTCCTTTATTATGTGACTTAAGATTTTTTGACTTTATATCAGCATTTAAGTGGTGTTAACTTTATGTAAAAACATTTAGGTTAAGGATTAGTGTGCTTCCGGTTGTACAAAGGATAGCTGTATTATGTTAGGTATAATTATGACCTTATTATTGTCTTTATTTGGAGATTATATATGATTTCAGGAGATGTGTATGGCTTCAAGTTGACAAGGGGTGGACTTGTGATCGTTAATATTGTCAACTTGATTGAATTGAAGGATGCAAAGTATTGTTCCTGGGTGTGTCTGTGAGGGTGTTGCCAGAGGAGATTAACATGTAAGTCAGTGGACTGGGAGAGGCAGACACACCCTCAGTCTGGGTGGGCACCATTCTCCTCAGCCACCAGCCTAAAAGCAGGAAGGGAAAGGGCAGACCTGCTGAGTCTTCCGGCTTCCATCTTTCTCCTGTGCTGGATGCTTCCTACCGGCGAACATCTGACTCCAAGTTCTTCAGCTTTTGGACTCTTGGGCTTGCACCAGTGGTTTGCCAGGGGCTCTTGGGCCTTTGGCCACAGACTGAAGTCTGCACTGTCAGCTTCCCTACTTCTGAGGTTTTGGAACTCGGACTGGCTTCCTTGCTCCTCAGCTTGCAGATGGCTATTGTGAGACTTCACTTTGTGATCGTGGGAGTCAGTTCTCCTAATAAACTCCACTTCATATATACATCTATCCTATTAGTCTGGTCCCTGTAGAGAACCCTCTCTAATACAATAGAGTTAAAGACAAACTCCTTGTATTTGTCTTGACAGAGTTTCTCTCCACTTTATTAATTGGACACAAAATAACGATATATCTTACAGTTGATGAAATTTTAGATTTGAAGAAATATAATGGTTCATAGAGTGGAAGAGAATACAGTCTTCCCTGACCTTTAGGACCTTACAGTAGAGAAGAAAGGGACATGAACCTCAGAGTGGGTGGCGCTGTTCTGTCGCCCAGGCTGGAGGGCAGTGGCACGATATTGGCTCACTGCAACCTCCGCCTCCCGGGTTCAAGTGATTCTGTTGCCTCAGCCTCCCGAGTAGCTGGGACTACAGGTGCATTTCACCACACTCTGGTAATTTTTTTGTATTTTTAGTAGAGACGGGGTCTTTGCCATGTTGGCCAGGCTAGTCTCGAACTCCTGACCTCAGGCTATCTGCCTGCCTCAGCCTCCCAAAGTGCTGGGATTACAGGCGTGAGCCTCCATGCCCAGCCCTTTTTGTTTTTTGAGACAGAGTCTTGCTTTGTCACCCAGACTGGAGTGCGGTGGGGTGATCTCGGCTCACTGCAATCTTTGTCTCCCGTGTTCAAGTGATTCTCGTGCCTCAGCCTCCTGAGTACCTGGAATTACAGGCGTGTGCAACCATGCCTGGCTAATCTTTGTATGTTTAGTAGAGACAGGGGTTCGCCATGTTGACCAGGCTAGTCTCAAATTCCTGGCCTCAAGTGATCCACTCTCCTCGGCCTCCCAAAGTGCTGGGATTACAGATGTGAGCTACAGTGCCAGCAGATTTTGCTACTTACTATTAATTAAGGACTCAGACTTTGTAACATTCCATGTAAATTAGTAGATTTGTGTCTAGCAGAGGTGTAAATAATTTCTATCTGGTAGAAAAATAATGCCAAAGGTTACAATTTTATTGCCTTGCAGGATATTAACCAGCTTTATGTCTAACCTAGCAAACTTATTCTAACCTTTTTTTAAAGGACCATATAAATCCTAGTTCCCCAAGCAGTCCAGCTCTACTTTGATTGGTTCCCTTGCTAATTAATGAATTCAATAAATTTTAACCTTTTTGTTCCATATTTGTATGAAAGTCTAATTTTTTCAGTTTTTGAAATTATACTGTGATGAAGGCTATTGCATACCATGCTAAGAGGTATGGAATTTATCCTTAAAAGAGGGGGAAAAACTTTGAAATATTTATGCACAAGAATGACATGATTATATTGGCATTTGGAAAGGTCATTTTTTCAGCAGTGTCTAAAAGGAGTGAGATAGTCATTCATGTGAAATTTAATTCTGAAAACCAGTGGACATTTGGTGGCAACAGTAGCGATAATAATTTCTGAATATCCTGGGAGCAGGTAGTAATTTCTATGTGGAAATTTTATCAGGGACAGAATCAAGGAAGAATGGTATGTACACTGCAGTTTAGGAGGATGTCCTGCATATTAATGTCTATTAACAACCACTATGGTAATCAGAGGCCATAAATATTGTAAGTAGATAAAAGAAGTTGTGCTCTAGGGTTACCATCAGAAGCACATTATCAATGTACCCATGGATATGCAGTTAGAAAAATGAGCCATCACTTGCCTTCAGCTGGGAAGAAAGCCAGTTTATCTGATGGGAAGCAATCTCTAATACCCTTTTTCTTCTCCCGGTATTCTCTAAGCCCAAGAGGTGACGAAGAATAAGGAAACATCTTGGGAAGCTCAAATTCTCTGAGAACACTGCCTCTGGTCAGTGAAACCAGGGAAAGAAAGGAGACGTACTTTTCAAGTGCCTTTGTGTTTTAAACCATTGGAATGAATGCACTGGTGTTCTGCATACTGCTGTACCCATTGTGGCACCCTCTGTGGAGGCACCATTCATATTGTAGACATTGTAGATCTGGATAAGTATGCCTATTTTTGGTAGTTGTCAGTAAAATGTCTTGGATCAGGATTGCGTTTTTGCACAAAGGCACCAAATGGGCTAGGAGTGGCTTCGTGAATGATCAACTTTTTCACATGTATTTAAAAATGATAGCAGGTCAGATTCCTAGGATTTGGGGGCTGGCATTCTGAAGTGTTTTTCTCGTATTACTCATTATTGTACCACCGTTTCTCCCTTAAGATGGACCTATTTCTCCAAAGTTCTGGAAGGTAAGCAGAAGGCACAAATTCTTCACCCTAATGAGCATGATCTTTCTGTTTTGTGTTGCTTTCACATTTAGAATCCTTTCTACAGATGACACTTGTCCATGTATCTATCTATCTATCTATCTAGACAGAGTCTTGCTCTGTTGCCCAGGCTGGAGTGCAGTGGCACAATCTGGGCTCACTGCAACCTCCATCTCCTGGGTCTAAGCAATTCTCGTGCCTCAGCCTCCGGCGTAGCTGGGATTATAGTCACGTGCTACCACGCTCTACTAAAATTTTGCATTTGTTGTAGAAACAGGGTTTTACTATGTTGGCCAGGCTGGTCTCGAACTCCTGGCCTCAAGTGATCCACTCTCCTTGGCCTCCCAAAGTGCTGGGATTTTAGGAGTGAGCCACCACGCCCAGCCACACTTGTCATTTTAAAAAGCTGCTTAGCATCTACTCTGCAGTTAAGACATGACTTTGAATTTAAGACATTACTTTGAATTTCCTTTGGGAAACCACTGTTTCCTCATTCTCAGCCATGTGGTTTAGATGGGACTGATTCTAAGGCTGAGTCCTGACTGGCCTAAGTCACCATCTTGGCCACTTGACTGGTTCAGCAAAGGGAATATATCCCAATCAGAACTAGTGAGACAGGAAGGTATTTTCTGGGGATATTTTGCTGCCACACAGGGGAGAACCTGACGCTGCTGGAGGGAGAACAGCTGGTATAGTATGAGAAGAAATTTTAAAACATAGAAAAAAAAGTCACCCATGGAGACAACATTTGAGGCTTGGATCACACTGATTCTGAAGCCAGCACTGCCTTTGGATATTGTGGTTATGTAAGCCAATGTAGTCCATCTCTTCTTCAAGCAATTTGAGGTTTTTTAGGGAGGTTGGTTTTGTCTTGTTTTGATTTTGGTCACACGAAACACACACATACATCTTTAACTAATCCATTGTATTTCTTATGTGATTTGGATTTATCCATTTTCAGACTAATGACTTAAAGGATGACTCCATGCTAAAGCAGATCATTTTAAAAGTAACTATTTGCTATTAAAAGCACTTAAGGTCAGGCGTGGTGGCTGATGCCTGTAATCCCAGCACTTCGGGAGGCCAAGGTGGGAGGATTGCTTGAGCCCAGGAATTCCAGAACAGCCTGGGCAACATAGGGAGACCTCGTCTCTCCAAAAAGTTTAAAAATTAGCTGGGTGTGGTGGCACACACCTGTAGTTCCAGCTACTCAGGAGATTGAGCTGTGGAAGGTCAAGGTTGCAGTGAGCCATGATCGTGCCACGGCGCTCTAGCCCGGGTAACAAGCAAGATCCTGTCTCAAAAAAAAATAAAAGGGTGGGTGGTGTGGGGGAGGCACTTCAACACTTACCACAAATTGCTGACATGAGAGCCTCATATTTAATTTACAATTCCTTTTTTTTTTCTCATAATCAGAAATGATTACCCTGACTACTCTTTCTTGATGTTTTGCTTTGGATAAATGAACTGTAATATCATGTGTTTCACAGTATGGGTCCATTCAGGAGAAAGAACCACACCATAGGTGAAGTAGAGGAGGTTTTATATAAAGAAGTATTAACTATGCTAAAAGAGTAACAATAAGATACAAGAAAATGCTATATGGTGCCCTGGGCTGAGGGAAAGTACCAAAGGAAGCACAAACTTGAAAGAGGTTCACATCTCACTGGAGAAGGTATCGTTCAGCCCAGCGGGCAGCAGAGTGGTTTCCAATTCTGCTAGACCAAAGCTGGCCTGCAGCTGCTGGAAAGCAAAAGGCCACCTTCCAGAGGGCAGCCTGGGAGCTGGGCTTGGGTGAGCGTGAGAGTCTGCATGGGGACAGGAGCCCCTCAGGGCACATGGGTTGCACTGGAGCTTTGGTTTCCATGACAAGAGGGCCATGGAAAGGCTATCGCCAGGCTGAGGCTGTAATGTCACAGAGGGACTGTATCCTGGGCTGGGGCAGGCTCTACTGGATGTCCCAGGACCCATATAACTGACCCTTGGCTCACTCGGGAAATGACAGGAGAGTTGCTTCCTCCTGCAGTTTCCTCCAGCGCCCTGTACAGAGGAGTTTAATGAACATCATGCCCTACTTCAAGAAGAAATGCTTAAAAGAATCCTAGGCTGATCCCAGAGCATATACTGAAGGTTGCATTCAGAGCTGAGAAGCAATAAATTGTTTTTTCCAAGAATACAGCTCTGTCCAATTCATTAGGGACTGTTCGTGGGGAAAGAATGACAGAAGTTGCCTCATCTTACATACTCAAATTCTGAGTTGGGTTAAGGGTTTCCTGAAGGGGTGAACTTAGTCTAGGCAGGTGTCCGCTAGAGTGTTCTATGTACTAGTATGAAGCAGAAAAAAATGGAGATATGCTGTGCCGAGCAAAGTGATAAGATCGACTTACTGTTGGACACTCCAGAGCTTTAATAAATGCTAATGTATAATGACTTCTCTTCAAATTAATCAAACTGATAACCCTTTTTCCTTCAGGGTTATGTACCAGTTGCCTATAGCAGTTTTTTTTTTTTCTCAAAATTCCCACATCTTCCCACATTCTCTTCTTACAATGTGATATTAAAACTCTTCCCATTGAGAATTTGGATCTGCTTTTCTTCCTCTGAAATTTGGGTGAGCATACGACTATGTTGGAAGCGATACTACATGGCTTCCAAGGTTAGATTATAAAAGACAAAACAGCTTCTGCCTGGTTCTCTTGGGACAATTGTTCTTGGAACCTCGCCAGCATGCTTTCAGGAAGCCTAAGCAGTCACATGCAGGTTTTATGTCCAAAAGGCCCAGCTGTAGCCCCGACCAACAGCCAGAATCAATCACCATACACGTGAGTGAGTAAGTGTTCAGTTGATTCCAGCTCCCAGCCATTGAGTCGATCCCAACTTCCAGGTCTTCCCAGTCAAGGCCTCCGACACTGTGCAGCCGAGGCAAGCCAGCCATACGAAGTCCGTCCCAATTCCTGGGCCTGTAGGATCCATGAGCGTAATACAATGGTTGTTCTTTGAAGCCGCGAAGTTTAGCCTGGATTGTTACACAGTGATAATGACTGGACCACACCCTGTAGGAAAGCCTTTCTTGCAAATCCCAGCTGTGTTACAGTTTTGTCCCATCCTTCAATCCTTCTTTTCACTAATAGCCGGCTGTCTACTGGCTAGACCAGATATCCACTGCTCTACCAAAACGATTGCCAGTGTGCTGTGGCTCTGTGGGCAAATTCTTCTCCTCTGTGTGACCCGTACTGACCCGGGCCCTTTCCAGATTCTTCTCCATAGTGCAAGATATGTTCTCATTAGGTCTGGAGAGGAGAGGATGCTTGACTTAGCCCAGGTCGTTTACCCTTAGGTTTGTGTTTTGGTCACAAAGTGTAAAGAAGCGAGTCTGAGCATAGCCAGTTCTGTTTCTTCTCTTTCAGAGTGACTGCGCAATGGGGTATTAGCCCTCCCCAAGAGAACTTCTTCTCCTTCTTCCCCCTCCTCCTCTTCCCTTTCCCCCTTCGTTTTCCTCTCTCCTTTGCCTTCTTCTTCTTCTCCTCCTATTCCTCCTCTTCACTCCCTCCTGCTTCTTAAGCAGTTACCAGAAGCCAGGCACAGCAACATAACTAGGTGTGAGCAGTACTGTCATCCCCTGGTTGGTGCTGTTCGTGTTCCTTATGCCTGTGGATCCCTTTACCATTTCCCTGCATGCAGGTTCCCCAGCCAGCACCTGAGTCTCTGGTTTCTTTGTCCTAGAATGGTTCTTGGGCTGCCTAGTTGCAAATGCCTGGCAGTTTACATACCTCCCTCCCCCAGTAGCCCTAAACCCTTGTGGAACTAAACCAAAACTTTCCTCTATGGGATCTGGCTTGATATAGCACTTTAGCTTGGCCCTCTTCCCTTCCCTGTCTCCCGGGACTATTTCCTGATACGTCACTTGTGCAGGAATCCTATTCTCGGGTCTCTTTCTGAGAAATTCAGCTGAAGACATTTCTATTTAATAGTCAGGGAAACTGAGAAGTAGATTGCACAATCTCTGTAAACAAAAATAAGTGATTGACGTTGAGATTTTAACCTGGCTTCCTTTAGATCTCAAATCTGCTTACCTGCTCATTGCTCAATACCGCTTCCTGCAAGAAGGCAGCCATTTAACACCTAGGTCTCTCCCCAGTACGGCTATAGGCAAAGCACTGCTAGGAAGAGCCAGCCATGACAAGTCAGCTGCGTGTTTATCCACCATCCCACAGTTCTGTAAAGTGAAGCCTTTGAGAGCAGATCGTGCTATGTTGAAGTTTGCAGCCCCACAACACGATTATGCTCATGACTGTGCAATTTGGACAGGGTTTGGTGGGGAAGGAAAGGCTCGTCTCTGTTCCATGTGGTGTCAGCTGCAGGCCTCAACTGGGGAAAATCTGCTTCTATGATGGCTCAGTCAGGCTGTCAAGTCGGTGCTGTCAACTAGACAATCAGCCAGGGCTGAGGCTAGAGGGGTCTCCCTAGGTGGGTCTCTCCGTGTGGCTTCTCATAGCAGCAAAGCCAGGTTCCAAGGACAAGCCATCCCCAAAGAGAGCCAGGAGGAAGCTGGGTGGCTTCTGTGGGCTGGGCTCAGACGTCAGATAGTATAACTTCTGCCCTTCTCTACTGATGGAGGCAGTCACAAAGGCCCACCCAGTTTTTTCAGGGGATGGGGACAACCGTAGACTCCACCTCTTGTTTGGGAGTGGCCAGGTTCTGGAAAAACACGTGTGATGGGAAATATGACTGTGGCCATTTTTTGGAAGCGCAATCTGCCACCCAGGTATCATGTTCATTCCCTTAAGTTAGCTTCTGCCAGGCATGGAAGACACGGGCATCAGTAATTCTCAGGTTCCCAGCTTCAGCTCCATCATCCCAGAGGAATGCCCTTTTTGCCTTTGGCCCAGTTTGGGTTGCATCTTTGTTCCAATTGCTGTGGTACGAGATTGGATAATGTTATTGGTTTATCTGGAGTTGGGGCCCTACCTCTGCCAATCCCTGTGGCTTAGGGTGTGAGATCTGAAAGCAGATGGCTCTAAACAAGAGGATAAGAACAGGTTGAGGGTGAGGAGTAGAGCCAGAAGAAGGGGGGTGTCCTGTCCTGAGCAGATACATTAATAGCTATCCACCATAGGCAAGAGACCCTGACCTTAAGACATGTGGTCTTGGAGGCATTGCTCATAAAGACTGCTCTTCCCTCCCCTCCTCCGGGGACCAAGAATGTGGCTCCTTGGATAAATGGGCTCCCGGCCTGCCATCCCAAGGGAGGACTTGTATTACTTTATAGACCCAATTCTGCCAATGTAGCTAGGGGTTTAGGTGGAAGTTGTGGAGATTTATGATTAAAGAAACAAAGCCAGCAGGTTTAGCAATAAATGGGATCCATTTCTTCTTGGAAGTTTCTGCTCTGAGAAGGTGTAAAGTTGTGAGTTTTATGATCCTTGATGGCAGCAGTCAACTCACATATGTTTCTCAGGACAATCTCTTTGGTTGAATACTTCGTATTTTTGTTTTATTTTGTTTGAAATTATTATTTATTTAAATGGACAGATATCATTGTATTTTTTTTATCATGTAACAACATGATGTTTTGAAGTGCATATCTATTGTGGAATGGTTAATCTAGCTAATTAACAAAGGAGCCCTTCAGATTTTGAAGGCCAGCATTGACCCTAAAAAACAAGAACTGCTTGAGACCACCTGAATAAAATTTAGATTTTGGGAGGCCAAATATTCAAGACCTTTTGTAATCTGGATCCAGCTAAAAAATGATAGCCTTTATTTCCACTACCGATTTAAGCTTCAACAAGTAGAATTTAACATAAGGTTTTAAAAGCCAGGCACAGTGGCTCATGCCTGTAGTCCTAGCTCCTCAGAAGGCTGAAGTGGGGTGAATCCCTTGAGCCTAGGAGTTCAAGGCCAGACGAGGCAACAAGTGACATCCCATCTCCCAAAACCAAATAAATAAAAATAAAATAATGTCTTAAATATCCCTTTTCTTTTTCTTTCTTTCTTTCTTTCTTTTTTTTTTTTTTGAGACTGAGTCTCATTCTGTCACCCAGGCTGGAGTGCAGTGGCACGATCTTGGCTCCACCTCCTGTGTTCAAGCAATTCTCCTGCCTCAGCCTCCTGAGTAGCTGGGATTACAGACATGCGCCACCACGCCTGGCTAATTTTTGTATTTTTAGTAGAGACGGGGTTTCACCATGTTGGCCAGTCTGGTCTCAAACTCCTGACCTCAAGTGATCTGCCTGTCTCAGTCTCCCAAAGTGCTGGAATTACAGGCCTGAGCCACCACCTCCGGCCTAAATGTTTCTTAACACTTTTATTTTCACCTTGGGTGGTTTCCTCGGAAATGGATTATAGATACTTTTTGTTTGTTTGTTTTCTTCCTTTTTTTATATAATTGAGGAAATCCAAGAAACATAATTCTGGGGGACATAAAATTCCTAACTCAACAGGATCCCCTCAAAGTCATCAGGTGCTGGTGGAACATGTCTGTGGGAGAGAACACGCTGCTGTAAGAGGCTGTCCATCTTCCAACACCCGCCAGTCCTCACTGTGAGAAGGGTATTACATTAAAGCCAAATCTGCCTCTCTCTCATCCAACAGTGCATTTCTGGGCTCTGGACCAAGAAGCACAATTCTACTTCTTCCCATGACCGCCTTCTGGATATTTTAAGATGTTATCAGGTTCATTACACATGTTCAGCCCAAACTGTCTGTGGCCTAAGTTAGTCGTACCCAGAATCCAAACCCCACACCATTCTGACTGTCCTCCTCAAGATGGATCTTCATTTTGGATGTTCCCTCTGAAAGGGGAGTGCTGTACTGAGTATGGTATTTCTTCATTCTTTCATCAACTAGGCATTGAGTACCTAAGTAGGGAGCAGGCACTGCCTGTCATCCAGGGATCTAGAAGAGCACAGGACAGATGCAATCCCTGCCTCACGAAGTGTGTCGTATCTCGAAGGAGCTGGACATGCAGAGTGTCAGGTGTTGGGGAGCTGGGCATGCAGAGTGCCAGGTGCTGCTTTGATTTTTCCTGACCACCACTCTTTCGTCCTATTCATGCTGCCTAAAACTGTATTATCTTATTTGATTTCCACAACAAACCATGTGCCATACAAACTGGGACAATGCCAGGCACCTGTCGTCCTATACCTGTGCAGTTGTATTTATTTTATACATAAATACAGCTGTCATTTCCCTTTTATCTTGTTGGCTACACCTCAGGATTCTGATCTGTCGAAATCATTTAAATATTGATTATGCCATCTCTTCTATTTGCCATTTCTTTGAGTTTGGGATCATTTGCAAAGTTGATAAGCATGGATTTTAAGGTTTTTGCTTTTAAATTAATTGTTGATTTTTTTCAAAATGTGAAGGACAGAGGAATAAACAGTACCACACTAGTTGAAAAAGTCTCAATAAAATACTTGAATGAACAGCTAGCTGTGAAGAATAAGTTCTAACGTTCTATACCAGTGTAGGATGACTACAGTTAACAATAATATATTATACAGGCCAGGCGAGGTGGCGCACGCCTAAAATCCCAGCACTTTGGGAGGCCGAGGCAGGGCGAATCACTTAAGGTCAGGAGTTCGAGACCAGCCTGGCCAACATGGTGAAACCCCGTCTCTACTGAAAATACAAAAATTAGCCAGGTGTGGTGGTGCATGACTGTAATCTCAACTACTCAGGAGGCCAAGACATGAGAATTGCTTGAACCCGGGAGGCGGAGGCTGCAGTGAGCCGAGATCATGCCATTGCACTCCAGCCTGGGCAACAGAGTGAGACTCTGTCTCAAAAGAAAAAAAAAAGAAAAGAAAACAAAACAAACAAAAACCTCCACAAACCCAATAATATTTTATACAGTTTCAAATGGCTAGATAACTAGAAGGAGGATATCGAATGATTCCAACACAAAGGAATCATAACTGTTTGAGCTGATGGATACACTAATTACGCTGATCTCATCATTGTACATTAAATGTATGGAAACATCTCTATGCACCCCATGAATATGTACAGTTATTATTTGTCAATTAAAAAAATAAATACTTGAAAGAATGAATATGTACTTTTCCCTGACATTTTTAAAATCTGCTTTTCTGAAGTCACATTTACTATTCTCCAAATGAATTGATCACTTTTTTCCAAAGGGTTCCTGGCATTTCAGTGTAACCAGACTGGTTGTAGTTACCTGTTATTTAGAGGATTGTACAAATTACCATACGCCCACTAATCCTCCCCTTACCCCTCTGGAAAGGAAAACTGGGTTATTTGAATGCAATGTTCAATTTACTTTTGGTTGTGCCAAAGAGGATAGCCTTTAAAAAATGATCTGAAGTCCAAAAAGACATCTGCTGCACCCTTTTGTTGGTAATTTTAAAACCCTGGGCTAGTCAGGAAGATTCTATTTTTATGCTCATTGTTGAGAGAATCAGGTAACAACAGGAAAACAACCCTACAGAGTGAAATCAGATAATCCCAGACAATGGGTTGTCTGGCTACTGCCACAGAGCTTCTGGTCCAGCCTGCAGGGAGCTAATGGTCTTCTCACAACCCTGGAGCAAGTTCCGGTTCCAAAGGCTTCACGGAGCAGAAGTTGGAGCCATATCAAGCAGGCCTCTGATTTATGAGGGTAAGTAAGACAGGAGAATAAACATGGCTCCTGCCTGTGCTGAGCCAGGCTGTGTCATGGGGTTGAGTTGTGTGTGCCTCTGTGTGTGTGGGCGTTCCTCACAGGCACAGACGTGGCTGCCCAGGATTTTTGCAGCATGTAGTGTTGGTGAGGTAAAATTCTGAAACCAAAGATTGTTTATAATCTTGCTGTTACAGGGACTGACAGATTTTTTTTATTATCAAAATTGAAACTTCTTTATGTCTCCCAGGAAGTGTGTGGACTCCTCATGCACCATGGTGTGTGGGAGTGGATTCGGCTTTGTCGGCCTGGAGAACAAGCAGTCTGGAAATACTTAGAGAAATTAGATGTGCAAATATGTACCTGACAGCCCAGTATTCTCCTCTCCTGGATATATGACCCAGAAAATCTCATTCCTAGGTACATGAGGACACCTGGAAAACAACATTCATTGCAGCATCCCGTGTGATAGAGGAGTTGCAGGCAACCTAAGGTGTCCCTCATTGGGAGAGTAGGAAAGTACACTGTTGAAGAGAGGCAGACACTTGGACCAGATGGAAGCAATGAACTCAAGGTACGTCCATAATATAGACAGACTTTGAAAACATGATGTCGAATGATAATACTTTTTATTATTATCATTTTATTTCTTTTATTATTTATTTTATAGTAGAGGGAGATCTAGAATTGTGCAGCTTGATGTGTGATCCACTGTCCACAGCCTCAGAATCCCCAGGCAACCTGTTACAAATGTTAACTCTCAGGCCCCATGCAGACCTGCTGAATCACTCTCTGGTCCAGGAATCTGTGTTTTCTCCAGATCATCCTGATGCAGCTAAAGCTGGATTACATTTATATGCACTTAAAATGCATACATATACTAAGTTGTGCTCTGTATTTTTCAAAGGTAGGGTCATAGTTAAGGAAATACTACACATTATAATGAGTGCTGTTGGGGAGAAGGGTGGAACAGAAATGCAGGACAGAGACCAGGCACGGTGGCTCACACCTGTAATCCCAGCACTTTGGGAGATTGAGGTGGGCGGATCACCTGAGGCCAGGAGTTCAAGACCAGCATGACCAACATGGCGAAAATTCGTCTCTATTGAAAGAACAAAAATTAGCCAGGCATGGTGGTGTGCACCTGTAATCTCAGGTACTTGGGAATCCTGGAGGCAGAGGTTGCAGTAAGCCAAGATCGCACCACTGCACTCCAGCCTGGGTGACAGAGGGAGACCCTTTCTTAAAAAAAAAAAAAATAGAAAAAGAAAAAAAGAAACACAGAACAGAGATGAAGGGGGAAAATCCAATAAAATAAAATACATCTAAAAATGAGGCACAGCGCAGGCAGAGATGATAGTAAGTGATAAACTGAATCATAAAAGAACTTAATTCTGTAACTGACGTTAAAAATATTTGCCTGGTTCAGAAAATCCCAAAGAAAACTGGCATGCATTTGTAGTCCCAGCTACACAGGAGGCTGAAGTAGGAGGGTGGCTTAATGCCAGGAGTTCAAGATCAGCCTGGGCAACAGAGCAAGACTCTGTCTCTGAAAAAATAAAAATTAAAAAAAAAAAAAAAAAAAAAGGAAGGAAGGAAGAAAGAAAGAAAGGAAAAAGAAAAAAGAGAAAGAAAAAGAAGGACAAGAAAAGAAGAGAAAAGCTGGAGAAAGAATTAGGACTTCAGATCCAGGGGAAATATTTTTTGCCCATTATTTGAAGTCCACTGACTCTGCTCCGGCCAGCAGAGGTATATTCAGTGAGTCAAACTGCCTATGTATGAACAGAAAATCAGTTCCTTCTGCTCCCCATTAACAAATATTTACGGAACATCAGTTTAAGGGAATGCCAAATTATTAGCTTGCCCAAGATGTCCACATCTCGTATTCTGGCCCTAGAGGATTACCTGATTTTAAGAGACCTGTAAGTCGGGTGCAAGGATGTAGTTGGAAGAAAAACACAGTTTCTCTAGTAACCATTTAGCCTACAGACCACGTAGGACATATTCAGAGAATCAGGTCTGAGGAGGCCTCGGCCCACCCAACAAGAAAGTGGAAATGACCACAAAAAGGCCAACTTTTCTCCTGTTTGTTTTTTTCCTTTGTTTGAGACTCTTACTTCTGACTGCCGGGAAAAGCTGAGTGGTGGTTTCACTTGGCTGAGACCTTATTAGGGAATTAAGGTGCCGGAGGAACAGAGACACCTCATGGGTGGACAGGTTGGCATGGTGCTGACAAGGGGTCCTGTGTGTCCCGGGGCACACCAGCCGCTGGCTCATCTGAATGCCCTCTCAGTGGTGAGGAGTTGAGTGGCCATCTGAGGTGGCTGACGGTGACAGGTCCACAGCCTGGGAGTGGAGAGGGCTGGGGTCTCACTGGGTTCTGGAAAGGGAGACCACACCATCACCATTTATCATCCAAACTGTGGCAGTTTGAAAAAACCCTAATTACTTCTATGTGTATTTCCTAAACCTAAGGACATTCTACATGGATAGCAGTGCCGTTATCTAATCTCCAGTCCTCAGATTTCACACGGCCTGCTGATGTACTTTTTTTCCTTTCAGGATATAATCTTGTACCATGTGTTGCATTTAGTTGTCATTTCTCTTTAGTGTCCTTTAATCTAGAATGGTTCCTTGGTTTCTCTTGTCTCTCGTGACCTTGATATGTTTTGTGACTCAATTGTTGTGTGGAATGTCCCTTAGTTGGGGTTTGTCTGATATTTCTTAGTGACCAGATGGCAGTTTATATATTTCTGGCAACAATATCACAAAAGTGCTGTTGTGTCCTTCTTGGCACATTTTTTTCTTTTGTTTTCTTTCTTTCTTTCTTTTTTTTTTTTTTTGAGACAGAGTCTCACTCTGTTGCCCAGGCTGGAGTGCAGTGACGTGATCCCGGCTCACTGCAACCTCCACCTCCTGGGTTCAAGCAATTCTCCTGCTTCAACCTCCTGAGTAGCTGGGATTACAGGCACACGCCACCATGGCCAGCTAATTTTGTATTTTTAGTACAGATGGGGTTTTACTATGTTAGCCAGGCTGGCTCGAACTCCTGACCTCATGTGGTCTGCCCGCCTCGGCCTCCCAAAGTGCTGGAATTATGAACGTGAGCCACTGTGCCCGGCCCTTCTCAGCACATTTTTTTGTTTTTTTTTTTAAGAAACTGATGTTTATTTTCCATCAACCTTATTTCCATGTTCCTTAAGGGCCCGTACAAGAACAGCTTAAGACCATTCAGTGGTTGCTTTTACCCATTCAGTGGCCTGAGCAGTGGGAGCTGCAGACCAGTCTTCCGTGGCAGGCTGAGCGCTCCAGTCTTCAGTAGGGAACTGCTGGATAGGCACAGAGGGCACCTGCACACCTTCAGACCAGTCTGCAACCTCAGGCTGAGTAGCAGTGACTTCAGGAGCTGGAGCAGTCCATTCACCCTGAAATTCTTTGTTGGTCGCAGCCTTTTCAGTAGCAGCCTGCTCTTCTTTTTCAATCTCTTCAGGATCTCTGTAGAAGTAGAGATCAGGAATGACCTCCCACGGGTGTTTGCGGGAAATGGTGCCATGCATGTGCAGAACTTCCTGAGCCAGCATCCACCACATCAAACCCACTGAGTGAGCTCCCTTGTTGTTACATGGGATGGGAATGTCCACATAGTGCAGAGGAGAATCTGTGTTACACAGAACAATGGTAGGTAGGTTAACATAAGATGCCTCCGTGAGAGGCAGCCCTGGGGTCGGTAACCACAAGAAGCTGTGGCTCCCAGAAAGCTGCCTGGATCTGGTTGGTGAAGGTTCCAGGGGTGAAGCGGCCAGCAATTGGAGTGGTTCCAGTGGCAGCAGCAAACGTCAGCACGATCCTCTGGCCAGTATTCCTGGAGGATATGACACTGACATCAGCAGGGTTTTCAATGTCAACAATGGCACGAGCTGCCAGCAGAAGCTTCTCCCAGGTCCTCTTCAGATTTAGGAGGTAGATGCCATCACTTTTCCTTTTGTAGATGTACTGTTCCATCTGGAAGTCAAGATTAGTGCCACCTAAGTGGGTTCCTGATGCAAGGAACTTAAGGACATCCTCTTCGTTCATTTGTAGGACATCAAGGGCTCCGGATATTGTGAAAGTTTCCCTTTAAGTTACGACTGGAATCCAGAACAACGCCGTATGGACCACTCTGTGGGGAGCGCAGAAAGCTCTCAGCACATCTTAACAGGAGGCACATGATGTCCATCGGTACCATCTGTGAAGATATTAATCTTCGTTACTGGATTAAGCATCTGCCAGATTTCTCTACGGTAAAGTTACTATTTTTTCCTTCATAATTACAACAGTTTTTTAGGGAAATACTTTGAAAGCATGCATATAGCAAACATGTATTTTGAGAAGAAAAAAGGGTGCTACTGATACTTAAACTGTGACAACAGAAGCAAACGTATTATCCTGGGGAAACTAGGACATATAGTCATCCCAGTTCTGAATGACTTTTGTTATTTCCTGGTGTAATGTCCAGGTTGCTCCCAGCCACATTTTAAGGGTCACATTCATGGTGAAACCATTTCTGAACTCCCTCCTCTCTGCCTCCATTTCACCCTGTGAGATGACCATCATAGACTGTTACGTCTCTCTGACTTCCTGTCTCTTTCTTTCTGTCTCAGACTGACAGCTCCTTGAAGGCAAGAACCTTGTCATATCTTTATCTCCTAGGGCCTTACATGGGGTTAGTACAGGAGAAGCACTGCCTAAAAGTTTAAATTCATACTGACCTTCTCTGAACATTGGTTTTCCATCTTTTGCAAAGAGGGATAATGAACTTTGCTGAATTGCCTCTAAGGATCAACTGTGATGAGATTTTATAAGTGAAAGCACTTTATAACCTACAAAGTGCCAGAAGACTCTGAGGCATCATTGTTTGTTTGGAGCTAAGAACGACTCCAACACCAATGAGTACTGCTGGGTCTCCTCTCACACTCAGCAGGTGGCCACCCAGACTCTGATCTGAAATCAGCTTGTTCACTCCTTCGTCCTAAGGGTAGTTCCTGTGGCTGTCTTTTTTTGTCTTAGTAGCTTCAGGGCTGAGCACAGAACACAGCCAGGGGTACTCAATACATGTTTTGAAAGAACACCCACATGAATGAACGAATCTAGCCCCTTTCCCTCTTCTTAGTGTCCAAACCTCCCAAAAGAAATTTAAGAACTAGCACTGGACCTGACACAGTATTGTGTAAACATTCAAGATGAATGCTATGTAGAGAATTACAGCAAGTAAAGAGATTGAATTAGTAATCAAATAACTACTCACAAAGAAAGCCCCAGACTCAGATGGCTTCACTCGGTGAATTCTATCAAACATTTGAAAAAGAAGGAATACCATTATTTTCACAAACTCTTTCAAAAAGTAGAAGAGGAGGGAACATTTCCCAACTCATTCCATGATGCCAGTATTATCCCTGATACCTGAGACAACTCAATAAAAGAAAACTCCAGATCAATATCCCTTATAAATGTAGTCAAAAACCTTTAACAAAATACCAGTGAAATAGAAGAATTACACCCCGTGGCCAAGTGGGATTTATCCTAGGAATACAAGGTTGGCAATATATGAAAATAAATCATGTAATATACCACATGAATAGAAAAATGGACAAAAGCCACATGGTCATCTCAGTAGACACAGGAAAAGCATTTGACAAAATTGAACATACATTCATGACAAAAACACTCAACTAACCAGGACTAGAAGGGAACTTCTTAAACCTGATAAAGGGCATCGACAAAAAGAAAGCTCATAGATAATATCATACATAATGGTGGAAGACAAATGCTTTTTTCCTAAAATCAGGAACAAGATAAGAATGTCTGTGCTCACCACTTCTACTCAACATTCAACTAACTGACAAATTAATTAGGAAAGAAAATAAAATAAAAGGCATCTATATTTGAAAGGAAGAAATAAACTATATGTTATCTATTGGCAGACATAAGTCTTGTATATATGAAATTACGAAGTATCCACTAAAAATTATTAGAACTATTAAACAAGTTCAGCAAGGAGGTAAAATCAATATACAAAAATCAATTGTATTTCTGATTTTTCTGAAGTAAACAATCTGAAAATGAAATTAATCTAAAAATTCCATTTCCATTTATAATAGTATCCAAAAGAGTAACCTACTTGGGAATAAGTTTAACATAAGAAGTATAAGACTAGTACACTCAAATTACAAAACACTGCTGAAAGAAATCAGTGAAGACCTACACAGATGAAAAGACATCCCATGTCCATGGATCGAAAGACTTAACATTGCTCAGATGGGAATACGCCCTGGAGTGATCTATAGTTTCAATGCGGTCCTTATCAAAATCTCACCTGGATTTTTTTGTAGAAATTGACAAACTGATCTTGAAAATCATATGGATTTGTTAATTAGCTCAATTTAGCCATTTCATAATGTATACATATTTCAAAACATGTTGCACGTGATATATACTATTTTTGTCAATTAAAATTAATTAATTAAAAAATAAAATAAACCCAACAGTAATGAGAAAAACTAAAAAGAAAAATCATATGGAAGTTCAAGGTATCCAGAATAACCACAATTATCTTAAAAAAGGAATATAAGTTGGAGGACTTACATTCCTCTATTTCACAACTTACTACAAATCTGTAGTAGTCCAGACAGTATGGTACTGGTATAAGGATAGATGTATAGGTCAATGGAATAGAAGTGAGAGTCCTGACAGAAATTTATACATCTATGGTCAACTCGTTTTCTAAAAGGGTGCCAAGACCATTCAGTGGAGAAGGAAGTTTCTTCAAAAATGGTGGTGAAACAACTGGATAGCCATATGCAAAAGAACGAAATTGAACTCCTACTTCATGCCATACACAAAACTTCATCAAAATGGAGCAAAGACCTAAATAAATGTGAGAGCTAAACTATAAAACTCTTAAAAGAATGCATAGGCTTAAATCTGCATGATCTTGGATTAGGTAATGGTTTCTTAGCTATAACACCAACAGCACAAGCAACAAAAGAAAAAAATAGATAAATGGGATTTCATCACAATTAAAAACTATTATGCTTCAAGGACACCTCCCAGAAAATGAAGAAGAAAACCACTGAAGGGAAGAAAATATTTGTAAATCATGTATCTGACAAGGGCTTGTATCTAGAATAGATAAGAACTCTTACAATTCAGTAATAAAAAGATAAATAACCCAGTTTTAGAATGAGCAAAGGATCTGAATACACATTTCTTTAAGAAGATACACAAATGGCCAATAAGCACATGAAAAGATGTTAAACATTATTAATCATCAGGGAAACACAAATCAAAACCACAATGAGATACTACTTCACACCTACTAGGATGGCTAGAATCAAAAGGTAGATAATAACAGGTGCTAGTGAGGCTATGGAGGAATTAGAATCTTCATATTTGTGCTGGTACAAACAAAAAATGATAGAGACACTTTAATAAAGTCTGGCAGTTCTTCAAAATGTTAAACATAAGAGTTATCGTATGACCCAGCAATCCCACTCGTAGGTGTATACCCAAGAAAACTAAAGACATGTCCACACAAAAACCTGCATACACATGTTCACAGGAGCTATTATTCATAATAGCCCAAAAGTGGAAATGACCCAAATGTCCATCAACAGATGAATGTGGTAAAGCCGTATAAGGGAGTGTTATTTAGCCATAAAGAGAAATGAAGTATGTGCACCTGCTGCTTCATGAATGAACTTTAAAAACATGCTAAGTGAAATAAGCCAGAAACAAAAGGCCACATATTGTGGGATTCCAGTTATATGAACTGTCCAGAATATGCAAATCCATACAGACAGAAAGTGGATAAATGGTTGCCAGCAGCTGGGGGCAGGGAGGACAAGCAGTGACTGCTAATGGGTTAGAGTTTCTATATAAGGTACAGCCTTTTCGGTTTGCCTGGGACTGAGGGATTTCCCTGGGATGTAGCAGTACTTCCAATGCTAAAGTTGGGGCAGTCCCAGCTAAACCAGGATGAATTGGTTGCCCTATTCCATACCTGGAAATGAATGTGTTGAATTAGATTGTCTCTAAGGTCTCTTCGAGTTCACAATTTCTTTGAGATTTGTGAAAAAAACAACACAAGCAACAACACATGCTAAAAAGCAAGAAAAGCCGGTTTTTCTTTCCCTGTCTGATAAATGATACTCCCTGGGCTAGCTTACTGTCCACACCTGCCGGCTATTCCCCGGTCATCACAGCGAGCAGCAAATTTCCCTGGTTTCGGGAGAAGCATGGGTACCACGCATCTAAAACAACACACATGCTTAGTCTCTAACCCCAGATCAATTGAATCAGAATCTCTGAGGGTGGGACCCAGGCCGTGGGTCTGTTTTTAAAGCTGCGTGGGTGATCCGAATATGCAGCCAGGTGTGAGAACCAGTGCAGGGTGATCTGAGAGCCGCCCAGCTCCTCTTTCCCTTTACTCCCAGCCTGTGCCAGCCCCTCCATTTGATTGGACCAAGTGTTGCTGAGACATATGAGATGAGCCAGTCAGAGCCTCTCTCCGGAGTTTGAACTAACACATTCGGGGAAGCTTGAGAAAGGCTGGAGAGGCCATAGCGGGGCAAAGGCCAGCGTGCTGGGGAGGAGCAGAGGCTGAGGGAAACCAAACAAGACCAAGAGAAACTGAGTAGAAAGAGGGCAAAGCAGACATGCAGAGGTCAGAGACAGAGCAACTGGTCCATTCCAGGGTTTTCCTAATTCTAGTCTTTTGTATTTTTATAATAAATCCTCTTTTTCTTAGCAGTGGAGGAGATTCTATTTTTCAAAGATGGCTACAACCTCCATCCCACATGCTCTCCTCAGTGTGACCTTGCCACTCCCACATCAGGACGGGGCCTATAATGCCTTCCCCCTTGAGTCTGAGCTGACACTACCATAGTCAACAGAGTGCAGTGGAAGTAACACGATGTGTCTTCCAAGGGCAGGTCAAAAAAACCGTGCAGCGACCATGTAGTTGTGACATATAATAAAATGGTTTTGCTTAATCAACCAAGTTTTAGGGTCGTTTGTTATACAGTGATAGTAAGTGGGACAGGTAGTCTAAGAAAATCCAAGCTCCTTGTCATCAAAAGAGCCTGAGGAGCACGCCTGACTCCATCTCTCAAGGTCTGTCCTCATTTCTAACTCAGCCTTGATTTCATTTTCACCAGGCACCCAACCACCACCTGTCACCACCAATGGGTAAACTTGAAGTGTAGATAGGAATTGCTGATGCTTTCACAGCCAGAATAGTTCTGAAAAGTACACAATGCAATTATAAAGTATTAAAAGGAAATGTAAGCAAAATATCTTTTAAATGTGGTAAAATATACATAAAACTTGCCATTTTAATCATTTTAAGTGTATAGTTCAGTGGCATTAAGCACATGAACACTGTTACACAGTCATCACCACCATCCACCTCCAAAACTTTTTCATCTTCCTATGATGAAACTCTGTACTCATTAATCAACTCCCCACCCTCCCCTCCCCCACGTCCCTGGAACCACCACTATACTTTATGTCTCCATGAATTTGGCTACTCTGTGTGCCTCATATAGGTGGAGTTATACACTGTTTATTCTTTTGTATCTGGCTTAGTTCACTTAACATAATATCTCCAAAGTTCATCTATGTGGTAGCAGGTGTCAGAATTTCTTTCCTTTTTAAGGTTAAACAATAGTTCATTGTATGGGCAAGGCATGGTGGCTCACACCCATAATCCTAGCACTTTGGGAGGCTGAGGCAGGCGGATCATGAGGTCAGGGGTTCGAGACCAGCCTGGCCAACATGGCAAAACCCCATCTCTACTGAAAATACAAAAATTACCCAGGCGTGGTGGCGCGTGCCTGTAATCCCAGCTACTCAGGAGGCTGAGGCAGGAGAATCGCTTGAACCCGGGAAGCCGAGGTTGCAGTGAACCGAGATTGCACCACTGCACTCCAGCCTGGGTGACAGAGTGAGACTCCGTCTCAAAAAAAAAAAAAAGAAAAGAAAAAGAATAGTCCATTGTATGTGTAGAACACATTTTGTTTCTCCATTCATCTCAGTGGACAATTGGATTCCTGCTACTTTTTGGCTATTGTGAGTAATATTGCTAGGAATGTCAGCATACAAATATCTGAGCCCTTGCTTTCAATTCTTGTGGGTATATACCCAGAAGTAGAACTACTAGATTATACGCTAATTCTATTTTTAAGGTTTTGAGGAACCACTATACTATTTTCCATAGCGGCTGCACCATGTTATGTTCCCACCAGCAACGCAAAGCGGTTCCAATGTTCAATTTTCCCACATCCTTACTGACTCTTGTTATTAACTACATATCATGAAAAAAACAAGCTTCCTAATGAGTGTGAGGGGGTAGCTCATTGTGGTTTTGGTTTGCATTACTCTAGTGATTAGTGATGTTGGGCATCCTTTCATGTGCTTATTGCCATTGTATATCTTTGGAGGAATGCCTGTTTAAGCCCTTTGTCAGTTTTTTAATTGAGTGTTTTTGTTGTTGTTGAGTTGTAGGAATTCTTTTTATATTCTGGAAATCAATCCTTTATCAATTATATGATTTGCAAATATTTCCTCTCATTCTGTGGGATGCTTATAAACAATATTTACAAAGCCAAAAAAGACTTTCTTTCTTCCCTTTTTTTTTTTTTTTTAAATGAAGTGTCGCTCCGTCACCCAGGCTGGAGTGCAGTGGCACAATCTTGGCTCACTGCAGCCTCCGCCTCCCAGGTTCAAGGGATTCTTCTGCCTCAGCCTCCTGAGTAGCTGGGATTACAGATGTGCACCACCACGCCCAGCTAATTTTTGTCATTTTAGTAGTGATGGGGTTTCACCATGTTGGCCAGGTGGTCTTGAACTCCTGCCCTCTAGTGATTCGCCCGCCTTGGCCTCCCAAAGTGCTGGAATTACAGGCATGAGCACCACACCGGACTGAAAAGGACTTTCTAAGTGTGGTGCCAAAGCAGAAATTATAAGGAAACTAATTGAACAATTTGACTACATAAAGATGAAAGTGTTAGTTATGATAAAAATATCATAAACGAAAAGGCAAATGACACTGAAAGCTATTTTTTTTACATTTTAGGACAATGGAGTTTTAATGTATAGCAAAATTCAATAAGCAAAAGGTAAGTCCCAGTAAAATTAAACAGGGCAAAAGACACATATAGCTATACAAGCAGAAATACACAGTCTTGTCTACACCTGAAGAACCTCATGGAAGCAAAACTGGGGTCTCTTGCCTCCGTCACGCCCCATGGTTAGAAGAAAACAAACATTTTGAACCCTCTCTAATCCTAGCCCCCCAAACAAATGAACTCCAGAGCATTTCCTGTAAGTTGCTGACTATTTAATGCAAACAACTTTATCCCAGACTTTTGCAAAACTGCTGTCTGAAGACTACTCCAGCCTTGGTAGAAACGATAACCCCGTAAGAAAATTGCTGGTTTTCTGTCATGAACACACCAACTGTAAATTCAGTCACGTTGGTAATTTAGCAGTGTTTGGTGTTAATGACCTGTTGTGTTTTTTATCTGATGAGCAGTTCCTTCTGAGGTCCCCATATTTCTTGCAAGTAAACTTTTTCCTTTTCTAAATGCTGTTATCTCCAGATCTTCAACTTACTGATACTTAAATGCAAATTGAAAATATGAAGATACCATTTTCGCCTATTAAATGAGCAAAGTTGTATTTTCCAAGATATTGCTCCATGCCAGATGCATGGGCGCTAACCTGGGCACTCATACGTGGCTGGTAGGCAGTTGAGTCATATTTATTGAAAGCTTTGAAAATCTACCCTTCAAATCCTGTAATTCTACCACTAGCAATAGACCAATGGATATATTAGGTTGTGTATCCCCAAATTAAAACAAAACACTAAAAATGCCATCAACTTATACATGGTTAAGTATATTTCCTAAGGATATTTAATACTACGGGAAAATGCTCTTGGTTTAATACAAACTGAAAAAAAAATGGGATCATATAGGGTGATTGAAATTTTGACATCAAAACCATATATATGGCATCCAAAAAACTAAAGAGGAAAAAGAAAGCATTTTAATTACCACTCTTTTCCTTTCTTTAAGAAGAAAAAGAAATCATTCTATTCTGCTGACGTTTAATAACAGAGAACAGTAAAACTTCTTCAGTTCAATTAATTTAGAATCATATATAATGTTCTGTGTTAAAGTGGATGAAACTGGATGTGATGGTTAGGAATGAAGAAAATAAGCAAGAGGGGGCAGAGAAAGAAAAGGGAGAAGGTTGGGCACAGTGGCTTACACCTGTAATCCCATAACTTTGGGAGACTGAGGCGGGCAGATCACCTGAGGTCAGGAGTTCCAGACCAGCCTGGCCAACATGGTGAAACCCCGTCTCTACTAAAAACACACAAAAAGTTAGCTGGGCGTGGTGGCACATGCCTGTAATCCCAGCTACTTGGGATGCTGAGGCACGAGAATAACTTGAACCTGATAGTCAGAGGTTGCGTGAGCCGAGATCACGCCATTGCACTCCAGCCTGGGCGACAGAGTGAGACTCTGTCTCAAAAAAAAAAAAAAGAAAAGAAAGAAAAAAAGAAAGAAAAGGGAGTAGAAGAGAGGCATGACAGCACAGGGACGCAATGGAGTGACAGACAGACTTGGAAACCTAGGCATAATGATCAAATGAAATCAATCCATGGGGCACTGTTTCTCTCTCTCTCTCCTCCTCTACACACACACACACACACACACACACACACTCACACACCCCAGCCTGTTGTTTCAGAAAGCTGTCATAGAAACCAACGAAGAAGTCAGCTCTGTGAACCAACAAGAACACAGATTCTTCCGCAGATACACGTACTAAAGTTGAAAGAAACGATGTTCACATCAAATCCTTGTCAATAGAGCACATGCAGGAACATGCACGCTGGAGTTTGCAGAGGACATCAGAGATGTCTCAGAAGTTGTGATCAGTTGTTCTGGAGGAAAAATAAATCGCACTGCAAGTGGCTCAACACACTTCTGTGGAAATTGCCAATAAGCATTGTGTGCATCCTCCCACCTCCAGGAGACAGGGACCTCAGGCCAGGTTACTCAATTGTTTATTGGAGTTCTGATTTACAAGAATGAAACCAGTTTAAAAAATAAAAAAGCCAGGGCAGGGGAGCAGGCAAGGACTGGCTGAAAGAAAAGAACAGGCTGTTATTTACAAAGGACACATACATGCGCACAGACACGCAGGTGCAGACCTGTAATGTGATCAGAAAGGCAGTGTACCAGAAAATGAAGCAAAAGTCTTTACTGAAGATCAAAACCAGAAGTAATTGTCCATGGCAGGCTCAAGGTACTGTACTGCTAAGCAAGCCATGCTTGCTTCTGTGGGCACAGAACTCACCACCCAGGAAAGATCTCTGACTTGCTGGGTCAAAGGAGGTCTGTCCTCTCTCAAACTGAGACTCACACCTTGGATTGTCCAGGTTTGAGAACTCTTTATCAGATTAAAAACCTCTAAGGAATCTGCCTCAAGTAGTAGAAAAATAGCCCAGATTTGGAATTCGTAACGTGTCACAAACACAGGAGAATTAGCACTAGGTATCTGGAAAATAAAGCAGGGTTTGCTGGCCCAGTATGAGAGAAATAGATCAAGTTAACAGCGTAGTCATTTAGCTGCTTATGGAGAGAACCCAAGAAGCGATTTGACACCTGTATGTGCCCTGCCTGGTGTGGATTTCAGGAACCCCGGGGCCTTTGATTCTCATGTGGTCACTCCCTTCGGTAAGCCAAGGTGACACAATCTCTGGGGTGGCTGAAAAGACCATAGCCAGAAAGTCCAGAGGACGCACACGCGTATCTGTGAGTTGGATAATGGCAGGATGCATGGCGCAAACACCACACATCCCTCTCCTGTTTCCTTTAACTCCAAGAAAAGTGGCCTCCATCTGGAGCATTACTGTGCCACTATCTGGAACAGAAATGGGACAGGGTTGTAAATGACAAGGAAACATAGACAACCCCCCAGTAAGGTGGCAAAGCCTTTTGTGGATACGAAGGGTGGATACTGAACTCCCCACCCCACCCGTGAGATGGTTACTGTGGTGACTGCTGTGTGAGCCCAGTGACATGACAGGGAACAGAAACACATGCATTCAAGGAAATCCTCGGAGGGATGAGAAAGGAGGGAAATTGATTTGACAGCTTGTTGCTGCCACAGCTTCCTTAGCAAAGATAAGATCAGGATGGGGTTTATTTAAAAAGAGACATCCTGATGTCTACCCAAGATGTCCGTTCTTATTGTATTTACTCTGTTGGCAGGAGCAAGGAAGAAGTCATTTTTGGGTAAACGCTGCTTAAAGTAGTAGCCATTCCAAATTTGCAGAGCAAATTTGTAAACAGGGAACTGAAAATGAACCAAGAAAAACTATCACATCCTTGGCAACCTACCCTTCACAGGGCTTCAGCTGTGTTTTCTTAGAAACACAAATCATCTTTGTCAACAGAACTTTGAACACCCTCTCATAAGGTGTAACTGGCCGTCATACTCCAGTCCCTTTAAAAAGGGGCCTGCAGCTGCTTCACTGAGAACCAGTGAGTTTTGCTTCACAGAATTGCAAATTTGGTGGCTTAAATCATGTCGACTAAACATCCCTAAATGACAGTGGTTTACAGACAAAAGTTGGGATTGTTCCTCAAAGAGATCTGCATCAGGTCTGGCTGTTCAGTGGGATCCCCTGGGAGCTCTGGAGACACGCTAAGTCTGGTACCCACTCTAGAGCAGTGAAATCAGAATCTCAGAGAGGCGGGCAGGTCCTTGGCATTGTTCTCAAAGGCTTCCAGGTGATTTCAACGCGGACCTGGGTAAGAAAGAGTGGTCCAGGGCAGAGCTTGTCAAAGCAAATGGGCACAGGACTCACCTGGGGATCTCCTTCAAGTTCAGAGTCTAATCCAGACAGGTCTGGGAGACTGGAGAGTCGGCGTTTCTAACGAGCTTCAGGTGATGCTGATGCTCTGGATCCCAGGCCACACAGGATAACAAGGGTCCCCAGGCCTGCCTCTTTATGGGGATTGGAATGGAGGATTCTCGCCAGTGAAGTAAAGTTCAAAGCCAGTCAGAAACTTTTTGATCATCATGGTAAAAAAAAAACAAAAACCAAAAAACAAAAACAAACTTTTTGTGTGTGTGAGGAGAGGTCAGGGGTAAGCAACCAGATCAGATGAGTAGAAATCAGATGCTATTAAAAACAGTTTTGAATTTCGTTACATTTTTCAGTAAACATTACTTCAACTGATGAGTGGGGAAACAAAATGTAGCATATCCCTACGATGAAATATTATTTGGTCATAAAAAGGAATGGAGTTCTGATACATACTGCAACATGGATAAACCTTGAAAAATGAGGCAAAATGAAAGAAGTCAGTCACAATAGACCACATATTATATGATTCCATTTGTATGTCCAGAATAGGCAAATTTATAGAGACAGAAGGTAGGTTGGTGGTTGCTTAGGGTTGGGGATGGGGGAATAGGGAAGTGATAGCCAAAAGGTGAGGGTTTTTTTTTTTAAGCTTGTGAAAATGTTCTAAAATTGTAACAAAAACCCATTGTACACTTTCAATGGTTGAATTGTATATGAACTACATCTCAATAAAATTGTTATAAAATACTGGAAGATCTTTGCAGTGCATATAAGCAACCAAATATACAAATAATATGTATTTTAAATGTATTGCATACACTATATTGTAGTCTTTAATATATTATCTTTATATAATATACAGATATACATGATATAGAATATAAAATATTAAGATCATGTAAAGACAGACTTTCAGGAGCAAAAAAAAAAAAAAAAGGAAGAAGAAAAGGAAAATAGAGGATATGCATCGTCAACTCACAGGAATTCATTGGAAGGCCAATGAACACAAAGAAAGAAGCTCAACATCTTTGGAAATCAGGGACATGAACATTAAAATATCAACCAGATACCATTTCAGACCTATCAGATTGGCAAAAACCTACACAAGTTAGTATGGCAACACCAGGTGATGCCAAATGTGGAGAAATGAGAATTCTTCTTTACTAATGGTGGGAGAAGAGATTGGTTCAAGGTCTTTGAAAAGCAATTTAGTAATATTTTAGTAAATTTGAAGATGTGAGTATCCCATGGCTTCCTAGTATATACCCATGAGAAAGTCTCACTTAGGTACACAGGAGGCAAGCACAGAAATATTTTCCATTTTGTTTCTTTATCAGTAAAAAAAAAACCAAAACCAAAAACAAAACCTTCAAACAACCTAAATCCCATCAATAGGGAAATGAATAACTAGAATGGGATTTATTCATATAATGGAAAGTAAGACAGCAGATAAAAATAAATGAATTTGAGCTATTGTAAGCAATAAAAATATTTAAAATATAATTCATATTTTATCTCCTTAAAAATGAGACTAAATAGAGCAAAAGTATAGGAGAAATTCCAGTTGACAAATATATATATTGCTTGCATCTGGCACACCATCACTCCTGCCACACTGCATTGGCAAAGCAAGTCACAAGACCAAACCCAGATTTGAGGGCCTGGGAAGTATACTCTGTCTGTAAAGTCTGCAAAGTCTCGTGACCAAATGCATGGATTCAGGGAGCGGTGAAGTGGAGCCAAGATCTACTACATCACCATGTCATTTGATCAGCCACATCGCCGTCTCCTGTGCCTACTTCCAGATAGGAACCGACTGGAACAGAGCACCCCCTAGTGGTCATCTCTGGGCTAGATGCTGAGGACACACAGTATCAGTAGAACCTCTGGCTTAGGGAGAACTGCCCAGTCACCAGGACAGGATGTATGCACAAAAAGATCGGTAAGATATTCAACTTGAAGACACAATTGACCCATGTGTTGAAGGAAAGGTAGGACTTAGTGTCCAGTGGAGACAAGGATGCTCTGGGAAGGAAAGGTGCCTTGAAGAAAGACTGGTGGTAGCCACACCTCTGTGCCTTTGCAAAATGGGACTACTATCACTTTCCTTGAAATAAGTTATAGGAAAGGGCCTGACATGTAGTAACCGCTCAGAAAATGTGAATAGGCTCTAGAAACTGAGCTCTAACCCCGATCTGCCTCCACATCCCACTCGCTTTTCCAACTACCATCGCACTGTCCCTTCTTCCCCCACTCCCAGACCTTCTGCCATCACAGAGCCTTAGCACATGCTGCTACCTTTACCTGGAACACCTCTTCCTTCCCTATTTAATTCCACCCCATCCTGCTACATGGGTCGAGGGTCACTTCCTCAGGAAAGCTTTCTTTGACCCCAGTTACAACTTTGCTTAGCACACAACATGTCCTCAATAAGTATCTGTTAAATGAACGATGTTGGTTGAATAACCCTTGCGCAGTGCTGCCCTCAAGTGACTACTCTGGGTATTGCAATCATTAATTTTAAACGGACTCCCAATGGTTGTCACACTTAGGACAGCAGGATCAATGAGAACAGGGTCCTGAATGAATAAGTCCTGAGGAATGGGGTGCAAGATTTATAAATTACCCGCAAAAAATGAAATGTGAACTTCTGAAGTTCAGGCCTCACCCTGGACACTGTGCTGGGCTTAGACTCCCACTTCTTCCTTCCTGCCACACAGATACTTCCTTCACCCAGCTCTGGCTTCAGTAACTGCCTGGGCACTGGCCTCACCCAACATGTCTGCTCCTCATCCCCTTTTGATCTGTTGTCCAGAGTGTCCTCTTGCTTCCTGGACATCTCCCTACAAAGGCCCCAAGAAATTCAATCCAAATATGGATTTGTCCTTTTCTCTCTGGGTTCTTTCCATCATGAAGTCCCCTAATATGTTCAGGGAATTGGGAAAAGCAAATGACATGTTTTCTGACTTCTCAAGAAACCCAAGATAAAAGATACTATTTACAGACAAGAAAATTAAGGCCTAGGGGGAACTTACTTCCCCAAGTTCACACAGGTCTAAAATTTACACACCCACTTGACTCCAAAGTCCTGAAACGAGAGATGGACTAGTTTTAGAGGGTCATGACTTTAAGAAAAATAAAAATCGATGAAAACAAAGTTTGGTACAGGGCCTTAGAAAGGATTTACACAAGTGAGGGTCTTGAAGCTTAAATTTCATTAGCTTCATGATTACACAGCATCCTAGTGGAAATTATGCTATCTCCAAAGATAACGGACAAGCAAACCAGAAAGATTAGGATGCAAACAGGTTTTATCTTTCCTACCACTCTCCTTGCTGAAACTGCCTCCTTTAAAAGTATTTCCCAGGTGTGTCCCTGGAATCTTTTCTAAAATCAAAAAGCAGGAAGCAAGTGTTTTTTTGCTTTTGTCAGAATGTCAGTGTCAGAATGAGGGACAGAGAGAAGAAAACAGAAATTTAATAAAGATGTTCATAAGTGGATCTCCAACATCAAGGAAGGGAAAGAGATCAAGAAGTAACAAAAGTCCCCCAGACATCTAGGTGGACACGGGCCAGCAGTGAAAGTAAAGGTGCTGTATGTCAAAATGTGTGGTCTGGGAGCTTCCGGATAGCTGAACACAACGGATGTCCCTGGAGACTGGCGCGCCCAGCGAGGGCATGGAAGCTCCATGCCCCTGGCCCCATACCTGGCCCTATGCATCTCTTCATTTGTATCCTTTGTATTCTGCGGACTCACATTTTGCTCCAGACCTCTATTTCCCAGGCCGTGTTCCCTTGCAGAGAAAGGCTGCATCAACTCTATTTTTCTTGTTTAAAAAATTTGTCTGCTAACCTAGGGATTGACAGACTTCAAGCCAAATCTGGCCCACTGTCTATATTTGTAAATAAAGTTTTATTGGAACAACAAAAAATTTGTCGTCCGTTTTGAGTTTAAAAGTCAAAGTGAAACTTAGACACTGGGCAGCTTCCTAGTACAAATTTAGCTTAGTTCATAAGAAATATGTGTCCTTCTAAAAATGTGACCGAAATGCCACAGGAATAAGGATGTTGTCTTTCACAGGATGCCAACTGCCTAGGGAAAAGTTACGAACGACCTCTAGTGGGCAAGGGTCATAGTTAATTAGAACCTGGAACTCCCCCAGAAAAGCATCTCACCCCCATTTCAGCTTGTTTTGACAACAGCTTGAAGAGGTTTTGCATAAATAGTGAATTTGTGGTTAAAAAAAAATGTTTCTTGTTTTAACATTCGTTATAAACATCATTTAAATGAAACTTTCTGTGACTATAAAAACTTTCAAGGCCAGGTGCGGTGGCTTACGCCTGTGATTCCAGCACTTTGGGAGGCCGAGGTGGGTGGATCACCTGAGGTCAGGAGTTTGAGACCAGCCTGACCAACATGGTGAAACCCTGTCTCTACTAAAAATACAAAAAACTAGACAGGTGTGATGGTGGGTGCCTGCAATCCCAGCTACTTGGGAGGCTGAGGCAGTAGAATTGCTTGAACCTGGGAAGTGGAGGTTGCAGTGAGCCGAGATCATGCCATTGCACTCCAGCCTGAGTGACAGAACAAGACCCTGTCTCAAAAAAAAAAAAAAAAAAAAAGAACTTTCAATACCAACTGTTACAACTATACTAAGATGGCTGCTTTCACACAATGGTAGTTCTGGATAACAAAAAATTTTATTTTTCACAGTGAAACTGATAGGAGAGACATAAATGATTGATAAGTACACAGGCTCACATTTCTGGGATGTATTGGTTCAATTTAGGTCTCCGGTTATTATAAAGAATTCCCTAATAGAGGCTGTAGAGGTAATTAGTTCCCTAATAGAGGCTGTAGAGGTAATTAGGAACAGAAAGTGAGGTCAGAAGCATAAATTGCAGCCATCTTTGTGAAGGGGGATTTGGCGGTTTCTATTAAAATGTAGAACACACATACCTTTGAGCCAGCAATTCCACTTCCGGGCTTTTATGCTGTAGATTCACTTACATAAATGAGCAGAAATCCATGTGCAAGAATGTTTTCTGCACCAATTATTACAATAAAAGGAAGACAGAAAACAAATAGTTATCTTTAATAAACTAAGGAAGAGTCAGAAAACGATGCAGATATGCAGAATGGTGTAGGAGATTATATTGATACAGAAACTTCAATATTAAAACTATTTAAAAAGTTTTAAAACAGTATTGTCTTAAAATATGTCGCATGCATGAACACAGTACACTGATGAAAGTTTGCCAAAGAATTAAGAGTGATTACACTTTCAACCCTTCACATCACTGTTTGCTTTTGCTTAACTATGAACACCCATTACTCAAAGGAGTTAATGTAGTCTTATCTAAGAGTTAAGAACACACCGACTTTTAAGCTAAACTCCCCAGGTCCAAAACCTGGCCTCATTAATTACTATCTCTGTTATTTGGACACATTCTTTATCCTCTTTGTGCCTTAGTTTCCCCATCTGTGTATGGGGGTGATACATTTTTATTGGTACGTTCATATACGCAGAGCACTTAGAACAGTGCTAAAAGTGGGCCAGGCATGGTGGCTTTTACCTATAATCCCAGCACTTTGGGGGGCCAAGGCAGGAGAATCACTTGAGGCCAGGTGTTCAAGATCAGCCTTGGTAACATGGTGAGACCCTGGTTTTACAAAATATTCAAAAATTAGCTGGGTGTGGTGGCTCATGCCTGAAGTCCCAGCTACTGGAAGAGGCTGAGGCAGGAGGAATGCTTCAGCCCAGGAGTTGGAGGCTGCAGTGGGCTACGATAGAGCCACTGCACTCCGGCCTGGGCAACAGAGGGAAATCCTGACAAGAAAGAACAGAGAAAAGGGAAGGAAGGAAGGAAGGAAGGGAGGGAGGGAGGGAGGAAGGAAGGAAGGGAGAAAGCGAGCAGTGCTGAAAGTGTTTTGTTACTGTTATTTTAACTTACAATTTTTAAAACTAGGTGTTGATATATTAGCGGAAAACGGGGCGAAGGGTACCTTTGCAATTTATTATGAATTCGTAATTATTTCAAAGTAAAAAAGTTAAACATGCAGTTGTTAAAAATGACTGATATAAAAGATTGTCAAGATGTCATGTTAAGTAAAAAAAGCAAGATAAGGAACAATGCATCTAGTAGGCTCAATTTTGTGTAGAGAAATGGGGAAGGGAATAAGAATATATATATTTTGCTTATGTGTGTGAAATGAAATTCTAGAAGAGATTGTTACAAAGTAATAACTACTTGGGAAGCAGGCTTTATTTTTTAACCAAATGACTGTGTTACCTATTGAAAAATTATTTAAAAATAAGACTAGTTACAAAAAATGCAAATAACACTTCTATCATAGCATAAAAGCATTTTCATTTGTAATGAGTCAAATAACACCAATTTGACAAATAACACGGTGCATTGAGTTGAATGGTAAAGTACTTTCCAATGACTCTATTTCACTCACAATGTATACAATTCAGATAAGTTTAATACCTCAGTCTTTGAGGGGGAGCTGAAGAACCACTCCTTCGGGTTTCAGACAGACATGGTTTTAGAAGTTACAAGTAGCATATGGCCTTATCTAAGATCTCGTGACATTTCTAACTTAAAGCTTTTGAAACGAGGAAGACATCTTAAGGACATCACCACCTGGTGAAGACTTCTCTGATGTTAAGCACATGTTATAAGTCCTGGAACTTGCTGGCATTTGTCCTAGAAAAAGAAGGATGAGGCCGAGCAAGGTGGCTCACGCCTGTAATCCCAGCACTTTGGGAGGCTGAGGCGGGTGGATCACGAAGTCAGGGGTTTGAGACCAGCCTGGCCAACATGGTGAAACCCTGTCTCTACTAAAAATACAAACATTAGCCAGATGTGGTGGCACGCCCCTGTAATCCCAGCTACTTTGGAGGCTGAGGCAGAATTGCTTGAACCCTGGAGGCAGAGGTTGCAGTGAGCCTAGACTGTGCCATTGCACTCCAGCCTGGGTGACAAAGTGAGACTCTGTCTCAAAAAAAAAAAAAAAAAAAAAAGAAAAAGAAAATAAAAAGAGAGAGAGAGAGAGAGAGACGATTAGATATACAAATTTGGATTTAGCCAGAGTTATCCTGGGTAGGGAAGAGTCAGACAGACACACCCATAGGCACGCCCACATTCATATATAGCCCTGTGTCCAAAAAAGTGATGGCAAAACAGACACTGTGATGCTGTAGTGACCAAGGGATGAAAATTTCCCTAATCTCTTGATGTTTCTGCAAGTTGCATTTTTAAATTCCTGAAACATCTATTTTTTTTTCATGTCTGATAATAAGTAGATGTTGTGACAGGTTTGAGTGGGGGCACATCTCACACATGAGCATGAAAACTCAATCATCACACTTATCAACCACAAAAGGATCTCCTCAAACATCTTTTTAGCAATGAATGAAGTTATGCTAGCTGCTATAACAAGTAACCCCTATGTCTCAGTGGCATAATACAATAATTTTTATACCTATCAATCACAGACCAATGTGATTGGGGGGGTACTTTCTCCACATTGTCTTGTAGAATCCTGGCTGAAAAGGGGCCCATCATCTTCAATGTATGGCTTCCAGAACATACTGGAAATTGATATCCAACCAGCACACACAGAAGAAGTAATGAAGAATCAGACAGAACAGAACACCTGAAAGTGGCATTTTTGTCTCCCTATGTCATTGGCTACAACTCAATCATGTGGTGCCACCTAACTGCTGGGGAGGTTGGAAAATGTAATTTAACTGTGTATCTACAAAAAAAAAAAGAAAAGAGAAGAAAAAATAATTTAGTGAACATATGGCATTGTTTCTGCCACAAACAGATATTTCTCCTTTAATATATTGATTTCCTGCTCTTTATGGACCTTTACAGCAATTCTATGAGGCAGGCTGCACAGATGTTATTCCCACTTACCAATGAGAAAAATGAACTTCAAAGAGAAGTTAGCTGACTTGGCTAAACAACATGGATATTAAATGGTTAAGCAGGAGCTAGAACAAATCTTCCCACAGTACCATGCCTGCTGTCACCCATCCCTACCAAAGGTAACATCACTTGCTTCAGTAACTTGAATCAATCATAGCTTCAGTAAATTAGATTATCCATACAGATTCTTCATAAAGCATATTTCCTCAAAAACGTTCACCATCAACTTAGTTTATATGTAGTCATAAAAAGTTATAAAGACCACGTGATTAAATTTTAATAGAGATACATTATGGAGAATAACATAAAATTGAATGCACATAATTAAATCAGGACAAATTTCAGCCTTTTCTTCAAAAATTGCCTCCCTTTTCTCTCTTCTGTAACTCCTATCAGATGCATGTTCAAGTCCTATTCTATCTTCCACTTACCTTTTAAATCCTCAAATATTTTCTTTGCTAATACTTTAATGTCCTCAGATCTCATTTCCAGTTTGCCAATTCCATCTGTAGCTCTGTCAAATCTAGTCTTTAATCTTTCCATCTGCCTATTTTTAAAATTCAAATGATTATATTCATTCCTAAATGTTTGAATAGGTTCTTTTTCAAATCTGCCTGGCTGGGATTCTTTTTTCCTCTCAAATAATTTATGTTTTAATCCTTCTTTTATGCCTTTATTTTAAAAAATATCTTTCAAAGCATCTGGCCAGGTTCATGCTTGTAGTCCCAGGACTTTGGGAGGCCAAGACGGGAGGATTGCTTGAGGCCAGGAGTTTGAGACCAGCCTGGGCAACATAGCAAGACCCTATCTTTACTTTAAAAAAAAAAAAAAAAAAGCTGGGTGTGGTACCATGCTCCTGGAGTCTTAGCTACTTGGGAGGCTGAGGCAGGAAGATTGCTTGGGCCCAGGAGTTGGAGGCTGCAGTGAGCTATGATCACACTACTGCAGTCCAGCCTGGGTGACATAGTAAGACCCCACCTCCATGGTATTACTCAAATTATCTGAAATCCTAAGGTTCTTTGTTTTTAAAAATCTGTTGGTTTTCACTCATAATGAATTATTTTTCAATTATTTATCTTTTCAAGACAGTGTCTCACTCTGTCTCCCAGGCTGGAGTGCAGTGGCATGATCTCTGCTCACTGCATCCTCAACCTTCCTGGGCTCAGGTGATCCTCCCACCTCAGCCCCCTGAGTAGCTGAGACCACAGGCGTGTGCCCCAACAGCACTCCAGCCTGGGTGACACAGCGAGACTCTGTGGCAAACAAAACAAAACATTTTTCTCCCCATGGGGCCCAGCCTCCTTGTTTGTGCCTATACCTGGCTTTCCTTAGCTCATTTTTCCCCTGACAACATAGCCTTTGGTGGGCTCTGGTGTAGCATAAGCTTCACAACCCAATCCTTTCGACTCTGCCAATCGGTCCCCTATTTGTTTTAGGATTCTAGGAATTTCCCTTATATTTTTATGAGATCAGCACTGGATTTTCCCAGATTTTAAAGGTATATATGGAGTGGGGAGAAGGGGATTTCAAATTCGCCAGAAGGTCTCCATCCTAAACTGCAATTATATAAAAATATCAGTAAACAATAAAAACAGATGCATTTAAGGCCTGGGATTAGAGATGAAGCCCTTCTGTTGAAAACTGTTTTTGATATTGGTAATGAAACACAGTTCAGGAAAAAAAGAAAGAGCTGACAAATAAAATCATTACCTAAATTGGTAAAAAGAAAAACAGGATCCACAGCGCAAGTTTAGGGGGTTAAATGTTTATTAAATCAAGCTTTTAAATTATATATCCACCTACAGTCTGTAAACAAATATAGTACACATGTATGTAAAAGGCTAGCAGATAAGAACCAGTGGAAAAGCTAAAGTTCCCTTTGCACACCGGCACCTCATCGCAACACTCCTCTTGGTGTGGATGCCATGGGGCCATGTTATAGTCAAAAGTTAAATGAAAAACCACAAGTTTAGTTTGACTCCATCTCCTAGGGTGGATTTCATTCGGATAGTTGTTCCACATTATAGGAGGGTGGATCCTAGCAAGGCAACAGTGTAGTTTTTACATTCACAGATTGGCTGAAGTTGTACAAATTGAGCTTCTAGTCTAGGTGTCTCCCTCCCTGTTACCACACTTTGTAAGAAATGTGAATTAAAATGAACAATGGACCACAGGTGGTTATAAAAATAGATAACTCGCAGAGTCATAAATATCTACAGTTAGTAGAGCAGAAACTTATAAAATTTACCTTTTTCCATAATGTGCAGAATATCCTAAGTATGTTCAAGAGACACAGTCAGCAGACTTCAGAGTGGTAATTACAAGGGCATTTGTAAAGAAATAACACTCAAGTACAAACCCAGAGTAAGAAGCTGAATGCAGACGAAAATACGCAAAACACGCAAAGTCCCAACTCCTCACATCTCATTATGCTACTTACTAGACACCACAATTAGCCTACAGCCCTTTATGGATCTTTAAAAGTAACTTTTTGTTACCCATGTACATACTTTAACAGAGATTTTTCATGAGACAAGCAAAGTGGGTTAACGGTGGTGCCAAAACTGCTGAAAGCTGGAGTGTTTTGTGTGCTTTCGTATACATCTGTGTATGGGGCTTTAAAACGCTCCAAAAATGTTTTGGATAGAGTCTTTAAAATTCCCATGAAAATCTATTTTATAGTCATTTCAAGGTATAGAAAAAAAGAAATCCTAAACTGGGGTTGAGGGACAGCCCCAAATCTCACAAAGTAACTGAAATTCCAGGAATATATAAATTACATTCATATGTTCCTTTAACACGTATCAAGTGCTATGTAAGGTAACTGCAATGCTATTCTGAAGCCAATCTCATTCAAAACAGTACAGTAAATCCCATCCTAATTCTACAGTTAAAGCACTTATTCCAGGTAATGTGCGTTTCAGCAAAGCTGACGTCTTGTACAACAGCGTCACCTTAAAGCTTCATCAAAGATTCACAGCAGGCCTAAACTGGAGAAGTTCAGAACCAACAATACCACAGGTAGTTATTCATCCTAATTTCTCACAGGGAGTGAAGGGTCTACTTGAGTTGTCCTAAGGTCACCTAAGCCTAAGAACAGTGTTCCCTGAAAACTCTGGCAAGTTTCCTCACCAAAATCTCTCTTCAGTGTAATGTGTTTGGGACTTGCTAGGCTAGAAAAATGGGTTCCACTGATGCATAAACATACATTCTACACCTTCAAGACGCGTACACACGTAGTGTTTTGCAAACTCACTCGACCTTTCCAGGGAACACCTGGAATAATCACTGGATCTTGGGACACTCATTTCCTAGGGAACACGATTAGAGGAATGCCACGTTAAAGCAGGTTTTCTAAAGTAGTGGTTCCAAAACTGTAGTGAGCATCAGAAGCACAGATGCCATACTCCTTCGGAGGTCCAGGGTGGGACCCGGGAACCTGCATTTCTGAGACCACCCCCTCCCCCCAAGTGAAGCTGCTGCTGCTGCACTGAGGACTGCCCTTGGAGTGGCACCGTTGAGAGGATGGCCTGCACAGATCTCAGCGGCAGGAAGCCCTCCTATGGCCTCAGGAAAGGCTGCACATGGCATTTGCCACAACCAATTAGTCGGAGGTCAAATCAGCCCAGTGACTTCTCAGAGGGTCATGCACCTTGGCGTTGCACTTGACTCCTGGCTCTGTCCCTGCTCACTAGGTGACCAGGAGGAGTGACTGCATCTAACAAGAGGAGGAACAGTAGCCCCCCACACCCCCCAGTGGATCTGTGATGCTTAAGAAAAATGTTTGCAAAAAATGCACTAACTAGCCAAAAGCATCATACAGGTGTCTGTTAATCAGAAGGATGTGCCAGCCACAGCAGGAAAATCCCAGGTGAGTTTTCTGTCTTCTGTTACTGCTGAGCCTTGATGAAGGCACATTCTGACAACTAACGAAGAGAAAAGAGGCTAAAAATGCAGACAACTGCAGTGAGGGGAAAATATGAGCGGATTACCTAATTAAAAATACCTGATTGTTCAAAAAACAAAGGTCAGCCCACAATCAAAATAGTTAATTATGCTGGCTTTAAGATAGTGTTAAATATGTTGATCTTTGAACACACTCACTCCTCCACTCTACCATGTTAATGCTGGTTAAAATTTAACATTAGAAGAATGAGAAAAAAAAATCCTCCAATACGTATGAATTACACCTAAAAAATTTAGTTGAGATCGTTCCAATCTTATAAGCTACCATTGTGTGGAAATTTCATAAGCAATTTTGAAAAAAAGACATTTAATTTTGGCTCATAGAAACATCCACAGAATGAGGAATAAACCACCATTCACACGTTTGCATGTGTGTTTAGTTACTGCCCAGTACATCTTTGCCAATGAACTGCCTCTCACAATTCAAAAACGATCCTGTAAAAATCCATACATATCCATGATGAGATTACAGTCAAACAAACATCATGTTGCCAAGTCCTGGTTTCCACGTGAACCCAAAAGATTGATCAGAAAGGCAGAACTTCCCCCAACACGCTGCATGATTCACTTTATGTATGCTCTGGATGGCTCTGAAGACAAGACAACATCTCTTGAACCGGTCTGCTTTCGTAGCAGATCTGATACACAGCAGTAAACAATGGAAACCTAGTTGGGAAGAAATGTGAAGAGACAAGGTTAGGCCACTAGATTTACCTCAGAGAATAAGTTAGGTTTTCTGTCCTAACAGATTGCAGGTCAGTATGTGACTATGGAAAACATGGTAAGCACTTTCTACATTCCTTTATCATTTGTTCGGCAGAGAGCCTCTGGGATGTGGCTGTCAGATCCTGGTGCGACCTAGACCATCCTCTGCCTAATTAAGCTTGGAGCACACTTTCCACAAACAAGCCACACGGTGATCCTACCAGGGCAAACTGTTGTCATTTACATGAAGAGTTGTGGCTCTGACTCTTGGTCAAATCTTGGATGAGTCTATATTCTGTCATTATTTTATTTTATTTTTTTTATTTTTATTTTTTACTTTTTATTTTTATTTATTTATTATTATTATTATACTTTAAGTTCTAGGGTACATGTGCATAACGTGCAGGTTTGTTACATATGTATACTTGTGCCATGTTGGTGTGCTGCACCCATCAACTCGTCAGCACCCATCAACTCGTCATTTACATCAGGTATAACTCCCAATGCCATCCCTCCCCGCCCCCCTCTTCCCTCCCCTCTCCCCGTGATAGGCCCTGGTGTGTGATGTTCCCCTTCCCGAGTCCAAGTGATCTCATTGTTCAGTTCCCACCTATGAGTGAGAACATGCGGTGTTTGGTTTTCTGTTCTTGTGATAGTTTGCTAAGAATGATGGTTTCCAGCTGCATCCATGTCCCTACAAAGCACACGAACTCATCCTTTTTTATGGCTGCATAGTATTCCATGGTGTATATGTGCCACATTTTCTTAATCCAGTCTGTCACTGATGGACATTTGGGTTGATTCCAAGTCCTTGCTATTGTGAATAGTGCTGCAATAAACATACGTGTGCATGTGTCTTTATAGCAGCATGATTTATAATCCTTTGGGTATATACCCAGTAATGGGATGGCTGGGTCATATGGTATTTCTAGTTCTAGATCTTTGAGGAATCACCATACTGTTTTCCATAATGGTTGAACTAGTTTACAATCCCACCAACAGTGTAAAAGTGTTCCTATTTCTCCACAGCCTCTCCAGCACCTGTTGTTTCCTGTCTGTCATTATTTTAAAAGCTGTACAAATAAATTTTTAAATTGCTCTCCCTTCTCCAAAAAGAATCATCCCAAGATAACGATGAGGCAATCTACACATCACCACAAATAATGTAGGCTGGAACGTTCCCGTGAGAATCTAAGTGAGGACCTACGAGGAGCAAAGCACTCATCTTATGTCAGAAGCTTGATTTAGCTTACCTCTTCTTCCAAGATGTGAATACGGATATAAGTGAAAAGTCACTAAAGAAATAATTTCATCAGGCTTTGTTTCGTTTCTTTTCTTTTTTTTTTTTTTTTGCGACAAAGTCTCACTCTGTCACCAGGGCTGGAGTATAGTGGCGTGATCTTGTCTCACTGTAACCTCCACCTCCTGGGTTCAAGCGATTCTCCTGCCTCAGCCTCCTAAGAGTAGTTGGGATTACAGGTGTGTGTCACCACGCCTGGCTAATTTTTGTATTTTTAGTAGAGACGGGGTTTTACCATGTTTTTCAGGCTGGTCTCGAACTCCTGACCTCATGATCTACCCGCCTCGGACTCCCAAAGTGCTGGGATTACAGGAGTGAGCCACTGCACCGGCCCAGGCTTTTAAATACACACACACATAGCTCAAAGTGAGCTTGGCAGAATCAATGGAGTCTTGAAAGGCAATCCTGAAAATTAGCTGGACAGAATCTTATAATGATAATTTAAGAAGAACAAATAGTACTAATGATCACATGTCTTTATGAGAGTCTATCGTTGTAGGGCTGTTTTTTCATTGTAGTTTTTTTAAGGTATGGAGCGTTTTGTTATTTTTTTGGAGTCAGGTAGACCTAATCAAATCTGACTCTACAGCCTACTAACTCTCGGCAAGTTTCATAATCCTTCTAACCCTGTTTGCCCATCTGTAAAATGGGACTGGATACATAGCCTTGCTGCAAGTATTAAATCACTTGTGTGTGAAGTGTACAGTACACAACTGGCAAATAGTGGGTGTGCAGTAACGACAGCTTATAATAGCAGCCACAAGATGGACAGTGTGTCCTGGACTGAGAAAGCTCCATGAGGACGGGGACCAAGTCTGTTTTTTTCACTACTGTATTCTCAGTGCCTGGCGCCATGCACAGCAAGGGGCAGGTGCTTAGTGAGAATTCATTGAATAAATTCCTGTGGATGGGATTTAAAGCCTAGAAACTTGAGCCCCTTTCTTTGTCCTTCCATGCTATGTTTCCCTGTTCCTGAAACAAGAACAATACATATGTCCCCAAAGCAGTGTGGTAGCAGATGACTGACCATCAAAGCCATTTCCAACCTGCTTTTCCCTTTCCCAAGGTTGGAAGAGACTACTCACCTTCCTAGCCTTTCACCTAGAATTAGCCAAGTAACACAGTCCTAGGCAGCAAGACATAATGTATCTGCTGAAGGTTTCTGGGGGAAGATTACTCTCCGCGAGAGGCACTAGAGGAAAAATCTATTACCCTAGACTACTCTTGTTCCCTTCCTGAGTGTAAAAGAGAATGTGATGTCTGGAGCTGCTGCAGCCATCTTGAGGTTCAAGGGAAAGCCAACGGGATCACTGAGATTCTAATCCAGAGCTAGAGCCCCTGGGCCAACACTTTAGTAATGTTCAGCTCCATATTCCCTGTTATAACTGTGTGTTGCTCTTGCAGCTGGAAGCACTCCTAACTTTTAAAACTAGCATTTCCAAAGTGCATTCTGTGGATGGGATGTTAATGAGATATGAAGTGTGTAGGAGGGAAATTTCTACAGACAAGTAACTTGTTTAATCCTTAAAATCACCCCATGAGGTAAAAATATTGTCCCCATTCTGTATAAGAGTAAATTGAACCACAGTTTTGGACTCTGAAGCCAATGTTCAACCATTAGGCTACACTACCAATCTAAATATTATTTTCTATTATATAAAATGCTAAAAGGCCAATTAAATCAGTTTGGATGACTCTCTAAATAAAGTTAGAGGTGAAAGGAAGAAAAAGACAACATTTCATTTAAAAAATTGACAAACCAGAGGCCCGGGCGCGGTGGTTCACGCCTGTAATCCCAGCACTTTGGGAGGCTGAGGCAGGTGGATCACGAGGTCAGGAGATTGAGACCATCCTGGCTAACACGGTGAAACCCTGTCTCTAATAAAAATGCAAAAAACTAGCCAGGCATGGTGGTGGATGCCTGTAGTCCCAGCTACTCAGGAGGCTGAGACAGGAGAATGGTGTGAACCCAGGAGGCAGAGGTTGCAGTGAGCCAAGATCACACCACTGCACTCCAGCCTGGGCGACAGAGCAAGAATTTGTTTAAAAAAAAAAAAAATTGACAAATCAGTCAGCTATCCCACTAATCAATACGGAGGGCTTAAGATGTTTCAGACTTCAGACTAAGTGCAGGGATGTGCAGTATTGTAAATAAAGCTATGCCAGGTGTGGCAGCTCACGCCTGTAATCCCAGCACTTTGGGAGGCCAAGGTGGGCAGATCGCTTGAGGCCAGGAGACCAGCCTGGGAAACATGGTAAAAAAACAGTCTCTACTAAAAATACAAAAATTAGCTGGGTGTGGGGGCACACACCTGTAATCCCAGCTACTGGGGAGGCTGAGGCAAGAGAATCACTTAAACACGGAGGCGGAGATTGCAGTGCTGAGATTGCACCATTGCACTCCAGCCTGGGTGACAGAGTGAGACCCAGGAGCTTACCACATGCACCTCAGAGAACACGTTGTGTATGGGCTGAATGATGCCCTCCTCCCAATTCATGTGCTTCGGTCCTAACCCCTAGTACCTCAAAATGTGACAGGGCCTTTTAAAAGGTAATTCAGGTAAAATGAGAGTCTGAGAAGGAGGCAAAGAAAAGTTCTATTCGAGAAAAGAAGGTACCACAGGGAGTAAGAGGATGTACTGCAGGAAGTTACGTTGGTGCTAGATGGAGGGGGGCCACCTCTGCCTAAGGACCATGTGCTTCACTCCATAAGAGCAGGAGGCCTCTGAATGTGAATGCTCAAGCTAGCAGGGATCATGGCGATCATCTGATCTTCCATCTTAATTTTGTGGATAAGAACACTGGGGCACAGGACAGCTAAATACGTGACTCGCCCAAGGCCACATGGCTAATAAGCCACAGGGCAGCCTTGAATGTTACCCTCCTGCTATTTTTTCTATAGCAATGGAGAAGAGAAGGGAGGGGAGAAGGAAACAGAGGAAGATCGGAGAAGTGGTGGTCAGAATGAAAAAGAAAAAAGGAATCAAAGTAAGAGGTGGTGCAAAGGGAGAAAAGGCCTCTGCCTTCAGGAGGCAGGTGGTACAAAGAACGGAGAGGAGTCCCAGGGGATTCTATACTCCAGCCCAGGAGAAGGGTGCTGCCACCTTCAATCCAGCAGCGATGTCATTAAGCACAGGTGCAGCCTGTTCAATTTCTAATCAGAAGAAATAAAATGGGACATGACCAAGGAGAGCTGCCCGCTCAGAGCAGAGATTTACCTGCTTGATTACACCTGCTTTGGAAACAGGCAGCTCCTGGCCCCAGAATCGCTGTTCTAGTCCATGTCCCCCTGGAGCTAACAGACTAGTGCCCAGCCAACCTGTCCATCCAGAGAATCCTCTCAAGGCAGCCCTTGCTAGCACACAGATGCCACTTGAAAATTCTGATTGGGAGAGTCTCACCAAACAGACAGGTTTTTTTTTTTTTTTTTTTTTTTTTGAGACTTAAAAAAATTTCTTGATAAATGCTCAGTGGTCATTCAAGTAGTCCAACCACACACAAACATATCACTGTCTGCTGCTAAGTAGGTAAGGAAAATCATGCACGTCAGAGGCATTTTCCTTTTAGCCACAATTTAAAGGTAGCTCTCCTCCTTTGGCAGCCTGTTTGTGAACTTCCATCTCTGCATGGCTGGTTTTAAAAGCCATTTCAGAAAAATAAAGTGCAAATTAAAGGGGAAAGACAAACGCTCCATCCACCCTCATTTTTACCTTTCAGTATGGAACTCCATGGCTGATTAATTTGTTCTGGGTAAAAGAAGGAAGAGTGCTGGGTGCAGGGGGAGGTGAAGATGCGTGACTGGGACCAGCAGACACCTGAACTGATGGAACTAGGATGAAGGAGCTGCAACCAGAGATGACAGCAACGCCATCCACGACCCTCCTCCCAGCTTGGAGAGAAGCTCATGCTCTGAATTAGCCACAATCAGCATGTCCATCCAGCTGCCCAGCTCCCTCCAGTCCTAGGCAACCAGACTTCCCTCCCCCAGAGGGTGTTTCGGGAGAGTTAAGGATACATACAATATGCTACATAAGCATTTATGTAGTGGTATAGTTGGCATCATGATTATGGTCCCCCACAATCATGCTCAGTAAATCAGCAAGAGAAAGTGCTGTGGAGCGGGTAGCGCTGGGGAGTGGCCTCGGGAGAGGCTGAGAAGCTTTTGTGGTGCTACAGGGCTCATTCTCTCAATCAGGTGGCAAATAAACTGACTCCAGCTCACCTTTAACACACAACTGGCCTGGAATGGCAATGGAGGATGGATGCACCCCACCCATCTATCCATCCATTCACCCATCCCACCCATCCACTCACCCATCTACCCACGCACCCATCCATCATCCATCCCTCCATCCATCCATCTATCTCATCCCATCCCACCCACCATCATCCATCCATTCACCCATCCCACCCATCCACTCACCCATCTACCCATGCACCCGTCCACCATCCATCCCTCCATCCATCCATCTCATCCCACCCATCCACTCACCGATTCACCATAACGATCGATTATCCATCCTTCGATCCGATCATTCATCCGGATCCGATCCATCGACCATCCATCCGTTCACCGATCCGACGATCCATTCCATCGACGCACCAGCAATCGACGACCATCCATCCCTTCCATAGCATCCATTCATCCGCATCCATCCTGACCCACCATCCATCCATTTCGCACGGTCCTACCGCCATTCCACGAACCGACGCATCATGACCCATCCATTTATCCTTCCATCCAATCGATCTTTATCCCGATCCGACCGCATCGACATCCATCCATTCAATCGCATCTCGCATCATCCACGCATCGACGCACGGCGCACCCGCTCCACCATCCATCCTTCTCCAAACTATCCATTCTATCCCATCGCATCCACCGAGATTCACCGCGACCGACATCCATCATCTTATCCTTTCCATCCAGACGATTCTATCTCTATCCGACCGACCGATTATCCATCGATATCGATTCGACCGGATTCATTCACCATTCGCCGACGGGGAATTTTGCCTGTTCATTCCATCCTTTCTTCGAGATCGACCGAGATTCGATCCGACCACCCATTTACCGATTTATCGTGAGGAATTTATCCATCGATCCTTTCTTATCCGATCCACCATTCACCGACATCCATCGCATCAATATCCATCCGATTCGCCTTATCCATCATCTGATTTCATCGACGCACGTATGTAATTTCATCCACATCCATCCTTCGATCTTATATCCATTCAACTTTATCTCATTGTAATTATCCCACGATTCCATCGATTCGAATTTATCCATTTCCATTTATCATCGGCAATACCGATGACGATCTCTTCGACCATTCATTATCTTTAGATTCGCATCGATTCATTTCACGATTTTGTACCGACGACGAGTAATCACGACATCTGACATCTTCGATTCATCATTTTATTCGAGATGATTCGACGATCGATCCATCTTACCTATCATCTCACCCCGCCCACGTACTCATTTCCATCTATGTAACGCATCCACCACCCACCTCCATGCATCCATTCTCCTTATCCCCATCCTGATCCGCCCACCATCCATCCATTCACCCATCCCACCCATCCACTCAACCGGCCCCACCATGCACCCATCCACCATCGCATTCCCTTTCTCCATCCATCCATCCATCTCATCCCATCCCACCCACCCATCATCCATCCATTCACCCATCCTGTCTTGCATCCACTCACCCATCTACCCATAAAATGCATCCATCATCCATCCTCCATGCATCCACCCCATCCCATCCCATCCCACCTACCCATCCATCCTTCACCGGTCCTACCTATCCATACCAACCGCATCTACCCATGCACCCATCCATCATCTATCCCTCCATCCATCCATCTCATCCATCCCACCCACCCATCATCCATCCATTCACCCATCCCACCTGCATCTTATGCCACGCCGATACGGGGATTTGTTTACGATCTATCTTTCGACGATCGACTTTATTCATCGACGATGATGTGATGAGCCGAGGATCGACGATTATCGATTCTTTCGACGACGCGATCTCGATTCTCCGACGATGATGACGATGACGGGATTCGGTTTATCACGATGCATTTATTTATCGAGTAATTTGTTTATCGATTCTCGACGACGATCTTTATTCATTCGACGCATCGACGATCGATTTTATCGATTCGACTGACGATGACACGATTTCCATTTATAAGAGATCGATTATCGATCTATCGATTCGATTCGATTCGACATCACGACATCGGTCGATATTGATTCCGCCACTGATCGACTTACCGGGCCGATTTATCGACAGATTGATCGACATCGATCTTTCGATCGATCGATTCCGATTTTATCTGACGACCGACATTATCGATCGATTCCATCGGGATCGATTTTAATTTCCGACGCATTTATGGGGACGATCGACATCGATTCTTCCGACATCGATTCGATCCGATCCACGACCGACACATCCATCCAGATGACGATCCTAATCGCATCTTAATTTGCGCACGACGGCATCGTTATAATTTTATCCATCTATCTCTTCCATCCATCCACTTATCCTGATCCCACGCACGACATCTTATCTATTCCATCGATCCTAATCGACGATTTATATCGACGCCCATCGGCGGTAATCGACATCCATCCATCCATTCATCCATCCATCTCATCCCATCCCCTCCCACCTGCCCACCTACCCATCATCCATCCCTTCATCCCATCCCATTCCATCCCATCCCATCCCATCCTATGCCCCATCTACCCACCCGATGAAGAGACTAGAAGGCTGTGCACCAAACTTTAACAGAGCTCCCTTCTGATGGTATAATGTTGGGCTAACCTGTCCTTCCTTCTTTTCTGACTTGACATTTTAATAACCTGACCATATATTTTTATAAAACAAAGAAGTAATCATTTTTACAAATTTTAAAACTTATAATATGTAGCTTTTACCAAACACCCTGCAAGACAAACTAGAATCTTAAACTTCATATTTTATAATGTGACTTATAGAATTGAGCTCCTTTCATTGAAGTTGAGCCTGGTTTCGTGTAAACACATGTTTTGGGGGTAGGTAGATGCTTCTCATCACAGATGTTTACATCACACAAAGGACTGAACTAATCCAGATAAGTTCTAAGGGCACTTGTCAAATAGTCTAGCTCATCTCCGTGGGGCTGGAAGTCCTGAGAAAAGGAACGATGGACATTAATCTGGTCTCATGGGCGACTGAGAGACTTACTTGTCCACTAGTCCCTTCTGTTTGAGGATGCGGTAGACTTCAGCGGACGTCTGAGGTCCTTGGAGCTTTTGCCCATTCAGCATCTCCTTCTCCAACTCTTCAATAGTCTTAAAAATAAAGGATTAAAAAAAAAAAAAACTATGGTAAAGACTGAAGAATCATTTATTTGTTTAATTTTTGTTTTGTTTTGTTTTGTAGAGATGGGGTCTTGCTATGTTGTGCAGGCTGGCCTCGAACTTGTGGCCTAAAGCAATCCTCCCACCTTGGCCTCCCAAGGTGGTGGGATAATAGGCATGAACCACCATGCCTGGCCTAGCATCATTTATTTCAAGAGCAGAGTGGAGAGAAGAGTTTCAATTCCCTGCTGGAGGCCAAGGAAAGATAAAGACACAAAGATAAAGAACAGAAGAGTCAAGTGACAAAGCAGCCAGGCAAAGAGAACAATCCCAGCAAACAGATGCTGGCATGAAATCTCCACTGGGCTGCGGCTCACCCCAAGCCAGGAGTCTCAAGTGAGGAAGGAGGGGGTGCGGGAGGGCAGGTGAAGGGCTACCTTCCCAGTTCTGGCGAAGGCCTCGGCCACCCTGCGGTTCCGCCCTCCGTAGCAGGTGGTGATCAGGTCGGCCACCCCGCAGCTCTCTAGGAAGGTGGCTGTGGACACCTGGCCCTTGCAGAAGATCCTGGCAAAAGCAATCATTTCCATGAGTCCCAGGCGGATGACGGCAGCTTTGGTGTTGTCTCCACAGCGGAGGCCATCACAGAACCCAGCTCCCACAGCTACAATGTTCTGCAAAGGAGATGACAAAGCCCAGATGCCGTTACAGCACCCACTGTGGGTATGGATGCCAGAGGTGGTGGGGGATGCTGAGGCAGGGACAGACCAGATGGGATTGGCTCTCAGGGACATTGGCTCCATCCTCCTCAAAATGCTCAATGCCGGGTTCTGCTCTTGTACACCTGGGTGAAAGAGATGACGAAAGGAGAGACAAGGCTTCCCTGTTCCCCTTTCTAGGGCAAAGAGCCCATATTTGGGGTCAGCAGGGGTCAGCAGTTGAAGAGCATTGGCCAGAAAATCAGAATGGCTGATAGTAGTCTTTGGTTAAATAATATTTGGACAAACTACTTTACTTTTTGTTTTGTTTTAAATGGAGTGCTTTATGCAACCACAACATTCATACAGAAAAGTACACAAATGCTAAGTGCACAGATTGACAGATTGAAGGATTTTCACAAACTGAACACACCCCCATAGCCAGCACACTGATAATGGAAAAAAGCACAGCCGCCTCCACCAGCAAGGGTAACCACTCTCCTAACTTCTCACAGCACGGCTGTGTTTTACCTGCCTTTCAACGTTTTGTGAATGGAGTCATACAATATGTAATCTTTTATGTGTAGCTTCTTTGTCTTCATTCAACATCGTGTTTGTGAGATTCATCCACATTTTTACATAGAGCACATTTATTTTAATTGCTGCATAGTACTCCATTTTGTGAATATGCTGCAATTTATTTAATTGTCTTCTGTCACCTGGCGCTGGGGTAGTTTCCAGTTTGGGGCCATGACAAATAGTGCTGCCATAGACACCCTGGCACATGCCCTCCAGTGACTACGTGCAGGCAATCCTTGCGTATGACCTAGGAGTTGAAACACTGGGTCATGAGGCCTGTATGTGTGCAGCTCAAATTCCAGCCTTTTGTTTCATTTAATAATCCCCAAATGAGTATTTATGGATCACTCACTCTTTGCATGGCCTCTGCTAGACACGAGGCAAATGAGACACAGAGCCTGCCTTTTCAGAAGCTGATAATCTGGTACGGGGACTGGCAATCTAGGCCAACCGCCTGTTTTGTAAATAATGTTTTATGGGAACCCAGCCCTACCCATTCATTTACACATCATCTATGGTCCCAGATTTGAGCAGTTGCCACAGAGACCGTATGGTCCACAAAGCCTCTTCTATCTGGCCCTGATGGAAAATGTTTCTCAACCCTGATCTTACAGGAAAAATAAAACATGTACAAATAACTGTAAGGCTCAGCAGAAAGTGATATTCCATAAAAGGTACTGAGAATCTGAAATTCCGTTTCGACAGGTATGCACTGAGCATGTACTGTGCGGGGAGCACCTCACTCAGCCCTGGAGGCACACAGTGATTGCAGGGGCTGGGGGGGATGCCGGGGGGAATGTAGGGGCTGAAGATGCCCCCAGGGGAGAGCTGCAAAGATCAGAGTTAGACTCAGAGCTTGTCCTCAAGGAGATGACAATCTGACTGAGAAAAGAGACACAACAAAGCACATCAAAAGGCAGAGGGGAGAGAGTGTGCTGACAAGTGCCAGGAGCCACAAGTTGCCGTTCAAAGCAGGGAGGCCAAATGGAGGAGGTGGCATCTGAGTGGGCTTCCAATAATAAGGAAAAGTCAGATTAGCACCTATGACAAGTAACGCCTGCAGAGCTGCACAGGTGGCAACTCAGTGGGAACTTCAGTTGAGCCCCTGGGTTCCTGGCCCCTTCCACTTTTCCAGCTTCTTCACCAAGAACACTCAGCACGAAAAAAAAAAATATCCGGCCGGGCGCGGTGGCTCACGCCTGTAATCCCAGCACTTTGGGAGGCCGAGACGGGCGGATCACGAGGTCAGGAGATCGAGACCATCCTGGCTAACATGGTGAAACCCTGTCTCTACTAAAAAATACAAAAAATTAGCCGGGCGAGGTGGCGGGCGCCTGTAGTTCCAGCTACTCGGGAGGCTGAGGCCGGAGAATGGCAGAATGGCGGGAACCCGGGAGGCGGAGCTTGCAGTGAGCTGAGATCCGGCCACTGCACTCCAGCCTGGGCGACAGAGCCAGACTCCGTCTCAGGAAAAAAAAAAAAAAAATCCAACTATCTAACCACTCTAGCAATTCCAGTAATACCTGGTGACTATACAGAGAGTCCTGGGAGATTTTAAAACATGAAGCTAGTTTGGGAAATGAGTTAAAATAAGTGTATTTTTAATAAAACCAAGTTTTATAGTGAAAGAATAACTTTTCTTAACACATCGGGCCTATAAAATGTGAGGGATGAGGTGAAAAAACAGAATGAGCTGGGGAATAAAAACATCTGCTCTAGTACACAGGCAGTTTTTGATAAAACACATCAAACATAGCATTGATGTGGCCGGGTCACCATGACAAACAGACTTGGTCATTTAGATACAGCTATTGCTCGCCAGGAGACTGAGGCACAAAGGTACTTCACATGACAAAAACATCCAATTGGGCCTCCTGAAGTTTCCGTCTACTCCCCACAGGCCCACAGAACAGAGACCTCTCTTGCCCTCTCCCACGGGGTGACGTGGAATGGAGAGGGCGAGAGAATAAAGGACGGGGATAGGAAGGCCCCCCAGGGTCTTCTCTTCCTTAGCAATCATGTGAGAGCTTACTGGGGCTGCCGCTTATGCCTCTCACTGCAGTCAACACAGAAAGAAAAAAGTAGAAAAATTCTCGAAAAATGATGCAGGCAGAGCTGATGAGGAATTGGTCCTAGGAACTGACAGCCTGACCAAGTGCATATGGCTTCGCAAGGTACCAACGTGCCTGAACCTGCAAAAGCTTCTCAGCCTCTTCCTACCACACACGCTATGCGAACTGTAGGTTTCATCGGTTCTCAGACAGCAATCATCTCAAACTTGCACGTGCAGGGACGATGGACGGGGGCAATTCCCGGCTTACACATGCTCAGCAGCAGGCAGCATGAGGGAAGAGGCAAGGCAGAGGCTGTGTGAAAGGAGCCTGGAGAGACGCTGGGGGTCGGGTGGGATCCGGTTCTGCAGCTCTGCTTCTAGAAGGGGTGGGCTGCCGAGTCAGGATGGGACACCCAGACCTTTTAGGATGAGTAGTATGCAGAGGCTAAAGAGCAGGAACCATAAGAACACCTGGGGCTGGGCCCACCTAGGTCTGGACGCCCTTCCCAGCATAGCAGCCAGCTAAGGAGGCTACAAGGAGACAGAAGCGGTACACGGCACTGACATCCAGAGAGCCTCTACACGGTCACAGTGTGACCTAGGGCCAACCACTCCACCTCTCAGGCCATCTTCACCGCAGATGTCAAATTCAGGGCTTGGACAAGATTTTTCAAGGCCCTTCTGGTACTGACATTCTTTCAGGGAAGTTGGTGCAATTGTAGCCTGCACTGGGGCTGCAACCAGTACTGGGGCAACAGGTTGACACCTGGGGACATGCAGGTGGGCTGACTGCCAAAGCCCAGAGGCCAGCCCTTGGGTGAGCTGGCCAAGTGGTTTTATTGAAATTGCCATGGAATGTGGCGAGGCTTAGGCTGTTGGCCAACTCGTCAGATTCCTGAAATTGCTCTCTGATGCCCCCTGAACTGTGTCCCTGTGTCCCCGTCCATCACAACATGAACCATTCTGAAACTGTTATATGAAAAACCAACCCCAGGAAATGTCTGTGGGCTGAATGGGAGAGAACATGGACTTCTGTTCAACAAGGGGCTCCTGTCAACAGAGGAGGGGAGGCACTGATTTATTACGTGCCTTCAGTGAGCCCAGGCTAGTTACACACTGCCTCATCATCATTCCCACAACTCTGAAGCATGCACCTACCCTCCTACTACTTCCCAACTGGTACACTGAGGCTCAGAGAGGTTTAGTGGCTTGCCAAGAACACCTCACTGGTAAGAGATGGAGTCTGGATGTGCTCCTGGTGCCTGGCTCTGCAGCCCGCTCTGTCCCCTGTGCCTTGCTGCTCCAGTGTGGGAAATCTGCCTTTCCTCCACCCTTGGTCAAAAGACCTGCCTGACCCTTTGCAATTCGGTGTCAAAGGAGAGTGCCTCCTGGCCTACACCAAGGCTTGGGAGGTAAAAAGGGTAGCTTAGGTTGGGCGTAATCCCAGCACTTTGGGAGGCTGGGGCAGGTGGATTGCTTGAGTTCAGGAGTTTGAGACCAGCCTGGGCAACATAGTGAAACCCTGTTTCTACCAAAAATACAAAAACTTAGCCAGGTGTGGTGGCATGCACCTTTTGTCCCAGCTACCTGGGAGGCTGAGGTGGAAGGATCACTTGAGCCAGGGAGGCGGAGGTTGCAGTAAGCTGAGATCATGCCACTGCGCTCCAGCCTGGGTGACAGAGTGAGCCTGTCTCAAAAAAAAAAAAAAAGCTTAGGAGAAGAAAAGGTAATAAAAAATAGCAACAGCTAATCTTATTGAACTGTTCTAAGAGCTTCATATATTATTACCTCATTTAAACCTCACAACATTGTGACAGGGCAGGTCCTATTATCATGGTAACATGATAGGACACTGAGGCACACAGAGGAAGGAGCTTGCCGAGGAGATCACGCCACACTGTGCTGCTCTAGGACCCGGGAGTGAAAGGCACAGAGAGGCCACCGCACAGTCCAGATGAGAACTTTCTGACAGGAAGAGCTGACCCCACCCAACAAGAAAGATTTAGCAGGAGCTCTCTGCAACCGGAACCATCCAAGCAGGACTGTACGGACAGGCCCTGAGCTCCAAAGCAGTGCTTCCATGTTGCTGTACTCAGAAAAGCCAGATGAGGGTGCCTGGGCGCTCCCTCACAGCTCCTTGGCAGCCCCTTCACTGCAGGGCATGGGAACCTAGACCACCCCAAAGCTTCTACTAGAAGCTTTTACTAGGCATCTAACCTCCCCACCAGGGGAGATCAGGACACCTAGTGCAGAGTAAATAAACGCCTCTCTTCTAAGAGGACCCTGGGCTGCAACCCAGTTTAGTCGCCTTATGACAGATCTTGAAATCCTCGTTCTCTCCCTCCACCACTTATCACTGTCAAAAGAAAAATAAACATACTGAGCCAGTCAGAGCGTGTTGGAATAGCATCCGAGCAGATGTCCTCCGAGATCACTCAGATGTGAACGTTATCATTATCCACTGTGCATTTAAATCTGCTTTAAACTTTTTTTGGAGCTCAAAATACCATAATTTTCAGAAGACAGACGTGTGTAGCCCTTCCCCATCTCCTGGGTGATGGCAATACTCAGAGGCAGTCATCCACTCCCGAGTGCACTCCTTCCAGTTCTGAATAGGGGTGGGTCGGATGGGGCTCAATCCTCTCCCACTTCCGCCTTCCCATAAAAAGAATATACAACAGGAGAACCAGCCCATGCTACCTGCAGGTTACACAAACATTCTCACCACCCAGCAAGAACTGCCTCCCTGAAACCCAAGTCAGTACTCACTGTTTTCTCTCAGTCCAACAATCCACCTGACTCCTGAGGCTAGCTGCTAAGAGGAGACTGTCTGCAGGGTTTGGGATTACTAAAGGCAAGGTGCCACGTGTTGCTTGCTGCTGGCCCCTGTCTAAGGCAGCCTGGCTGAGATGTCAAGGAAGGCTGAGGCAGGTCCACACCTGGCCTACCAAGCTGGTCATACCAATATGAAGCTGCCTTAGCTGGAGCAGCGTTGTCCAACAGAAGTTTCTGCAATGATAGAAAATGTTTCATATTTGCTCTATTGAATACAGTAGCCATTAGCCACACGTGGCCACTGAGTCTTTAAACTGTAGCTACTGTGACTCCGAAATGGAACTTTTAGTTTTTAAGAATTTTAATTAACTTGAATGTAAATGTAAATAGTACATATGCTTAGTGGCTAGCATGTTGGACTATGTAGGCCTTGCTCTCACTCACATAAAGGTGCTCTTGGGCGAGCAGTGGCCCTGACTACAGATGAGACCCAAAGCTCGGCATCCTGGCATGGTTCATCGCAGCCAAAGCCCTGGAGCAAACCTACATGCCCAGCAATTAGAACTGCAGAACAGCCCCACAGAGGAACACCACCAGCCTGTGCCAGCCTGTGCCATGGGCTGCTGCTTTATCCCCCATCTATTCTTTCCTTCCATAATAATAGTCTCTTATTTTAATAAAAGTGTATGGCTATCCAGAAAAAAGATCCCCAAAATGATTTTCCAGACTCCCTTGTAGCTAGTTATGGTCACACTTAGTGTACCCACTGAGATGAAGCCAAGTGACAAGGTTGATTTTCCAGAACCTTCCTTGAAAGATAGCTGCCACGTGCCCTTTGCCCTTTCTTTTTTTTTTCTTTCTTCTTTTTTTAACCTTGCTGCCTGGAAGGCAGATGTGACGTTGATGCTCTGGTCACCTTCACAGACCAGAAAGACAAGGGCCACACCCTATGCTACACTAAGCCATTCAGTGTTTGTCCTCTCCAAAACCCATGTTGAAATTTGGTGACCACTGTGGCAGTGTTGGGAGGTGGGGTCTAACAGGAAGTGTTTTGGTCATGCGTGTTCTGCCTTCATGAATGGACTGAGGCTTTTCCTTAGAAAAAAGACTCTGGGAGTGGCTCTCTGTTTGCCTCTTCCACTCCTCTGCTGCGTGAGGGTCAGCGCTCCTCCCCTCCAGAAGCATTCAAGGTGCCACTTGGAACAGACCGTGCCCTCATGAGACACCAGAACTGCTGGTGCCCAACACTGGATTTCCCAGCCTCCAGAACTGTTATGAGCCAACACGTTTCTGTTCATTATAAATCACCCAGTCTCAGGTGTTCCGTTATAGCAGCACAAAATGGGCTAAGGCACCCAAGTGAGCTGGAAGAAGCCTGGGTCCCTGCGAATTCTGTAGAATAGAATTGTCATATATACTCTGGATTTTACATGAGAAAGAAAGAAGCTTCTACCTTGTTCAGCGAGTACAGTTTGAGCATTCTAATCTGAAAATCCAAAATCCAAAATGCTCCAAAATCTGAAACTTCTGGAGCACCAACATGATGCCCAAAGGAAAGAGTCATTGGAGCATTTTGGATTTCCAAATAGGGATGATGAACTGGTAAGTATAATGCAAATATTCCAAAATCGAAAAAAATCCAAAAATCCAAAACACCTCTGGTGACAAGTATTTTGGATAAGAGATGCTCAACCTGTATTATTTTTGGTCTCTGTTAATGAAACTTAATCCTGATAAAGAATCTATTAAAAATGATAGCCTTTTGGCCAGAATCACCATCTTCCAGTAATTTACCAAAATGAGGAATACAAAAGGGAAAGAGGAGAAGTACCTGATATATGCTCTCTAGGCCTTTTAGAAAACATGAAGTTGCTCTTTTGGCCACATATATGTGAATCTATCAGTAAGGTGATATTGACAGGGCGTGGTGGCTCAGGTCTATAATCCTAGCACTTTGGGAGGCTAAGGCTGATGGATCGCTTGAGTCCAGGAGTTTGAGATCAGACTGGGCAACATGGTGAAACTCCGTCTCCACAAAAAATACAAAAATTAGCCAGGTATAGTGGTGAGCACCTACAGTCCCAGCTACTCAGGAGGCTGAGGCAGGAGGATCACTTGAGCCGAGGAGGCAGAGGTTGCAGTGAGCTGAGATTGCACCGCTGCACTCCAGCCTGGTCAACAGATTGAGACCCTGTCTCAAAAAAATAAAAAATAAATACATAAGCTAAAAAACCTCGTTTTAAAAAGATGATATCGTAGACATCAAGGGTATGGGCACTGTTCAAAAAGGAATGTCCCACAAGTATTACCATGGCGAAACTGGAAGAGTCTACAATGTTCCCCGGCATGCTGCTGGCACTGTTGTAAACAAGTTAAGGGCAAGATTCTCGCCAAGAGAATTAAAGAGTGTATGGAGCATATTGTGCTAAGAGCTGAGATAGTTTCCTGAAACACATGAAAGAAAATGATCAGAAAAAGAAGGAAGCCAAAGAGAAAGGTACCTGGATTAGACTGAAGTACCAGCCTGCTCCACCCAGGGAAGCACACTTTGTTGGAACCAATGGGAAGGAGCCTGAGCTGCTGGGACTGATTCCCTATGAATTCATGCATAATAGGTATGAAAAATAGGCTGGGTGTGGTGGCTCACGCGTGCAACCCCAGCACTTTGGGAAGCTCAGGCGGGTGAATCACTTGAGGTCAGGAGTTCGAGTAGCTGAGACTACAGGCACGTGCCTCCATGCTCAACTAATTTTGTTTATTTTTTGCAGAGATGGGGGTCTCGCCGTATTGTCCAGGCTGGTCTTGAACTCGTGGACTCAAGCAATCTTCCAATCTCGGCCTCCCAAAGTGCTGGGATTACAGGGATGACCCACCACGTCCAGCCATTGATGTGTTTTACCTTTTTTTTTTTTTTTTTTTTTGAGACGGAGTCTTGCACTGTTGCCCAGGCTGGAGTGCAGTGGTGTGATCTCGGCTCACTGCAAGCTCCGCCTCCTGGGTTCATGCCATTCTCCTGCCTCAGCCTCCTGAGTAGCTGGGACTACAGGCGCCCGCCACCATGCCCGGCTAATTTTTTGTACTTTTAGTAGAGACGGGGTTTCACCGTGTTAGCCAGGATGGTCTCGATCTCCTGACCTTGCGATCTGCCCGCCTTGGCCTCCCAAAGTGCTGGGATTACAGGCGTGAGCCACCGCACCCAGCCGATGTGTTTTACTTTTTTAACTTTAACAATCTTTAGTAATATTCTCCATACTAGCCAATTACAAAATGTACATTACAGATGTAATACATCTATTGGCCAGCTACAGCCTGGCCAACGTGGCAAAACCCTTTCTCTACTAAAAATACAAAAATTAACTCGGCATGGTGGCATACACCTGTATACACTTGGGAGACTGAGGCATGAGAATTCCTTGAACCTGGGAGACAGAGGTTGCAGTAAGCTGAGATCACACCACTGTACTCCAGCCTGGGCATGACTCTGCCTCAAAAAAAAAAAAGTTGTTAAAAAAAAAAAAAAGACCACTGGACTATTTAAAAACACACAAAACAATAACATAAATCAGGTGCTGTGGTGCATACGTATAATCCCAGCTATTTGGGAGGCCGAGGCAGGAAAACAGCTTGAGCCCAGGAACACAAGACCTCTGTCAGAGGGAAAAAAAGATAACATAGATGAAACTATATACTTACTATTTTTATACTTTGCTGTATGAAGTACCTCTTAAAATTTACATTAAAACAAACAAATAAGGGCCGGGCGCGGTGGTTCAAGCCTGTAATCCCAGCACTTTGGGAGGCCGAGACGGGCGGATCACGAGCTCAGGAGATCGAGACCATCCTGGCTAACACGGTGAAACCCCGTCTCTACTAAAAATACAAAAAAACTAGCCGGGCGAGGTGGCGGGCGCCTATAGTCCCAGCTACTCAGGAGGCTGAAGCAGGAGAATGGCGGGAACCTGGGAGACAGAGCTTGCAGTGAGCTGAGATCTGGCCACTGTACTCCAGCCTGGGTGACAGAGTGAGACTCCGTCTCAAAACAAAAACAAAAACAAAAACAAAAAACAAATAAACCTCCAATCAAAGAAGCCAGACACAAAAGAGGGCATACTGTACAGTTCCACTTATAAAAATCCTACAAAATGCAAACGATGGCATATAAAAGCAGATTAGTTGGCGGCCCAACTGGAGGCTGGTGTGATGAGGAACCTCAAAGGGACACGTGGAGTTGTTTGGGGATAATGGAAACGTTGTGTACTTTGGTAGTGGTTTTCATGAGTGCATGCACACAACTCTCAAAACTGATTGTATTATAAACTTTAAATAGATGCAGCTTGATTCCATGAATTACACTTTTTTTGTTTTGGAGAGAGAGTCTCACTGTCGCCCAGGCTGGGGTGCAGTGGTGCGGTCTTGGCTCACTGCAGCCTCTGCCTCCCAGATTCAAGCGATTCTCATGCCTCAGCCTCCTGAGTAGCTGGGATTACAGGCACGCACCACCACGCCCAGCTAATTTTTGTAATTTTTAGTAGAGATGGGGTTTCCCTCTATTGGCCAGGCTGGTCTAAGACTCCCATACTCAAGTGATCCATCTGCCTCGGCCTCCCAAAGTGCTGGGATTACAGGTGTGAGCCACCATGCCTGGCCTAATTACATGAATTATACTTAAAGTTGATTTTTAAAAAGAATATATCCTTACTAAGAGATGAATGCAGCTAAGAGTTCGTGAAGGACATTCGGAAGGTAGTAAGAGGCACTGGTACAAAATGATTATGCATAATTCCTTTGAATTTTCTATTTTATCCTTGTAGAGAGCTGTTTTCATATTTTTCCTAGTAAGTCAAATGCTCCACATTTTTGAGTACAAAAAGATAATGTATATTTTGTAAATTGGCTAGTATGGAAAATATTAATAAAGACTGTATATAAAAAAAGTAAAACACATCAATGGCTAGACGTAGTGGGTCACGCCTGTAATCCCAGCACTTTGGGAGGCCGAGGTGGGAAGACTGCTTGAGTCCACGAGTTCAAGACCAGTCTGAACAACACAGCGACACTCCATCTCTACAAAAAATAAACAAAATTAGTCGGGCATGGTGGCATGTGCCTATAGTCCCAGCTGCTCAGGAGGCAGAGGTGGGAGGATAGCTTGAGCTTGGGAGGTTGTGGTTGCAATGAGCCATGATTGTGCCACTGCACTCAGTCTGGGCAACAGAGCAAGACTCTGCCTTAAAAACAAACAAACAAAACACACACACACAATCAAACTACCTGAACAGTAAGATCTAGTTTTTGTTTTAAAAAGGAGCCATACACACATGTACACACTAAAAACATTGGAAGGGTATATACAACAAACATTAACTGAGGTTATTTCAGGATGTAGGATTGTCAGTGATTTGATTTTTACTTCCTTCTTTACACCTTTCTGTTGTGTGAAAACAAGGAATATGATGATGTTATAGTCGGGGGGAACATCCCATCACTGTTGTTTATGTAATGAAAGCAACATATGGCCACGTGTCCTTGCTCTGGCAGGCTCTGATGAGAGAGGGCTTCGTTTTATTCATGCTGCCTGGTTACTAACCAGAAAGGTCAAGTTGTACGTAGTAACCAAAGAAACCAGGCTAAGACTCTTAAAACCCGTGTTCATGCTCTGACTGTGCTGGTGTTTGCTACCCTAAAGTCATTCGCTCTTTGGATCTCGATTTCCTTATCTGTACAAGACAATGATTGGATTTAATAATTGCTACAAGTGCTTGTTTCTCAGTTTTCAAAAATCTCAGCTCTGATGCAAACCCATAGGAATGATGGTAACCGATCTTGTTTTAAAAGATTAGGTGCGAAGTTGCAGGGAGGCTGGTTAAGGGCCTTCGACCCCCACCTCCCTGCATCCCCCATGAATCACTTTCCATCAAGGTAGCAGGCACATCCACTGACAGTCTTCCTGCCAGCAAAAATGAAAGCCATTCTGAGTTCAGACACAAGACCAGTATGGGTTCCCGTTAGCAGAAGCTTTTCCAAAGCCCTCACCTCAAGCTAGACTCTTTGTTCTGGGCAGGATTTCACAGCTTCTCCATGACCACCAAAAACATCCAGTCACTTAAAAACAGCTTTGGAGCAGCTCAGGCCAGCACTGAGCAATTAGGCATTCATGATGCCCCCTGCTGTTGAGTGGTAATTAGTTTAATGAAGGACTATTAAAAACACATAAAAATCTCAACCAACAAAAATAAACAAAGCAGCCAAAGTCAGTGTCTTACATGTGTAACTGGGCCTGCATGTAATGTAATGCTAATGCAAAGAATGCCCCACACAGGCGTTCAGAAATATGCATGTGTGCTCCCTAGGAGCCCAAGCGTTTAATTGGCTTCAATTTTTTAAAATGCTCATTGTATATCATGACCACACATATACACACGATGTTAATTCTAGAGAGTGATTTTAACTTCTGACTCAAAAAAAACGTATTCAGTTTATGAGAAAGCATAGACAGGCATTCTTTCCACCTTTGCAACTTCCATCCAACACACACAGATGACTGGTGGATTGCCTAACCTCCTCCCTAGGTGCTCAAATTTCTGAAGGGTGGCTTTTTGCTGCAAAAGAGATGACTCAGAAGCGGCTCAAAAGGGGCATTCACATTGAGAACTCTTTATTTCCCCGTTCCCCCCACTCTTTTTTGTAGATGGTAGTGAAATGAAGGCAACTTGGATTGTGAGGGGAAAGGAGCAGGTAGCTGCTGCCGCACGGCTTCCTGCTGGCTGTTCCCCAAGTCCCGGCAGAGTGAGGGACAGTGCCTAAGGCTTTAAAAGCCAGCAGTCAACAAGTCAGGAACCCAGGTGTGGAGACCTCCCTTTTCCTCAAAAGAGGGGAAAAAAAGATAACATAAACTATACACTTACTATTTTTGTACTTTTCTGTATGAAGTACCTCTTAACATTTACATTAAAACAAACAAAAATACACCTCCAATCAAAGAAGTCAGACACAAAAGAGTGCATACTGTACAGCTCCACTTACAAAAATCCAGCAAGCCCCTGGCCAATGGAGGGCGCTTCTTTAATCACATCTTCTCCCTCTAGAGGGCAAAGACAAAACTATTCTTAGAAAAACCTCTACCAGCAGCAGATTATTTTTCCCCTTAACAAGAACAACCAGCCAAACTAGTAGAGTAGCATAATTCAGAGGGAACAAGATCCTTTTCCTGCTCAGGATGAAGTGTGGGAGAAAAATGTGAATGAATAGAATCGTTTGCTCCTGGGTGAAGCCCTACCATCAAGGAACTCCCATACTTTCCAAATATCAATGCTGCCAACTTCCCAAAGACCAAAACATCACAGTCCCCCCATATTTACAAGTTAAAGCAAGCCACGAGTAAGAGAGGAACTGAACCACCCAGGAAAGGCTGCAGCAAAACAGGAAGTTATAAACAAGGCTCTCGATTCACTATTCTTCGCTGATGTGGGTGCACAGAACACAGAGCCCATTCTTGAGGATTAGACTCAATGATGCTAACATTTGCCTTGCTTGATGAACTCCTCCCCTGAGGCTGACTTTACCTTAAGCGCACCACAGAGTTCAACAGTGTCTGCATCATCAACCACGGTAATTCGAAAATTTGGAGTCTGTAGAAGTTCTTTGAAGAGAAGGCCGTTCTCCATTACTTTGCTGCCTGCCAAAAGGTTAGACAAAAAGGATATTAATAGTTGTCTCTAATCTTAATTTTCACACCTAATACCCTTTAAAATAACTTTCTACTTACTATAAAAGTAACATATGTTCATGATAGGATATTTAGAAAATATATAGGAGCAGATATAAAGTAAAAATATCCCGTTTCCAATAGAGGTGATCATTTACAATTTGACATACATTTTTAACTGACTGAATGTGAATCTAAAGCTTTTCTTGGCCAGACATGATGGCTCACACCTGTAATTCCAGCACTTTGGGAAGCTGAGGCAGGTGAATCACTTGAGGTCAGAAGTTTGAGACCAGCCTGGCTAACATGACGAAACCCCGTCTCTACTGAAAATACAAAAATTAGCTGGGCGTGGTAGCACATGCCTATAATCCCAGCTACTTGGGAGGCTGAGGCAGGAGAATCTCTTGGACCTGGAGGTGGAGGTTGCAGTGAGCCAAAATCATGCCACTGCACTCCAGCCTGGTTGGCACAGTGAGACTCTGTCTTAAAAAAAAAAAAGTTTTTCTCAAAATTGGGAACATAACATATACGTGGTTTTATCATCTGCTTCCTCTGAATTTGAGAAGATGGAAATGCTGTCAGAGTACTTGTTTTTGCTACCACTATATTCCCCTCCTTTGGGACAGTGCCTGGGATGTGATGACGTTCACTAATTTTCACATATTTATTATAGTTATATATATTTTTTTGTTTTGGAAACCTTTGATTAAAATATAAAAACAAACAAAAATAAAGTCTTACACACAAAGCCTGATGTGAAATCTGCTGTGGTTGGTGGGGTTCAGGGTGAGGTTAACCAAATCCACCCTACCCAGCTCTAGAGAGACTGAAAATCAGGATCATAAGGTTTACCAGCCAAGTCCTGGCTCCCAAATCAATGTCACCACACAGAGATAGCAGAAGGCACACTGAATACTACAGCACCTGGGCTCTGTCTGCCTCGAGGTGGGAGACCAGCTGTTCCCAAGCCTGTCTGCACAGAACAGTTATCTGGGGATCTTCACAAATACCAAAGCCCATGCCTCATCTCAGACCAATTAAATCACAATCTCTGGAGTGGAGCAGGCATCAATCATTTCTGAAACTCCCCAGGTGATTCCAATGGGCAGACAAGTATGAAAACCTCTGATATAACCTCCTTCAGCTTCTGCTTCATCGGTAACAATACTACGGTACAGCTAAATGAGAATCACATGTGAAAACAGTCTTTCAGTGGTAAGAAGCACTCAGAGATCCCAAGTAATAATCATGGAGTTAGCTGACATTTGTATGCTTATTTTTTTATTTACTTATTTTTTTTGAGATGGAGTCTCCCTCTGTCACCCAGGCTGAAGTGCAGTGGCACAATCTGGGCTCACTGCAACCTCCGCCTCCTGGGTTCAAGCGATTCTCCTGCCTCAGCCTCCTGAGTAGCTGCGATTACAGGCACCCACCACCACACCCGGCTAATTTTTGTATTTTTAGTAGAGACGGGGTTTCACCATGTTGGCCAGGCTAGTCTTGAACTTCTGACCTTGTGATCCACCCGTCTCAGCCTCCCAAGGTGCTAGGATTACAGGCGTGAGCCGCCGTGCCTGGCCATGCATGCTTATTATTATGATTTTCTCCATGTACAGACAGGGAAACAGAGGCCCAGAGAGGTTTGCCAACTTGCCCGTGGTCAAACAGCTGGTAGAAGGAGAGCCCAAATTCTAACCCATATACTGCTCTGGCTGCCAGGGCCCATGCTCTGCGCCTCTATCCTATGCCACCTCTTGGGGATGGGAAGAGAGAGGTTAAAACAAGTAAAAATCAAACAAACATACATCAGAATTAGAGCTATACATTTCCAAAGCACAAAAAAGCATGATTGTCAGCCAGCGCGGTGGCTCACACCTGTAATCCCAGCACTTTGGGAGGCTGAGGTGGGCAGATCACAAGGTCAAGAGATTGAAGCCATCCTGGCTAACACAGTGAAACCCTGTCTCTACTAAAAATACAAAAAATTAGCTGGGCATGGTGGCACGCACCTGTCATCCCAGCTACTTAGGAGGCTGAGGCAGGAGCATCGCTTGAACCCAGGAGGTGGAGGTTGCAGTGAGCTGAGATCACGCCACTGCACTCCTGGGTGACAGAGCAAGACTCCGTCTCAAAAGAAAAAAAAAAAAAAGCCAAAAAAACCAGCAAGATTGTCAACAACTAAAATTACACCAAGAAGTGACACAATGTCAAAATAATCCAGGCCATCTGAGGGTTGAGAGAGGGTGGGGAGTGGATGAAAAGAGACTGGCTCAGTTAATCATTTCTAAAGATGGGTGATGGGCACGTGAGGTTCATGATACTGCTCTACTTTTGTTTTCTGAAAAGTTTCATAATAAAACACAATATCTACACCCAATACTTAGAAACACAGGCTACTCGGTAGCATTACTGTTCTTTCATTTAGCTGAGTTCCCCTTTTCCAAATGTTAGAACTATGTCAGTTTGTGCAAACTGTTCTCTTCCTTTTTAAACAGTCCACCAGGCTGTCTAGGTGACTCTGCAACACTCTTGCATCATCTGGGTTGGGTAAACCAGCCCCTGGCCCCTACATCATATTACAGCCTCACCATGTCCCTCCTCCCACTGCTCAGTGCCTCTAACATGAAGGATGCTCCTGAACATTGCAGACTGGCCCCTCCCTCAAGTCACTTTAATCCAGCGGTCTGCAGCTGGATGCTTGGGTTGCTGGTGAACAAACTGAGGAATGGGCAGGGGAACGCACACTCTTGGCTTACCATAGATACAATGTAGGGTCTATGGGTTCCTCTGTGGCTGCAAATAACACACAGTGTCCATCCAAAAGGTGGGCTTGATTTACAGCAATCTCATATTTTCTCAAAGGTACCTTTTAAAATTTATTACCTTAAATCACAGATAAGAGGTACTAACTTTATTTATTTATTTATGAGACACAGTCTTGTTGTGTTGCCCAGGTTGGAGTGCAGTGGCACTATCTCGGCTTACTGCAACCTCCACCTCCCAGGCTCAAGCGATTCTCCCACCTCAGCCTCCTGAGTAGCTGGAACTACAGGCATGTGCCACCATGCTCGGCTAATTTTTGTATTTTTGGTAGAGATGGGGTTCGCCATGTTGGCCAGGCTGGTCTCGAACTCCTGACCTCAAGCAATCCACCTGCCTTGGTCTTCCCAAGTGCTGGGATTACAGGCATGAGCCACCATGCCCAGCCCACTAATTTTATTATTAATATAATACCAGTCATAAACCAGCGTGTTGGCTCACGCATGTAATCCCAGCACTTTGAGAGGCTGAGGCAGGTGGATTGCTTGAGGTCAGGATTTCAAGACCAGCCTGCTCAGCATGGCACAATCCCATCTCTACAAAAAATCTCTACAAAATCCCATCTCTACAAAAATCCCATCTCTACACTGTACTCCAGCCTGGGCAACAGCGTGAGACTCTATCTCAAAAACAACAACAACAACAACAACAAACCCCAGTCATAAACAGTGACATGGCAAGCAGGGACTCAGGGCACCTGTACGGAACAGATAATGCCGGACACCCATGTGGGAAGGCTGCCCAAAACTCGATGTAAACCAAAGACAGGAAAATCCCCTTTCTCTGTCACACCAAGTTTTAGAGGCAATTAACCTATTTAATAAAACTCCTTCAAAACCCTTATTTTAGTTTGTGATTCCATATGTGTTTGTGTGCTTAGAAGATCCATAAGGAGCTTATGTATTCTAGACATTTGGCACCATGCCTGATATATAAGAGGGTTTGAAAAATATTCGTGGAATGACTGGATAAAAAGTCTCAGAGTCTGTGGTATACCCCAAGAACGAAGGGAGACCTCACCACAAGAGGGCACTGTAGTTCACCATGACAGGATTTTGAAGACTTGAAGCTGCCCTATCTTTTCCCTCCACAGAAGACTCAAGGGGGCCACGATTCCTGAACCTACCATAATTTAAAATAGTCCCTATGCATCAACAAAGGATGCCTGGATAACCACACTGCAATTATCAAATACAGAAAATGTAATGTTTACATAATATTATTATCTAACATACAATCCACATTCAAATCTCACCAATCACCTCTGCATTGTCTTCCACAGCAACCCTCCCTGCCCAATCCAGGATCCCACACTGCACTTAGTGCTCGTCTCTCCTTTTTTATTTTTAGAGAAAAGGTCTTGCTCTGTCACCCAGGTTGAAGCGCCGTGGTGCGATCACTGCTCACTGCAGCCTCCACCTCCCACGCTGAAGCAATCCTCTCACCTCAGCCTCTCGAGTAGCTGGGACTACAGGCATGCACCACCACCCCCAGCTAATTTTTGTATTTTTAGTAAAGATGAGGTTTCAATTGTCATGTTGGCCAGGCTGGTCTCAAACTCCTGACTTCAGGTGATCTGCCCGCCTCGGCCTCCCAAAGTGCTGGGATTACAGGTGTGTGCCACCATACCTGGCAAATTTTTATATTTTTTGTGGAGATGGGATCTCATTATGTTGCCCAGGTTGGTCTCAAACTCCAGGGCTCAAGTGATCATCCCACCTTGGCCTCCCAAAGTGCTAAGATAATAGGTGTGAGTCACCACGCCTGGCTTGGTAATATATCTTTAGTCCTCTTTAATCTGGGACACTCCTTTAGCCTTTCATTGTCTTTCATGACACTGACTTTATTTGAAGAGTCAAAGATGTCATAGGCCTGTTGTTTTGTAACATATTCCTTACTTTGGGCTTGTCTGATATTCTGATAGTCTCATGATTAAATCCAGGTTACAGGCCGGGCACAGTGGCTCGCACCTGTAATCCTGGTACTTCAGCAGGCTGAGGCAGGAGGATCCCATGAGGCCAGGAATTCAAAATTAATTAATTCAGGTTATATAAAACAATTTTTAAAACACCACTTTCATATTCTATCTCACTTTCAATGTTTTACTTATTTTTTTTTTTAAAGAGATAGGGTCTTGCTGTCACCCAGGCTGGAGTGCAGTGGCGTGATCATAGCCATTGCAGTGACTACAGCCTTCCTCAAACTCCTAGCCTCAAGGTGATCCTCTCACGGCAGTCTCCTGAGTAGCTGGGACTATAGGTATGTACTACCACACCAGGCTAATTAAAAAATTTTTTTTTTCCTTTTTTGGAAACTCCCAGCTACATTTCCCAGGCTGATTTCAAACTCTTGGCCTCACAAGATCCTCAGCTTTAGCCTTGCGAGTAGCTGGTATAACAGGCATGAGCTACTCCACCCAGAAATGCTTTACTTAATTTAATTCAGGTCATCAGTGCCTACCACAGTCCACCCCACAGACAAGGCATAGAAGCACCAGGTAAAGAAATGCCAGAGGGAAAGAAACGTAACTTGTGTGCTTTTATCTGTCTTTTCAAACTAAAGAAGCCTAATGCACCCAACTAGAAACTTTCCTACAACAAACAGGGCTAGAGTTACAGCCAGGATTGGATCAGGGACTGAGACTGGAGAAGATTTAGTCTTCCAGAATGAACTGGGAAAGGATTACTGGCAGATACGATTGAGTTGGAACGAACTAGTTAATAATCTTTTTGGGAAAATATAAGTAATTACATAACAATTTCATAGGCTACATTAAAACTGCAGATGAATAAAAGAATTAACTGTAAAAGAATAAGACCTATTCATTTATGTATGTACTAGGATACATATAGAAACAAATTTTTTGCAGAAGAATATTTAGAAACTGCTAATAGTAAAAGCCATTAAAAAAGAATGAAATCAGCTGGATGCGGTGGCTCACACCTGTAATCCCAGCACTTTGGGAGGCCAATATGGTGAAACCCCGTCTTTACTAAAAATACAAAAATTAGCTTGGCGTGGTGGCACATGCCTGTAATTCCAGCTACTCGGGAGGCTGAGGCAGGAGAATCGCTTGAACCAGGGAGTTGGAGGTTGCAGTGAGTCAAGATCATAACACTGCACTCAAGCCTAGCGACAGGGTGAGACTCTATCTCAAAAAAAAAAAAAAAAAAAAAATGAAATTATGTCCTTTGCAGCATGGATGCAGCTGGAAGCCATTATCCTAAGCGAGTTAACACAGGAACAGAAAACCAAATACTACATGTTCTCACTTATAAGTGAGAGCTAAACATTGGGTACTCATGAACATAAAGATGGCAATAACAGGTACTGGGGACTACTAGAGAGGAGAGAAAGGAGGGAGGGATTGAAAAACTACCTATTGGGTACTATGCTCACTACCTAGGTGACAGGATTAGTCATCACCCAGACCTCAGCATCACGCAATACACCCATGTAACAAGCCTGCACATGTATCCCCGGAATCGAAAATAAAAGTTGAAATTATAAAAAACAAAAAAGAAACTGCTAACAGTGATTCCCTCTGGGAAGAGGGAAATGGATGGGAAATTACAATCTTAGTTCTACTTTTCCACCTTCTCATGGTGCTTGAAAATTTTTTTAAACCTGTGTATCACTTTTGTAAATGACAACCTGGGCAGGTCATATCACAGGCTATTCTTTTCTTCTTTATATTATTTGTGATACTTCTCTCCAAAAAATACTGTTTTTCAAAAAACAGTCTTGTGTCCAAATATATGGAATTGTTGATGGAATGCTATGCAGTTATGAGGATGTACAGTATGTTAACAGACTCTGAAAGGTTTTTGTTACATATTCAGCAAATAAAGCAATTATTAAACAGTATATGATTTACTACAAACATAATAGTTTGTACAAATAGAGAAAAAGGATATATAACAAAACTATCAAAATTTTAAAATAGCTTTCTTTTGATTATCTCTATCTTTTTTTTTTTTTTTTTTTTAGACAGAGTCTCGCTCTGTCGCCCAGGCTGGAGTGCAGTGGCCGGATCTCAGCTCACTGCAAGCTCCGCCTCCTGGGCTTACGCCATTCTCCTGCCTCAGTCTCCCGAGCAGCTGGGACTACAGGCGCCTGCCACCATGCCCAGCTAGTTTTTTGTATTTTTTCAGTAGAGACGGGGTTTCACAGTGTCAGCCAGGATGGTCTCGATCTCCTGACCTCGTGATCCGCCCGTCTCGGCCTCCCAAAGCGCTGGGATTACAGGCTTGAGCCACCGCGCCTGGCCGATTATCTGTATCTTCCATAATAATCATGTAAAATACCTCCATAATTAAAAATAAAAATTAAGGTAGAAAATTCCAAAAAACCCTAAAAAGTCCTATGTATAGGCAGGTATAAGAATCTGGAGCTACATTTTCCTGCGCATTCATCTCACACAAGCGAGCCTGACATCTCTCAGAGCTTCCTTTTACAAAGCTGCCAAGGAGAAATGATTCATATTGCTTGCAGGTTTGACAAGGGGGAAAGTAAGTTCTGCAGTGGTAGATAAACTTTTGCAAATCATCTGAAAATACAATAATATTACTCTTCCAACAAAGCATCCTTTAATATGGTACATGGACACTTGAGAATGAATTGTCAAAGCCCCTTTTAAAAGAAATGAAAATTTTCATAACGTCAGTGTGAGAACAATGTATCTACTCTATTATATGTAAGAGTAGAAAAGGCTTACTACTATTTCAGGAAACAGAAGACTCAAATTTGTTCCTGGCTTCTACAGTAGTGTGGAATCTTGGGGCAGGTAATTTATTCTCTGAGTCTTATTATTCACCTGAAAATGGGGGTCATTCAACCAATGTTTAGATCTCATTGGAATCAATGAGGATCCAGATACTAGCATCTGTAAGAAAAGAAAATTTGCGTTTCCAAGGCCAGGGGACCCCTACCATGGATGTAGCCACCTGTTTCTTGGTACAAGCAACCTTGCACCTTTGTGTTTAACCTCAATAATTCACTATTGGATCACAGCAAGTCAGAATGGTCTTCTTGGCCGTATTCATTTATATTCATTCTGGAGGTTGTTGAAACACTTCAGTCCCACAAAATAGCCTCCTTACGTAAACCCCTGCCCCACTGAATGCCCACTTAGGAATGTTAAGAGGGACAGCGAAGAGTCTACTACAGAAAATATCAGAAATGGAATATGTACAAGTTGAAACATCAAATGTCCAGACTCCCGGGGCCCCTCCCAGGCAGTGCTTACCAATGGTGGTCTCACAGAACTTCTCTGCAGCCACCTCATTGGCAATGTTGGCTCCCATCAGCACACTGATGTCAATGCCCATCTTCTCGCGGATGATGTCAGAAATGAGTTTCAGCCCCTCGGGGCCCTCGTCTATGCCCTACAAGGATGCCAAGAAGTTAGGAGAAAACAAACCGCCAAATCAAAGAGGCATGGGATAGCAGATGTCCCATGGCTACACAACTTGAAAAATGTCTCCTACTTACAAGAGTAAGCATCTATACTGCCTACGCACAGCTTAAAGAAGAACCAAATGAAGAAAATAAACATGTACTCATCACTCGTGTTAAGAAATAGAATGTGACTGTCACCACTGAAGTCCCCTGTGTGTCTCCTCTCAAGTTCATCCTCCTTCTACCCCTGCTCCCCAGTGTGAACCACCGTCCTGAATGCTGTATGCATCGCTCCCTTGCTTTTCTTGATTATTTTACCACATCGGATGGTCCCTAAACAATGTTATATGTCATTATCCCTGGTGTTTCAAGTCTATAAAGAGAATTGTGCCATTCACCTGTGCTGTCTTGAATTACAATATCGTTTTAGAGATTCACTCATGTGGCTGCATGAAACTTCTGGTTCGTTTCTGTTCACTTACTGCATAGTATTCCGAAATGAATAGTTCACATTTCATTTGTCTATTCTCTTGCTGATGGCATTTGGGTTGCTCTGGTTTGCCTTCATGAACATTCATCTGTAAATGCTCTGGCACAGCCTCTCTCGGGAGTTCTTTTTTTTTTTTTTTTTGAGACGGAGTCTCGGAGTCTCCCTCTGTCGCCCAGGTTGGAGTGCAGTGGTGCGATCTTGGCTCACTGCAAGCTCTGCCTCCCGGGTTCACGCCATTCTCCTGCCTCAGTCTCCTGAGTAGCAGGGACTACAGGCCCCCACCCCAACACTTGGCTAATTTTTTGTATTTTAGTAGAGACGGGGTTTCACCGTGTTAGCCAGGATGGTCTCGATCTCCTGACCTCATGATCTGCTCTTGGGAGCTCTTAATCTTTCCAACAACATGGGCCTTACCCCTGGTAGTCTGGTGAAGTTTATGGACTCATTCTCAGAATTTCACAGGCATAAAACCAAACACCTAAAATAACCCAGGAATCCAATGATGTTGAAATTTGTTTAAAAAACAAATTTACGATAAAGTAATATATGCACTGTTTTATTAATGCAATTAGAAAAAGATGTCACGGCAGGTCTAATAATTACCACAATTTCCGAGTAGTGACGAGTATAAACGATACCTTGAGATATCGGAAAAAGGTGTAAAGTGAAATGAAAGCCCTGTGACTCCTATTGACAAGGTCTCAGATCCTGCTAATACTACCGTTCCTGAAACGCTGGCTGTGAGCTGCATTCACAAATGAAGAGAATGTTCATTTCACTTACAGGTTAAAATGAGTTAGAATGCAAGGATTTTTTTTTTCCTCCACAATTAAGTGCATGAACTTCCCGCATTCACCCTGTGGACCTTCAGAGGTTGTTTGGGGAGTTCTGGTTAAAAACACACGCTTTAGGGTATATATCCAGGAATGGGCTCTAACGGTTATTAATCTCCCAGCTAATTCAAACTGCTGGTGGTTTCCAGATGGCAGGCTGAGCCCCCAGAGTGGACCGGCAGGGGCGGCACAGCTCCTCACATCACGGCCGCTGCTGGTCTGCTGCAACAGACAGCAGCCCACTCTCAGCCTGAGCTAAACTAGTCTTGTATGTTTTATGGCCTTTTGGGCATCTTTAAAAACACAACGAAAAACTGCCACAACTTCCCCTTCAGCTCCACATCTCAAGCAGATGAGAGTGTGCGGAAATGAAATTTCCTGATAAGCAATGTCCAGCCCTGGGCGGCGTGCACTCGAGTTACCTTAATGAGGGTGATTCCCAGCGCTTTCTTGGGCACTCTCCCAGTGATCTCATCACAGATCCTGTGAATGAACTGGTGGGGAATGACAAACACCAGCAGGTCTGCGTCCTGCACAGCCTCGCTGAGATTCGAGATGGCAACCTGCAACCAAAAGGCAGAGAAGACAGTTTCTCCTCCTATATCAAACTATGCCTGTCCACATGGTTTCCCTCACTGACCATTTATCAGATGCCTACTATGTGCGGAACACTGTACAGATAGACAAGGAAGGCAAATGTGTTTGGTTTGCCTTCCTTATTCCTTATGGGGGTCTGAAGCAGAGGGTTTGCCTCTGTCACCAGCTGGGCAGGTGACTTATCCTCTCCACCCCTCAAATGCCTTATCTGCAAAAGGCACCACTAATAACATTATGTGGGTTGCTCTCTGTTGTTCTCCCACCTCACCAGCCCTCCATCCATTTTCTGCTCTTCTCTGCCCCATTCTTTTCCCAGGAGGCTGCTTTCTCTCAACTGTTTCCCCAGGCTCCCTTGTTCTCTGGCTTCCAGTGGGCTTCAGCCAATGGGAGGCACTGTCAGGAGATCAAAGGCTGGGAGGAGAGACAGGTCTCCTCGGGCCACTTCTGCCCAGGCTCACAGTGCTTCTGGCTTGGCTTCATTCTACAGCTGCACCTGCTGCCAGGCAGCCCCTTTCTCAGGCCATGTCTCTAAGCCCTCTTCAGGCTGGTGACATGTTCTTTCCCTGACCCTTTCAGGGGTGGTAATGGCTTCCTGCTGTTGCTAATCTCTGAGCACTTCACCAACCCCTGTTGATTCCCTCAACCCCATGGCCCCTCTGTAAATGATCCCACACTAAACTCTCCTTTGAGAGCACCGCTGTGAGGACTAACTGATACAGAAAAGTGCCTGAGACTTGATATACACTCAATACATGTCAGCTATTATGACGATTTCTTTCCTTAAGGGTGAAGATTAGTTTAACACGGCAGAAGTGAGGGCATGCAGTGCAGACTCCAGGGCACACGGTATCTGGCAAAGGCTGCCTGCTGTGCCTAGTATCTGTTCTTCCTTATTCCTCAGCATTAGAACCCCTAGTTTCAAGCTGGGCTCCTGAATGCCGGCAAAGAAGGCTGTTTCCCTGTGCTCCTTGCAGCTAGGTATACCACGTGACTGAGTTCTGATCAAGGGAGCATCAGTGGAAGTGCTGCCTGTGACTTCTAGAAAATGTCCTGGAAGGTCCTTCTCCTTCCTTTTGCCAGTGGGAATGTGAAGGCATGGCTGGAATTCAGACAGTCATCTTAGAGCAGAAGGAGGACAGCACATGCCGAGATGGCAGAACAGTGGAATCAAACGAGTCTCTGCCGCCATGATGCTGCACCAACCACAAACGTCTTTACATGAGAGAAAAATGCACAAGCATTTACCTTGCTTAGACCACTGTTATTTTAGGTTTTCTGTCATACGTATTTAAACCTAACTATAACTGCCTTAGTCCCCATTAAGCATTCCTGGTTCCCAAAATGAAAGGCCTTGGATGAAGATTCTTCTCTGAGGAAAACGTGTCTGTCACAGGAACATCATTCAGAATGGGCCAGCCTCTGAGGAAACCTAGTTTGGGGGTTGTGATGGAGCCTGCCAACTCCCAGCCAAAATTCCTTCTCCCCTTTCTCTATAATCACAGACCTGTAAGCTGGTCGCTGGTCATCTAGCCAAGGACTGCGTTTCCCAGCGGTCCTTGCAGCTACACATGGCCATGGACCAAGTGCTCATTGTTGGATGTGAGAGGGAGAAGTGGGTTCCACTGACAGCCCAGAGCCCTCAAGACGGTGAGTTGCTGCCTCCACACTTTCTCTTCCCCCTTCCCATGAGCTGAAAACCTTGGTAACTTATCCTTGATCACAATGACGGTTACAAGGCCTAGGAGATTGTACAGAAAAAAAAAAAAGGGGGACCAAGAATAATAGTGTAAAGCGAAGCACTAGAGTATTTCCATGTGAGAGGAAGACAAATCTCTTGTTCTTTGTCACATGATTACGTCTTTTGCAGTATCTTAGCCTATTACCTTGACTAATGCCTGTGCTAAGAGTTACTCCCTCAAACAAAGGATTCCCCAAAGAAAATGTATCCTGAAGTTTCATTCCCTTATCCCTTCAGGAGGTATGGAGGACTTCTATAATTTATTGCCTAGCCTCCATTCCCCTTCTTTCTAGCAGAAGTTTCCTTAAACTTCCTTTCCAAAGCTACCGCTTCCCCATTTTAATCATGCCATTTGGGTGGAATTGGCCCCTACCCCACTCCAGGGGTGGTTCTTAACTTGTTCAAGCTAATGGGCACATTAAACAATCAGCGCTAACAAGAAACCAGCAGATGTCTTCTGGGAAACAGACGCTTGCTTGTTCTTCAGGAGTAGCCATGGGTCTTTCCTTGAACAAGGTGGGATGCTGCTGTGAAGTCTAGAACTACCGCATCCATGTTTACAAATGTGAGGGGAGAACCTACGCCACGGGGCTCCCATGTGGATGAAGCCAACTTTGTGGATGGCAAAGCAGAGGAACAGAGGGAAAAACAGGGCCCTGTTAATATCATGTAAGCTGCTGGTTCAGGCTACACCTGAAGTCAACGCTACCTGGATCTTTAGTTATAAGAGCCCAAACATTTAGCTTTAAGCTGGTTTGAATGACAACCTAGAGTCACTCACCAGACAGCAGATCAAACCCAAAGCTCAGTACGTCTCCCTCGTTAGTGGCAGACCCAAAGGCAGGGAAGGCCTATTTGCCTATTTTCCTCTTTGGAAAGGCTTCTCCAGATTGGTAATCTAGGCTGGGTAGTCCACAAGTGGGGAAGATTTATTACAAAAAATCCACCTGCTACATTATTCCTCTCACACCTGGAGACTCCACCCCCTCCAACAAAGCATTTTTTGATTCTATTCCATTAATCTACCGATGCAGGCCAGGTGCCATGCTCATGCCTGTAATAATTCCAGCACTTTGGGAGGCAGAGGTGGGTGGATCGCTTGAGGTCAAGAGTTTGAGACCAGCTTGGCCAACATGGCGAAACCCCATCTCTACTAAAAATATAAATTAGCCAGGTGTGGTGGTGCACACCTGTAATCCCAGCTACTTAGGAGGCTGAGGCATAAGAATCACTTGAACCTGGGATGGCGAGGTTGCAGCGAGCTGAGATTGTGCCAATGCACTCCAGCCTGGGCGACAGAGCAAGACTCCGTCTCAAAAAAACAAAACAAAACAAAAAACAATCCTCTTGATGCCAACCCATAATTGGCCTGTGTGTCCTTGATTGGCAAAGCTCATCGTTTTGCTCTCATGTGTTTGCCTGTGTCCCACTCATCCTCCCACAGCCTTCACAAGAACTCCGATCGCCCCTTCCCCTTCATACTGGCCTTGCTCAGATGGACATTTATGTACCCTACTCCCTGGTTCATATGAAGCCTGGCCACCTGACGTTTAATTAAAACCTATTCCTCTGGACCTACTGTTTCTCCTCTTCCCCATCCACCTCTAACACATACACTCTCCTCCCTTTCCCACTTTGGGGCATTTTCAACATGGTGAAGTGGAAAAAACACCAGAACCAAAGAGAAAAAATGTAGGTTTGAAGGTCTGGGTTGCACATCTGCAATTGACCAGTTGTGTGACCTCTGGCAAGTGACTCAGCTTCATCAACCTCAGTCACCCCATATGTAAAATGAAGATAAAAATTACCTTTCCGACCTGGCTACCTCACAGAGCACTTTCCAATTAAGTAATGTGAGTGACAGTGTTTTGAAACTACAAAGACCTTAACAAATGAAAGCGTATTCATCAGAAAAATCTACCTGTATCCTGCAAATCCTTAACTTTTAAGGAATCGGCCTATTCCCATGTCTCTTGCTAAAATACATCCCCATCCAGGCTCAGTGGCTCATGCCATAATCCCAACACTTTCGGGAGGCTGAGGCGGGAGGACTGCTTGAGCCCAGGAGCTCGAGACCAGCCTAAGCAACACAGTGTGACCTCGTCTTTACAAAAAATAAAAATAAAAAAAAATAACCAGGTGTGGTGGCGGGTGCCTGTGGTCCTAGCTACTTGGGAAGCTGAGGTGGGAGGATCACTTGAGCCCAGGAGGTCGAGGCTGCAAGAAGTTGTGATTGCACCACTGTACTCCAGTCTCAGGGACAGAGTGAGGTCCTGTCACAAACAAACAAACAAACAAACAAACCATTCTCAAGGAAGCTGCCAGCTGTCAGGATTTCTTCTGTCTCTTACATTTCCTTCTCAATAAATCAAAGAGGAACCTGCAGGTGGTAGGGAATGTGATGGTCTTTAGGACAATGTGGTTGGGGCTTATTCTCCTTGGTGGAATACTTAGGGTTTAACTCACAGAAGCAACATGTACAATGCGAGCTGTATTTTTACGGTGTGCATGGTCCATTCACAGAACATTATTCCTCTTACACAGTATCAGAACAAGTTCTCATCAGCTAATGAGATCATGTGAATCTCATCTTTCAGAATAAAACCTTTTGCTAAGCGCCTACCCGATTTTCTGCTCTGAAAATAATCAGGAGCTGCTTTGGAAATGGTGACTGATTTTGTGAGCCTCCTGCCAAAAATCTTTCTGAGAGTGTCCGTCATTCCAGATCCTGAAACATGCCAGGAAGCACAACTCAGAACAACAGGTCTTGCCTTTCAACGGCAAGTAGGACAAACAACCCAGAACGAAGGCATCAGGGCTGGATTGCTTAATGCCCAGACTTTCAGGAGCCCAGTGCTCTTGCTTCAAGTTAATAAAAGCCTAACAATAAATAAAAATCATTGGAAACAAAGCTGGCGAAGTCTGTGTGGATAAGCCTGAAGGTTCTTTTGTACCTCCTGGATCCACCATCACTGTCCATAGTGTGTGTTCAATGAGCTTTTACCTGTTAGCAACATCTTATCTGCGGTCATCAGAGCGGGCGAGAAAAAGACCTCACTTCTATCATCACAGACTGACCTCCTCACCCTCCAAAGATGCTATTTTACGGTCTTTAAAAGCAATTAGGATTAAAACGCTTTCTCCATTCATTCATGACTATAAATAGGCTCACTGGATCAAGTGTGAAGAAAAAACATCTAAGTAGGAAAATAACAACTGCTCCTCTCTGCACCAGAAATAATCACTATCGATATTTTGGTACATTCCTTCCAAGGCCTTTTTGAGCCTATGGAAAGATCTAAAATTGTATTTACAGAATTAAAGTAATACTCATATCTTTTAAATATAGTATTATAAGAATATTCCTGTCATTCAAATGCAGACTCTTCCCCCTAAAATCCATGAATCTTACCACAAACCTTTTTGTACCAACATCATAGTAAAGACAGATAAAACAATGATAAGCCAAATAAAAGATACCAAGGCTGCTCTCATTTTTATCTAATCTCTTAGGGCCACCACAGTTATTTCTACCTCAAGTCTGTATGAATCTACATGCTGAAACAATTCTGGTTCCTAATGAGAATGGTATGGTTTAACAATGGTCCAGCTGCCGTGGGTGCGCAGAGCATCACAGCCAGCCTCTACTGCCAGTCAGCTAACCGGACGCCATGGCAACTCACCTACACTCTCTGGGGAATGTGCGTACTCAGATTCAAGACAATACCAGGAGCAAAAAACACAGCAACTGTCCTACCTGGGACATGGTAGAGGCTCAAAAATACTGTAATTCCCTTCTGTTCTCCTCATCTCACTTGCAGCCAAGATCTTAGGTGAAATTCACATACTTGGCTCTACATGCAGAAATACGACCCTCAGAAGAGGACCTTATCTGATGATTCTTATGTAAACATGCCACTGTTGGTAAGTAAGGCTACTTCTGTAAAAACAGCTATCCACCGCCTGGATTCCCCAGTACAACACCAATAATATCAATTTATTATGTACTCCCATGGTTCCCAAAGCATGGCTCCTGAACCAACAGCATCCCCATTACCTGGGAACTTGTGAGAAATGCACATTCAGGGACCCCACCTGAAACCTACTGAATCAGAAACTATAGGAGTGGGCCCACGTATCCCTGGGAAGCTCTCCCAGCGATCTGATGAACACTAAAATTTGATGATCACCATGGAAAACTACTCCTCTAATGAAATCAAAGAGTTAAACCCAGGGAGGAAAAGAGTTAACACTGAGGCTTCCCACTGAACTGATATTTTAATTTTCAGAAGACTTTCAGCAAAAATTAATAGGTATTACCCCAACCCTAGTTCCCAAATGTAAATGATTAATTTTTTTTAAGTCTTGCCCTAACCTTATTTTCCATGTGATACCACCTAAAGCGCTGAAACAAAACTCTTCATCCTAGTTTGTTCTTCCTCACCACTTCCACTATCCTTGGCATTTATTCAGACCACCAATAATGCCAGGCACTATTTCAGGTGCTGAGAAGACATTAGTGAATACAGACCTATGCAAGAAACTATACTCAAAGAGGTCACAGCAAAGTAAAAAGGTAAACATTGGACTTCATAATTAAAAACTTTTGTGCTTCAAAGGATACCATCAAGCAAGTAAAAAGAAAACCCACAGAACAGGAGAAAATACTTGTGAAGAAAGGGGACCTGTATCTAGAATATATAAAGAATTTGAATAACTCAATAATAAAAAGACAATCCATTTTTAAAATGGACAAAGGATTTGAATACACTTTTCTCCAAAGATATACAAGTAACAATAAGCACAAGATGTTCAACATGGTTAGCCATCAGGCAAATGAAAATCAAAACTGTGAATGAGACACCCGCTAGGATTAAAAAGTCAGATAACAGCAAGTGCTGGTGAGAATGTGAAGAAATTGGAACATTCATACACTGTTGATAGGAATGTAAAATGGTACGGCCACTTTGTAAAACAGTCTGGCAGTTCCTCAAAAAGTTAACTCTACTCCTAGGTATACACACAAAAGAACTGAAAACATATGTTCATACAAAACATTGTATATAAAGGTTCACATTGTACATAAAGTTATTATTCACAATACCCAAAGAGAGGAAACAGCTCAAATGACCATCAACTGATGAAGGGGTAAACAAAATGTGGGACATCCATACAACAGGATCGTATTCAGCCATAAAAAGGAACGAAGCACTGATACACGCTACAACATGGATGGAGCTTGACAACATGTGAAGTGAAAGAAGCCAGTCACAGAAGACCGCATATTGTAAGATGCAATTTATATGAAACATTGAGAATAGGTAAATCTATACAGATAGAAAGGAGATTAGTGGTCGCCTAGGGCTGTGGGACAATTGGGGATAACAGGGGGTAACTAGGAAAGGGTACAAGATTTCTTTTCAAGATGACGAACATGTGTTAAAATTGGCTGTAGTGATGGCTGCATAGCTATGTAAATATACGAAAAAAGTCACTGAATTTTATGGTCTGTGGATTATATCTAAGTGAAGCAGTTTTTTAAAAAGCAGGCAGAAGATGAGTGGCAATGGCAACTATATTTCATGGGGGTGCTGGAATCTAAATCCTGGTGTCACTGGCTGAAGCTGGAACAGGGATGCAAAAGAGTCCTCTACCTTGATGAGCTCCAAACACAGGCTCTGGAAATAGAGCTAGAAAACAGGATCAACCATTTTGCAATTACAGAAAATAATGAGCATTATTTTCTTTTTTTTTTTTTTTAGAGGGAGCATTCCTTTTTTTTTTTTTTTTTTTAAAGATGTAGTCTTGCTCTGTTGCCTACGCTGGAGTGCCGCGGCGCAATCTTGGCTCACTGCCATCTCCGCCTCCTGGGTTCAGGCAATTCTCGTGCTTCAGTCTCCTGAGTATAGCTGGGATTATAGGTGTGCACCACTACACCCGGTTAATTTTTGTATTTTTAGTAGAAATGAGGTTTTGCCATGTTGGCCAGGTTGGTCTTGAACTCCTGACCTCAAGTGATCCGCCCCCCTCGGCCTCCCAAAGTGCTGGGATTATAGGAGTGAGTCACTGCACTTGGTCCCAAAGTGCTGGGATTACAGGTGTGAGCCACTGCACCCGGCCTTCAGAAAATAATGAACATTATTTTCATTCAGATCTAAAGGGAAATCGTAAACCCAGAAGGGCTCAGTTTTTAGTGAGCAGGCAATGGCATGGTGAAGTCACTGTAACAGAAGGCTCCCATGTGGGAGGGGCCACATGATGAGTGTGGACCTGGGGAAGGGTCAGGTGGGCAGCAGTTTGGGGGTCTCACGCAGAAAAGTCTCAGTCTGAAGTCAGCACATCAAATGACAGCATAAACAGTGAGCTTGTGTTGACGGAAACGCAAAAAACCTCTCCTGTTTGAACTGGAAAGAAAAACAATGATTAAAAACTAGTCTTTTAGGTGGCTACCTGAGGCTGGAGGGTGAGGGACTGGGGACATGTTGGTCAAAACTTTCACTTAAACAGGAAGAATAGGTTCGAGAGATCTATTAGACATCAGCAGCGTTCTGGGAGTGAATTCTCCTGCCTCTGTCCATACCCAGTGACCAGGGGTAGGTGGTGGAGTCAGTCATATGGGGGGCAGGCTCTCTCAACTCCTCTGTGTCAGTTCCTTCCCTCCCAATCTCCCTGTTCACAGCAGAGGCTCTAGCTTCACAGAACCACTCAGCAGATTCACTTCCCCCAACACTCCTTGAATATCCACTGGAGGAAAAGCACTGCGCTAGGGACTGTGGGTGAATGAAGAACCAGAAAGCAAGGTCACACACTGAAGGCACGTGGAGGTAGACAGACAGGTGCACAAGGGACTGGCGCCAGGCAGCGTGGGAGGAATACAACAATGAAACATGTAGTTTACCGAAGGGAGGGGGCAACCAATTCTGATAAAAATGAGAAAAGTGAAGCTCAAAAGAATGATCTGACCCAAGAATGGATTAGAGATGACCCCAGAGGCCTTCCATTGGAGTGGGAACAGCCGCCTCTTTCATTCTCTCCAGCAGATACTTGGACAACTTAACTTCTAAGCTCACAACCCTAAAGGTTCTTCCTCCCCCACCAACTGCACCAGGAATCACTGTAGGGAAACGCTGGCTCACCCGAGTCCAGAGCAGAAAGTCATCACTGTCTGGAAGGCAACAGATTCAGCATGCTCAGGAGCATGCTCAGGGATGAGTCCACCAGGAATCAATCTGAACTGTAGCCCTTAGCTGTGTGACCCTGGACAAGTTCATTAGCCTCTCTGAGTCCTGGTTTCCTCCACTATATAATCAAAATCATCATCCTAATAGGAAAACCAGTAGTATCAACCTAAGAGCGTTATTGAGAGTATTAAATCAGACTATATGTATTGCTTAGCATGGTACTTGACACTAACAAATACTGTAACTAAAACTTCCCCACATTTACTGATTTAGAGATCGGTCTCCCCTGCTCAGTTCCTTGAGGAAAGCAACACTGTCTTATTCCTCCTTCTGTCCCCAGCACCCAACATTGCGCTTTGCATGCACAGTGCATGCTTATAAGGTTTGGTGAGTGAATATATGCAGTAAAGGGTATTTCATTAACACAGGAGACGAGCTTCTTGGGTTAACCATAGGAATCAGACAGCCACAACTGTCTGGTTTTCAAAGAGATTATGATAGAAAACCACAAAGGGGTGAATCTGACAACAGAAGAAGTTCATCAATTCCATTCAGACAAGCAGCAGGGTACACCCTTTTCACTCCCCAAGCTCATTTCTTTCTTCCTCCGCAAGTCAATAGAAGGAGGTCAGGCAATAACCTGTATTTTTCTCTCCCAGACTTAATAAGCTTGAATTTAAACTGTCAGTCTTACATTTTCCCATTTTCTTCTATCTCCTTCCGTAATTTAGGCCTTGACCCTGACTTTAATTACAGACCAGTGCATTAGCTGTCCTAGCAAGCTGATCTCATGCACTTAGGGTATAACAGGAGCTACTTGGGGAGCATGAACAGCCTAAGGCAAGTTCGCTAGTTCCAGACGTGGCTGGCACTTTGAATGCCAAGCAGGAAGTCTGTTATGGGCTGTACTCAGAATGTGACTGTATCTGGAAACAGTGTCTTTAAAGAGGTAATTAACTTAAGTCATTGGGGTGGGTCTTTATCCAATATGACTGCTATCTTTATAAGAGGAGATTATGATAGAGACAGGATCAGAGGGAAGACCACGTGAAAATACAGAAGATGCTATCTACAAGCCAAGGAGAGAGACCTCAAGAAATCAACCCTATCAGCACCCTGATCTCACACTCAAAACCTCCGGAATTACAAAAGATACATTTCTGTTGTTTAAGGTACCAGTCTGGCACTTTGTTAAGGCATCCTTGGCACACTAATAGGAAACCCATTTTCAGAGTCAGAAAAACCAAAATCAACCAACCAAATGGTAGTGGAAAGGAACTGGGGAAAAGAAAAGCAGCTTTCCCAGTTCCAAGTCCCAATGCTGCTCCGCCAAGCATAACTTGCGGAATGAACCAAAGTACGTTTCACCCCAAAGTCTTACCACATTTTCTGGCAGCTTGTGTCCAGGAAGATATTTTACATTTTCATGGTCATTATTTATGATGTCTGTCAGTTTTCTGCCATTAACTGTTTCTTCAAAGACCCACATCTTCACTGTGGAGGCAAACTTCTGAAGTTTCTTGACATTATTACCAATTATTTTTGCAACAGCTGAACCCCTACAAAAGAAACCGTGGAAAAGAACAAAAATAAACTCACTTGGGCAGGAGAGAAAAAGCATTTGATTAAAATTCAGAAGACTTGTGTTTTGATTCTGATCCAAACACCGAGCTTACTCGAGATGTGATGTGTATCAGCCCCAAGCCATTTGAAACTGAGTTGTTTTCACATGGAATACCACCGCCTGTGACCGGGAAAGCACCAGAATTTGGTTTAAGGTCAAAATGCACCACCCCTTGAAACTAGTAAGAATCAACCTATCTTGGAAGACAACATCACAGGCAGAAGAGAAATCCACCCCAGAGCATGAAAATGACCCTAGAAGGTCTTCAAAGGATATTGAGATGTACCTATGGTAAAATAAACTGTGTCTTGATGAACTGCAGCAGGTGCAAGGCAGAAGCACAGAAGAAAGACAAGAACCCGAGTGGACTCCCGAAGAGGAGCAAAGGGAGAGCACAGGGCCCAGTAGCTGAGTACTTTGCACTCCCTCCTCTCCGCAATCAAGCCGGCCTCCGGCCCCTAAGCTCCCTTTTCTCTGCATCTCTATTTAGCAAACATGTTCTAGTGATGGCTCAGTCTCCCATAGGCTTTCCTACAGGGGACAAGAATGACCCTGATTTGTTAACATCAGTCCTCCCGACAGCAGTGCGTGTCTGCACGTGGCTGCTGCAGCAGAGGAGGTGGGACCAGGCACCTGTGTCCATCCCACAGAAGCCGCTGCTGGGGCCACAGTGGGCACTCAATCCTAGCTGAGCCTGTCAGCTCTCCCCTCTGGACTTTCCACTGAGAAACGGTTTGTTTCTTAGCTGACTTTCCTGGTGTGAGGAGTAAATGAGAGAATGCAGTAAAGAGCATCTTGCAAATTCATGTGTTAGGGCAGTTGCTACTTTTTCTCACAATTATTCTCAAGACAATTTGATGAGATGGAGTAGGGGATGATAACAAAAGGTGGGGGCAGCCAAGCGGCTGCAGAACATGTTGGAGACATTTATTTTCATCCCCTGAAGAATCTGTTTTTCTAACCCAACTATAATTCATCCCAGTATATAAACCTATATGCTTTAACAACCACAAAACTTCAAATAATTCTAACAGATTATAATTATTGTCCCTTTCTGGACATAGAACGGATAAACTAAACAAGCGGTTCTCCACTTTGGCTGCACAGAGTTACCTGGGAGATTTAAAAATCCTGAGTCCCAGACCACACCCCGGCCAATGGAACTGGCACTTCTGCGGTGGGATCAGGCATCTGTACTTTTTAAAGCTCCCTGATGACTTGATGTGCAGCCAAGGCTGAGAGCCACTGCTCTGCACAATGATCAGAATTCTGATGCCCTCCTCCCTCACAAAAGAATAGCTGTAGATATCAAGGCTATGCAGCTGTACCTGTGAAATTCTCATTCTATGCCAGCAGAACAGGTTATTAGATAAATACCCATTAATCCAATTCTCCTACTGACACTTTGTAGAAAGCAGGCCAGGAACCTCCCACCATCACTACCACCTTTATTCTAATCTTGGAAACAGCTGCTCACGTACTCACAGGGAGAGAAAGGCTGTGGTTCACAGTGTTCCCTGGCATCAAGCAACTTTCACAAGGTCAGAGAGAACAAGCGTGGTTCTGGGGGACTGAGCGTCAACCAATGGGGGGCTATGAGACACCAGGAATCTAAGTCTAGTAAGCCAAGTGGAAAAGTAAATCAGAACCAGGAATCCCTCCCCATGATCTCACTGGAATACACTTGCTTTCCCCTTTACAGCTGCCTCCTGGGGAAGCCAAACATTTGCAACCCGAGGCAAACCTGTAGTATTTACTGCAATGAGTTGGATTGATTGATTGATTGAGACAGGATCTCACTCTGTCACCCAGGCTGGAGTAGAGTGGTGTGATCACAACTCACTGCAGCCTTGACCTCCTGGGCTCAGGTGATCCTTCCACCTCAGCCTCCTGAGAAGCTGGGACTACAGGCACGTGCCACCACACCTGGGTAGAGTTAGGAAAATTTAAACAAACATTGGTACTGTTAAGAACTAGGCCCTTCAGACCATGTCTGTATGTCCTTTGGGATTCAATGGGGGCTTAAAGTGACAGCGTAAAAATTAATAAGGGGAATTCCAGTTATTTTACTCTTGGGGGGCCATCAAGACCTCACTCTACCTCATTCCTGGTTTCATCAATAATTTCATTCATTCACTCATTTATCTCAGTCATCAGATATTTACTGAGCACCTACTGTGTGTAATGCATTGGGGGCCAGATGGTGGTAATACAGCAGGGGAAAGGCAACGTGTTCTTTGCTCTCAAAAGCTCACCACCAGCTCAGAGAGATGAATAGCTAAAAGGCGTTCATGAGGCTGTGTGTGATGAGGTGGAGGAAAGTGGAAGCAGATGTGGTTAGAAGGGTAAACTGCAGTGGACTTCAATACAAAGGACCCAACTGCAATACAAAGGACCCAACTGCAATACACGTTGATCCATGACAAGTCTCCCAGGCTCAAACTTCTATTGAGAGAACCATAATGGACAGCCCGACCCAGGGTGCAGGGAGAAGACACAGGATGGTGCTCAGGAAGACCAAACCCCTGCTGAGAAGCAAAAAAGGCTTCACAAATCAGGGCTGGGAAAAGCAGACACAGCAGTGCTTTCCACCCAATACTCAGCTAACTGCAGACACATGAGTGAGCCCGACCAGCTGATCCCTAACTCAAAAGCAATCTTAAATGCTTGTTATTTTAAGCAGCTGAGTTAGGGGAGAGTGGGCTGTGTTGCAGCAAAAGCTGATAGATGTACAAAGACAGAATCTTTGACACAACTAGAGGCCTCTCCAAGTAATTTTTGGCCAAGCTGTTGGATTTGCCACCCAGGGATTGGCAATGTAGTGGGAGGGATTGGGGGTTGGGGTAGTGTTGTGTTGAAGGAAGGACTGTGGAATTAAATTCACGGATGGAGAGGAACAAAACGATCCTAGTACCTTAAGGCCTAGTTTTGTTCTCTATATATAATTTATACAATAATTTTTTTGGCAAGGGTGGCGGGGAGGCAGGGGGGCATGGAGGAGGAGGACCAGGACTTAAAACACTATATTTCATTTTGTTTTAACCCCCTTTGGTATACTCTGTTTGTTTGTTTGAGACAGTGTCTTGCTCTGTCCCCCAGGCTGGAGTGCAGTGGTGCAATCACGGCTCATTGCAGCCTTGACCTCCCAGGCTCAAGGGAATCGTCGCTCCCTGGCCTCCTGAGTAACTGGACTACATGTGTGCCACCACGCCCAGCTAATTTTTAAAAAAATATTGTAGAGACGGGATCTATGTTGCCCAGGCTAGTCTTCAACTCCTGGGCTCAAACAATCCTCCCATCTCAGCCTCCCAAAGTGCTAGGATTACAGGCATGAGCCACTGCGCCCAGCCCAATCTCCACGTTGAACTCAGTATTTTCTCTGTTGTCCACTTTTATCTGTATGGTTTATAAAAAATCAAAAAGTATAACCTGTACCCCAAACTCCTTTGTGCCTCTGGAATGGTACTAGATGCATTTGTCTCAAGTGTTACCTCTTCTGACCAATATGAAAGAGCAGCTTCATTTTTCTTGTGGATCAAATAGAGCAAGAAAAATGTTTTGGAGGAGCCGGAGGGTTTTGAAGGGACCAGAGTCTACTTATAAGTGACACACCCTGTTCTAAAGAAATGGGCCGGGTGCGGTGGCTGACGCCTGTAATCCCAGCACTTTGGGAGGCCGAGGCGGGTGGATCACAAGGTCAGAAGATTGAGACCATCCTGGCCAACACGGTGAAACCCCGTCTCTAATAAAAAATACAAAAACATTAGCTAGGCGTGGTGGCGTGCGCCTGCAGCCCCAGCTACTCAAGAGGCTGAGGCAGGAGAATCGCTTGAACCCGGGAGGCAGAGGTTGCAGTGAGCTGAGATCACACCACTGCACTCTAGCCTAGGCTACAAAGGAAGACTCCGTCTCAAAAAACAAAAAACCAAAAAAAAAAAGAGAGAAAGAAATGTGACTGACCAGCAGAAGGCCAGTCCAAAAATGTGCATAGATATTTTAGAGCTGAGCTTAAAATAAAAGTACTGACTACAGCCCACAAAGGTGGTTTGCATGTGAACAGGTCATAGTTGGGGTCCTGTGGCCACACTGCTGGTACTCTCCATGTCTCAGCTGGTTTCTGTAACACTACACAAGCATAGTCAGGCACAGGCCTTATCTAGCTAGCTAGCTATCTATCTTTCAACTCCCGCATATCTATCTCTCTGTCTACCTGCCTGCCTATTTTTCAACTCCTGCATATCTATCTGTCTGTCTGTCTTTCAACTCCTGCATTTTGAGAATCAAGGGCACAGGTCTTCACAAGCCTGGGTCAAGAGCATGAGCAGCCACCTCCACATCAGGCTCAGCTCATCCGTCTACAAAATGATAGGTGGGGCAGGTAATCTTTAAGGTTCCTTCCAGGTCTATGATCTAATCCAGTGCTTCCCAAAGTGAGAAATGGGGACTAGGGATACACACAAAACCAAATGACACTGAATCACTCGTGCCCTTCTCAGCTCTCATGGTCCTAAGCGAGTGCAGAATGTCTCGCTGCAGTGCCATTAAGTGGTTCCCATCTCTCCAGCGTGTGCTAATTTCCCTTCTTCACAAAGTCTGAAGAGGCCTCAGACTCTGAGCCTTGGCAGGTAGTAATATCTGGCAAGAATTTTATAACACTGTTTTGTTTTCATTCTACTGGCTTTTGTTGTTGTTACCTTCTACTTGTGATATTTACTATACTGGTATGAAGTTGTCTTTTAAAGTAAACACTTAGGCTGGACACAGTGGCTTCCACCTGGAATCTCAGTGCACTGGGAGGCTGAGGAGGGAGCATTTCTTGAGCCCAGGAGTTTGAGACCGGCTTGGGCAACATAGTGCGATCCTGTCTCTACAAAAAATAAAAAACTAGCTGGGCATGGTGGCTGTACCTGTAGTCCTAGCTACTCAGGAGGCTGAAGCAAGAGGATCAGTTGAGCCCAGGAGGTCAAGGCTGCAGTTAGCCATGATCATGCCACCACACTCCAGCCTGGATAATGGCACACACTGTCTCCAAAAAATAAATAAATAAAAATAAACTTTCAAAGAAAGAATAGCAATCAAATACTACTACAGCTATGAAGCAGACAGAGCCAAAGCCATAGGGGTACTGCCTGCATGATGCGTTTAATCCTACCCAAACTCTTCGTCTTGCAGATTAAGATGCAGGAGACTGAGTCATGTTCACCTTGCATCCTACAATCCGGTATGGCCTCCAGGTGGGTCTTACCTGGGGAGGAGGCTGGGGAGCCTTCCAGGCAGAAGGAAGGCCCGTGGAGCAAAGGTCAATAACTAAGACAGAACTTGGAGGACTCAGGTTTGCTGATGGCCAGTCCTGGGTCTTTACATAGATGTATAAAATTCTGTTACCCATGAAATCATGAATTGTCTTAAGTCTTAGGCCTTAAAATATACACTAATTCACAAATCCTGTAACGCTATGCAAATGAAATTTAAAAGAAACTTGAGTAGATGGGTACTTCATATAAGATTTCATTTAATCTTTATTACAGCCCACAAGAGAGGTGCCACATTATCCCCATTTTACAGACGATGAAATTGAGGCCCAAAGAGCATAAATCAATTACCTAAGTCATGCTGTCCATCTACAGTCAGCAATTCAAACCCAGATCTGAGTGTCTCCAAAGCCTGCACTTGTTGCTAATTTATATTTGCCCTATTGTAGGGTAGAATCTTTTATTGAAAATATTTATTGAGCACCCACTAATTTCAGACACCATGCTGGGTGCAGGGGATGCAAGGGAATAAAAGCAGACAAGTCCCCATCCTCATGGAGCTTGGAGACTGGTAAACAGAGATTGATGTTGTTTCAACAAGCACACAAAAAAATGTAACTGTACTGCCGGGCACAGTGGCTCAAGCCTGCAATCCCAGCACTTTGGGACGCCGAGGCGGGCGGATCACGAGGTCAGGAGTTCAAGACCAGCCTGACCAACATGGTGAAACACCGTCTCTACTAAAAATACAAAACTTAGCCGGACGTGGTGGCGGGCTCCTGTAATCCCAGCTACTCAGGAGGCTGAGGCAGGAGAATCACGTGAACTCGGGAGGCGGTGGTTGCACTGAGCCGAGATTGCGCCACTGCACTCCAACCTGGGCAACAGAGCAAAACTCCATCTCAAAGAAAAAAAAAGGTTTTTTATATATATACATATATATATATCTATCCCTGTACCACAGCGACCTATGTGGTCAAACAGGCAACACAGTGACACCTGGCGATGACGTCAGGGAAAGCTGGGAGAAAGGGTAGCCAGGGCGGAGCTCCGAGGCTTAGTGGGCCTTACCTGGGGAGGAGACTGGGTACCTTCCGGGCAGCAGGAAGGCCCCTGGGGCAAAGCTCAGTCATAGCCCGTGGCATGGCCAACAATAGGCACAGATTTTATCTAGAACTAACATGTCCAGGGAGGAGGGAAAAGAAGGAAGAGGACAGAGGTTAAGGGAAGGAGAGAAGAGGAGATAGTGCAAGAGAAATGGAGAGGATCAGGGAGACTAAGGGAGGAGAGAAAGAGGAGGCAGGGAAGGTGGAGAAAATGGCATGGCAGGGGCAAGAGGCAAGGAAGGGACAGGGTGGGCAAAAACAGCACTAATTTGGTGCCTACCAGGTGTCAGGCACTGTTTCAAATACCTTACCCACATTATCCCTTTTAACCCTTCTGCTCTACGGCCCTGAGTCCCAGCTGGATGGACACCCACCTGCAGGAGGTCCTGACCCCCAGCTTGGCAATGCCCTCCCCCCCTCCGCCCCCAGCTAACCCTTTGCCATTCACTCTGTCCACAGCCTTCTCACCCCTTTCTCTCTAAAAAGGTGTACTATTTAATTAGGCTGGGGATGTACTACTTCAGCCAAGGAATGGCCGCCTGTTTTCAAATAAAAATAAAAATTTCAGGACCCTCTGAATTTATTATGCCAAGGGGGAAGTTAGGCCTTGGAGACTGGGTTATGTATAACTTGCATGCTTGCTATTCTGCTTCACTCTCTGCCCCACTATTCTTGACTTCCTCATTGTAAATGACTAGGAGAGACCAGATCTTCCCACTTCTAATTGCTGATCTTTGTTCTACATTAACTGCCTCCTTCATTGTCCTGTACCTAACTCACACCAGAAAGCGTCAGTCCAAGACCCAATGATGGTTAATCTGCAGTGTGGAATGTTAAATATACCTCCCCCACCACTCAAAAAGACCACCTTGACTAATCAGATCATTGTAACTATGCATTAAGCCTTACACAGAAACATGCTGAAATCCTAATTTCTTGGAATCTGTTCTTTCTGGGCAGGCTCACATGGTTTTTTTTTTTTTGTTTTTTTTTTTAAAAGACAGAGTCTCACTCTGTCGCCAGGATGGAGTGCAGTGCTGCAATCTTGACTCACTGCAACCTCCGCCTCCTGGGTTCAAGCGATTCTCCTGCCTTAGGCTCCCCAGCAGCTGGGACTACAGGCACACGCCACCACGCCCAACTAATTTTTCTATTTTTAGTAGAGACAGAGTTTCACCATGTTGGCTGGCTCGGTCTCGATCTCTTGACCTCGTGATCCGCCTGCCTCAGCCTCCCAAAGTACTGGGATTACAGGTGTGAGCAACTGTGCCCGGCCGGCAGGCTCACTTTTAACCTTTGCACTTAATTAAACTCTCTTTAAACTAGATTCTGACCTTTTTGATTATTTTAGGTTGACACTATCAAGTTGGGCCTAAACCTGACGAATTTGAGGCCAGAAAGGACCCTACAGTCCATCCTTCTTTTTACTATGGAGGAAGTGGAGGTCCAGGAAGAATTTGCCATCAGCTAGATTCTCCACATTCCATGTCCCCATCTCTTCCAGAGCTGACCCGGGCTCATTCTATGGGCAAGAGGGTGGTCCTTTGTGGTTTAAATAACATGTACTTTTTCACTCATAAAAGCAATACATGAAAAAATAATTATGAATAATCTCATCACCCAGGGAGAACCATTATTAACATTTTGTGTAATTCTTTGCAGTCAAAGGGCTTTTATAGAACAACCAAATGCCAGAGTATTCAATGCAAATGTTAAAAATGAAGTATTTTAAACATAGATTCAACTTGGTGAATGTTTATTTGATCTCTACATAGGGAAGCTTTCTAAGCTTGAAATCAAAGAAAGAAACCACAGAGGAAAAAAGATCAATGTGAACAACTTCACTTAAAAGAGTAAGGAGACTGAAAAGGCTTTCTATGAAAATTCAAACTGCAGAGGAAAACGCTTATGATAGAATGTTACATTTAACAAAAAGGATGCAAAATTGTACATACCATATGATTGCAAGTGTGCAATTAATAAATAATACCACCTCAGATCCACTTAGATAGCTACTAGCAAAAACACAGAAAATAATAAGTGTTGATAAGGATGCAGAGAAATCAGGACCCTTGTATACTGTTGGTAGAATTGTAAAATACCACAGCCACTGTGGAAAACCAAATTGGCAGTTCCTCGAAGAATTAAAAATAGAACTAACATATGATCAAGCAATTCTGTTCTGGGTATATACCCCCAAAGAATTGAAAGCAGGGTCTCAAAGAGATATTTGTACACCCATGTTCATAGCAACACTATGCACAATTGCCAAAAGGTAGAAGCAACCCAAGTGTCCATCAACTGATGTATGGATAAGCAAAGTGTGGTCTATACATACACCCGTGTTCATAGCAACACTATGCACAATTGCCAAAAGGTGGGAGCAACCCAAGTGTCCATCAGCTGATAAATGGATAAGCAAAATGTGGTCTATACATGCAATGGGATATTATCCAGTCTTAAAAAGGAAGTTCTGACACATGTTACAACATGGATGAACCTTGAAGACATTATGCTAATTGAAATAAGCCAGACACCGAAGGATAAATAATGTATAATTCTACTTATATGAGGTACTTAGAGTAATGAAATTCATAGAGACAGAAAGTCGAAGTGTGGTTTCCAGGGACTGGGGAAAGAGTGGATTGAGGAACTGTTGCTTAATGAATATAGAGTTTCAGATTTGCAAGATGAAAAGAATTCTGGACATCTAATTCTTTTCAATATTTTCGTTGTTTTCAACACAAACGATGTGAATATTCTTAACCCTACTAAACCATATGCTTAAAAGTGGTTAAGATGGTAACTTTTATGTTATGTGTATTTTGTCACAATTTAAAAAACACACACATTTAAAAAGGATTGCAAGAAAACACAAGCACTAGCATAAGATCCAGCCTATGGTCAGATCCTATTAAAAGTGTAGTCCATGGACCAGCAGTGAAAATATCCCTGAGAGCGTGTTAGAAATGCTGACCCTCAGGCCCCACCCCAGACCTGCTGAGTCAGAACCTGCTCTGTAACACAATCCCCAAGAGATTCACATGCACACTGAAGTGTTGATATAGTAGATGCACAACAAACATTTGTTGCATGAATACATCCTTTCTTGTTGGTAAGGTGACAAGCAAATGTTATTGTGTTCTTCATACTTGCCTATCTTTTCCAAATTTTCCCAGTATTTGTTTTTTTTAATTCTGATTTTAAATCATTCACATTTAGATATTTTAACAGACCCCAAATCCAAAGCAGACAAGTTTCAGCAAGTCCCAAGGCCTGTTAGCCAACCAGAAAACAGAAACTATGGAGGTAACTGAAATCCACAGATGCTCCCTAGGTCGATACTAGTCAATACTTACTTCCATATTTTTTCAGAGCAGCCAAGTAGGAGCAGTTTGGGATAGACCACACACCTATCAGCCTGTTCAAAAATGGCTATCCATGACCTGGTCAGCCATGCTATCAACCCCACACACCATGGGAACAATGTTCATCTGAGTGAATGGAGGAATAGTCAGTGATTAATTCAGATCAGAATCAAAAACATAGGTAGCAGGAGAATCTACCTGCCCACTCAGAAGAAGAACACACAGGATCCTGGAGAATATCTAAGTCACAGTCTCAAATTGCCTTTAAGGACCACCAGTCTTAAGTAAGGATGGCAGAGAACGAAACTGTCCATGGCGCTTCAAACAAGCATATTCTATATCCTAGCACAAATTTTTTAGATAAATACATTCTGCAGGCCCATCTATTGATAATGGAAAGAACCATGTAGTGCAAATTCTAACAGCCACCTGGCACCTGGTCTCTGTTGACATAATAACTGAAAGACTATACACCCCTGCCCTCATTTCTGGATAATGAGAATCACTGAAAACCATTTGCAAACATCCACCAGAGTCTTAATGATGCAAAATCTCAGCTTTCAAACCTGAGCTCTACACCAGACATGCTAGGTAATCCAGAACAAACAAACCTCTTTTCTGCTCATGTTTCTAGGTCCTCTACAGCTGGAATGTCACTCTCCACCTTCCTCATACTTGCTTATTGTGAAGTGAAAAATGAAATAAGAAATCATGACTAAATTACTTCTCATGTATTGCTAATAGTTCTGGCTTCTACCAACATATATGCAGATGGTTCAGTATGAGGCTATTCACTGCAGAACTCTTAGAATATCCATCAAGAGCAAACTGATTAAACAAAAGTGTATCTATGCCCAGGAATATTACACAAGTATAAAAAAGAATGAAATGTTCTTTATGTATAGATATGGAAAAGGCTTCAAGACACAGTTACATGAAAAAGCAAGGAGAAAATAAGTATGTAGAGCTCCACTGCATATGTAGCTACACATAGTATTTACATTTTAATTAGTTAACATTTAAATTTAGTCCCAATAGCCACATTTCAAGTGGGCAGGAAGGCAGAGAACTTCAACCACTCTACTGCACAGTATCTGTGTAACTTAGAACACATTACATAACTTTGTAAGTTCAGACTTATTATAAAATAAGGATGATGACAAGACAGTACCTCATACTGTGAGGATTAACTGAGATAACACATAAAGTGCTTAAGGGGTTATCCGGGATAGTCCTTACTACTGAATCTAACGTTTGTGCAGCTGTGGGCCAAAGCTGAGCATGAGCTGACTGTGTCAGGCAAGGCCTCACAGATGGGTTCTACTTGGGTAGAAGTAACTATTCCAAGTAGTAGTAAATGTAAATATGAATAGTAGTAAAATTAGTAGTAGTAAATCAGTCCAAGCTAGATGCTGTCAGTCCCCACCCCAATCCCTACCCTAGCTTGCTACTGTAGGTCACAGCACCCTTTTCTGGCAAAGATACTCTCTTCCCCAGAATCCTTCTCAACACAAAACTCTGCAGTCACCATCAATCAGCTATAGTCAGCGCTTGAGATGAAACCTATCTGCCATCATTGCTGGTCCTGGTTGTGAGGCTCAGAATCATGTTACTCAAACTCACAAGAGTTCATTTTAAGCAGGTTACTGTAAGATTTATTGTTTAAAACAAGATCCTTTTGAGAATGCTCTGAAATTAGACTGGGACAAGTATAAACCATTGTCCAAGACAAATGTTAATGCATGGTCACTTAATGATATGTGATAATGCAAATTTATCCATAATCATTTCTAACATTTACCTAACATGTTACAGTTGTCAAAGTGTTTACACACGCAGAATTTCAACAGACAACCCACACAGTGGAGAACCATGGAGTACAGTCTACAAAAGGCACTTCCTGTCACTGGGTGGATCCACTCAAGAAACCCAACTTATAAAAGTTCAACCTGGCCGGGCGCGGTGGCTCACGCCTGTAATCCCAGCACTTTGGGAGGCCAAGGCAGGCGCATCACGAGGTCAGGAGACTGAGACCATTCTGGCTAACACGGTGAAATCCCGTCTCTACTGAAAATACAAAAAAATTAGCCGGGCATAGTGGCACATGCCTGTAGTCCTAGCTATTCGGGAGGCTGAGGCAGGAGAATTGCTTGAACCCGGAAGGTGGAGGTTGCAGTGAGCCAAGATCACGCCACTGCACTCCAGCCTGGGTGACACAGTGAGACTCTGTCTCAGAAAAAAAAAAGTTCAATCTACAAAAAAGGGGTTTAGATGCTTGAAGGCATTTCCATCGAGCTGAGGTAGCTACATGAATTACTGATTTCATCTTGGGGATATTTCTGTCCAGATAGCTAGTGTTAGGGCTATTAGGTTAGAGTTTTCCTCCTCCTCCAGGACTGGAGAAACACAAATCCTTTGGTTCTTTTTTTGCCTATAACACATGCAAACCACTTCCTTTCTTCAGCACTGGAAAAACCAGGTAGAGAAAATCCAAACGATAAGGCTATAGTTTTCTTAGAACATACATGTGCATCTGCAGAACCACTCTGGCTGTAATGATAATGAGAGGTGAAGCCAGCTGGACTTCCTGGGTCGAGTGGGGACTTGGAGAACTTTTCTGCCTAGCTAAAGGATTTTAAATGCACCAATCAGCACTCTGTAAAAACGCACCAATCAGCACTCTGTGTCTAGCTAAATGATTGTAAATGCACCAATCAGCACTCTGTATCTAGCCAAAGGATTGTAAACACAGCAATCAGCACTCTATAAAATGAACCAGTCAGCAATCTGTAAAATGGACCAATCAGTGCTCTGTAAAATGGACCAACCAGCAGGATGTGGAATAAGGGAATAAAAGCTGGCCACCCCAGCCAACAGCGGCAACCCACTCGGGTCCCCTTCCACGCTATGGAAGCTTTGTTCTTTTGCTCTTCAAAATAAATCTCGCTGCTGCTCACTCTTTGGGTCTGCACTATCTTTATGAGCTGTAACACTCACTGCAGAGGTCTGTGGCTTCACTCCTTAAGTCAGCGAGACCACGAACCCACCGGGAGGAACAAACAACTCCAGATGCGCCACCTTTAAGAGCTGTAGCACTCACTGCAAAGGTCTGCGGCTTCACTCCTGAAGTCAGTGATACCACGAACCCACCGGAAGGAATAAACTCCGGACACATCTGAACCTCTGAAGGAACAAACTCCTGACACACCATCTTTAAGAACTGTAACACTCACTGCGAGGGTCCGTGGCTTCATTCTTGAAGTCAGCGAGACCAAAAACCCACCAGAAGGAACCAATTCCAGACACAGTAAGAATGAGAAACTGTTTTACTACCTAGGACAGTGTTTCTCAAACTGAAGGTTATACAGGTACAAAATAAATACAAGGAGAAAAGATCACAGTTAATCACCCACAGTAACATTTGCTACTGTGAAACATTTGTTTCTGGTTGGATGGGAAGTGTGCTCTATCATAACGTAAAATTGTATGTCAGTTAGTTGCAAGTCAAAAAATTTAAAGCCACAGATTTAGGAAACTATGAATCTCCTGAACACATGGACTAGAAAAGCGTCTGGCCTCATTCGCGCTACAGCTTGAAAGTGCCTATTAAGCTCATGAAGGTTTGCCTTCTCTTACTCTTGTTAGAACCCAACCACCACATGGAGAAGCCTGAGCTAGCCTGCTGAAGGATGAGAGACATGTGGGCTGGTCACTCCTGTCATGCTGGCTGAAGCCTGCCCACTGCTAGATGTGAAGGAGGTCATCTAGGACCAAGAGTCCCAGCCATGCTGGGTGTGGTGGCCCAAGCCTGTAATTCCAGTGCTTTGGGAGGCCAAGGCGGGAGGATTACTTGAGAGCCCAGGTGTTTGAAATCAGCCTGGGCAACATAGTGAGACCCCACCTCTATGATGAAATCTGAAAATTAGCCAGGCATGGTGGTGTGTGCCTCTAGTCCCAGCTACTCGGGAGGTTAAGGTGGGAGGATCGCTTGGGCCTGGGAGGTTGAGGCTGCAATGCATTGTGATCCTGCCACTGTACTTCAGCCTGGGTGACAGAGTGGGACTCTCAAAAAACAACAACAACAAAAAGGTGGGTGAGAGTGTCCAACCAACTCACCAGCCAACCACAGCCATATGAGTGAGCCTGGGCTAAATCAGCAGAAAATCTGCCCAGGTTAGCCCAAATTGTTAAACCCCAGAATCATAAGCTAATAAATGATTGCTGTCTGAAGCCACTAAGTTTGGGGGTAGACTGTTAGGCAGTGAGAGATGACTGATTCAGCTCTCCTCTTCCAATTGTGGAAGAGACTGAGCCTCAAAGCAGAATAACTACAAAGTGTCACCAGTATAAACTCATGGGAGCCCAGGACACTTCTGGCACAATGAGCTTAGTTCCTGATATCACCAAGGTGGGGAGGAGGAAACGGAAAGGAGAATGGTGACACAGATGGTGAGGACCCCAGAAACCACCATCCACCTGCAACTACTGAGACTTGGGGATGCTACTTGGCCTGCCAGAGACAAGATTTAGGGGATATGTGACTTTTCTGTCCAAAGGGACATGACTTAGAGAAGAGGAGGCTCACCCAGGTGTTGCTCTGGGATTAACAGGTAAAAGTTAGAGGTGACAGATTTTTAGTTTAGATTTTTCTAAGATTTTTCTTCACATACAAAGAAGAAAAAAAAAATAAGAGTTTTCTAACAATTAATCTTCTAATTAATTTTAAGATTAATTGCCTTGAAAATAGTAAACTATAATCATCTGTCATAGCTACAGGAGAAGGGATGACTACATTGGTGGGAAACTGAATGAGATGATTTTTAAGCCCTTGCTTCCATTTTATTTCTCAGAAGGGGAATATAAAAATGGATTTTTGTTGGGAGGATACTCAACATTTTTATGAAAATGATTTTTGTCCTCATGTAAAAGTATGCTTCACACTGAAAATGGTAAGAATTTACAGAAACATGGTCTTTGGGGTTAAAAGGATCTGGGTTTCAAGTTCACATTATTAACTGTTGATCTAAGCAAGTTTTCTCTAAATCTTAGTTATGTCATCTAACATAGGGATAATAATAGTACCCCACAGGCCTGTTATAATGTTTAAATGAAATAACACCATGTACATGACACACAGAAAATGATCAATTATTATATTTATGCCTCTTAAGGAACAGAAGGAGATGGAATGGAAGAATGAAGCAAGAATGGAAGAGGTGAAGGTTAAGAAATGAAAGGTTAAGGTAAGAAACTGAGAGCTCTCGACTCATTCCTAGAATAGTAGTCATTATTATATTATATATATATTTTTTGATAGGGTTTCCCTCCTGTCACCCAGGCTGGAGTGCAATGGCGCCACCTTGACTCACTGCACTCTTCACCTCCTGGGCTCAAGTGATTCTCCTGCCTTAGCCTCCCAAGTGGGTGGGACTACAGGCACATGCCATCATGCCCAGCTGATTTTTATATTTTTTTGTAGAGACAGGGTCTCACTAAGTTGTCTAGGCTGGTCTTGAACTCCTAGGCTCAACCAATCCACCTGCCTCAGCCTCCCGAAGTGTTGGGATTACAGGTATGAGCCACTGCGCCATGATTTTTATTTATATTTTATTTATTTATTTTTTTAAATTTAGAGACAGGGTCTTGCTATGTTTCTCAGGTTGGACTCAAATTCTGGGACTCAAATGATTCTTCCACCTCAGCCTCCCAAAGTGTTGAGGTTATAGACATGAGCCACTGCACCCAGCCACACTCATGATTTGTACACTGAACAGGTGTGGGAGATGAGGGAAACAGGTGATTAAATATTACTTTTTAAAAAGCCGTACAAACTTTCTCACCTTAGCCCACAAGGGAACTCTAAATCTCTTCCAAGTTCATCTCCAGTCCATCCTATCAACTCTCACTCAATTTCCAAGGTAGAAGTGTGTCCGTGCGCCTGTCCTCAGGGAAGGATTATTTCTGCCCATAAAGGAGCTAACTTACAGTCACTCAAATTGTTTCTGAGCTCTCTGTGTGGCGAGAATCACAACAGAAACTGAGTACCGCAGACAAAAGGGTGTCCAGGGAGGTCGAACAGCCAGGATGCTGCTCCCAGCCCATCCCAGCAGACCAAAAAAAAAAAAAAAAAAAGAGTCACAGGTCCAGTTTCAGTCATCAGCGCAAAGTGGGCCAAAGCGCTCCTTGACCTTCAGTATCAGAGAAAATGCCAGGCTGTGGGGTGATGTGAAAACAAGGACAAGAGATACGCAACTCCCAAGGACACTCCTCCAGCTGTCTATCAGTCACTCTCCTCGTCTCCTGTCTTCTCTCCCATCCTCTGCCTCTCTACCCCTTGGCCAAACCCCAAACCAGTCCATTTTGTGACTTAATGACAACTCTGATCAAGGATGATGAAACTAATAATACTAATAGAAACTATCATTTACTGAGTGCTAGTCACCATGCACTCTCCCCAGATCATTTCATTTAATCCTAACCATAATCCCAGACAGCAGGTATCAACATATGATTCTTAGAGAGAAGCACTTTTCCCAAGGCCTCAGACCTGCCAAGTGGCGGACCCAGGCAGTCAGATTCCCAAGCTCGCTCTTATACCACTGCACTACCCTGCCTCCAAAGGAGATTTAGGATGTGTTTCTGGACATATGCTTCCTATCACAAGGGTTTGGCTGTAAATACAGCCCTGAGGTTTTAACTCTAGAACTTTATTTTGCACTGTATCTGGGTGATCTTCCCAAGGTGCTGGTTTAAAAAAAGAAATTTTGGGCCAGGCACTGTGGCTCATGCCTGTAATCCCAGCACTTTGTGAGGCCAAGGCGGGCAGATTACTTGAGGCCAGGAGTTCAAGACCAGCCTGGCCAACATGGCAAAACCCCGTCTCTACTAAAAATACAAAACTCAGCTGGGCATGGTGGTGCCTGCCTGTAATCCCAGTTACTCAGGAGGCTGAGGCATGAGAATCACTTGAACCCAGCAGATGGAGGTTGCAGTGAGCCAAGATTGTGCCATTGCACTTTAGCCTGGGTAACACAACTGACTGTGTCTCAACAACAAAACAAACAAACAAAAAAGAAACTGTTTCATCTTTGAAAGAACCTGAGAAGCTTTTGTTGCTTTTCCAAATCAAAGTCACAGAGCCAGGAAAAGTCACGCAGGTTAGGAAGTCCCTCCCTGCACCTGCGGCAGCGGGCAGCACAGCAGGGCTCCGCTGGATGCATGAGGGCCCCTCCTCTGGCCTCCTCTCTCTAATCTGTGTAGAGAAAATGAGCTTCACCAAAGAACAGGACAAGGGCATGTTATACAACAGGTTTACTTTCCTGCCCAGGACCTTCCTGGCTGAAGCTCCCTGGCAAGCCAGCTAAATTCAATATTCTGGTAACTGTATTGCAACTGATGACAATTGACTTGGGAGAGGCACTCCATGTGAGAGTTCTCATATGTGACAAACACTTTTATTTACACAAGGAGGCTAAGCTGCCTTAAAGTTCCAAGTATAAATATTGCTCAAGCAACTTGACATTCCTGAGGTAAGAACCAGATCTGGAAGGGTAGGTCTATCTCTTCTTGATCTGTATTAAATTTGGCAAAAGGCTAAAGTTCCTTAAGCAAAAAAAAAATCTCATTCTCAGGGGATATGATTAAGCAAGTCTAGTTTCAGTGGTAATTCGGACACAAGTGGTCTTGGGACCACACTTTAAGAAACACGATTTAAAATGTAAGCAGTTATTCCATTCCACTTGGCATTTCCTTCGGTCTTATCTTCCATGCCCTCACTGATCTCAGACCTGAAGGTAAGTTGTTTAAGGACAGGGACTGTGTCCAGCTGTGTCTGCATCCCTGGTCAGACCACAGTATCTACACTGGGCAACACTCAAACGTCTGCTGACCAGAGCTCAACACCCCTCTGGGGCTTCTCCATGTTGTTTTCAGTTCCTGAGTGCCTGAATCCTTCTGGGGAGGTCGTGATCCTCTCTCTAGGACTTGAGTATCTCTGTACCCAAGGCGGTGGCACAGAAGCCAAGAATTGTTCCCGTCTAATCCCATAATTAATGAAGCCAGGCAGCCAGCCCAAACTATCAGCACATTTCTCAATTGCTCTGCTTCAGTATCACTGGCCAAGTTCTACTCCATTTCCCTGGGCTGGAGTGGGCCAAGGAAACAGTCAAGTACACCAGAATGAAGAAGCCATGGGCAGGCAGCCAAATCCCAGCAGAGGGGGCAGGAGGCTCACTTCACTACTCTTGCTCCAGGCCCAGTTCCAGCATGGCAGAGCTGTGTGTGTTACTTGTCCTGCACCTTGCAAATTAGGAAAAGGGGCTGTCATCCATGGAATTTTACAGAATAGAAAACTAATGTTAAAAAAAACATGTGCTAAATGGGTGCCTTTCAAATGGCATGGGCCAACGGGGAGCTGACACTGCACTCAAGTGACCTTGAGATTAAAACTGGCAAAGCCAAGCTGCAAGTCCAAATTAAGCTCTGCAGCAGCAAGGTACCAACTCTATTAAATGTTGTGTAGAACATTCTGTTGTTGGTTGAAAAATGCAGCTCACAGAAAAGTATACAATACCCTAGTATTTGTAGGGTGGAGGGGAAAGGAATATATGTAAGCATTCACTTGCATGGAATTCCTCCAGAAAGGACAGAAGTAATTCATAAGACTGGTTTTCCTTCAGGAGGTATTCAGGGGGGATAAATGTGGATGGGTGATGTTTCACTGTTTTTGGTACGCTTTGGTTTTTGTTTTTTATTTTTTGTTTTGTTCTGTTCTTTTGAGACAGGGTTTCACTCCCTTTTTTGAGACTAGAGTACGATGGCGCGATCTAATTTTGGCTCACTGCAACCTCTGCCTCCCAGGCTCAGGCGATTCTCCTGCCTTAGCATCCCAAGTGCCTGGGACCACAGGCATGTGCCACCATGCCCAACTAATATTTTATTTTTTGTAGAGGCGGGGTTTCACCATGTTGCCCAGGCTAGTCTCAAACTCCTGGGCCCACCTCAGCCTCCCAAAGTGCTGGGATTACAGGCATAAGCCACGGCGCCCGGCCCTGGTTGTTAAACAATGTGAATGTATTATTCAATCAAATATCATTATGGTTTTAAAAATTAGTTTTGTGGCAGGGAGCGGTCGCTCACACCTGTAATCCCAGCTACTCAAGTGGATGAGGCACAAGAATCGCTTGAATCCGGGAGGTGGAGGTTGCAGTGAGCCAAGATCGTACCACTGCAGTCCAGCCTGGGCAACAGTGTCTTAGTATTGACTTAGCATATGCCAGGCACTAGGGTAGATGCCATTCTCAAAAGTTGGAGACAGATAATCAAATAACTCCTTATAAAACAATGATACAGGCCAGTAATAGGGACACAGAGAGAGGCCACTGGCTGGGATGGAAAAGTGAAGAACCAGGTAAGGTTTCCTTCAATAAGTACTTTCTGGGCCATGTCTTGAAAGAGTAAAAGTAAGACCAACTACCCAGGACCAACTGCTGCAGCACTTCTGATGCCTGTCGCGCCACAGAAAAACCGGTAAACAGGAGCACTGAAAGGACATCATCACTCTTAACTATATTGTACACCAGTCCCTCCAGTGTGGCGAAGAGTGTACAGCAAAGAAAAAAGGCTTAGAAACACCAGATGCTGCACTTTGCTTCCTTCCCCCTTCACACCCCCACCTCTACATTCACCCAGACACACCAGAGAATCCCACAGTGTACGTTTGATTAAGGGTACTAGAAGAACTGACATTTCTAAAGTGCTCCATAAAATGTTAAAGTCAAATAAGGCCCCAAAGAGACTCAAAGCTTCGCAAACATCTCGGCAAGGGAGAATTCTCAACGCCTCAGGGGCAGCGGCCTGTTGAAACTTGGATTTTCTTCCTGATAGGACGCGCCTAAGATAGTGGACCTATCAGAAGCGGGGGCGAGACGGGCACCTTGAAGGGTAGAGCCTGCCCCGCCCGTGACCTGGGCAGCAAGAGCCCTTTAGCCCTCTCCGCCTTGGTTTCCTGAACACCGAAACTGCAGTAAGAATGCTCGAGCCTCCTCCAAGTCCTTGACCCAGGAGATCCGCCGTGGAGAACGGAGCAAGCCCTTAGGATGTTGTGCAAAACACCCAGGCGTGGCAAGCAGGTGGCTTCTGTGCGCTCAGTAACGAGGGCGCAGACAGGTGCCCGCGTGCGCGAGGTGCCCTCTCTCCGCGCTGTCCCCCGCACGCACGCGGGCCCAGCGCCTCCCGAGCGAGTGCCCCGGTGCGGCCTCCTCGGGCGCACCGTGCCCAGCCCAGCAACGAGGTCGCCCACCCCGCCTCCCTGCGCGCAGTGCCCGGTGCCCACGCCGCAGCATGGGGCGCGCAGCCCTCACCGCCCGGGAGAGGCGCTTCCTGGAAGCGGAGCCCCGGCCTCCAACCCGCCGCCGCTCACCAGTTCCCCGAGCCCACGATGCACACTTTCAGGGGCGCCGCTGCCATGGCCAGGCCGAATGTAGCCGCCCGGACCGTGCTTTCCTGGCCGGCTGCCCACCTCCGCCTGCTCAGCCTTGCCCGCAGCGGCTGGCGGCGGCCCCGCCCCGTTCGCCTCTCCGCCAATGGTCGCGGCCACCCCCGCCCGGCTCCGGGGGCCACAGCTGACAGCCGGGCTGGACCCGCTTCGCCACTCCCAAGAACCACTGCGCACGCCTGGCCCTGGCCGGCCTCCCGGCCCGGCTCCGGCACCGCCCCACCCTGCCCGAGGCACGTCGGGACATGTAGTCCTCATCCGCTGTCGCTGCGCGGCCCTAGGCAGCAGCTCCCGCCGCGCCACGTGCAGGCCCCGGCCACTGAGCAGCGACTCCCACCCCTGGTTCCCGGTGGAGGCTGCACTCCATCCTCATGGGTGGAGCAGACCCGACCATCTCGCCGTGGTGCCCCCTCACGCTCCTTTTTCCCTACGCGGGAAGGGCTGCCACATTCCCATTTGGAGCCGAGAGAGGCTCCTAGGTTGACTCTCAAGCCGACCAGACTTGGGGCAGAGCTCGAAGTGCCCACCCTGCCTTGTCATCCTCTGCCTCATTTGCACACACAAGACACAGCCTGGCACCTCTGAGCTTCTTAGTGAACTTGGATCTTCAGAGGGCTTTGGAATTTGGCTGGACAGTACCTGCATTTCAAGGATGACACCTTTTCTAGTTAGAGTCAAGATAGAAACTTGACCTGGTGCAGTGGCTCAGGCCTATAATCCCAGCACTTTTGGAGGCCGAGTCAGGAGGATCACTTGAGCCCAGGAGTTCGAGACCAGCCTGGGCAACATCATTAGGAGCCCCACCCGTCTGTACAAAAATTTTAAAAATTAGCCAAGCATGGTGTCTCACACCTGTAGTCCTAGCTACTAAGGAGGCTGAGGTGGGAGAACTAAATGTGCCCAGGAGGTCGAGGCTTCAGTGAGCCAGGATAGGGCCACTGCACTCCAGACTGAAGGACAGTGAGACCTTGTCTCAACAAAAAATAAATACATAAAAATAAAGGAAAAAAGGTAACAACAGCTTGCATTCAGTGGGTGTCACCCTCACACACTTGGCAGGAATTGCCTTACCATTGTCTTTGACCAGGGCCTGACTTATCCCTTGCTTGTGGTTTGTTTGCATTTGTGATTAACACAATGCTCTCCTCCTTCTTGACAAATAGAACCTTAGTTTGTTCATTCTGAGCATCAGTCTCTGCCAGGCACTGTGCTAGACATTGTCAGAGTAAGACAAAGTCCTTTAAACCAGTGGTTCTCAAAGTCTGCTGCATATTAGAGTCACTGGAGCTTTTAAAAATCCCCATGCCCAGGTACCATTGCAGGCCAGTTACATCAGAATGTCCCAGGGTGGGATCCAGGCATCAGCATATTTATTTATTTATTGACTTATATATTTTTCGAGACAGTCTCCCTCTGTTGCCGGGCTGGAGCAGGATTTTTTAAAGTTCAAGAGGTAATTGCAAAAGGAAGCCAAGATTGAGAACCAGAAGACTAAAATATCAGTGGATTTTGGCTAAAGAAACAAATACTCTAGTACCTACAAAAAAACTAAGCCTAGGCTGGGTGCCATGGCTCACGCCTATAACCCCAGCACTTTAGGAGGCCGAGGTAGGCAGATCACCTGAGGTCAGGAGTTCGAGACCAGTCTGCCCAACTTGGTGAAACCCCGTCTCTACTGAAAATACAAAAAATTAGCCAGGCATGGTGGCGGATGCCTGTAATCCTAGCTACTCGGGAAGCTGAGACAGGAGAATCGCTTGAACCTGTGAGGCGGAGGTTGCAGTGAGCCGAGATCTTGCCACTGCACTCCAGCCTGGGTGACAAGAGTGAAATTCCATTTCAAAAAAAAAAAAATAATAATACTAAGCCTATTCGTTTGATGCTCAGAGAATTGTTATTTTTGCTTTGTTCTCTACACTGAATGAAATAGTTATTTGTGTTACTTATGATATTTACTTAAGGAAATACTTAAAAGGAGCTGGTGAGCCAGAGCAGTCTTTCCATCCCCTCACTAATGGTTTGTTCTCAATTATTTGCAATAATGCAAAGATACATGCAGGGATAATGGGAAAGATGGGCTAGTCAAGCTTCATTAATCCTTTCTGTATTTGTGTAACAGAATGCATTTGTCAAATTGAATAATGAAGTCATGTACTTGGGTAGTATACATACACTGCAAATATTTATATTATCTAACTGAACTAGGATCCCTTCGTCTGGCACAGTAAGGCCAAATACCCACACCAAGGTTTGCAGAGGGAGAAAGAAGGGTGTTTATCTGTAGGGCACCAAGCAAGGAGAATCAGGTAGCTCCTCCTTGATGGCTGGCAAGTAAGGGTTCTTAAAGGCAGTTGGGGGCCAGGCGCGGTGGCTCACACCTGTAATCTCAACACTTTGGGAGGCGGGGGCAGGAAGATTGCTTGAGCTCAGGAGTTCAAGACCAGTCTGGATAGCACATACCCTGTCTCTACAGAAAGTTAAAATTAGCTGCGTGTCCCAGCTAGTCAAGATAGGCTGAGATGAGGGGATTACTTGAGCCTAGGAGGTCGAGGTTGCAGTGAACTGTAATCGTGCCACTGCACTCCAGCCTGAACAAAAGAGCGAGACCCTGTCTCAAAAATAAAAAGTAAAATAAAGGTGCGTGGGGCAGAGGTTACAGGTAAAGTCGTAAATCAATACATGGAGCTACACATTGGTTTGACCTAAAAAGGCAGGACATCTCAAAGGTGGTGGGGGGGGGGACCCACAGGTCATAGGTGAATCAGAGATTTTCTTGTTTGCAATTGGTTAAGGAACTTTAAATAAAACTTTGTCTAAAAATTTGGGATCAGCAGAAAAGAACGTTAGTTCTCAGCCCAGGCAGTATAGGGAGACCCCATCTCTACAAAAATAATTTAAAAATTAGCTGACCATGGTGGCACAGACCTGTGGTTCCAGCTACTTAGGAGACTGAGGTGGGAGGATTGCTTGGGCCTGGAAGGTGGAGGTTGCAGTGAGCCATGATTGTGTGACTGCACTCCAGCCTGGGCAACAGAATGAAACACTATCTCCAAAAAGAAAAAATAAAAAAATAAAAAAGAATGTTAGTTCTGATTTGCAGGCATGACTTTTAGGCCCTCTGGAAGACATTTAGAACAAAGAACAGTGGTCAGAGTTCAATCCTCAGTTCCTCCTTATCTGAGGTCTACATGCCAGTGGATATGTTTGGTGAGGGTCTGGGTTTCTAAAAAACAACTCAGGGACATATGTTAAGATGCATCATTAGTTTCCATAGGGACCATCTTTGGACTCTAACTTCCTTGGCCTTTTTTTTTTTTTTTTTAATTTTTTAAATTTTTAGGTAGAGTCTTGCTCTGTCATCCAGGCTGGAGTGCAGTGGCACAATCTCAGCTCACTGCAACCTCTGCCTCCCAACTCAAGTGATCCTCTCCCTCAGCCTCTTAAGTAGTTGGGACTACAGGTACATGTCATAATGCTAATTTTTGTATCTTTTGTAGAGACGGGGTTTTGCCATGTTGCGCAGGCTGGTCTTGAACCCCTGAGCTCAAGTGATCTGCTCACCTTAGCCTTCCAAAAGTGCTGGGATTACAGGCGTGAGCCACTGTGCCCAGCCTTGGCTATTGTTTTAAGTTACTGTTACTTTCTTGCTTATTAATTTGCTCATTTACTTCTCAAGGCTGGGTAGGTGCCTGGAATTTCCCTTGAATGAACTCAAGATTTTCTGTTATTTCCATGCTTGGGAGATCCACAGGCCTTTAAGAGGGGTCCCTGCTCTGTCTCCTTTACACCAAATTATTCATTTTTACCAGTTGCCTAAAAGTTTTTAGTTTATTTTTTAAAAGGGGTTTTTTGGTAGAAAGAGGGTCTTGCTATGTTGCTCAGGCTGATCTTGAACTCCTGGCCTCAGGCAATCTTCCTGCCTTGGCCTCTCAAAGTGCTGGGATTATAGGCAAGAGCCACCACTCCTAGCCACCTAAAAGGTTTTTTGTTTTTTTGTTTTTTTTTTAAATTTTTTGGGGGCCACTTATAAGTTTTGTACCTTCTCTGGAAACTCTTATTCCTGAATATTACAACTACATTTGCATGAACGTGAGCTACCCAGCTATTCTGTGTGTTGGGGTGATCAGACCCCACACCAGGCCATGGGGGCTACAAAGTCCAACAGAGTCAAAGGACTGAGAAAAGACAAGTTAAGAGAGAAAGTGGGACCAGGGGGCCAATGCTAGTATGTAGGCTGCAAAGGCCCTGAGCTCTGGAAACCCACGCTATTTATTGCTGATAAAACAAAGAAATAGGTGGTGAGGATGTGGGGGTTGAAAGGAAGTGGTGTATCAAGCGAATGAGCTACAGCTGTGATGGTTTAGCATTTTCTTTGAAACATATGGCTACTTGAGATAATGGGAGAAAGGAGCCAGCAAGTCTAGACCCATTCCAAAGGCCACGAGGGGTTTTAGACCCTGGACCCTGGACATGTTCCAAGCCCTGCCTCAGCTTCTCTCCCAACACTCAGCTTTTCTCCCAACACTGTGGACATATCCTGTCCAGCATCATCCTACAGTGTTTATTGGTGACCTGATATGCACAACACATTGTGCGAGAACAGACAGAGAGGATAGTCATTTGGTTTTATAGACTGGTTACAAAGATTAAAACAAAAAACAAATAGGTGAAATTTATGAACCTAATGTTGAGAAAATAAAGCAAGTTCCGGGAGAATACATATAGTGAGATCCCATTTCTGTTAGTTCAGAAACAAGCAAAAATAAATCTATCACTAGGGATTTACATGTAGTGAAACTGTAGAGGAAAACAAGGAAAGGAAACACACAAAATGGAGGATCATGGATATGGTGAAGGGCAGGGTTAGTTATTTACACATTTTGCACATATTAAGTCATTTTTGTGTAGATGTTTAATGAAAATCACGGGCAAAAGGAGAACCCGCAGTACAGAGGAGTGAAGAAAGCCAAACCAACCACAGTGGATAGGACCTAGTGATCTGCTTTCCAATTTTGAGATAGCTGATCTTCTACCAGTCCCACTCTTTTGTCTAAGATGACAGTGCCAATGATGTTGGTCTTCTGTGTGCCACCTTCTCCAAAAGGGTTGAATAGCCTGGAAGACAAAAGGTTAGCCATTGTCATTGTGACAGTGCCAACTCTTTGGGGACCTGGAGAAGGCTTAGGGCAGGGGTGTCCAACCTTTTGGCTTCCCTGGGCCACATTGGAAGAACTGTCTTGGGCCACACATAAAACACCCTAACACTAATGATAGCTGATGAGCTAAAAAACAAACAAACAAAAAATCAAAACAAAACAAAACAAAAACAACTTACAAAAAAAATCTCATAATGCTTTAAGAAAGTTTATAAATTTGTGTTGGGCTGCATGTGGTCCACAGGCTGTGGGTTGGACAAGCTTGGCACAGGGCGTACATAATTTCATGCATGGAGACAACGTCTTTAACAACATGACTGGTTCACCCATCGTGGTAGAAAGAGGTGCCACTAGCTGGCCAGGTAAAAATCAGGTAGCACTTTGGAAACTCACCCCAGAAATCTCCTTAGCAAGGTCACTGAGTTCATGAAGTACACTTTTTATTTTCCACATTACAGAAGGCAATGGCAACAGTGTTGTCAAACTTTTCTGTGTAACTGGAGTCCCCTTTCCTCTCTCTGGATAACATTTCCCTCACTTTAAGTCCTCACCCCCAGTCTCCTACACCGTTACTAACATGCTCCCAGAGGCGTTTCTGGCTTATATCTGCTGCCCAGTCCCAAAGCCAGTGCTGCGTGTTATGGTGTCATCAGTACTCCACTTCCAGGTACAAAAATCTGTCCTGATTATTGCTTGTTGCATAACAAACCATCCCAAAACGTAGATCTTAAAACAACATTTCTTTATCTCTGGAATATTACATAGGGGTGGATGTTCAAATGGGGCTGGAAGATCCACTTCCAAGACGTCTTGCTTGGATAGAGCAAGATGGAGGCCAAAATGGCTGCCAAGTTGTGCCTGTTGCTGGCTGGCAGCTTGGCGGAAGCTGAGGGCTGGAGGCTGGAATCCTCTGCGTGGGCCTCTCTGGAGCTGCATCTCCATGGCATAGTGCCTGCATTCTGCAAGGAAGCATTACAAGAAAAACAAAATGGAAATTGCTAATTTCTTAAGACTTGAGTCCAGAAATGGCCATGACATCACTTTTGTTTTGATCAAAAAATTACAGAGCCCAAATTCTAAAGGAAGGGACATAGGCTCTACCTCTCATTAAAAGAAGTGCCAAAGAATTTGGGGATTATGTTTTAAAATTGCCATTGCCATGCTCTATATTGTATATTCATATTACAAGTGAGGACACTAAGGTACAGCAATACTAAAAAACACTTTCCAAGGGTCCAGTGGTGAGTCAGGACCAGAATTTTTGGATTCATATCCTGCACTTATCAACTGTTCATTTATTCTACATGTACTTACTGAGCACCTACTATGTGCTGGTCACTGTGCTAGGTCCCAAGAATTAAATATTAAACAAGAGCTTGGTGAGGTGGCTCACGCCTGTAATCCCAGTACTTTGGGAGGCTGAGGTGGGCCGATCACTCAAACTCAGGAGTTCGAGACCAGCCTGGGCAAGACCCCATCTCTAAAAAATTAGCCAGGTGTGGTGGTGCATGCCTGTAGTCCCAGCTATTCAGGAGGCTGAGGCAGGAGAATCACTTGAGCCCAGGAGGTGGAGGTTGCAGTCAGCTGAGATTGTGCCATTGCACTCCAGCCTGGATGACAGAGTGAGAGTCTGTCTCAAAAACAAACACACAAGAGAGGCAAGGTTCCTGCCCTCTTAGATGCTTATATTTAAAGGCAGATGTAGACCAATGAACAGGGAAGCACCCTAGTGTGATAAATGGTACCAGCTTACTATGGCAGCTCAGAAAAAGACCCTTGTCCCAGATGTGGGAGTTTAGGGAAGGCTTCCTAGATAAAGTAAGATCTCTGCTGAAGCCTGAAGAAAAGGTGGCATTGGCAGAGGAAAGGGGTGGGAGAGCAGCCAATGAGCTGTTCCATGCAGAGGGAACAGCACAGGCAAAATTCAGAGTCTAGAGAAAGATTGGGATGTTCAGGAGCTAAGAGGAGTTTAATATGGATGGAGGGAAGAATGAATGAGTGACAGAATATGAGGGGAAAGGGGAATTGGAAATAAATAAAAGCGGAGAGGTAGAGGAGGTACCTGATTATGGTTGGCCTTATAAAGCATATTGAAAAATTAGAACTGAAATTCTGAAGGCCAAAAAAAACATTATAGGGTTTCAGCAGGAGCTTAACATCATCAGTCTTGTGTCACAGGAAGTATGCTCTGGATGAATTCACAGGGAGAAGGCCCAAAGGCTGAGACCAGGAAGGAGCCTGCTGCTGTATTCTATAAGAGCCATAATAATGGCTTAGACCGAGATGGAGACCAGTGTGGTGGTAACAGTGATGGAGACAAGTGATTGAAACTCAGACATATCTAGGAAGCAGAAAAAAAAGACTTACTACTTTCTCAGGTGCGAGAGAGGAAAGGGTCTAGGATGACTCCAGCTATCAGTCTTGGGCAACTGAATGAATATCCTTTGCTAAAATGGGGAACCCAGGAGGAGAAACCAATCTAGAGAGAAGGATGATGAACTCAGTTCTAGACAAGTTTAAGTTTGGGGAAGATCATTTGATATCCAAGTTCACATTTCAGGGAAGCAGTTGGATATGTGAGCCTGAGATAGACACATTTGTCATTTACCAGCATGTACTTAGAAGTTGCAAGTGGTCAGTGCCTAGAACAATGCCTAGCACAGCATGGGCACTCAATAAATGTTGAATGAAAGTGATTGGGATCACTCAGAGAGATGGGAAGACAAACCAGGACAGACTCTGGAATGGACTTAATATTAAAGAAGAGGCACGTGAGAGGACGAGAAAGAAACAATGAGAACTTTGGGTGGTATCACAGTTGCCAAAGGAAGGCAACATTTCAAGAAGGAAGGATGGTCACAGGAGAGTTGAGAGTGGTCAAATAAAAACCAGGGTTGGGTGCAGTGGCTTATGCTTATAATCCCAGCACTTTGGGAGGCTGAGATGGGCAGATTGCTTGATCCCAGGAGTTTGAGACCAGCCTGGGCAACACAGCAAGACCTTGTCTTTAAAAAAAAAAAAAAAAAAAAAAAAAAAGGATAGGACTAAAGTGTAATGTATCTTCGGGCTAGGAGGATGTTGGTAGGGCCCTCATATGGTTGTGCAGGTAGCGCACTGCACAACACCAGCAGGCACCATGCACACTGCAGACATTGCAGATTGGTATACCTAAGATGACTATTTTCTGATAGACGGAAGCAAGTGTCTTGAAAAAGGGAAATGTTTTTCCAGTCTGCTTGAAAGCAATATATGGGCTTACCACAGGCCTGTTTTTTGCTGTCTCTGGTCAGAGTAAGTCACTTTCAGTTTTGGAGCTGAGCATAAACTCATTGTGTGGTGGGTGGAGGTATAAATAAATGGAAGGTAGGGAAGTGGGACTTGAACAAGTGCAGATATCTTAGTCTGTTTGTGCTGCTATAACAAAATCCCTGAGACTAGACAATTTATAAAGAACAGAATTTTGTTTGTTTGTTTGTTTGTTTGTTTGCTTTGTTTTGAGACAGAGTCTCCTCTGTCGCCCAGGCTGGAGTGCAATGGCAGGATCTTGGCTCACTGCAACCTCCACCTCCCAGGTTCAAGTGGTTCTCATGCTTCAGCCTCCTGAGTAGCTAGGATTGCAGGCTTGTACCATTATGCCTGGCTATTTTTATATTTTTAGTAGAGACAGGGTTTCACCATGTTGGCCAGGCTAGTCTCAAACTCTTGGCTTTAAGTGATCTGCCTGCCTTGGCCTCCCAAAGTGCTGGGATTACAGGCATGAGCCACTGAGCCCAGCCCAGAAATTTATGTCTGGAAAGTCCCAGGTCAAGGTGCTGGCAGTGTCTGGTAAAGGTCTTCTTGCTTGTCCCCATGTAATGGAAGAGCGGGGGGGAGGGGGTGGAGTGGGGAAGGGCCTAATTCCCTGTAGCCCTTGTAGCCCTTTTATGAAGTCATAATCTGGCCAGGTGCTGTGATTCATGCCTATAGTCCCAGCACTTTGGGAGTAAATCATGGGAGGATTGCTTGAGCCTAGGAGTTCGAAACCAGCCTGGACCACTTGGCAAGACCTTGTCTCTACAAAAAAATGTAAAAAACAGCTGGGCATGGCGGTGCACACCTATATCCCCAGCTACTTGGGAGGCTGAGGTGGGAGGCTCCCTTGAGGCCAGGAGGTTAAGGCTTCAGTGATTGTGCCACTGCACTCCAGCCTGGGAAACAGAGCAAGACTCTGTCTCAAATAAACAAATAAAGTCATAATTCCCAATTAGAGCCCTCATGACTTAATCACCTCCTAAAGGCCCCACCCCTTAATACTAGCAAATTGGGGATTAAGTTTCAACATGAATTTTGGAAAAGACACAAACATTCAAACTGCAGCAGTAGACAGTGTTTTCTAGAAGTTTTGGCTGTGAGGAGATGAGAGATAGGGACATGAGGAAGAGGAGAGGCAAAACTAAAGAGTAGCGAAGTAATTTTAGGTTTTTTGTGCTTGTTTGTTTTACATCATGTGGAGGAGGCTAGAATATGTTGAACTAGTCCTGGGGAGGAGCCAGTAGAGAGAGAGATATCTAAAATACAGGAGAGGCCAGGTGCAATGGTTCATACCTATAATCCCAGCAGGAGGATCTCTTGAGTAGCTGTGATTCCAGCTACTTGGGAAGCTGAGGCAGGGGGATCCCTTGAACCCAACAGTTTGAGGTTGCAGTGAGCTATGATTGTGCCACTGCAGTCCAGACAGAGCAAGACCCTGTCTCAAAAGATAAATAAAATAAAATACAAAAGAGAATGAGAAGGACAGTGAGAGTAGGAGTGAGAGAGAAATTAGTCTTGTCTTGTCTTGTCTTGTCTTGTCTTTTCTTTTCTTTTCTTTTCTTTTCTTCTGAGATGAAGTTTCGCTCTTGTTGTCCAGGCTAGAGTGCAGTGGTGTGATCTCGGCTCACTGCAACCTCTGCCTTCCGGTTTCAAGCGATTCTCCTGCTTCAGCCTCCCGAGTTGCTGGGATTATAGGCACCCGCCACCATGCCCGGCTAATTTTTGTATTTTTAGTAGAGATGGGGTTTCACCATGTTGGCCAGGCTGGTCTCAAACTCCTGACCTCGTGATCCGCCTGCCTCAGCCTCCCAAAGTGTTGAGATTACAGGTGTAAGCCACGCGCCCAGCCAAGGGATTAGTCTTATATTAGACGAGATGGTCCCAGAAAAATTCTCTGAGAAGGAGACATCTGAATGCATGGAAGGAGCCTGCCCTGGGAAGGTGGGCAGAAGAGAACTCCAGGGAGGGGCACCGCCGGTGTGAAGGCCCCGAGGCAGTGCAGAGCCTGCATATTTGAGGAACAGAAAACTACAATTAATAAGTAAGTATGAGAGAGAGGAGCATTTCAGTTAGAGACACAGTCAGCCCAGATTAAATAGCAGGGGCTTGTGGTCCATGGTATTAAAAAAAAAAAAAAGGATTTCCCACTAGGCAAATCTGAGTCAATGCATGCATTAAAATTAATAATAATTGTTATGAATGTAAACTCTTTGAATAAAAGTTCATGAGCCTATGCCAATTCAAAGAAACAAGTAAACAAACAAGGCAGAAGGGAAACAAGTGAACAAGGCAAACAAGTCGAATGTCAACCCATAAATATGGAAAGAATGAAGGCTCTAGACAATCATCAATGGATGCTAACAATAGTGACGAAAGTCTGATGTGGGACAGGATATTTACTTAGCATCAAAGTGTCCATACAAATTGTTTACAAAGGCTAAAACAGTAACTTTACTATAGAGGAAACTGACTGACACCACCTTAGCCACATGGTCAAAGTCATCGCCAGTGATGGGACAAACTGACACATGCACCTTCTTGAACTAAAATGAGAAGATATTTGCTGAATATCAGTGTGTTAGAGATCTATTTTTAAAAATAGGACTTCAGGATTTTACAGATTAAAATATTTTTAATTTTTTTGATGTCTGACAGAGAATTGTCCATTTCTTCCAAATAAGGACACAAGCTATTGCCATATCCTATTACCATTTTATTTCATCTTATTTTATTTTAATTCATCTTATTAATCTTACTTTATTTAACATATCTTTTGAATAATTAGTGCATCCATATGGTTCAAAACCCAAACATCTTAAAGAGGTATACAGTGAAATTCCTTTCTTTTCCAGCAGATGCCCAATTCCCTCCTTTGAATAAACCTTTTTCTCAATCCCAGTTTCTTTGTGTATCCTTCCAAGAGTATCCCACGCATATACAAATACAGTTTTTTTCCCTCTCTCTTTTTTTTTTGTTTTTGAGACAGAGTTTCTCTCTGTTGCCCTGGCTGGAGTGCCCAGGCACAAACATGGCTCACAGCAGCCTTGACCTCCTAGGCTCAAGCAATTGATCCTGTGTCCTCATCCTTCCAAATAGCTGCGACTCACAGGTGCAAGCCACCACACCTGGCCAATTTTTTAAAGTTTTTTATAGAGATGAAGTTTCCCCGTGCTGCCCAGGCTGGTCTTGATCTCCTGGGCTGAAGAGATCCTCCCGCCTCAGCCTTTCAAAGTGCTGGGATTACAGGCGTGAACCACTGTGCCTGGCTCTTCTTGTTTTTAATTCGTATGTTATGCACATTGTTCAGTTACTTGCTTTTTCACTAGATGTCATTTGGCATTAAAAATGTCAGTCAACATAAAAGGATGCACATAATGAAAACTTAAAAGAAAAATACTTAGCTTTTTGGAAAATACTCCCCCAAAGTCTTTATTTTTCTTATTTCTCTGTGACACTGAAAACCTATTCACAGGCTGATATTGGTTAGATTTTTTCCTCTAATTCCAAGTAAAACATACACTTGGACCACTGTAGAGAAATATTTTATCTATTCTGCCTTACTCCACATATGTCATAGCTTTACTTCCTCATTACACACCATACAATCTCTGGGGGTGACATTTGTTCTTGGTATAGCTGATTTCAAATGCAATTATCCATCTTCAATATTGTTATTGACAGTCCAGTGATAAATTACAGATTTTTGGCAGAAGAAGACAATGCCTCCTTTTGGAAACTTATATTGGCTTTTATCTCACTTCCTTGGGGAATAGAGACATAATGGATAAAAGCAGATTTGGCTGCTTGAAAGACCCGAATAGAGCCCCAGGCACTTAGCAGTAGCAGGTGTCAATTGTAATCTGTTCACATCAAAGTTTATTACATTATCCAGGAGGTCTGTGTACCAGGTTTTATCCAGCAACTGCATGTTTTCACCAGTTCCTTAAATTGGGACAGTGTGAAAATTTGTTGCTTCTTTTACAAACCACACTACCATAATCTACTTTTGGTTTAGAAGCCAGCTGTTAGCCCAGCACTGTGTATTATTATAGATTATGTCTGGGGTGTGAGCCAACTTGGACCACTTGGAGAACTTGGGAGTTTTAAAGATGAATTTACCAGACTTAGGACTGTAATTGACCAGAGAAAGGCATATCTATCCAGTTTTTGCCTGATTAAAAGTCAAATATCCACCTGAACTTGGTTTTCTGTGTGTTTTTGTTTGTTTGTTTGTTTGTTTGTTTTGTTTTGTTTTTGAGATGGAGTCTCCCTCTGTCACCCAGGCTGGAGTGCGGTGGCACAATCTCGGCTCACTGCAACCTCTGACTCCTAGGTTCAAGCGATTCTCCTGCCTCAGCCTCCCTGGTAGCTGGGATTACAGGCGCCCGCCACCATGCCCCACTAATTGTTGTATTTTTAGTAGAGATGGGGTTTCACCATGTTGGCCAGGCTGGTCTCAAACTCCTGACCTCAAGTGATCTGCCCGCCTTGGCCTTCCAAAGTGCTGGTATTGCAGGCATGAGCCACTGTGTCCAGCCTGAACTTGGTTTTTAGTTTGTCGTTTTCATTTGTTTATTCAACATGTAGTTACTGAACTCCTACTATGTGCCAGGAGCTAAGGACACAATGTTGAACACAACAAAGTCCCTGCCCTCATGGAACTTACAGTCCAGAGGGGAAACTAGATAAAGAACAAAGCAGGTTTCTTCAAAAGTATCCACCTTTATGTTCCTCTGATGAGAGATGAGGGAGGCCGGAACCGATGCGAGGGGCAGCAACCTGGACCCAAGGTGTCAGGTAAGACTTTCTAGACATCTGAATTGAAGGATGAGTAGGAATTAACTGGGGGAAGAGTGTTTGAAGCAGAGAGAACAGCACGGGTGAAGGTTAGGAGGCAAAATGAAAATAGTCATTGGTTCTTTTGAGAAACTGAAAATTCAGTAAGTTGGAGGATAATTCAAGACATAAAGACAGATGAGAGGCCGTGTGCAGTGGTGCACACCTGTAATCCCAGCACTTTAGGGGCTGAGGTGGGAGGATCCCTTGAGCTCAGGAGTTCGAGACCAGCCTGAGAAACACGGTGAAACTCTGTCTCTACAAAAAATACAAAAATTAGCCAGGCATGGTGGCACGCACCTGTAGTCCCAGCTACTCAGCGGGCTGAGGTGGCAGGATTGCTTGAGTCCCGGGGGTTGAGGCTGCAGTGAGCAGAGATCATACTACGGTACTCCAGCCTGGGTGACAGACCTTGCCTCAAAATAGATTAAATAAGTAAATAAATAAAGTGTTTTTAAAAATCAGAAACAAAGTCACTAAAAAAAGAAAAAAGGAGGCCGGGCACGGTGGGTCATGCCTGTAATCCCAGCATTTTGGGAGGCCGAGGTGGGCGGATCAACTGAGGTTGGGAGTTCAAGACCAGCCTGACCTCCAAGGAGAAGCCCTGTCTCTAATAAAAATACAAAATTAGCCGGGTGTGGTGGCACATGTGTGTAATCCCAGCTACTCGGAAGGCTGAGGCAGGAGAATCACTTGAACCCAGGAGGCAGAGCTTGCGGTGAGCTGAGATGGCGCCATTGCACTCCATCCTGGACAACAAGAGTGAAACTCCATCTTAAAAAAGAAAGAAAGAAAGAAAGAAGGAAAGAAAGAAAGAAAGAGAGAAAGAAAGAGAGAGAAGGAGGGAGGGAAAGAAAGAAAGAAAGAAAGAAAAAAAGAAAGAAAGGAAAGAAAGAAAGAAAGAAAGAAAGAAAGAAAGAAAGAAAGAAAGAAAGAAAGAAAGAAAGAAAGAAAGAAAGCAAGCAAGCAGGCAGGCTTAAAAAAAAAGGGAATAAAGACAGATAAGGCAGACAGTTTGGTGGGGGCCAAATAATGCAGGCTTCTGTCATAGAGCTTTTGATTTTATTTTGGAGACAATGAGGGAATACTGAAGTGTTTAGGTTGGTGAGTGAGGTAGCCATATTTGTTTTTAAAAGATTACTCTTGGCCGGGTGCAATGGCTCACACCTGTAATCCCAGCACTTTCGGAGGCCAAGGCGGGCAGATCACAAGGTCAGGAGATTGAGACTATCCTGGCTGACACAGTGAAACCCCATCTCTACTAAAAATATGAAATATGAGCCAGGCGTGGTGGCAGACACCTGTAGTCCCAGCTACTTGGGAGGCTGAGGCAGGAGAATGGCATGAACTCAGAAGGCGGAGCTTGCAGTGAGCCAAGATCGTGCCACTGCACTCCAGCCTGGGCAACAGAGCGAGACTCTGTCTCAAAACAGCAACAAAAATGATTACTCTTGTTGCAGCAAAGAAGATGTCCTAGAAGGGGCAAAGTTGGAAGTAACAAGAACAGTTAAGTAAGAGGCTGTTGCATACAATAGGGATGGAAAAAAGTGGACCAGTTAAAGGAAGAACCTATAGGATCTGGCATTTGAGCCTAAGTGATCCAGGACTGTAGGTAGAATCCACAGGATCTGGCAATGTTGGAAAGAGTTAATGATGACTTTCAGATTTTTCACTTGGACAGTTAGGTAGGTGGTGGTGGGAGGGGGATAGCACAGGGGATGTTTTGAGGCAGAAGTTGCCTTCTTGGCAAAAGCAAAAGTATCTGTGGCTTTTCTGGTTTTCCTCTTTTCTAAACTATGAAATCAGATACCAATCCTTGCCTTATATTTTATGCCAAATAGCATTCAAGACTGATTGTAGTTTTCCATGAATGACCTGCAAGTATGAGAGATGTGATTTAACTTGTAAAAGCTTGGCATTTTGGAGCAGTTCAAAAATTTATATGCTTCTGTCACTTCTCAACGTATGAGACACGTGGATAAAATTTAGCGCTTGCAATATCGCATCACATGATGTTTGGTTGGTCACTCTCTGGGGTTTTTTCTCTTAATTTTTAAAAACCAAAAATCTAACACATGCATGTGGTTTTTAAAATGATCTAGTACCAACTGCTAAATCTAAGTGGAAATAGTAAATACTAAATGGAAAGCAGCAACCCTCTCTGCAGATTCTACTCTTTAGAAACAACCACTTTCAATATTTCTTCTGGTATTTACTTCCATATTTCTACATAATGTCCTTATGCTTCTGTTTCTGTTTTTTAAATTAAAGTGTCTAAATAAGTAATGAAATCACATTGTTCTAAAATAGAACATATAAAAAGATGTACAGTAAAGAGCAGTTCTCTTCCTCTTGTCCTCTATCCGATTCCTACCCAACTTCATTTTCTCAGGTAACCACTACTATTTGTTTTTTGTGTATGCCTATATATGAGAAAATACCATTATACATTTAGTCCTTTTCCCATTTGCCCCAAGAATACTTGCTGGTGGTGCTTGCCACTGCAGCATTTGCCCTAAGATAACTATGCCACAAAATATCTTGCTCGTATTATTATTTTTGCATCGCTACTCTAGTATATCGACTTTGGAAACAAAAGACATAATTCTAATATTTATAGCATTCTGTTTTTAGTGGTGGTATTTCCATTTACAAAATATAGTATTTCTCGATTGCTGAAGGTGGCAAATCCTAAAAACTGTAGCATTCCTACATGTGATGTTAACATTGTTCTCAAACAGTTGTTGGCTGAAGATTCATTTGATGAATTCAATTTTTCTGAAATAGATGATTCTGGTTATTCAGACAATTATGATGTTAGCTCTGTTTAGAAATTACTCCAAGAACAGTTTTCATATTTTATATTTGCATTGAAAATCAGTCAGATTTGCTTCAGCCTCTAAGAGCATGTTTATGTAAAATTAAATGAGCGCTGGCAGCGAGCTGCACTTTTTTTTGAGAGGGAGTCTTGCTTTAACACCTAGGCTGAAGTACAGTGGCACAATCTCGGCTCACTGCAACCTCCGTCTCCCAGGTTCAAGCAATTCCCCTGCCTCAGCCTCACTGGTAGCTGGGATTACAGGTCATCACCATGCCTGACTAAGTTTTGTATTTTTAGTAGGGGTGGGGTTTTGACTTGTTGGCTCAGGCTGGTCTCCAACTCCTGACCTCAGGTAATCTGTCCGCCTTGGCCTCCCAAAATGCTGGGATTAGAGGCATAAGCCACCACGCCTGGCCCACTTTGTTTCTCTAAACAAGAAAAGGGTTAATTTTTCTGCCTTTTGCTTTTTTTACACAAAAGGTGCTATACTATCCTGTACCAGTCACAATAAAGGTGAATATGTTGCAGTAACAAACAATTCATGCATCTTTGTGGCTTCTTTCACCCACATGGTGTGTGTTCATCCTGGGCTGGCTGGGGATTCACATTTTCCTCACCCAGGATTGCAAACCAACTGAGTGTCTACCATCTGGAGGGTCATATTTGTGATGGAAGTGGGCAGGGAACATGACTAATCACTCACTGGCCCTGAAAGCCTTTCTCCCAGAGTTGACCCATATCTCCTCTGCTCCTGTTCATTGACCAAAGCATGTTACATGGACCTGACAGATTAAAGGTGTTGGAGACCAAAAGAATGAGGGTCATGATAAACTCAGTATACCACTAGAGGCTACACGAATAAACAGCAAACTGTTCTCATGAAAGCAGGATTTTGGCAAACTGACAAACTGCATCTGCCACCCAGAAGGAATGCTGAGGGTGGTCACGCCCCAGAAGCAGTGTTTCTTGTGATTAGGCACATGTGAACCTGTGATCAATCAAGCAGCTGGTCAATTGTTACCTCCTCCTCCCTGCTCTTTCTACCCAATAAATACGAAGGGCTGTGGAAGCTCAAGGCCCTTGCTCACTAGAAGCAAGGAGCCCCCAATCCCTTCTTTAAACCAGAGTATTTTGTTTTTGTTTTTCATTTCTGCATTCATCTTCCTTTGTTCAGTCCCATAGTAACCATAACAAGTGGTGCCTAAACAGGGACCTGCAGGGACAAATAGAGATAAATAGAGACAAATAGAGACAACAAGGAGAAATAGGGATTAGAAGAGACTTTCAAGGACTAACAGGAACCGACAGGGACATACAGGGACATGAATGAAGAAGGTCTGCTGGAGCAGAGAAAGTAAAACTGACCAGATGAATGAGAAAACCCAGGACGAGTCTGCCGGCAGCTGATATAAGGTCAGTGCCCTAAAGAGGTACTGGGAGTGGGAAGTTTCTGAATCAGGGTAACATGGGGCAGAATTTATCTATTCTTTCTGTTTTTACTTGGAGTTTGGCCCATGCTGTTCTTTGCCATTGTTTCCTTCTTATTTAGCGGGACGGCAGGAGTTATGTTCTGAAAATTTGAGTCTTTTGCCCCACCCACAGCACCTATTAAAAATGGTGAACAGGAGAGGGAGGATGAAAACTGGCCTGTACTGTCTTCTTCTGTGGCTGCAGAAATGCTAGCTTTGGCTTTGGCTTTTGGGAAAGCAAACGTGGATTGTAAATGTGCACTGGCATCTGTGAGATGTACAAAAAGCTTAAGAACACCTGGAAGTGCAGGATTAGATCTCCCAGTCAGAGAATGGGTTGCATTAGTTGGAGGAGACAAACCCACCAAGATTTCCACTGGTATTTGGGGACCCTTGCCAACGGGATGTATGGGATTAATTTTAGGCAAAAGTCATCTTAACCTACAGGGCATTACTTTAGTCCCAGGAGTTGTTGAATTATGAAGGAGAAATTCAGGTGATGGTGATGTCACAAGATCTTTGGGTTTTTGAACCAGGAGAATGTATTGCTCAACTGTTGCTTATTCCCTGTAAATTATACTCTTCTCCACTTAAGGAGAAATGGGGAAATCAAGGATTTGGGAGTACAACTAGGAGGAAATTTATCTATCACAACCCATAGCATCTAATAGACTCACCTGTACAGTGCAAATTAAAGGAAAGAAGTTTTATGGGCTTATGGATATGGGAGCTGATGTGTCAATAATATCTAAAAACAATTGGCCCTCATCCTGGCCTCTGCAATTAACTTCTACGCCCCTAGCGGAAGTAGGAACAGCTCAAAGTATTCAACAGAGCGCTGAGATTTTACCCTGTCTTGGACCAGATGGACAGTCATGTACTTTTCAACCTTATGTTGCAAATATAGGTGTTAATCTATGGGGTCAAGATTTACTTACAGCATGGGATATGAGCCTTACAAATGAAACTATTGATAATCTAGGACTTAAAATGTTAAAGAAAATGGGATCTCAGAGCAGAAAAGTCTTAGGAAAGCCCCTCCAAGGAATCCCTGAATCAATATCAATAACTGAACAGACAGATAGAAAAGGGCTAGGTGGTCAGGATTTCTGACGAGGGTCATTGATATTTCTTCTCCACCCACTGCTTTGCCATTAGAGTGGCTGACTAACAAACCTGTATGGGTGGAGCAATGGCCTCTATCACAGGAGAAACTGATACCAGTATTTGCAGTTGCAAAAAAGTCAGGAAGGTGGCAATTGCTACATGATTTGAGAGCTATTAATGCACAGATTAAACCAGTGGGTGCATTGCAGCAGGGTCTGCCATCCCCCATGGCCATTCCGAGGGATAGGCTTCTTGTAGTGATAGATTTTAAGGATTTTTTTTTGTTGTTGTTATACTATTGTACGAGAAGGAAAGGCCTCAATTTGCTTTCTCTGTGCCTCCTGTTAATCAGAAAGAGCCTGTCTCTCATTATCAGTGGAAAGTTTTCGGTGGATTTACTAATGTGGGCACGAGTGTGTGCTTGAGTTTTTACAGGAGATGGACAAACCTGTGGGTATCCTCAAGGTGTGTGTGTGACCATAGAACAGTAGACTGGAGGGACCCATGGATCCCAACCATGGGCCTGATTTTCCGCAGTATGAGCCATAAGCCAGTTGAATCTGAATGCGAAGACAGAGCAAGGACTGACCGGAGTCACGCTGACATCAACCCCCATAACATAGGGACAGATCTTATTCAAAACAAAAAGGGGGAGATGTTGAAGGCCAAAAGAATGAGGGTTGTGATAAACTCAGTTTACCACTGGAGGCTATATGAGTAAACAGCAAACTGTTCTCATGAAAGCAGGATGTTGGCAAACTGACAAACTGCATCTGCTGCCCAGAAGGAATGCTGAGGGCAGTCACACCCCAGGCATGGTGTTTCTTGTGATTAGGCACATCTGAAGCCTGTTAGTAATAATGTGAACCTGTGATCAATCAAGCAACTGACTAATCGTTACCTCCTTCTCCCCGCTCTTTCTACCCAATAAATTTAGAGTAATAGTATTATTACCTATACTGTGGAAGGGCTGTGGAAGCTCAAGGCTCTTGCTCACTAGAAACAAGAAGCCCCCTGACCCCTTCTTTAAAACAGATTATTTTGTCTTACGTTTTCATTTCTGCATTCATCCCCCTTTGTTCAGTCCCGCAGTAACCATCACATAAAAGGGCAGGGAAGTGGAAATTTATCTGGTGCCCAGGAGTCCAGGGAAGCTGGTGAAGCGCAGATGATGATGTCATATACACACTGTTGTGCAGCTTGCTTTTTTCAGCTAGCAAGATAATTATGCCATTTCAATAAATACAGAGAGCATCTACTGTGGATTGAATGTTTGTGTCTTCTCAAATTACATGTTGAAACCCCAATCCCCAGTGTGATGGTATTTAGAGATGAGGCTTTTGGGAGGTAAGTAGATCATGAGGATGGAGCACTCATGATGGGATTAGTGCCCTTGTATGAAGAGACATGAGAGAGCTTGCTTACTGTTGTTTCACGCATCTGTGTGAAGAGACCACCAAACAGGCTTTGTGTGAGCAACATGGCTGTTTATTTCACCTGGGTGCAGGCGGGCTGAGTTCAAAAAGAGAGTCAGCAAAGGGTGGTGGATTATCATTAGTTCTTATAGGTTTTGGGATAGGCAGTGGAGGTAGGAGCAACGTTTTGCAGGCAGGGGGTGGATCTCACAAAGTACATTCTCAAGGGTGGAGAGAATTACAAAGAACCTTCTTAAGGGTGGGGGAGATCACAAAGTACATTGATCAGTTAGGGTGGGGCAGAAACAAATTACAATGGTGGAATGTCATCAGTTAAGGCTATTTGCACTTCTTTTGTGGATATTCAGTTGCTTCAGGCCATCTGGTCACAAGGGATATGATGGCTTAGCTTGGGCTCAGAGGCCTGACACCTGTCTGTGTGCACCACCAAAGAAAGGCCACCTGAGGACATGACCAAGAAGAGGGCTTTCACCAAGAACCTGCTCATACTAGCACCCTGATCTCAGACATCCAGCCACTGAACCATGAGAAATGAACGTTTGTTGTTTAAGCCATCCAGTCTAAGGTTGTTGGTTATTATATCAAACATATACAACAACATCCTTATTCTTTTTTAACAGCTGATGGACATTTGCATTATTTCCAATATTTTCTTTACAAAAAATGCTGCAGTGAATAAACACATACACATATTATTTTGCCCATGTGTGACTCTGATACAGAAGCGGGGCAGGGAAGTGCTGGGTAGAGGAGGGCATGGCCCCCGGCTAGGGCTTCACCCCCAGGCCTGTGCCCAAGGATCTAGGTGAGGACAGGCACTCCTGCCTTCACGCCCAAATGTTGCATTTCCCAAGACCACTCTGGCCTGCCGTGCTCCCATCCTGTGCCTATAAAAACCCTGAGACCCTAGCAGACACACACACAAGCCACTGGATGTTGTGAGAAACACATTGGTGGAAGAAGACACAAGTGGCTGGATGTCAAGAGGACATTGAGAGGAGCATGCCAGCGGAAGAGCACATGACTGATGCCAGCACACTTGCATGCCATCGACTGGTGGAATGAGGCAGAGTTTGTCCAGGGCAGTTGGAGGAGAGCCCAAGATGCCAAGCAGCCTGATTCCAGGGGAAAACTATCTCCCATTTGGCTCCCCCACCTGCTGAGAGCTACTTCCATTCAATAAAACCTTGTACTCATTCTCCAAGCCCATGTATGATCTGATTCTTCTGGTAAACCAAGGCAAGAGGCCCGGGATACTGAAAGCCTCTAGCCTTGCCATAAGGCAGGGGTCTAATTGAGCTGACTAACACTAGCTGCCTATGGATGGCTGAACTAAAAAACCACCCTGTTAACACATGCCCACTGGGGCTTCAGCTGTAAACATTTACCCCTAGACACTGCCATGGGGTTGGAGCCCCACAGCCTGACTGACTGTATGCTCCCCTAGAGGTTTGAGCAGTGGGATACTGAAGAAGTGAGCCACACCCCCATCATATGCCCTGTGAGGGGGACAAGGGAACTTTTCCCATTTCAAGTGTGTTGCTAAGTGATATGGTTGGGCTGTGTCCCCACCCAAATCTCATCTTGAATTGTAGCTCCCACATGTCATGGGAGGGACCTGGTGGGAATCATGGGGGCAGAGCTTTCCTGTGCTGTTCTCATGATAGGGAAGGAGACTCATGAGATCTGATGGTTTTACAAAGGGGAGTTTCCCTGCACAAGTTTTCTCTCTTGTCTGCCGCCATGTAAGACATACCATCTGCCTTCCACCTTAATCGTGAGACCTCCCCAGTCACGTGAAACTGTGAGTCCATTAAACCTCTTTTTCTTTATAAATTATGCAGTCTCAGGTATATCTGTATCAGCAGCATGAGAACATACTAATACACTAAGATAAATGTCCAGAATGGGATTGTTGGGTCACAGGGTATATACATTTGTCATTTTGAGAGGTATGGCCACATCGTCCTCCCCAGGGGCTCAGCCAGTGTGCATTCTTACCAGCAATGTGTGGGTGTGACTGCTTTCCCATGGCCTTGCCAAGGGAGTGTACTTTGAACTTTTGGGTTTTCAACAGAATAGGCAAAAATATTCTCTATTTAGTGTAAATTGCATTTTGCTTATTATGAATAAAGTGGAGTGTTCTGCTACCTCTTGATTTTTAGGCTTCCTAGAATAGTAATGACGATTTACTTCTGCAACACTCACCCTCCCCATGCACACATTCCCTCTCCCTCTCTTCTCCATTTCCAGTTATGCCACAGCTCTGGGTTAATTCAGCAATCAGTCTACATCATTGTATCATGAAAATACATTTAGCGGCCAGGTGCAGTGGCTCACGCCTGTAATCCCAGCACTTTGGGAGCCCAAGGCGGGCAGATCACGAAGTTAAGAGATTGAGACCATCCTGGCCAACATGGTGAAACACTGTCTCTACTAAAAATACAAAAATTAGCCAGGCGTGGTGGCACGTGCCTGTAGTCCCAGCTACTCAGGAGACTGAGGAAGGAGAATCATTTGAACCTGGGAGGCGGAAGTTGCAGTGAGCCAAGATCGCACCATTACACTCCAGTCTGGGTGACAGAGCAAGATTCCATCTCAAAGAAAGAAAGAAAGAAAATATATTTAGCTAAAGTGCCAGATCATGTTCTATAATTAAATTTTCTCTAGTGTGCTCTCCCCACACCCCCGCCGACTTGATGATTGCCTTTGCATTTTGTACCCGTATACTATTCATCTTTTCATCCTTACAGGTAATTTTTCCCTACCTGTTTCACTGAATCTAGTATATGTCTACTAGTAGTTGTTCACAAATGATCAAATACAAATTTATTAGGTAATTTATTGGTTTCATTTTTTCCTGGAGACTGCCTTCCCAGAGCCATCCATCTGTCAGCCTGCACTATTTACTCTCCAGGCCTGCTTCCTAGACCCCATGTACTCCTCTTTCTTGGATTCCTCTGTGTTTAATTAGAGCACACCATTCAATAACTTTCAGAAAACTCTGTGTTTATGTCTTCATTGTCTTACTGAAACTCACTTTTGATAATGGACTAAAATGGCATAAGTGTCATTTACCCACCAAACGATGAAGACATTATTTCATTGACTACTAGTATCACAGTGATGCTGTGAAGAAATATGATTCTGTTTTGATTCCCATTTGTGGCAGAGGCTTCTATTTGTCTTTCAGTATCCATTTTTTTCCTTAGTAAAGTAATGCCTAACTTTTAGCCTGGCTGGAGATGACATTTCCCAGCCTTCCTTGCAGCACTTTATGGACATGTGACTAAGTTGAGCCAGTGGGGTGTGAGTTGAAATGATGTTTTCCACTTTCAGATTATGCCCGGAAGGAATCAGCAGCCAATGGCCTTTCCCATTCCCTTCTTCCCCATGAACAGGTGCAGACATGATCGGGGGACCTGGCTGCCACCTTGAATTCTGGATTGGAAGCTGTGTGATGAGGTTCCCAGAGCTGCTCTTCTCGCTCTGGACTTTACCTCTGAACTGTGATATGAGTTTGGAATAAATTTCTGTCTTGATTATGCCACTCCACCTTTATACATATGTGTATATTAACACTGCTTAGATTCTTCATTATTACAGTTTCTTTGTATATGACCTGTTAAATCAAGTTTAACCTAAAGTTTCCTCCTTACATATTTTAAGTTTGAGCAAAAGGTTTCTGTGTACATAGTGAACTATAACCTAAATGGAGAGATAGACACTGTCACCTACTCTTGTGAGAAATCACCGAGTGTTGGCTAATCAAGCTGTTCAGTGTTCAAATAAGGCAAATGCTGGGCTGTAATCAATCCAGTTTTTTGTGTATCTCATTTTGGTTTTCTGTCCGTCACTTTCCTTTTTCTGTCCATAAATCTTTTTCCACCACGTGACTGTACTGGAGCCTCCAAGTCTACTCTGGCTCAGGAGGCTGCCCGATTCACAAATAATTCTTTTGCCCAATTAAACGCTGCAAAATTTCTTCGTCTAAGGTTTTTCTTTGAGCTGATATGGTGGATTTTTTTTTTTTTCATTTCCTCTGTCTCTGAAAGTTTTAGGATCCTCTTTTTATCTCCAGCTTTCATGCTTATAGCCCTGTCACTAGCCTTTTAAAATTCAGGGTGCTGGGTACGCTGTGCCCTTTAAATCTGAATGATTGTGTTTTTCAATTTCATAGAATTTTTTGTGTTATTTATTCAAGAAGTAACTCCTTTTCATTTTCTCCTTAGTTTCTGTTTGAAATTTTATCATTTGTTATTGTCACCTTTCCTGAAGTCTTTTCTTTTCTTATTTCCAATTGTTTGCTTGTACTCATCTCCATTTTCTGCATTTCACCTTTTAACCCTTTTGGTGCATTTCTCTAAAAAATTAAAGCCATATTATTTTCCATTTCCAAGAGCTCTTTCTCATTATTCTTTTTATTTCTGTGAAGATGTTTATTATAGGTTTTGATTTTCTTTCATGTTTATGTGATCCTGTTCATGTCGTCTTTTTTATGTTGGAGACTGTCAAATGTTTGGTGGTGTGTGGCCGTTGGTATAAGAGTGAAATGGCTCTAAGTGGACTGGCATGGCTCGTCAACAGAGGGTGACTGGGTTGCAAGCAAGCCTTAATTTTTTTTAACTGATGCATAACAAATGTACATAGTTTCAGGCCATGTGTGATAATTTAATACATTCATATAATTTGCAAAGATTAAATCAGTGTAATTGGGATATCCATCACCATAAATATATATCTTTTCTTTATGCTGAAACCATTCCTATTCTTTTCTCCTAGCTATTCTGACATGCGCAATATATTACTGTAACCCATAGATACCTTACTGATCTACAACACGTCTTTTTCAGTGGGGGCACACCCATATGTCAGCATCCTGAAAACTTTTCTCCAGAGCAGAGTAATTCCTCAAGAGGAGAGTTCTATAGTTTCCCAGGAGAAGGAGATATCACATGTATACTCCAAACCAGCTTTCACATATAAAGATATTGATTCATTTTAGCAAGCCAATGGTTTTGAATATTTTCCCCTAGCAGTTATGGCATATGTATGTGTGTTTATATAACTGATATGGTTTGTCTGTGTCCCCATTCAAATCTCATCTTGAATTGTAGCTCCCATAATTCCCATGGATTGTGGGAGGGACCGGGTGGGAGATAATTTGAATCATGGAAGCGGTTCCCCCATACTGTTCTCATGGTAGTGAATAAGTCTCATGAGATCTAATGCTTTGATACTGGGTTTCTGCTTTTGCTTGGCTCTCATTCTCTCTTGCCTGCTACCATATAAGATGTGCCTTTCACCTTCTACCATGATTGTGAGGCTTCCCCAGTCATGGGGAATTGCGAGTCTATTAAACCTCTTTTTCTTTATAAATTACCTGGTCTCAGGTATGTCTTGATTACCAAAATGAGAATGGACTAATACATTCACTTAACAAATATTTATGCTGAGTCCCTCTGTGTGTGTGTATGTTTGTGTGTGAGATACTAGGAGGACAAAATTGAGAAAATCCACATTTGGGCTCTGTCTTGTAGCAGACACGATCACAATGTATTTCCGGGTAATGACTGCTGTGATGGGGATGGGAGTGGTGTAGAGGGAAACAAGAACAAAGGGTTCCCATATCAGAAGTGTGGAGTGGGCCAGGTAATGTTACAGCAGCTTGGAGGTCTTCCCGGTGGTGCATTCCTAAGTTAGGTTGAGTATAAAGGGAAGGAGTCAGCCAGGTGCAGTGGCTCACGTCTGTAATCCCAGAACTTCTAGAGGCTAAGACAGGAGGATTGTTTGAGCTCAAGAGTTTGGGCCACATGGTGAAACCCTGTATCTACAAAAAATACAAAAATTAGCTGAGTGTGGTGGCACATGTCTGTAGTCCCAGCTACTCTGGAGGCTGAGGTAGGAGGATCGCTTCAGTCCAGGAGGTTGAGGCTGCAGTGAGCCGTGGTTGTGCCACTGCACTCCAGCCTGGGTAACAGAGTGAGATACTCTGTCTTAAAAAAAAAAAAAAAAAAAAAAAGGAAGAAAGCCTCTGACAGTGTGAGAAGCTGTGCAGACAAAGTGTGAAAATAAATATAGTTTTAAAGCTGTTGGGACCCGCTTCACAGCGCCCCGGACAAAAAAAAAATTAAGCGTAGATAGAGATGACTGTGATCTGAGCCACATATGGTTACAATTTATGGTTCTCAGACTATGGATTAACTTGCTTTCTTATTTTTCTTGTTCTGTACAATGACTAGAGAGAATTAAACAAAATCAGAGACAAAAACTTCCCGCCTTTTTAATGAATAGCCCTTGCTAAAGATTAACTTCCCTTTTGTTGTCTTGCTTTGCTTAAACCAGATGACAGAAAATCTGTGACTATTACACCCTCTGTAAAAAGATGTTAAAATGTACCCTTCTCAAAAGAAACACTGCCTAAAACCAATCAAATTGGTGTAACTATGTGCCAATCTTGTATGAATAATGTAATCCCACCAAAAACTCCTCTGTCACCACCCATATACCTGAAATCTTAACTTCCCTACATTGCAACACCGACTCCATCCCTTTGGAGTTATCTTTGGAATATCTTAGCAGAAAAAAGCACAGGGCATGAAAAGACAATGTGCATGAGCAGAAATGACCAACGAACACATGAAAATTTTCTGGATCAGAGGTAGTTCAAACACTGCAGCAGGAAGCAACACTGAGGTTTGATTTCTTTTTAGTAGCCGGTATAAAAGTTAGAGGGGTGTGCTAACATCCAACATTCATGAAGACGGGGGAAAGGGGCTCTGTTGTACTCTGTGGATAGAAATATACAGTGCCATGATTTTCAAAGACTATAAATTGGCCTTATTCCACTTCTATTGAAATATTTAGGCTGGGCACGGTGGTTCACACCTGTAATCCCAGGACTTTGGGAGGCCAAGACGGGTGGATCACAAGGTCAGGAGATCGAGACCATCCTGGCTAACAGTGAAACCCCGTCTGTACTAAAAATACAAAAAAATTAGCTGGGCGTGGTGGCAGGTGCCTGTAGTCCCAGCTACTCGGGAGGCTGAGGCAGGAGAATGGGGTGAACCCGGGAGGCGGAGCTTGCAGTGAGCCGAGATTGTGGCACTGCACTTCAGTCTGGGCGACAGAGACTCCGTCTCAAAAAAAAAAAAAAAAGAAATATCCAAGAGGAATAATACTCTATTATACATATATTTAATTTACATAATGTGTGGTATATATATAAATATATAATATTTAAAAATTCAGAACCTAAATGTCCAACAATAGGTAAATTATATAGTTTTATATTATATAGTTATTAAATGTTGTTACAGAAAATAATTAGTGATATTAAAATAATAAAGATATATTAAATTTTAAAAGTTCACAAAATGATATGTATATGTATACACACGCACATAAAATAATGTATAAACACACACCTACTTGCATGTTAATGAAAAAACAACTGAAATATCAAACATCAAAATATTTTAAATGTGGAGGTACAGAAAACTTCTTAAAAACTTATGTATGTTAAATAAAAATTTTAGGAGGCCATTGTTTTAGACTGAGTTTCTGCACTAGGCCCCAACACACTGGAGTAAAAATCAAAATGGAGTCACCCATGCTGAAGTTCCACATCACCAAACACAAACTAAGTTGCTGTCTGACCTGAGAAGCCAGGAGAAAGAGACAGCCAATTTCCCAAATGGACCAGATTAAATCTTCAATGGGCGTAATAATGCAGTTCCCTCTTCTTTAATCCTTGCACCAGAGAAGTAGCCTAAAGTAACCTGATGTTAATTAATCAGTTCTTTTTCTATCGTTCTGTCTAAAAGTAACTGATAAACTCTTTGTTCATTGCTTCTGCTTTATTCAGCTCTCCTCTGTCCATAAAGCCAAACTCTCTTGCTCAGCTCATTGGAACACTTATTCTGTTTTATGGAAAAAAGTGTTGCCTAATTCTAGAATTGCAAATAAAGCCAACTGAGAAGCTTAAACTTGTTGTAATTCCATCTTTTGATATCTATCCCTTCTAAATTTTCTGTAATAAATATGCATTGTTTCTATAACAAAAGAACAACAGTGAAATATTTTCCAACCAACTGGGATTCACATCCTGGTGGGTTCACCTTGAGTGGAGAGTTGAGGCACACTTTGAAGGTGAACCTAGCAGGACTTGAATTATTTGTGAAAAGTGGCACAGAAATTATACATTCACCATTCAAAACTTATTTATATTTGAAGCGAGGTCCCCAGACCTTAACATAAAGGAACAAAAATATTATGTTTTTTCTTGTTTCATAAGATACAGTAGCACTCTTCTCAAAGGACAGAAAATACAGATCACCTTAACAAAAGAGCAAACAAATTTATAATCTTTTTTTATTTCATAAGATACAAAATGTCTATTTCCAAAGAGCAGAAGATGTAGACTCACTATTTCTAAAGGTGGTGGTAATGGTGGGAATTTCTGACCCTATTTGAAGAAGGAGGGGAGATACAGAGATCTCTGAGCAGGTGTCTCTGACATTTTAGATCATGCTTTGGGGCAGATGCCTGCAGAGAGAGCTAAGGACATAGCTGATTTCTGCAAGAGAGGCCAGTCTTTCTGTGGATTTCCAGAGGCAGGACCATGACTGGCGAGAAACCGTAAGGCTAACTGAGCACAGAACAGATTCTGCAGGAAAATGCAGGGGTCTTAGTGTTACTGATGGAAAGTATCCTAGTTACCAGCGGCAAGTCCATACAGGTCTGCAGCAACTTCGATTCTTACCTCCTCATGAAAGAATTCAACTGAGGGGCATAAAGCAGAAAAAATGACTAAGGCAGGAAGGGTGACTCCTCTCTGAGAAGGAGTGGAAGTTTATTTAAAAGGCTTCAGAACAGGAAAGAAAGGAAAAGAAAGTATGCTTGGAAGAGACCCAAACAGGCACCAAGGTCAAGTGTGACGTTTAACTGCATCCTAGGACTTTATAGGCTCACCTCTTTCCCACGAGTCTTCCGTTAGGGTGGGCTGCCCGCATATGCAGCGCCCTCCTTACCCTTGGGAGGTGAGCATGTGCAGTGTGTTTAGGAAGTTGTACACATGCCCACCTGAGGCTTTCTTCCTTTTTCCAGTGGCCTGCCCCTGGAACGTCGTACGCCACCATTTTGTCTCTTTTAACGTACATGCCCAGGAAGCTGCTTCTCCCTGAAGTCGGCATTCAATTTACACTTTATTGCAACAGGTGTGGACCGTCAGGAAATAGCCTCTTCCCTGGCACCCACCTCCCAATTCATCACTTTTAGAGAGGTAATATGATAATTACCGAACATTCCTAGTGGGTGGGGGAGAGTGCTCTCCTGCCCTGCTGATGCCTGCTTAACTACCTGTAACGTTAGCACAGGCAGTCTCAGAGCAGAGTTTAGATGACAGTAAAACTACCATTGCAAAATTATAACTGAGACGGTGAAAGAGATCTGACCTAACCAATTCCATCTTGCTTCTGACCTCTAAGCTGTCCTTGTGCATTCCTGAGCGTAGGCTGAACTAACTTTGGGAAGAACTTAGCTTAGAGTTTAAAACAAAGACTATAACGGCCCTTTCCCACAACAAACCCCCTTCTTGCTGGGGACTAGACCGACTTTGTAGGGCTAAAAAATTGGCCAAAATATTAGATATTATGGTTTAGGAGTCATGCAGCTGGGGGCTACAAGATTCTGACCCTCTCCAAATTGTTCTTGGGGATAATATCAGTGCTTGAGATATTCTGCAGACCCTGCACTTGATGGATCAGCTTGCACCACCCAGATCAATAAACTGGCTCATCTGATCTTGTGGCCCCAACCCAGGAATTGACTCAGCCACAAGAGGACAGCGTGGCTTCCTGTGATTTTGTTTCTGACCTTACCAATCAGCACTCCCCACTCACTGGTCCCCCACCTACCAAATTATCCTTAAAAACTCTGCTCCCTGAATGCTCAGGGTGACTGATTTGAGTTATAAAACTCTGGTCTCCCGCACAGCCGGCTCAGTGTGAATTACTCTTTCTTTATTGCAATTCCCCTGCCTTGATAAATCAGCTGTCTAGGCGGTGGCCAAGATGAACCCATTGGACAGTTAAAACAGTTTGTCAGGCGACCAGAGAAAGGATACCCACCTTTGATAGACCAGATGCCTTAAGGTTCACATGCGCGTCCGTTTGAAGAGACCACCAAATGGGCTTTGTGTGAGCAGCAAGGCTGTTTACTTCACCTGGGTGCAGGCGGGCTGAGTCTGAAAAGAGAGTCAGCAAAGGGTGGTGGGACTATCATAGGTTTTGGGATAGGCAGTGGAGTTAGGAGCAATGTTTTGCAGGCAGGGGGTGGATCTCACAAAGTACATTCTCAAGGGTGGGGAGAATTACAAAGAACCTTCTTAAGGGTGGGGGAGATTACAAAGTACATTGATCAGTTAGGGTGGGGCAAAACAAATCACAGCGGTGGAATATCATCAGTTAAGGCTATTTTCACTTTTTTTTGTGGATCTTCAGTTGCTTCAGGCCATCTGGATGTGTATGTGCAGGTTACAGGGGATATGATGGCTTAGCTTGGGCTCAGAGGCCTGACAGGATGTTTTTGTAATACTTAGATTCTATTTGTCAATGCAGATCCCTGAATATCGCCAACTCAACCAACTGAAAAGACAAAGCTGAATTTATTGCTCCTCAAGATGAGAGAACACGACCTCCACAGAGCTTTGGCAGTGGCTCTGGGTTCCACGGAAGGGGTCCCTTCCCAAGGGTTCCACTTGGGAAGACAAGATATAAATTGACTCAGAATTGAGACTATCAAAAGACACAATTACAAAAAAACAATTTTAATTAAAGATCTAATTGGGATTTAGATCTTTTAGATGTTGAATTGCCAATTCAACATTTCATCTGAAGATGTTTTTTTAAAGGTGCTCCATTGGTTATAGAAGAACAGTCCGTTTTTATAAGGTTGCTTAAGCAGGAAAAAGGAAACAGCATAATACAAAAAACAGTTTGGTTAACATCAGGTGACTTCAAGTTACTTTCTTTATAAGAGTTAAAGCAGAGGGAGCCTCATTATCATGCTGTCTAATACTGGCCCGTTTGGGAATTTGGCTATCATCTCTTCTGATCTTTTAGAAGATCAGATAAACAACTTAGTTTCAGAACTTTAGCATGAGTGACTCCATTTTGGTGTGATTTGTTGGGGCCAATCACAGGAGCTCAGTCCAAATCAATGACCTCCCATAAATTTCATTTTTCAGGAGTTTTGTTCAAGATGGGCCTTTCATTGTGGGCGACGTGATTAGGATTGGATAAAGATAACAATACAATTGTTCATAATTGGTGAGGAATTTGAAGCAAGGGATTTAAAGAATCTTAGGATGCAAACTGTTGATAATTTTCACTGAGGAGGTGATGGATCTTGGTTGGCTTGGGTGCGCTTGGCATGGCAGACTTTTCTGGCATGGCCAAACTGCTCATATCACTGAGTCTGCAGGAGGAGGGCAAGTTTCTGATGGAGGTAGTACAGGTTTGCTGTGCTAAAGAAACAATTATTCATGACACTTGTTAAAGATAGTAAGGCTGACTTTATTCAACGGGACCATGGTGATCAGTATAGGGACTATTACAATGTGAGATTGGCTCAATTCAGACTCCAACAAGGACGAGTGGAGATTGATAACCAAGGAGCAGGGTAGGGGCAGTGGATGGAAAATTACTAAGGGGAAATATCAAGGATAAGAGGTTTCTGGCTAAACTGACTTGATGGGATTATTGCTGAAGGTGGGATAGGGTGATAATATAGTTAGGGTGGTCAGATGGCAAGGGTGGGGCATGTCCTTCCTTCCTTCCTTCTTCCTTTCTTCCCTTTCTCTCTTTTTCTTCAGGGTCTTGCTTTGTCACCCAGACTGGACTCTAGTGGCACAGTCTCTGCTCACTGCAACCTTGCAACTTTCCCTTCCCTTCTCTCTTTCTTTCTCTCTTTCTCTCCTTCTTTCTCTTTCTTTCTTTCTTTCTTTCTTTCTTTCTTTCTTTCTTTCTTTCTTTCTTTCTTTCTTTCTTTCTTTCTTTCTTTCTTTCTTTCTTTCTTTCTTTCTTTCTTTCCTTCCTTCCTTCCTTCCTTCCTTCCTTCCTTCCTTCCTCCCTCCCTCCCTCCCTCCTTTCTTTCTTTCTCTTTCTTTCCCTTCCTTCCTTCCTTCCTTCCTTCCTTTCTTTCTTTCTTTCTTTCTTTCTTTCTTTCTTTCTTTCTTTCTTTCTCTCTCTCTTTTTCTCTCTTTCTCTCTCTCTCTCTCTCTCTCTTTTTCTTTCTCTCTTTCTTTCTCTCTTCCCTTGCTCTGTTGCCCTGGCTGGACTCTAGTGGTACAATCTCTGCTCACTGCAACCTTGCAACTTTCCCTTCCCTTCTCTCTCTCCCTCCCTTTCTTTCTTTCTTTCTTTCTTTCTTTCTTTCTTTCTTTCTTTCTTTCTTTCTTTCTTTCTTTCTTTCTTTCTTTCTTTCTCTTTCTTTCTTCTTTCTCTTTTCTTTCTCTCTCTTTTTCTCTCTTTCTCTCTTTCTTTCTCTCTTCTCTTGCTCTGTTGCCCAGGCTGGAGTCTAGTGGTGCAATCTCTGCTCACTGCAACCTTGCAACCTAGGCCTCCTGGGCTCAAGCGATCCTCTGGCTTCAGCCTCCCAAGTAGCTGGGACCACAGACACGCACCACCATGTCTGGCTGATTTTTGTATTTTTTGTGGAGATGGCGTTTTGCCATGTTGGCCAGGCTGGTCTTGAACTCCAGGCCTCAAGTGATCCGCCTGCCTCAGCCTCTCAAAGTGGTGGGATTATAGGAGTGAGCCACTGTGCCTGGCCTGGGGATTTTTATTAAACTGACTACACAGGATTCTTGCTCAAACTGGATTCTACAAGGGCAGAGAGGGAAGCCCAAGGGCAGCCTAGTGAAGCAGAGGCCTCAGAGGAGCCTGGCTAAAGTTCTGCTCAAAGGAGAGAGTCTTTGTCAGCCCAATGACAGGAGCAAGAAAAACTATCTTCTGGAGTCATCTATGTAGGTCACATACCTCCAGTGCTTTACGAAACCCAGATCTGAGCATATTTCTCCAAGTATGACATGATTACAAGATTCAAGCTCTCCAGAAGTGAAAAGTCTGAAAATGCCAAAACCATGCTTTTGTGGAGTTTGAGTCTAATGATATTGCTAAGATAGTTGCCGAAACAATGAACCACCTTTTTGGTAAAAGACTCTTCAAGTGTCATTTTATACCACTTGAAAAAGTACATGAAGAAGTTTTCAGTTCTTCTTTCAGAGAGTGGAATGTTCCATTTAAAAAGCCATCATACCCAGTGAAATGAAACAGTCAGAATCAAACGCTTTTAGAAAAGCTGCAGGTAAGGAGCTATTTAAAAAGAAAGAAAAATTACTCAGGAAGAGATTAGCCAAGAAAGAAATTGATTACAATTTTCTTTCACTGATTTAACAGAAAAAGGGAAAAAAAATGTTTCAAACACTGATTTTCAGATATCTGCATATAGTCATGCTTTACCTAAGAAGAAAAAAGAGATGTTAGGCATTCCTAAGAGAAAGGGGGGAAAAACAAACTAACAAAAAATATACATGTTTTATCTAGGGAACGTGAGCCCTTTAAATTATGAGGCCCAGAAAGGCATTTAAAATGTAACAGCAGTTATGTATCACTTCCCTTTGAGCTAAATCATTACTTCTTGAAGCCACTTGCTATTTGGGCTCTAGACTAACTGACATCAAGTAGCCGTAAAATGCCATGCAACCTGTAATTCAACACAAGCCAATCGCAAGTCAATGTTATTTCTGTAAACCAATGAGAATGCCTGATGAACAACTTTTATAATCGCCTCCTCTCCTGATTCATCTTTTTTCTTTTCTTTAAAAACTTGAGATTCTCTTTTGTTTTTCCAAGTATTCACCAAGGCAATTTGGAATCATGTCCCTAGCTGCAGTCCTCAACATTTGTGCTTGAATAAATTCTTTTTAAGCTACATTCTGACCCTTTGATTATTTCAGGTTGACACGTAACACTCCTGACAAGATGGTGAAATGCCAGGGCCTCATATTTGTATACCAGCATGTTTGCAGAGACAGAAATCTGATGTGACATAGATGAATGATGATGATAAAGATAATGAAATAGTTTTCAAATAGCACATATCTGATATAAAAAAAGAAATACTGGCCAGGTGTGGTGGCTCATGCCTGTAATCCCAGCACTTTGGGAAGCCAAGGTGGATGGATGGCTTGAGCCCAGGAGTTCGAGACCAGTGTGGGCAACATTGGCGAAACCCTGTCTCTGAAAAAAAAACAAAAATTAGCTGTGTGTAGTGGCTCATGCCTGTGGTCCAGCTACTAGGAGGCTGAGGTGGGAGGATTGCTTGAGCCTAGGAGGTCGAGACTGCAGTAAGCTGTGACCATGTCACTGGGCAACAGAGTGAGACCCCTGTCTCAGAAAACAGAACAAAACAAAACAAAAACATGAGACTGTATTAGTCTATTTTCATACCACTATGAAGAACTACCTGAGACTGGGCAATTTACAAAGAAAAGAGGTTTAATTGACTCACAGTTCCACATGGCTAGGGAGGCCTTAGGAAACTTACAATCATGACAGAGGGTGAAGGGGAAGCAAGGTACGTCTTACATGGCAGCAGGGGAGAGACAGCAAGAAAGTGGGGAACTGCCAAACACTTTTAAACCATCAGATCTTGTGAAAACTTACTATCATGAAAACAGCATGGAGGAAACTGCCCCCATGATCCAATCACCTCCCACCAAGTCCCTCCCTTCACATATGGGGATTACAATTCAAGACGAGATTTGGGTGGGGACACAGAGCCAAACCATATCAGACTCAAACACCTACATGTCACTTGCCCACATCTCCCTGATAGCACAGGGCCAAACTTGCACTGAATCTTCCTTAAAAATTTGACTAGGAAGGTTCTGCCCTCCACCCCTAGTGTTGGTCTGTTCACCCTGGGCATCGTCACTCTTTGATATGTGAAAGCTCAAAGTTCCTGCGCTGTGGAACCAGGAAGCTGCACTCTGAACTTCTACCTAGAGGCCTTCCTAGTCTTCAACATGTGGCTCTAAACCCCTTGCTTCCCCATCTCCCACCTGTCCCACCACAGGATTAAACGGGAAGTGGTTCATTCTTCCTGAGGCTGAAAATAGTCAGCAACCACCTCTCCCCTGAGAGCTGGATAAGTATTAGTTCTCCTCCAGGAGGAATGCAGCATGCTGTTATTCTACTCTTGAAACATGTCCAAGTCGATTCAGCTACCAAGAGACAAAGTTGAACTCAGAAATTATTCAGGACTGCAATTCAAGTTTTATTACATCCCACTGCAAGGTCTTGGAAAGATTGCTCTTATGCTCATCAAGACCAGGGAATACATAAATATGTTCAGTACCTAAACTGCTGTGAATTGACATTATCCAAGATACATGACTAATATCAGGATTTGTACTCTGGCAGTACATTCAAAGTAAGAAATATTGGGAAAAGGAAGACTTTCTATTTTAAAGGATTGATTATCTTGCATGCCTCTGAAACAGCTTTAAAAATAGAAGGAATAGCTTTTATTTTTAAATTGCAAAGATTTGCAAAACATGTTGGGGGATAAAAATAGGAGATTAAGGATTTGAACATTGACAAGTGCTACTGTCCTGTTTGTCTGGAAATCCATAATACATCCACAAGTCTGTGATCCCAGCACTTGGGGAAACTGAGGCAGGAGGATCCCTTGAGTTCAAGAGTTTGAGGCCAGCCTGCTCAACACAGTTAAGACTCCGGCTCTACAAAAAATAAAAAAATAAGTCAGGCATGGTGGGACATGCCTGTAGTCCCAGCTACTCAGGAGGCTGAGGTGGGAGGATGGCTTGAGCCTGAGAGGTCAAGGCTGCAGTGAGCTGTGATCATTGTGCCACTGTACTCCAGCCTGGGCCACAGACTGAGCCCCTGTCTAAAAAAAAAAAAGAAGGAAAAGGATTGATCCTCTTTGTTTCTCTTCCTCTATGTTCTCTTCTTTTTTCTCCAAAAAAAAAAAAAAAAAAAGAAGTTGCTAGATCCAGCAACCCGTGCAAGACTTGCACCCTCCTTTAGTCCTTTGGTATGAAGAGTAAATTCAATAAAAGAGTTTTAGGATGTAGAAGACCTTAAGGTTTTCCTCAAAGGCTTCACCTTAAATAGTGCCCATGAAGTATTTTATCATAATAGATAAATAACTTTAATTAAAGAAGAATTCATTCATCTCATTTCTCACTTATATAATAAATATGTATTGAGCTCCTACCAGGTGGCCTGGGCTGGGTACTGGACATATAGCAGTGCAAGGGAAGATGCCATCCTTGCACCTACAGTGCTTATAGTCTATCTGAAAGACAGATATTAAACAGAGTTACAATAAGGTGAGAGGGGAGCTGCAGGGTGCTCAGGGGACAGAGCAGAAGGGCCTAACTCAGTTTAGCTTCAATAGAGGCCTTCTTGAAGAAGTGCCTGAGGAAGCACACGAGATGGTGAGATGAGAGGAGAGTGATATGTGAAGTCTGGGAGGGGACAGAGTGGGGCTTGTTTGAGGGACTGAAGAGGGGTCATTGTGTCGAGGGACAGAGCAGGAGCAGGGGGTCCTCTGAGGTTTTTTGTTTGTTTGTTTGTTTTGCAGAGTTTTGCTCTTGTTGCTCAGGCTGGAGTGCAATGGTGTGATCTTGGCTCACTGCAACCTCCGCTTCCCAGGTTCAAGCGATTCTCCTGCCTCAGCCTCCCTAGTAGCTGGGATTACAGGCGTACTCCACCATGCCAGGCTAATTTTGTATTTTTAGTAGAGATGGAGTTTCTCCATGTTGGTCAGGGTGGGCGCAAACTCCCGATCTCAGGTGATCCACCCTCCTTGGCCTCCCAAAGTGCTGGGATTACAGGCATGAGCCACCATGCCCAGCCACTGAAGCGGGTTTTTTTTAAAAGTCGGGGAGCGACACAATCAAATTTGCCTCTTTGAACTTAATTCTGGCTGCAGTGGAAGAGAATGCTTGGAGAGAATTGGAGATAAACAGTGGGGATATTATTGCTCTGGGAGAATAAAGGTGCCTGTGGCTAGGATAGAAGTGGAAAGCAGTGGCTGAAGTTTCGATAAACAGTAAAATCAACCATTTTTGGTATATGAGCATTTGAGCAGGGTTAAGAAAGGACAGAAAGTTGAGAATGATGGTGTTCGGCCTGGGCATTTGATGGACAGTGAGACAGAAAGATGGATAAGCTCATTGGAGGCACACTGAATTAACCTACTTGTGTAGTAGGTGGGGGCAACAAGATGCAAACTAGTGCCAAGGAGGCCAGATCTTGCCTGCAGAGGAATTTGGCCAGCATTCATTCATCATTCAGTTTGTTTTAAAATTATTTGAAGACATACATACTTCAGTATCATTCTCTATCCATACACATACAGATCTTGCATTCTATTTTTGTGGTTTTTTGGCAGAAAACGTGCATACAGAAATGTATATATACTTTAAGTGTATATATATAGCTCATTGACTTTTCACAAAGGTAATTTTATACCTGTGCAACCACCACTCAATTCACAGAACATTACCAGTGCTTCCAAGAGTCCCCTCATGTACTTTTTAGTCACTACCTCCACTATCCTGGCTTCTAGACAGCCTGCTTTTTTTTTTTTTTTTCTTTTGAGACAGGGTCTGGCTCTGTCTCCCAGGCTGGAGTGCAGTGGTGCAATCTTGTCTCACTTTAACCTCCACCTCCCAGGCTCAAGCAATTCTCCTATCTCAGCCTCCCAAGTAGCTGGGACTACAGGCATGTGCCACTACGCCTGGCTAATTTTTTTTTTTTATAGAGATGGGATCTCACTATGTTGCCCAGGGTGGTCTCGAACTCCTGGGCTCAAGAAATCCTCCCACCTTGGCCTCCCAGAGTGCTAGGATTATAGGTCTGACCCACTATGCCTGGCCTAGCCTGTTGTTGTTGTTGTTGTTTTGAGACAGAGTCTCGCTCTGTTGACAGGCTGGAATGCAGTGGCATGATCTTGGCTCACTGCAACCTCCACCTCCCAGGTTCAAGCAATTCTTCTGCCTCAGCCTCCCGAGTAGCTGGGATTACAGGTGCATGCCACCGTGCCCAGCTAACTTTTGTATTTTTGTAGAGACAGAGTTTCATCATGTTGGCCAGGCTCGTCTTAAACTCCTGACCTCATGATCCACCCACCTCAGCCTCCCAAAGTGCTGGGATTACAGGCATGAGCCACCGCACCTAGGCAGCCTAGCCTGTTTTTAAAATCAATATAAACCAGGCATGGTGGCACACACTTGCAGTCCCAGCTACTCTGGAGGCCGAGGCAGGAGGATCCCTTGAGCCCAGGATTTCAAGACCAGCATGGGCAACACAGCGAGACCCTACCTCTACCAAAAAAATAAATAGTTTGTCATTGTGGTGCATATCTGTAGTCCCAGCTACTCAGGAAGCTGAGGCAGGAGCATGGCTTGAGCCCAGTCAAGGCTGCAGTGAACTATGATGGCACTACTGTATTCCAGCCTAGGTGACAGAGCATGACTCTGTCTTTAAAAAGCAACAACAACAACAATTTATGAGCATGGATCATTTAAAACATATGGAATAGTTCAGGCTGGGTGTGGTGGCTCATGCCTATAATCCCAGCACTTTGGGAGGCCGAGGTGGGCGGATCACTTGAGGTCAGGAGTTCGAGACAAGCCTGGACAACATGGTGAAACCTCGTCTCTACCGAAAATACAAAATTAGCCAGGTGTGGTGGCGGGCACCTGTAATCCCAATTACTCAGGAAACTGTGGCAGGAGAATTGCTTGAACCCAGGAGGCAGAGGTTGCAGTGAGCTGAGGTTGTGCCTTACTCCAGCCTGGATGACAAAGCGAAACTCTGTCTCAAAAACAAAAATAAAAACAAAAACAGAATAGTTCAAGGAATAGTGCAGAGAAACCCATATACCTACCAACTAGATTCTATAATTGACAACGTTTTGCTAAAGTTCATTTATCACACATCTATCCATCTATGTTTTAAATGCATTTTAAAGTTGCAGACATTAGGGCATCTCATCCCTAAACATGTCTGCATTCATATCATTAACTAAAGTTCAAGTTTTGTTTATAATTCTTTTTTTGAGGTAAAATTAAATGCAGTGATATGCACAGATCTTATGAAAACTATTAGATAAGTTTTCAAAGTCAATGGTCTTCATTTCCTGATAGCACCATGAATTATTAATTTTTTGAATTATTCTTACCATCATACCCATACAAGTCCATGCAGTTAAATATCAATGTCATTCTTGCCACAGGCCAATTCCTTTGCGTAGGTTGCTCTTCCTCAGGTGCCAGAGCTAAAAGTCTATGTATCTCAGCTGTGTACTCCCATCTCCTGGGTTGGTCCCCCCACCTGCGGGCCTCTATGTTACTCTTCACTCCCATTGTACGTCTAGATGATCTGAGACAGCAAACAACCCAGAGTAGTGATATGGTTAGGCTTGTGTCCTCACCCAAATCTCACTGGAATTATAATCCCCATTACCCCCATGAATCAAAGGAGAGACCAGGTGGAGGTAATTGGATCACGGGGGCAGTTTCCCCCGTGCTATTCTCGTGATAGTGACTGAGTTCTCCTGAGGTCTGATGGTTATTATAAGGGGCTCTTCCTGCTTTGCTTGACTCCTGCTGCCCTGTTAGAAAGGTGCCTTGCTTTCCCTTTGCCTTCTGCCATGATTAGAAGTTTCCTGACTCCTCTCCAACCACGCTGAACTGTGAGTCAATTAAACCTCTTTCCTTTGTAAATTACCCAGTCTCGGGTGATTCTCTATAGCAGTATGAAAATGGACTACTACAAGTAGATTTTACTAATCCCAGGGGCAATGGCATGGCCGTATGGAAAGGGGTCCTGATCTAGATCCCAGGAGAGGGTTCTTAAACCTCACGCAAAAAAAATTTGGAGGCAAGTCTATAAAGTGAAATCAAGTTTATTAGGAAAGTAAATGAATAAAAGAATGGCTACTCTATAGACAGAGCAACTGCATGGGCTGCTCTACCGAGTATACTTACAGTTATTTCTTGATTATATGCTAAACAAGAGGTGGATTATTAATGAATTTTGCAGGAAACAAGCAAAGATTTCCTGGAACTGAGGGTTCCTCTCCACTTTAGACCATATAGAGTAACTTCCTAATGTTGCCAAGGCACTGGTGGGAGTGTCCTTTAGCATGCTAATGCATTATAATCAGCATATAATGAGCACTGAGGATGGCCAGAGGTCACTTTCATTACCATCTTGGTTTGGATGGGTTTGGCCATCTTTACTGCATCCTGTTTTATCAGCAGGTCTTTATGACCTGTATCTTGTGTATTTTTATGACCTCTTATCTCATTTCTGTGACTAAGAATGCCTAACCTCCTGGGAATGCAGCCCAGTACGTCTCAGACTTATTTTGCCCAGCCCCTTTTCGAGATGGTGTTGCTCTGTTTCAAACAGCTCCGACATATGTCCCTCCTCCCTTTTACAAGGGTTGCAGAGGGACGAAGGTCCATTTTCTGTAACTTCTTCGGGCTGAATAGGGGCAATGATATTTCTACCTAAGTATTAAGGTCTCTTGTATTCAGGGCAGACAGGAGCTCAGTCGGAAAGTGTAGGTATGGCGAGGGCCATTCATATCTCTTGAGTTCTGACAAAAGGTGACATCTGGAAGATTAAAGTGTTCAGTTTAAGAAAACATGAAGTAAGCTTATCCTGCATTCCTACACAAAGAGTACAACAGCAATATACTCCACAAGAGTAAAGCAAAATAAGCAAAACTATCCCGAATAAACTAAATAAGAAGGCTTTCCATGAACTGGGCAATTGTTAGAACCCAGCTGATACGAAGTCTCTGGCTGATTCCAACATGTACCCAGAATTATAACATTGATCCAGATTTTTACATTACCTTCCCTCTTGTTTCTTCTGAGCTGCAGTCAGAAATCACTGGTTGGTTCACAGAAATAAGCAGGGTGAGTCTAAATTGCAGGAAAAAACTCCAAAATAACTGATAATACTAGACTCTAATAATAAACAGGTGTACCATGGTTCTTGAGACATCATTTTTCTCTCTCCAGTTCTCATTTTTATTAAAAGCAAATCATGATAGGACTGATTTGCTTACAAAATAAGCTTTGATCTTATTATGTCTGGCTTGATTATTTGTAAAAAGTGCAGCAAGAATAATTATTCGTCACATAGGCTCTTTTTAATTGGTTTTGATGGAACTTTGTTCCATAAGGAATCTCACATAAGACCTTTTTTAAAGCCAAGGCCAGCCATGGGTTTACACATACAGCCATCAAATACCTGTATGAGTTGGTCAAATTCCTTTCCTGTTGAGGTCGCAAGATAACCTGGGGCTCCCGGGCCTGTCAGAAGTGGCATTCTTTACTTACCACAGATCAGGAACCCTATACAGGAACTGTGTAGACAAGATATGTGGCCAGTTTTCCAAAAGGGCTTTTATTGGTTCTATAAGTCAGGTTTGATTCCTTAAAGGAAAGCAGGCCATTCCAGTCAAAGGCTAAGTAAAATAATCAATGTCTCCAATTGTGTCCTGTTACAAAAGAAAACAGATTCTTATTGCACTTATGCAAATAACTATATTGGTAAGAACACTCACAAGTAGTTTCTAAATTTTAGAGAAATCAAGTAGAGAAAATATACTCTAAATTTCGTTTATAGGAGTATAGTTTACTAAAATGTTAAAAGCTATAAATATGACTCATGCCTGTAATCCCAGCACTTTAGGGGGCCAATGTGGGTAGATCATGAGATTAGGAGACCAGCCTGGTCAACATGGTGAAACCTCATCTCTACTAAAAATACAGAAATTAACCCAGTGTGGTGGCATGCACCTGTAATCCCAGATACTCAGGAGGCTGAGGCAGGCGAATCGCTTGAACCCAGGAGCCAGAGGATGCAGTGAGCTGAGATCATGCCATTGTACTCCAGCCTGAGCGGCAGAGCGAGCCTCTGTCTTAAAAAAATTAATAAATAAAGCTATAAATAGCCCAAAAGTTTTCTTGACTCTGAAAAACAAAACAAAGGATCAGCAATGTTTTAAGCAAAAAGTCATAAAAGGATTATTTCAGTCTTCTATTAGTTCAGTCCATGCAGTTAACTCCTGTTCTTCTTGATATTCATGAACATTTCAGCTCTCCATGAGAGTCCTGAAAGTTTTTTCCTATATTCTAATGTCACAGTCTCCAAAGTTATCAGAAACCTGCATTCAAGAGCACCTGTCAACGTCCTATACCTGTCAAAGTCCTATAAACCACCTTATGTAGAGGATCAAAACAAGAGAACAGTTGTCTGTGAATGGCCAAAAGTCTTAGTTAGGACAGCCACTATTAAAGCCACAATTGCCGGGCACAGTGGCTCATGTCTGTAATCCCAGCACTTTGGGAGGCTAAGGCAGGCAGATCATGAGGTCAGGAGTTCGAGACTAGCCTGACTAATGTGATGAAACCCCATCTCTACTAAAAATACAAAACTTAGCCAGGCATAATGGCCTGCCCCTGTAATCCCAGCTACTCGGGAGGCTGAGGCAGGAGAATTGCTTGAACCTGGGAGGCAGAGGTTACAGTGAGCTGAGATTATGCCACTGCACTCCAGCCTGGGTGACAGAGTGAGATTCCATCTCAAAAAAAAAAAAAAAAAAAAGCCACAATTGACCGGGAAATTTTGGTTACTTCTGTGGCATACAACAATTTTATGTAATAATATAACTATTAATAACAGACACTAAGTCATATAAGAATTATAGGAGTGTCAAATAATTTTGGAACACATACCAGTAACATATACAAATACAACCCAAAGAAAGTCAAATACCATTTCATATTTGACAATGCTCCCTGTGTGATTTTTATACCAAATAAGCCAAATATGTCTCTTTTGGACTTTAAGGGACCTAATATCCAAAAGAGTAATTAGGTCAGAAGAAGACATAATTTAGAAAATGATTTTGGAAAGTTTATTAAATGTCAAAGATTTAAACACTTGATATTGTAAAATAGAATCCTAGGTTACCATAAGTCATTCATTTAGTCAAAATGATAACTCAAAAAATTTTTTAAAGGCAGAAAACTTTGCTCATTGATAGAGGGAAGACTTAGCTTTCCAAACAATCTGTCTCTTGTCTTTTCCTTCTTTTTCCTGTAGCTTATTCAAAAGCCAAACAAAACTCAAACATTTCTTTCTTTTTTTTTTTTGAGATGGAGTCTCGCCCTGTTGCCCAGGCTGGAGTGCAGTGGTGCAATCTTGGCTCACTGCAACCTCTGTCTGCCTCCCAGGCTCAAGTGATTCTCTTACCTCAGCCTTGAGATTACAGGCACATGCCACTACAACCAGCTAATTTTTGTATTTTTAGTAGAGATAGGGTTTCACCATGTTGGCCAGGCTGGTCTCAAACTCCTGACCTCCCATGATACACCTGCCTCGGCCTCACAAAGTGCTGGGATTACAGGCGTGAGCCACAGCACCAGCCTCATTAAATTTTTTTTTTAATATTACATGAAAATCTTATTCAAGAAAGAAAACCAAATTTCACCCTTGCATTAGTATACTACTGATATCAAACCCAGCTCTTAATGAAAATTTATGGACAAATTTATCCAATTTTAATGTCTGACCATAAGGTAAGAGTCTCATAAACCTTTCATAACCCTTTACAATTTTTGTAAAAGAGCTTATTAGTGCTCTAAGAAAACCATATTGTGCTTTTATTCCAGTGTTCAATTTACAGAAAAACTGAGTAATACCCCTTTAACTTTAGCCAACATGTTCACACACAGAATTTCTTTTATAAGATTATTTTTTCACAAACCTTCCACAACTTGCTCAAACCTTCAGCTTTATCCTAATATAACATAAAACAATCCTTTAACCCTTTAGGTGAAAAATCCACATTCCCATGCCTTCTTACAACCTTTTACCAAAAGGACATTTCACTTTCCTCACATGCCTTGCATGTAAAACTGTTTCTTGAGTAGTCTCGTTTACACTTTACACTGTTAATTCTTAGCAACTTTTACTTTTGGTGAAAAACCTGGTAAGTAAGCAATTAGAATTATGTACTAGGTATGGAGCCTAGGACACCAGACAGAAGTGCAGATAAGGTCTGACTCTTTCCAGCATAGCCAGGGGGCATAGCTAACTTCACATGTCCCCAGGCGTTACCTAGAATCTAACGGCTCCAAAGCAGGTAAGTCAATCAATTTTCTTTTTTTTAATTGTACTGTAAGTTCTGGGATACATGTGCAGAATGTGCAGGTTTGTTACATAGGTATACATGTGCCATGGTGGTTTGCTGCACCTATCAACCTGTCATCTAGGTTTTAAGCCCCACATGCATTAGGTGTTTGTCCTAATGCTCTCCCTCCCCTTACCCCCTACTCCTGACAGGCCCTGGTGTGTGATGTTCCCCTCCCTGTGTCCATGTGTTCTCATTGTTCAACTCCCACTTATGAGTGAGAACATGTGGTGTTTGGTTTTCTATTCCTGTGTTAGTTTGCTGAGAATGATGGCTTCCAGCTTTATCCATGTTCCTGCAAAAGACATGAACTCATCCTTTTTTATGGTCGCATAGTATCCCATGGTATATATGTGTCACATTTTCTTTATCTAGTCTATCATTGATGGGCATTTGCGTTGGCTCCAAGTCTTTGCTATAGTAAATAGTGCTGCAATAAGCATATGTGTACCTATGTCTTTATAGTAGAATGATATATAATCTTATGGGTATATACCCAGTAATGGAATTGCTGGGTCAACTGGTATTTGATGAATCACCACACTATCTTCCACAATAAAGTCAACCAATTTTCAAAAGTCAAAGAAACAGTTTATGACATTAAAGCATTTAGCAAATCTAATCTCTGACCTAATTTAAACCAAATATCTAAAATTTATTAATCTTTATTTTGCTTTTTTTGTGTGTGTGACAGGATCTTTTTTTTTTTTTGAGGCGGAGTTTCACTCTTGTTGTCCAGGCTGGAGTGCAATGGCACGATCTCGGCTCACCGCAACCTCCGCCTCCCAGGTTCAAGCAATTCTCCTGCCTCAGCCTCCCTAGTAGCTGGGATTATAGGCATGTGCCACCAGGCCCAGCTAATTTTGTATTTTTAGTAGAGACGGGGTTTCTCCATGTTGGTCAGGCTGGTCTCGAACTCCCAACCTCAGGTGATCCACCCGCCTTGGCCTCCCAAAGTGCTGGGATTACAGGCGTGAGCCACTGCACCCTGCTGTGATAGGATCTTATTCTGTCACTCAGGTTGTAGTAGAGTGGTGTGATCTCTGCTCATTCCAACCTCTACTTCCCAGGCTCAAGTGATCCTCCCATCTCAGCCTCCCAAGTAGCTGGGACCACAGGCACATGCCACCACACCCAGCTAATTTTTTGTATTTTTGGTAAAGGTGGGGTTTTGCCATGTTGCCCAGGCTGGTCTTGAACTCCTGAGCTCAGGTGATCACCTACCTCAGCCTTCCTAAGTGCTGGGATTACAAGCATGAGCCCCTGCACTTGGCCTACCAATAATCTTTAAAACTGTCTTTATTTCCCAAAGCTTACTAAAGTCATATGAACTAAAAAGCATTACAGTTTTTATTTTTCTGAAAAAACATTTGAATTAAGTGCTTATTATTTTTAAGCCAGTTAATTAGATCTCTTTCATATATAGACATCACACATACACCACATAGAAATACACAGACAGACAGAAGGAGATCTAGTAGTTGTAGGATTTTTCATTTGCCAGTTTCTTAGTTTCTTAATTCGATTACTGGCTTCAGGGTGGAACCCTTTGAGAAACAGGTCTAGGAAAACAGGCAGTTTCCAGAACCTAGTAAGCAGGCACGGCTGGAAGGGAAAATAGATCCACAAAAATTGAGGGTCTCATTTTTACACCAGATCCCGGATCCCCAGAGACAGGGAACTAGCCCATTTCCCACAGGAGTCTTGTCTCTCAGTGGCAGGGAGGAGCAGGGGGAGGACATTTGGCAAAACTTCCAGGTGGCCAAGAGCATGCTTCTGTAATCCAAACGTCAAAGAGCTCAGTATCCTCTGATAACTGCCATTAGCTAGCCCCAAAAGTATATTTCCTACCTAGTTATTCCACACCAAACTTTCTCATAATGAGAATTTCTAATCACGCTCCAAAAGTGAAAAAAAAAAAGTCTGATAGCATAATACAAAACAGAACGGATCCTTAGATTTTCATGAGGAAAACAGATTTTTTCCCAAAATGGAGTCTGTGGTGCCTCCTCTGTTTTTCCCCAGCAGTCCCAGGCTGTTAGAAATTATCTTAGGCCCTCTCATGTGTGCATCAGGAGTAGCAAGAAGGCAAAATGGAGACAAACCATTCAGTCAACTGAGAAGAAAACAAAGCCTCTTTTCTGGAAAAACAAGAGTCAAGAAGAGAAAAAACATAAAGGCCTTTTAAATATAGGTATAGCTTGGATATCCACTTTTAATTAAGCTGACTTTTAGCCATCGAGCTCTTTAAAAAAAATCCTTTTGTGGTTGGGTATGGTGGCTCACACCTGTAATCCCAGCACTTTGGGAGGCTGAGGCGGGCGGATTACCTGAGGTTGGGAGTTCGAGACCAGCCTGACCAAAATGGAGAAACCCCGTCTCTACTAAAAATACAAAATTAGCCAGGCATGGTGGCACATGCCTGCAATCCCAGCTACTCCAGAGGCTGACGCAGGAGAATCACTTGAATCAGGGAGGCGGAGGTTGCAGTGAGCTGAAATCACACCATTGCACTCCAGCCTGGGCAACAAGAGTGAAAATTCATCTCAAAAAAAAAAAAAAGAAAAAAGAAAAGAAATCCTTCTGCATCTCTTATTACCTGACTTTAGCCAGGCCAAACAGTCAGTATTTCTGGCCTTTGAACTTTACCAAAAGTAATCTCCCAGGTGAAACCAATAAGCCTTAACTAAGGTTATGACTCAACCATGAATGTATGAGGTGTTTTCAAAGATGTGGTTAGAAGTTTTTCAAGATTTAGAGTCATCAAAGGTAGCTCAGAGAAAGGAAGATTCAAGAAGGGAAGTCAGAAGTTGTCCATGGAGAAGAAGTGAATCAACAAATGGCAAAGATCACACAGATATCAAACCAGAAAGGACTCATTCCCTAAGCCTGGAATTGAACCCTGAATTCACGCCACCATTGGCTTGAAAAGAAAGCCTTAGCTACTAAGCTACAGCACTGGGCAGTCTCTATTGCTCTTCTCAGAAGGAGCCTAGAGTAGTCAATTTTGAGCTTGCAATGGCTTTTAACTGCTCAAGATACGTTTTAGAACTATGACATAAACTCCAAAATTCCTGTCCTCCAGATGGTGAAGATCAAGAGAAAGTACTGCCCATGGTTATAAGGTCAAGCTCCCAAGGAACTTGGGACAAGAGGGAAACTTCATCCAGTTTTCGTTGTTGTTGTTACACCAGATTCACTGCAGCTTAAGACTAGCCTCACAAATCCTTTTTCCCATTAATCAAAACTTTGCAGAGGAGACAGTGATTTTTACCATTTCTATAACCAGTTTTCACAGAGAGAGAGGAAAGGGAAGGGAGAAAAGTGTTGACTGCAGCGAGGTGGGGAAGGCAAGGAGCTCGGGGAGGCCAGAGAAAGACCCGCTCATTGCACTAACACTGAATCAAAACTTCAGGCAGCTGCTTGATGGTCACCAAGGGATCTTTTCCAGTAGTCCCATCAGCTCTCAAGTTTCCACCTTTGGGGAAAAGAAAAGTTCTCCATGTCCCATAATCTTGTACATGCCTAATCCTGTCTCTCACGGCCATCAGTAAAGACTACAAGGCAGATTAATCTAAAAAGAATAGTGGTTAAGATCTCATAGTGCCAAATCTATTTTTAAGCAAGGGGGGCTTTACTGAGAGGGGCCTCTGACCCCCTAAATCTTAGGAAGGGTTCTAAGCTTCCGAATTTGGGCCTTGCCTCGAACCCAAGTTTAATCAAGCATCCTTGCCTTTTATTAAGAGGAGCCTTTAACCCTCTCTGTCTTTGGAGAGACTCTCCTAAGTTGGGCCTCTAACCCAATCGCATCCTTTACCTGGGTAAAATGTACCCCGCCACTTACCCAAAGTTGGCCAATTGGTGCTGCAATCTAAGTCCTTTGGGTCAGGATTCTCCTCAGTATAGTCTCTTCATGGTCGCCAGGAAGATGTTACTGGAAAGGGCTCCTGATCCAGACCCCAAGACGGGCTTCTTGGACCTTGCACAAGAAAGAATTCAGGGTGAGTCTATACAGTAAAAGCAAGTTTATTAGGAAAGTAAAGGAATAGAGTAATGGCTGCTCCATAGGCAGAGCAGTGGCATGGGCTGCTCAACTGCGTATACTTATAGTTATTTCTTGATTATATGTCAAGCAATGGGTGGATAATTCATAAGTTTTCTGGGAAATGGGCTGGGATTTCCTGTAACTGAGGGGTCCTTCCCTCTTTAGACCATATAGGGTAACTTCTGGATGTTGCAATGGCATTTGTAAACTGTCATGGCACTGGTGGGAGTGTCTTTTAGCAAGCTAATGTTTTCTAATTAGTGTATAATGAGCAGTGAGGATGACCTGAGGTCACTTTCATTGCTATCTCGTTTTTGGGATGCCAGCTTCTTTACTGCATCCTGTTTTATCAGCAAAGTCTTTATGACCTATATCTTGTGCTGCCCTCCTGTCTCATCCTGTGACTAAGATGTCTAAGCTCCTGGGATTATAGGTCCCAGCCTTATTTTACCCAGCCCCCATTCAAAATGGAGTTGCTCTGGTTCAAACACCTCTGCTGTGACCAGCTGGTAGTTGGATGGGGGGTGTTAAAGGGGTATAGAGAATAAAAACAGCTAGTCTATAGTAATAGTGTCTAGGAGAGGCTGGGCACAGTGGTTAACGCCTGTAATCCCAACACTCTGGGAGGCCCAGGCGGATGGATCACCTGAGGTCAGGAGTTCGAGACCAGCCTGACCAACATGGTGAAACCCTGCCTCTACTAAAAATACAAAATTAGGCATGGTGGCGTATGCCTGTAATCATATCTACTTGGGAGGCTGAGGCAGGCGAATCACTTGAACCAGGGAGGCAGATGTTGTAGTGAGCTGATATCATGCCATTGCACTCCAGTCTGGGCAATAAATGAAACTCTGTCTCAAAAAAAAAAAAAAAAAAGTAGTAGTGTCTAGGAGAGATGACAGTATATAATGGGAATGGATTTTAGGAGCAGGGGTTTTGAATATTTTGAGCAAGGGGGATGGAAGGGAGAGATATCAGTGTTGAGAAGGGAAAGGAAAGAAAGCAAAATTGATAGGAACTGCCCAGTGCGGTGGTTAGAGGAAGAGACGTGGGGTTGTCAGAGGCATTTGAACCATAGCAACTCCATCTCAAATAGGGGTGGGTAAAATAAGCCTCAGATTCGCTGGGCTGCATTCTTAGTCACAGGATGAGATTGGAGGTCGGCAGGACTGGTATCACAACATACAGGTCACAAGACTTTGTTGATAAAACAGGTTGTAGTAAAGATGCAGGCCAAAACCCACTAAAACCAAGATGGCGACAAAAGTGACCACTGGCTGTCCTCACTTCTCATTATACGCTAATTATAACGTATTAGCATGTTAAAAGACACCCCTACCAGCACCATGACAGTTTATAAATGCCATGGCAAAGTCAGGAAGTTCCACTATATGGTCTAAAGAGGGGAGAACCCCTCTGTTCCAGGAAATCCCTGCCCCGTTCCAGGAAAACTCATGAATAATCCACCGCTTGTTTAGCATATAATCAAGAAATAACCATAAAAATAGCCAACCAGCATTCGGTGCTACTCTATGGAGTGGCCATTATTTTGTTTCTTTACTTCTCTAATAAACTTGTTTTCAAGGCCAGGTATAGTGGCTCAGCCTGTAATCCTGGCACATTGGGAGGCTGAGGAGAGTGGATAGCTTGAGCTCAGGGGTTCAAGACCAGCCTGGGTAACATGGCAAAACCCTGTCTCTACAAAGAATACAAAAATTAGCTGGGCTGGGGGCACACACCTGGAGTCTCAGCTATCTGGGAGGCAGAGGTTGGCAGAGGTTGCAGTGAGCTGAGATCGTGCCACTGCATTCCAGCCTGGGTGACAGAGTAAGACCCTGTCTCAAAGAAAAACAAAACAAACTTGCTTTCACTAGACTCTACGGACTCACCCAGAATTCTTTCTTGAGTGAGATCCAAGAACCCTCTTTTGGAGTCTAGATCAGAACCCTTTTCTGGTAATAGGGTCTGACTTCTTGCACGTCCCTGTTCTGCCACTTAGTAGTTGCCTATTTGTTTTAATTTAACTCTCTGTGCCTTAATTTCCTCTTCTGTAAAATGGGGATAATAATAGTAGCTATTCCATTAGATTCTTGTGGGAAGCACATGAAATCATGTAAATGATAGTGAATGCCCTACCTTTTGGTTAATGTACGGCAAACGTTCGCTGAATGAATGAATTGGTGGTTGGTTGGCTTAGCTTTGGGGCCAGTCTTTAACATTTACAATTTATAGTAAGAAAGGTCTCTCGCTATCCTTCCACAGCTATCCCCCATCCTCGTCACTTTCCTACCTGGCTGCTGCAGCAGAAACATTTATTTAATAGGAAACAGAACTACTCATTCTGCAAGAAGAGTCTTTAAATTGCAGATGCCTGGGTGAGTTATTATATTTATATAAGTGGATTTTGTTTAAAGTGCAGACAGTGATCTCTGATCTCTTTTTGATTTGTCAAACAAAGGTAAAGCGAACTTGGAGTCTATAGGTGGAAGAGCTAAAGCCACTGGGGTTGAGGAAAAAGCTAAAGGAATAGATGGGAGACAACCAAGACACATTGTGACACATTTTGATGAGGGTGTCAATTTTAAAAGGAAGCAGTATTTTTATATAAGAAGGACCCCATTTTTCTTTTAGAGATAGGATCTCACTGTGTCACACAGGCTAGAGTCCAGTGGTGTCACCATAGCTCAGTGCAACCTTGAAATCCTGATCCTCCCACCTTGGCCTCCCAAAGTGCCAGGATTACAGGTGCGAGCAACGGCGTGGGCTGAGGGCCCCATTTTTGCAATGCCAAAATATTCTTTATAATAAGTAAGAAATAAGAACTCACAGGAAAGTAGATTCAGGACAAACAATAGAACCGAGATTCTGGTGTTTGTTTGTTTGTTTCTTTGTTGATTGGTCAAGTGCAGTAGTGAGAAGTGGGGAAAGAGTAGAACAAGGAGTTCAACCTGTAACTGAGCGATCATTTGAGATAACTCACTATCTTCATACAGGCAGAGATACTACTTTTTGTTAAACACGTTGAGTAATAATCATACACACGTTGATTCTTAGGTTTCATCTGCTCACACCTGATAAACACCCATACAAATCCCTTCCTAGCTTTTTGTTTAATGCTGCTGAGTCAGCCCCACTGGATGAGAGAGAAGGGAGGAAGCTTAGTTTCACTTTGTGAGCCATCGCCTCCCCCACGGCTTACTTCTAGGCAGATGTGGGAAGCCTTGAGAGGCTGGCATGGTTTCCAAGTTGGATGCCTCCTTTAAAAATGTCTGTTAATTCTGACTACAGGCTAGAGCTGTCAGTTTGGAACCCCTTTAGGTGGAAAGCCAAGCTTACAGTCATTCTATTATTGACCCTGTCTCATTTCCCGGTGACTTTTCACCGTGTACACAAAGCCTTCACCTTTTATGCCCTCTCCCAGGCTCTTGCCCAACGGTCTTGACTGTCTTTTTGTAAATTGATCGGTTAGCATATACTCTATTATTAGTTTAGTCTTATCATAATCACCGTAACAGCTGCTGTTAAAATTTACGTTCACAACAGACGTTAGTGTAATCTGGCTCCTAGTGGCTCGAAAGTGTTTTCTTGCATTTGTGAGAAACCCAGTAGAAGTTACAAGCAGAGGGACTTGGAAGGCTTCCTGGTAGGATGCCTGCACCAGATGGGAACCATACCCTGAACCGCCTTTGGAAAAGCAATCTATGCTCCATCCAGACTGTTTCTCATTCACACTAGCTCGTGGCCCCACCCACTGTGCCATCTTAAAAGGCAAGGCCTCTTCTATTTTGAAAACTTTCAACAACAAAAAATGTGGGTTAAGCAAAATTAAATACTGTAAGTTATCTCACACTGCAAATTAACTTTAATAGGAAGACACAATAGAGTTTTTCTGGAATCTTTCAAAGTAGAGCATTCATTTTGAGTTAGGCCTAGTTTGTCCTCTAAAATCAGGTTGCCTTCTCTGCAAATTTTAAGTAGAGGCTGCATTGAATTACTATTTCAAATAAGGTTGAGAAATAAGATTCTTTCAGCAAATACTTTTTTTGAGCGTTATACAAGTTTATTCCTATTTATACTTAGGTATATGGCATCTGCCATTTAGGATTCAGAATCTTTTTTTTTTTGAGACAGTTTCGCTCTTGTTGCCCAGGCTGGAGTGCAATGGCACAATCTCGGCTCACCGCAACCTCTGCCTCCCGGGTTCAAGCCATTCTCCTGCCTCAGCCTCCCGAGTAGCTGGGATTACAGGCATGTGCTACCACACCTGTCTAATTTTGTATTTTTAGTACAGCCTGGGTTTCTATGTTGTTCAGGCTTGGTTGCAAACTCCCAAGCTCAGGTGATCTGCTCACCTCGGCCTCCCATAGTGCTGTAGTGCCGGGATTACAGGTGTGAGCCACAGCGCCCGACCAGGAGTCAGAATCATTATTAGATACATCTGTTTGCCATTAAAAATTTTAAAAAATATGTTATATATTATTTCCCAACTAATATTCTTTGTATATAAGACTATTAATAGGGGAACTCTTTTTAAGGTGTTGCCAGAAGTGATCAGAATAATATAAATCTTACATTACAAAAGATAGATTTGGAACACAAAATTTAACCTGAATAGGCTAGAAATGTTAAAATTAATACAATATATTTTGTTTATTGACTTTACAGGGTGATTATAACATTGCAGAAGACCACAGCTTGTCTTGGTTTCGATCTAAATACGTAGAATTTTCTTTTGTTAAAAAATAATTTCAACTTTTATTTTAAATTTAAGGGGTACATGTTCAGGTTTGTTATATTGGTATATTGTGTGATGCTGTCACCATAGTACCCAATAGGTAGTGAGCACAGTACCCAATAGCAGTTTTTCAGCCCTTGCCCCCTCCCTCCCTTCCTGCTCTAGTAGTCCCCAGTGTCTGCAATGACATCTTTATGTCCATGAGTACCCAATGTTTAGCTCTCACTTATAAGCGAGAACATGTGATATTTCATTTTCTGTTCCTGCGTTAATTTGCTTAGGATAATGGCCTCCAGTTGCATCCATGCTGCTGCAAAGAACATGATTTCATTCTTTTTTATGGCTGTGTCTTTTAGCAAATTATTTTTGAGTTCCTACTAGTGTAGGGCTCCCTGCTATGCATAGTGCTGGCCTTAGGAGAAAGGAGTGATACAGCAGCATACAACTAACACAAGACACACTAAGGGATCCATTCGGACCATGGAACTGAAGGTGGGTTTCAGAGAGGGGACGATGATTTTGCTGGGCCTTTAAGGATGAATAGACTGTACTAGCAAAACAGAGAAGGGCATTGTTTCACTACCACTGCTGCATAATAAACAGCCCCAAAATTTAGTGGCAAAAAGCAAACCATTTTATTATGCACACAGATTCTATGGGTCAGGAATTCAGAAAGGGTGCAACAGGGTAAGCTTGTCTTTGGTCCACCATGTCTGGGTCCTTAACTAGAAAGACTTAAACGTGGGGGTGACCGCACAGATGGGAGGTGAAATTGTCTGAGAGCGTCTTCATTCACATGTCTGGTGGCTAATCCTGGCTATTATTGGATGAGGCCTTAGTGGAGCTGTGGGTAGAAAAGCCTACCTATGGCCTCTCCACGGGCCTTCTCACAGCAGGTAACCTTTGGGTCGCCAGATTTCTAATTTGGCAGCTCAGGGATCCCAGAGTAAGTGTCCCAAGAGAACCAGGTGGAAGCTGCATGATATCTTCTACACTAGTTTCAGAAACTCAACCGGCCGCGGTGGCTCACACCTGTCATCTTAGCACTTTGGGAGGTCGAGGCAGGCAGATCACCTGAGATCAGGAGTTCAAGACCAGCCTGGCCAACATAGTGAAACTCCCATCTCTGCTAAAAATACAAAAAAATTAGCTGGGTGTGGTGGCACATGCCTGAAATCCCAGCTACTTGGGAGACTGAGGCAGAATTGCTGGAACCTGGGAGGTGGAGGCTGCAGTGAGCTGAGATCGTGCCACTACACTCCAGCCTGAGTGAGAGCAAGACTCTGTCTCGGAAAAAAAAAAGAAAGAAAGAAACTCAGTGGTATCACTTCCACAAGAGAGGCACCAATGTTGGCTAGCTCAGATTCAACAGGAAGTGATACAGACTATGGACTTCAACCTCTTGATGGGGGGCATGTGACCATTTTAAAGCCTGTCCTAAGTGTGCTGCTGCAGAAGCAAAACACAGAGCTCAGGGGCGTTTCCCGCCGGCCTGTAGTCTGATGCTGCTGGCATTGCAGGTGCGAAGGAGAGCGGCAAAGGTGGGGTTGGAAATGTAGACTGGAACCACCATGTGAAAAAAAGTCTTTACTGCTTTGTGACAAGTACCGTATCTGAAGCCACAAATCACAGAAGAAATAAAACTTCGTTTTTCTATGAGTCAATCTACTTTTCCTTTTGAGACATTCCATCAGGGCGTGGGAACTTCATCTCACTCAATTCTGGGTAATCTCTGCCATTCTGGGTTGCCTGAGTTCAGTCCTCCCTCATCTTTTCTCTTGACACTGTCTCTAGCGTGGCATGGGGGTGTATGTGACAGGGAGGAAGCTGGCTCTGGGCTAATTTCTGTCCAAGCTGACACCTGCCCAGGTGTAGATTCTAGGCCGTTGTTTCAAGCAGATTGCAGCTGTGTTATTCCTGACTGCAGAGCTTCTTGAGGTCTAGTTCTGTTTTAGCTAAAACGATCCCCTTCACAGGGACACAGAGATAATCTCCTGTACCTCTCCGGAGCTGCAAGGAACAATGTAAGGTCATCTCAGTTCTTCTCTGTTTCCTACTGCACTTAAATTTTTTTTTTAACTTTTATTAAAGACGGAGTCTCACTGTCACCAGGGCTGGAGTGCAGTGGCACCATTATAGCTCACTGCAGCCTTGAACTCCTGAGCTCAAGCAATCTTCCCACCTCAGCCTCCTGATTAGCTAGGACTGTAGGTGCATGCCATCACACCCAGCTAATGTTTAAATTTTTTGGTAGAGACAGGGTCTCTCTATGCTTCCCAGGATGGTCTCAAACTCCTGGCCTCAAGTGATCCTCCTACCTAGGCCTCCCAAAGTGCTTCAATTACAGGTGTGAGTCACTGTGTCCAGCCTATCTACTGGACTTTACACCTATGCCAAGCCAGCTGCAAAGAATCCACCTCCTGGGTTCAAGTCATTCTCCTGTCTCAGCCTCCCGAGTGACTGTGACTACAGGTGTGTGCCACCACATCTGGCTAATTTCTATATATATATATATATTTTTTGAAATGGAGTCTCGCTCTGTCGCCCAGGCTGGAGTGCAGTGGTGCAATCTTAGCTTGCTGCAACCTCTGCCTCCCAGGTTCAAGCCATTCTCCTCTCTCAGCCTCCCAAGTAGTAGGGACTACAGGCACATGCCACCAGACCCAGCTATTTTTTGTATTTTTAGTATAGACAGGGGTTCACCATGTTGGCCAGGATGGTCCCAAACTCCTGACCTCAGGTGATCCACCGTCCTGGGCTTCCCAAAGTGCTGGGATTATAGGCATGAGCCACCATGTCTGGCCTCTGTTTTCAATTCTTTGAGTATACTGTCTTAAACCAGGAGTGCAGTTGTTGAGTCATATTATAATTTTGTTTTACTTATTGAGGAACTGCCAAACTTTGTCTCAGGTCCTTAAAACACAAAGCTGACCCATATCCTTACTTGGTCAAGATTCATTGTTCTTTTACTGTACTGTTGAATTTCATCTGTCAGGGTTTTATTTAGGATTTTCACACTCCTATCCATGAGTGAGACTGTCTTTGCCAGGCTTTGGTAAAAGAATTATGATTAGTCAGCTTCACAAGTTTCTGTCTTCTATATATATTGTATATTATAATATTATAGATTGTAGAAATGATCTATTTCTATAGTTATAGAATATATAACACAAATACGAGTATTTTGAATTATAAACCTTCAATATCACTTTTAAGGATTTTGTTTGCTTCTCCTTAAAATAGTCTAAGTAATTTATAATTTATTTGTTTTTGAGACAGAGTCTCACTCTGTCACCCAGGCTGGAGTGCAATGATGTGATCTCAGCTCACTGCAACCTCTGCCTCCCAGGTTCAAGCGATTCTCCTGCCTCAGCCTCCCGAGTAGCTGGGATTGCAGGTGCCCGCCAACATGCCTGGCTAAATTTTTGTATCTTTAGTAGAGACAGGGTTTCACCACGTTGGCCAGGCTGGTCTCGAACTCCTGACCTCGTGATCTGCCCGCCTCAGCCTCCCAAAGTGCTGGGATTACAGGTATGAGCCACCATGCCCAGCCCTCTTTATAAACTTTTTAATAGCTCCTAAGTTTTCATTATTCCTTTTATTGTTGTCTAGCTTTTCAACTAATTTTTTTTATTTTGTCTCTGTACTTTACTTGGAATAGTCTTTTAGTCCACCTTAACTTCTAGATAAGGCATTTTGTCCATTTATTTTATTTTTCTTGCCTAGGATTTGCTTTTCTGAACTGCTTTATTAGGTTATAATTTTCCTACTTAAAATTCATCCATGCTCCATGTACAATTCAATGACTTTTAGTAAACATACTGAGTTGTGCAAACATCACCACTATCCAGTTTTAGCACATTTCTGCCACTCTGAAAGATCCCTTATGCTTGTTTACAGTTGATCTTCATTCCTATCTTCAGCCTTAGACAAGCATTGGTTTGATTTCTGTATCATAAATTTGCTTTTTCTGGCCGAGTGCGGTGGCACACACCTGTAATCCCAACACTTTGGGAGACCGAGGTGGGTGGATCACTTGAGGCCAGGAGTTTGAAACTAGCCTGACCAATATGGCGAAACCCCGTCTCTACACAAAATACAAAAATTAGTTAGGTGTGGTGGCACGTGCCTGTAAATCCCAGTTACTCTGAGGCTGAAGGGACAAGAATCACTTGAACCCAGGAAGTGGAGATTGTGCTGAGCCAATATTGCGCCGTTGCAGCCTGGCTGACAGAGTGAGACACTGGCTCGAAAGAAAAAAAAAAAGAAAAAATACTAGCTTTTTCTGGATATTTCATTGTAAATGGAATCATGTTGTATCATGTGGTCTTTTGCATCTGGCTTTTTCTACTGGCCATAATGTTCTCTGGGGCCCACCTGTGTTGTAGCATGTATTGTGTGCAGCAGGTAATACATTCTGACTTTTTAGATTTGCTCATCCACATCTTTCTAGGGACTCTTTCCCTGGACTCACGTAGCTTCCTCCTAAGACTGTGGAAAGCAATACTTTGCAAAGGCTCGAGGGAACACTGCAGATCTCTGGAACTCTCTGTTGGTACAATTTCCTTATCTCTTGTACGTTGCTCCAAACATGGTGGATATTTTCTAAAATTTTTCTCTGCTCTGATATCAAAACATTTCACAGCAGTGTTTTCTCTCTAAGATCTCAGGACAACGCTCCCTTTCCCTTAAGTTGCAGCGTCTTTGCTAGGATATATGAAGTCTGTTTTCACTCCTCCGTGAAGCAGTGAGCTCTTTCAAGGCCTGGGATTGTCACTGGGCAGATATGTGGACTGTTCTCTCCCACTGTAGAGGAGGTGTGAGATGTCCCCCCTCAGGCTGACAGACAACTGGGTGGAGGCTGATCTGCACTCTCCCCAGAGCAATTTCTGGTGCCTAGTGAGTTCTCTTTTATCATTTTTTTTCTTTTTCTTTTTTCTTATATCTCCTCAAGAAAACATAGCACCATCGAATGCTATGGCATCCTATAGAGAACTTCCATCTTTGGTCACAGTGTTAAGAGCTCTTGGTTTCACAGCCTCACAAGCCCTCTTTGAAATTAACTATCTTTTATCATTTAAAAAATAAAAAATTAAAAAAAATTTTTTTAGAGATGGGGGTCTTGCTATGTTGCCCAGGCTGGTCTTGAACTCCTGGCCTCAAAGTCCTCCCACCCTGGCCTCTCAAAGTGCTGGGATTACAGGCATGAGCCACCACACCTGGCCCTTAGTGGGCTTTCTGAAAGAAGCAAAACTTTTTTCCTGTTTTCATTCTGGGATTTCCTGACTGCAAAACCAGTCCAAGAACCTGCCTAGACAAATGCAAGCTTCTGCAGAGGGCAGTGGAGTCACAGAAGGCTGACTGCCTCCTGCTTGTGTAACCAGCTCTCCCAGTGAGCCGGCAGTTCCCTTTCTGTCTGTCACACGGGGTGCGTAGGGAGGCTTTTCTTCCAGCATGTACTGTTCTGGGGGCACTGCCTGACAGGATGCTCACCTCCCAAGATGCCCCTGGGCTAGGCAGTGAATACATCAAGTCCTGGTGGTTGTCACTGAATGGTTACAGAAAGTGGCAGGTGGGCATTGGGGGTAGTAAGGTAAAACGTTGGTTTAGATCAGTTTAGATCAAGCCAGCCTCTCTATACTAGTAGGACTTCTGCCTAGATGCTTGGTCAGAATGAGGATAAGTAAGCTCCTTGTGGCTGTCCACGGTTCAAGGGCCGAGTGAGTATCATTAGGAATGTGGGTTTCCTTTTCCTTTCTTTTCCTTTCTCTTCCTTCCTTCCTTCCTTCCTTCCTTCCTTCCTTCCTTCTCTTTCTTCTCTTTCTTCTCTCTCTTTCTCTCTTTCTTTCTTCTCTTTCTTCTGCTTTCTTCTCTTTCTTCTCTTTCCTTTCTTTTCCTTTCTTTCCCCACTCTCCCTCCTCCACTCCTCCACCACCACCGCCCTCCCTCCTCTCCCTCCTCTCCCTCCCTTCCTTCCCTTCCCTTCCTTCCTTCCTTCCTTCCTTCCTTCCTTCCCTTCCTTCCTTCCTTCCTTCCTTCCTTCCTTCTTTCGACAAAGAGTTTCACTCTGTTGCCCAGGCTGGAGTGTGTGGGTATGTGGCATCACTGCAGCATAAAGCTCTGGTTGACAGTACTCCTGCAAGCCTTCTCAAGTGCTTGGACTAAGAGGAATGAGCTACCATCCCTGGCTATGAATGTGTTTACTGTTAGTGTGACACATTGCATTTACTAGGCTTGTCTCAGATTTTGCCATGTGGTCTTCCTTATCTATCATCCTTCCTTATCTATCACTCCTTCCTTATCTATCACTCCTTCCTTATCTATCACTCCTTCCAGGGAGCAGTTGGGAGAGCACTGGTGGCTTACCCCATGTTAACCTTGAGACAATCTAAGGATTTTTTATTTGGTTCTGGAGGAATTGGAAAACCTGTGAGCTTTCCAGGCAGAAGTGGTGAGTTAGGCGGGTTACAGGTCAGAATTGTTCCACCTGGGCAGTGGCAATTGGAATGCAGATGAATCAATAGTTCCTTGTTTTTTCTCTTAACATTTTTTTGGCTGAGTGCAATGGCTCATGCCTGTAATCGCAGCACTTTTGGAAACCAACGCAGGAAGGCCAGAAGTCTGAGAAGATGAGAAAAGTTCTGGAGATAGATGATAGCGATGGTTGCACCATGTGAATATGACTTAACGCCACCCAACTGTACACTTCAAAATGGTTACAATGATAAATTTTATATCATAATATTTTAACTTCTATTATCTGTCTCTATAAATTTGCATCTCAGTTTTTGCTTTTTAAATCTGTGAAGATAGCATAGGTTCTTTTCCAACCAGAAAGTTGGAGAATAGAGGGAAGAGATATTCCTTTAAGATCTCTTCCAAACGTATTATTTTTCTCTATTTTTATTTAAAGAATTAGTATCTGATGCTATTTTATGAATTCAAATGTCTGATTCTTTTTTTTTTTTTTTTGAGACAGAGTTTCACTCTTGTTGACCAGGCTGGAGTGCAGTGGTGTGATCTCAGCTCACTACATCCTTTGCCTCCCATGTTCAAGCCATTCTCCTGCCTCAGCCTCCTGAGTAGCTGGTATTACAGGCATGTGCCACCATGCCCAGCTAATTTTTGTATTTTTAGTAGAGACAGGATTTTGTCATGTTGGCCAAGCTGGTCTTGAACTCTTGACCTCCAGTGATCCGCCTGCCTCTGCCTCCAAAACTGCTGGGATTACAGGCACGAGTCACTGTGCCTAGCCTGATTCTTTAGAGTTGTAAGTTTTGTTTTATTATATTTTTTCTATAAAGTACTTTTTCTTTCCTTTCTTTTTAAAATAATTTTCTTCGGGCAGCCTCCCAAGCCAGAGTAAGCTCAGACTCTTCTATGAAGTACTTTTATGGTATATCCTACCGCCCCACTCTCGTATCTCTTCATTTTCTCTGGTGTGGCTAGCTGTATGTCTGACGAGAATGTCTGAGTGTAGACACTGCTACTTCCATGAAACAACTTCAGCTAACAGTTATGGGAAAGCCCCATGTTTGTGTATTAAAGTCCTGTTACTAGAATTATCACTCTGTGAATTTATATACATGATAACTTCTTTTTCCCAGCTCTGGAATAATAGCTGTATACCTGATATTTACTTTGATACATTTTATAGATTTATGTAGCTGTAAATTGATTTACCATGTATTGATTAAGCCTGATTTTCATAGAAACTGTCTGATATAGTGTGAGTAAGTCTAAGTTCAGCAACACTGACTTGGCAAACTGACCCTGAAATTGTTACATATCGGCCAATACAATATCTTGACTGATATTGACTGAATGATTATAGTGCATTAGGTGATGAATTGCAGACACATTAGTATCTCCCTTGCAGGTACAGGGCAGTAAAACTATTTATTTTCTTGGAAAGCACTGTAATGAGCATCACTTTCTTCACCTGGAAATCTTAGTGTTGATTCTTCTTCTGTTCTGCAGCCTGTGATTGATTGGACTCTAATTATTGACAACTTTTCTAGGAAGTCTCAGAGCTTTTAGAGGGGAGAGTATTTACATTTGGTAGAAAATCTTTTTTTTGTTTGTTTGTTTGAGACAGGGTCTCGCTCTGTCACTCAGGCTGGAGTGCAGTGGTGCCATCTCTGCTCACTGCAGCCTCGACCACCTGGACTCAGGTGATCCTCCCATCTCAGCCTCCCTCTCGGCTGGGACTACAGGCTGGGACCACCACACCTGGCTAATCTTTTTATTTTTTGTAGAGATGGAGTCTTGCTGATATGGTTTGGCTCTGTGTCCCCACCCAAATCTCACCTCTAATTGTAATCCCCATAATCCCTATATGTCAAGGGCGGGATCACGTGGAGGTGATCGACTCATGGGGGCAGTTTCCCCTGTGCTGTTCTCCTGATAGTGAGTGAGGCTCATGAGATCTGATGGTTGTATAAGCATCTGGCATTTCCCCTGCTTGCACTCACTCCATCCGTCTGCCCTGTGAAGAAGTGCCCACTTCTCCTTTGCCGCCTGCCATGATTGTAAGTTTCCTGAGGTGTCCCTAGCAATGTAGAACTGTGAGTCAATTAAACCTCTTTCCTTTATAAATTACCCAGTCTTGGGTATTTCTTTGTAGCAGTGTGAGAATGGACTAAGGTACTCGCTATGTTGCCCAGGCTGAGCTCAAACTCCTGGGCTCAAGCAATCCTCCTACCTCAGCCTCCCAAAATGCTGGGATTACAGGCATGAGCCACTGTACCTGGCCTGATAGAAATTCTTAATTTCTCACCTTTCCTCTTTCTTTACACTAAAGAGTAAGAAAAGCCAATAACAATGGCCGCTATTGACTACTGTCTCAAAGGCAGCTAAATCTTTTCACTTTGGGGCTAAATGTCTCATAAAACCTATCAGAGAGTATATGAATACCTTTAATGAAACTCTGTCTCTTTTTTACACAATCTATGGAAGTTGATATCACTTGTGGCTGACAATAAAATTTGAATCTGGATATTCTTTTAAATTTTCTAGTACAGCATTTATTGGCTGCAATACAAAGTTATATCGCGCTTTTACTAGAAAGGAGATACTCCTCTGCATTCCATGTACTCCTTCAACAAGTATTTTTTGAGTGCCTTCTAGGTGCCAGCTACTTTGTAATTAAATTCCTAACCTTACGACTGACATCCATGGTTTGTCAGATTTTAAATTCCACAGGATCATGTAAGTTCAAGTTAATTAATTCTAGGTACTAAAAAATAAGACTTCCTGTTAAGACAAAAATTAATTTTACAAGATTAATATAGATATTTGAAAGCCTTCTTGGAATTGAAACAACTCATAAGATCTTCAAATTTTGACAAGTTGAGCCAAAATGATTCAACAACAACAGCAAAAAACCACTGAATTTTAATATACATTTCAAATTGTTTTATGATATTGGAAATAATAGAACTGTTCAGTAACACACAACTTGTAAAATCTAAGAACATTTTAAAGGAAATTCATCACATTATAATTTGACAAGCCCCTAAATATGACTACTGAAAACAGGCACTAATAATTGGAATGACTGTTTTATATTTTATTGCTAATAGTGAATGGGTCTTGAGTAAAGACGTGAATTTTCTTTCAGTGGTCCTCCAACAACAACAGATCTTATTTTATAAAATTCCATATTAATGGAGAGTTCATTTGAGAGTAAGCCAACTGTAATTTTTCCTAAAGTTTTCAGACAAGAATCCGAAACATACATCCATTGAATTGAAGTCTAACACAATTCTTTATCCTAGAAACATTAAAGAGATGGAGATTAATAGTGTTATCACCTCAACTTGAGTCAACTGTTCAATAGAATTAAAAATTGTAGTAATTCTCATATTCTTGTTTCTTTTCACATTCACAAAAAAAATCCAGTATCCTATTTAGGTGGCATTTCAACTTAAGCTGAAACTTAGTTATTCTTCTTTTTCTGCTTTGCTTTCTTTTGGTGGAGGGGTCATACAAGAAGAAACTTGGTCCTAAAAACAAAATATATAGATTGCCATAGATTTTACTTCATTTTATTGTTTTTTGTTATTTTTCTTTTTATTTAATTTTTAATTAATTAATTTTTTTAGACAGAGTCTCACTCTGTCGCCCAGGCTGGAGTGGCACGATCTCGGCTCACTGCAACCTCTGCCTCCCGGGTTCAAGAGATTCTCCCACCTCAGTCTCCTGAGTAGCTGGGATTACAGGTGCCCCCCATCATGCCTGACTAATTTTCATATTTTTAGTAGAGATGGGGTTTTGCCATGTTGGCCAGGCTGGTCTTGAACTCCTGACCTCAAGGTCCACCTGCCTTGGTCTCCCAAAATATTGGGATTACAGGTGTGAGCCTTCATGCCCGGCCTATTTATTTTTTGAAATAGAGACTAGGTCTTATTATATTGCCCAGTTTGGTCTCAAACTCATGGGCTTCAGCAATCCTGCCTCGGCCTCCCAAAGTGCTGGAATTATAGGCATGAACTACCATGCCTGGTCAGCCTTGAGATTTCAAAGGAGCAATTCTTAAAATGACTCATCTTTCCTATATATCTGGGTTTAATTCTGAAATATTCTAAAATTTCAAACTCATTTTTCTATTGCATTTATATTTCCTATTTCTCATTGCTTTTAAGAGGAAATGCATTTCCTATGTTAGCTTTATCCTCTTGAGACTATTTCTGAATATTTCTTTAAAAGTTACTAACATCAGAATTTTGTGGATTCTTTTAGTATATTAAAAGCCTTTCAGCTGGGCACTGTGGCTCACGCCTGTAATCCCAGCACTTTGGGAGGCCGAGGTGGGTGGAACACCTGAGGTCAGGAGTTCAAGACCAGCCTGGCCAACATAGTGAAACCCTATTTCTACTAAAAATACAAAAATTAGCCAGGCTTGATGGCGCATGCCTGTAATCCCAGCTACTCGGGAGGCTGAGGCAGGAGAATCACTTGAAACTGGGGGGCAGAAGTTGCAGTGAGCCAAGATCGCACCACTGCACTCCAGCCTAGGTGACAGAGTGAGACTCCGTCTCAAAAAAAATTAAAATAATTTTTTTAAAAAAGCCTTTCGGGTTAAATAACTGAAGAGAATCTAAAAATATTGTTGCAAGAAGTAGGCTGCTGACTCAAATCACATCTTTAAAAAAATATCCAACATATGAAAAGAAAAAGTTTTAAATACCAATGACCTTGATTTCATCTATGGGCTTAAGATACATTTTAGATTCAAATATGATAAACCCAGTTACTCTCCCTGAAACTGTAAAATAGTGAAGTCTTTTTCATTCTTGTTTGTCATTTAAGTTCTCTTCAATTGTTTTCTTTTTTCTTTCTTTCTTTCTTCTTCTTTTTTTTTTTTTTTTTTTGAGACGGAGTCTCTCTTGGTCGCCCAGGCTGGAGTGCAATGTCACAGGTCAGCTCACTCCAACCTCTGACTCCTGGGTTCAAACAATTCTCCTGCCTCAGCCTCCCAAGTAACTGGGATTACAGGCACCTGCCACAAGGCCAGGCTAATCTTTTTGTATTTTTAGTGGAGATGGGGTTTTACCACGTTAGGCAGGCTGGTCTCTAACTCCTGACCTCAGGTGATCCACCTGCCTCGGCCTCCCAAAGTGCTGGGATTACAGGTGTGAGCCACCATGCCTGGCCTCCTCAATTATTTTCAATTTTTCTATTTCCCTTGTCAAAATATTTCATATAATCTTATCACTCCCTTGAGATAAGGAATTGCTGTTGGAGAAAATGTGATTCCAACCAGAGAATATTTTATGTAACTTAAGGGTTCTGCTTAGTAAAATTTGTTTTTTTTTTTTTTTTACAGTCCAGAGGGTTTTTTTTTTTTTTTTTTTTTTCCACCTATTATGCCATGAATTCGTAGGGAATAGATTCCAGCAGCTCAGGCTCCTTCCCATTGGTTCTCACAAGGTGTACTTCTCTGGGTGCAGCAGGCTGGCGCTTCAGTTGAATCCAGGTACCTTTCTCTTTGGCTTCTTTCTTTTTCTGATCATTTTCCTTCACGCGTTTCAGGAAGCGATCTTGGCTCTTAGAGTGCTTAATATGCTCAATACACATATTAATTCTCTTGGCAAGAATCTTGCCCTTAACTTGTTTACAACAATGCCAACAGTATGCTGGGTAACACCGTAGACTCTCAGTTTAGCCATGGTGACACTTGTGGGGCATTGCTTTTTGGCGCCTGTTCCCTTGATGTCTACAGTATCATCTTATAGATTCGCATATACGTGGCCAAAGGAACAACTCCATGTTTTCTAAAAGGCCTGGAGAACATATATCAGGTGCCTCTCCTCTTTCCTTTGGTGTTTGTCATTTTGGTGAATTACTGGAAGGTGGCGGTCCTCGCCGAAAGGAAGCAGTAAAATTTTTATCACTTGCTTCCTTAAGAAAATTTAGATATTATAAATTTAGCCTCTAACCTTCTTTGACATATTCCCTATTCTCATTTTATGACTCAGTCTCTTCTGTTTTATTTAATGGCTTAATAGAGTCATGTTTGAAACTGGGTAGAAAGCAATTTCAAGAAATGGTTTACAAGCTACTTTTAATGGGTACTGTTAGAGTATTTATTGCTTTCAGATATAACATTATTATTATTAAAACTTATTTTTTGGTTGCTGGTGGTTGTGCTTGGAGCTATGAGAGACATAAAGAAGCTGCAATCACTGTCCTGTGCCCCATTATGTGGCAAATAAAAACCATGTGTCTTTATATGGTTTCTCTGGCTCTACCTGAGCGATTTCCCCCTCTAGGGAATGGACATTGGTTACAGTGAGATGATGCATTTTCATCTTATTTTTATTGGCTCTTTTCATGAGTGTTAGATTACTTGGTAGTCAAGCTGAACTCCCTAAGAGGAAACACTAGGTCAGTGAAGTATATCAATGACCTTTATAAGAACATGATGTCGATTCACGATTCCAAGACTTGCATTAGGGATTGCCTTGGCTCATATTGTTACTGGCAGAACATATCCGTATCTGTACAGGTCTGCAGCAACCTCAATTCTCGCCTCCTTAGAAGAAAGGATTTGACTGAGGAGGCTAATGCAGAAGGAGAGACTGGGGCAAGTTTTTGAGCAGGAGTGAAAGTTTATTAAAAAGCCTTAGAACAGGAATGAAAGGAAGGAAAGTACGCTTGGAAGAGGGCCTGCAGGCGACCTGAAAGGCAAGTGGGTGGTTTGACCTTTTGACCTGCGGTTTTATATATTGGCATACTTCTGGGGTCTTAAATTACTTCTTTCTCCCCGCTCACCTAACTCCCGAGAGCTTATCAGGAAACTGCTGATCACCAGTTTCAGGTGTTATCTATTATGAGACTGCCTTTCACTGGTGCCGGCTGTGACCAATTATTACTGTAGAGGGGCAGTTAACAACCGCCTGACTGTTACCTGATGGCCACCCAACATTCCTGGGGTGTGTGTGTGTGTGTGTGTGTGTCCTTGAATAGCTACCTACTCTAACAATATCTGTAAGTAGATGTTTGAAATAATCTTAGCGATTAGAGTCATGAGTTTTGGAGGGGACAGATATTCAAACCTGCCATGTTCTCTCTTTTCTTCTACCTTCCACCAAATATTTCTCACAAAAGGAGCAGATTTCTTAGCCATAGAAAAGGAAAGGTGACAAAAATGAAGAGGATACCAAACATGTAAAAATACAGAAAAGGAGAGCGAGAGAGTCTATGGATACCAGAAGTTTCCAAGCTCCATACAGAGGATAAAATGTAAAGCCCATCTCTTTGTAACATTTCTTCCTATTTAGGAAAAGAGGAGAAATCAGTTTCATATTGCAATTTGATGTGTATATTGTGTGTGTATATGTGTATGTATGTATCCAAAACACAGATTTTACAAATCAAGACTTGTGATGCACACTATTACCTATTCTGTGATTGATGGCTGGGATTTAAAGGTTGAAGTAAAGAGCCAAGACGACTTCTGGTCTTTGGTTTAGGCAATGGGGTTGGACGGTAGTACTGTTTACTGAGATAGAGAAAATGCAAGAGGAAATGTTTTGAAAGTTTAAAGAGAAGAAAGTGAATGAAATAATGATTTCTGATTTGGCCTTTTATGTTTGAGTTCCTTAGTATAGTGGTTCTCAGACATTTTGACTGATCCTCAGTACATTTGACATGAAGACCAAGTTGACAGGCACACATTTATATATGTAACATGCACATTGATATCATGAGTATGCACGTGTGTGTATGTCCTCCTCCTTTAGCATGAGCAGCAAGAGCTCTGGCCTGAGATGGGGGTTGAAAGATGCCATCTTAAGAGAGGACTCAATGAAGTGTTAGGGCCATCACGAACAAGAAAGAAGTTCTCAATATTTTCCTCATTTGCAGGTGGCACTCACTTCCAGAACCCAATGGCTAATTATTTTCAAAACACCAAGGCAGCGAATGTATTGGAGACAGTTGTTCCAGTCTCTCCATTGCTCTATCAGGAAAGATCAAGAAGGAAGAAGCTCAAGGTCTTCTCTTGCTTTGAGAAAAGCTAAATTGTGGAGTCTGAAGGGGCATCTCCATTTCTTGCTTAAAATCTGAACACCCCTGCCCCCAACAAATGCAAACCTGGGCACAGTGATGTGCACCTGTTGTCCCAGTTACTCTGGAGGCTTGGGCAAGAGAATCCCTTGAGCCTATGAATAGCCACTACAGATAGCCTGGCAACATAGTGAGACCCTGTCTGTTAAAATAAAAAATAAAAAATAAAAATAAAATCTGAACACATTCAATTTTATTGATTAATTAAAAATGATTTTGAGTTAAACTTATTGAAAAATATTTGGAAAAGTTTAGCAAACACTTATTTCCAACATCAAGAATTATTAATTGTTAACATTTGTCTTATTTTCTCCTAGTCTTTTCATTTATGAATATAAAACATTATGGATAAAGCTAATGTCCTCTTGAATCATCACCTCAGTTCCATTCCTCTCCGCTTCTCTGTGCCATCACTTCAGTTAGCATTTATGAATTTGATCTGCATCTTCTGATTCATATTTTATTGTTTTCATACATAATTATTTATAGCCAAGATATAGTATCAATTTTTAAGATTAATAAACCAAACATCGCATGTTCTCACTCATAAGTGGGAGTTGAACAATGAGAACACATGGACACAGAGAGGGGAATATCACACACTGGGGCCTGTTGGGGATCGGGGGCTAGGGGAGGGATAGCATTAGGACAAATACCTAATGTAGATGATGGGTTGGTAGGTGCAGCAAACACCATCGTACATGTATACCTACATAACAAACTTGCACGTTCTGCACATGTGTCCCAGAACTTAAAGGATAATAATGAAAAAAAAATTGATAAATGACTCCTCAGCTGGCCACGGCTGTTATCTAGCAAGCTAGGGTCCTAGCACTCAAAGTTATGTCCTCTCTGAGTGAGAACAGACTTTCTGAGGTTGAGGGGATGGTGATTGTGCAAATCTGTATGGATGCCAGTGCAGGCATCTTTGGCCCAGGATAGAGGGCTGTTTCTGAGGAAGTGAAGTGGGTTCTATGGGGAACTGTAGTTCATGCCCGTTTCCTCAGCTTAGAGCTGTCTCAAGTAAAAGTAGTAAAAGCTGTTCACCACCTGCAAAATGCAGCTGTGTGGGCTATTTTGAAGCAAAGGGAGCGTTAGTACGGCTGGTCATTTCCCCAGATCTCTCTTGGTTCACTAGGCAAAAGGTAATGCAGATATTAACTAGTAGGGTTTTCTGCGTCTTTCTGTCACGGCCATTGCTGCCTGTGGTAGGAGGTATCCTGGTGTAATATACATTTAGGGTTCTTTTAGAACCATATAGCTCCTTTAAGGGTTCCTTTAATCATATCAATCTGGATTGGAAGTTGAAGCTAACAGGCCTCCAGCTATAGTAAGGAGAAAGATATTCCTCAAAGAATATTAGGCTTAGCTGGGTGTGGTGGCGTGCACCTAGAATTCCAGTGCTTTGGGACGCAGAAGGATTGCTTGATGCCAGGAGTTTGAAGCCAGCCTCGACAACAGAGTGAGACCCTATCTCTACATAAAATTCAAAAAGTTAGCTGGGCATGGTGGCTCATGTCTGTAATCCTAGCTACTCGGGAGGTTGAGGCAGGAGGATCACTTGAGCCTAGCAGTTTGAGGTTACAGTGAACTATGATTGTGACATTGCACCCCAGCTTGGGGCATAGAGTGGGATCCTGTCTCAAAAAAAATTCTCTCTCTCTCTCTCTCTCTCTCTCTCTATATATATATATATATATATAAAGGCTCCATATATCATGTTTAGCCAGAGACTTTGGCATGTATAGCAAAGACCACAGCAGGTCTGAGCCATCCACACATCCCTGGCTGATGGAGTCTGTGTGTGTGTGCAGAGGAGACTCAAGAAAGCCTGATGGCTCTGCTAGGCCAAGAAAAAAAGAGACACAAAATCAGGAATGAAAGAGAGGACATTACTACTGACCTTATGGAAGTAAAAGGGATAGTAAGGGAATGTTATGAATATAAATTAGACAACAGATGAATTAGACAAATTCCTAGGAAGATGTAAATTACTGGCTTGAGAAAAAAAAATAGAAAAGCTTAATAGACCTACAAGTAAAGAAATTGAATTGGTAATTAAAAATCTTCCCACAAAGAAGTGCTCATGCCCAAATAACTTCCCTAGTGAATGCTATCAAATATTTAAACAAATACTAGTAACTTACAAGTTCTTTCAGAAAATAGAGGAGGAAGGAACACTTCCAAGCTCATTCAATGAGAGCAGCATTAACCTGATACAAAAGCCAAAGGTGACATGAGAAGAGAAAACTACAGACCAGTGTTCCTTATGAACATAGGCCCCAAAATTCTTCATAAAATATTATCAAACCAAGGTCAGCAACATAAAAAAAGGATCATATACCATGACCAACAATATCCCAAGAAATATTCCTGTATATTCCTGTAATCAGAAATATTCCTGTATCTCAGAAATGCAAGATTGAATTAACATTCAAAAATCAGTTAATGTGATATACCATATTAATAAAAGTCAAGACTGATATGATCATCTTCACAGATGCAGAAAAAACATTGGAAAAAATTCAGCACCAATTCATGATAAAAAACCCTCAACAAACAAGATAGAGGGGCCCTTCCTCATTCTAATAAAGGCATCTAGAAATAACCTAGGGCTAATATCATATTTAATGGTATAGGACTGAATGCTTTCCTCCTAAGATCATGAACAAGGTGAGACTGTCTACTTCCACCACTTCTGTTCAGCTCTATACTGGAGGTTCTAGCTGGTATAATGAGGCCAAAAATAAAAAAGACATCCATGTTGCAAAAGAGAAGTAGGCCTTTTAAAATTCACAGATGATACAATCCTTTATGTAGAAAATTGGAAGAAATCCATACAAACACAAATCTAGAACTAATAAATTAGCAATGTTGCAAGAGACGAAAACAATATACAAAGCTAATTATATTTCCACGTTCTAGCAACAAACTATTCAAAGATGAAATTAAGAAAATAATTCCGGCCAGGCGTGGTGGCTCATGCCTGTAATCCCAGCACTCTGGGAGGCCGAGACAGGTGGTCAGGAGTTCTAGACCAGCCTGGCCAACATGGCAAAACCCCTCTCTACTAAAAATACAAAAATTAGCCGGGCATGGTGGCAGGCGCGTGTAATCCCAGCTACTTGGGGGGCCGAGGCAGGACTTGAATCTGGGAGGTGGAGGTTGCAGTGAGCTGAGATCACGCCATCAGCCAGCCTAAGGGATAAGAGCAAGACTGTCTAAAAAAAAAAAAAAAATTCCATTCACGATACGTAAATAAAATCAAAAGGAACAAAATATTTAGGAAAAAATGATCAAAAGTAGTGCTAGATATATACACTGAAAACCACAAAATATTGCTGAGAGAAATTAAAGAAGATATAAATAAATATTATATGATGGGTTGGAAGACTCAACTTTGTTAAAGGGCGATTTTCCCTAAATTGATTTACATTCAACACAATTCTTCTCAAAATCCCAAGCAGGCTATTTTTTTTATAGCAATTGATAAGCTGATCATAAAATTTATATGGAAATACCAAGGACCTTGCAGAGCCCAAACTGTTTTGAGAAGGAAGAATGACATTCGAGAACTTATACAACTCAATGTCAAAACTCACCATTAAAACGACAGTAATCAAGACAGTGTGATATTAGGGTATTGGGTAAGCGTAGGCATGTACAGTAGGCTCTCTTTTCTGTGGTTTCGATTTCTGCAGTTAGCCATGGTCTACTGTAGTCCAAAAATATTAAATGGAAAATTCCAGAAATAATCTATAAGTTTAAAATTCTTATTATAGTATGCTCTTATAACTGGCCTACTTATTATTGTTGTTAGTCTCTTACTGTGTCTAATTTGTAAATTAAACTTTACCATAAAGTTTACATATATAGGACATATCAGTATAGAAAACAATGTAGAATGTATAGGGTTCTGTACTATCTGCAGTTTCAGGTATCCACTGGGGGGGTCTTGGAATATATCCCTTGCCGATGAGAAGGAACTATTGTAAGGCAATGAAGCAGGACTGAGAATGCAGAAATAAACTATATTAAATTACTTTTCAACAGCGGTTCTAACGCAATTTCGTAGGGAAAGTATAGTCTTTTCAACAAATTGCTATGGAGCAGGCGCTTCTTTTAGGGGCTTGTGGGCCCAAGCATGGAAATAAAGAAAAGTCTTGAGTTCCTTCAAGGGACATTCCGGGCACCTATCTAGCTGTATTAGTCAGTCTTCACACGGCTAATAAAGGCATACCTGAGACAGGGTAATTTATAAAGGAAAGAGGTTTAATGGATCACAGTTTCACATGGCTGGGGAGGCCTCACAATCATGGCGGAAGACGAAGGAAGAGCAAAGGGAAATCTTACATGGCAGCAGGCAAGAGGGCGTGTGCAGGGAAACTCCCCTTTGTAAGACAATCAGATTGTGTGAGACTTATTCACTATCAGACACACAGCAAGGGAAAGACCTGTCCCCATGATTCAATTACGTCCCATCGAGTCTCTCCCAGGACACGTGGAAATTATGGGAGCTACGATTCAAGATGAGTTTTGGATGGGTCACAGCCAAACCATATCACTAGCCTTGAAAAGTAAATAAGCAGCTTGATAAGCAAGAAGTTAATAGTAGCTTAAAACAGGAGCCACAGAAGCTAAAGTCAGGAGATGTTTGATTCTCTACAGAAACTAAAGATAATATCCTAACATATGTACCTGAGTTGTTTTTCAGAAACCCAGACCTCCACCAAACATATCCACTGACACATAGATGTCAAATATGAGGGACCTGAGAACTGAACTCTGACCACCGCTATTTGTTTTAGATGTCTTCCTAGGCGGTCTAGCAGAGGTTGCACTCCCAGGCCAGAATTAACATTCTTTTCTGCTGATCCCAAATCCCAAATTTTAGATAAAGTTTTGTGTCCTTTAATCGCAAATCAGAATTTTTTTTTTTTTTTCCAGCATCTTGCTCTGTCACTCAGGCTGGAGTGCAGTGTATGCAATCTTGGCTCACTGTGACCTCTGCCTCCCGGGCTCAAGTGATCCTCCCACCTCAGCCTCCCAAATAGTCGAGGTGCCAGCCACCATGCCCAACTAATTTGTGAATTTTTGTAGAGATGGGGTTTCACCACGTTGCCTAAGCTAGTCTCAAACTCCTGAGCTCAAGCAATCTGCTCACCTCAGCCTTCAAAAGTGCTAGGATTACAGGCGTGAGCCACCACGCCGGGCCTCAAATCAGAAAATCTTTGGCTCTACCTGTGGCCTATGGGCCTCCACTTCAAGATGTCCCACCTTTTTAGGTCAAACCAATGTGTAGCCTCCATGTATTGATTTATGACTTTGCCTGTAACTGCCTCGCCATCCTAAAATACCCTTACCTGTAAACCATCTGGGAGTTTGGGTCTTGAGTATGACCTGCCCCATTCTCCTTGTTTGATGCCCTGCAATAAATGCTTCACTTCCTCTTGCTGCGAATCCCAATGTCAGGGTTTGGCTTTGCTGCGCCGGGTGAGCAGACCCCAGTTCGGTTCGATAACAAAATGGTGCTGGGACAACTGCGTATCTATATGCAACACTTCTGAAAAAATAGATAAGCTGGACTTCATCAGAGTTGAAAACTTTTGCTTTTCAAAAAACACCACTAACAAAATGAAAAGACAAGTTAAACAGACTGGGTAATAATATTTGCAAATTATGTACCTGACAAATGACTTATATCTAGAATATACATATATATTTTTTTAATTTTTCTTTTTCTTTTTTCTTTTCTTTTCTTTTCTTTTTTTTTTTTTTTTTTGAGACAGAGTATCTCTCTGGTGCCCAGGCTGGAATGCAGAGGCATGACCATGATTCACTGCAGCCTCAACCTCTTCAGGCTCAGGTGATCCTCCCACCTCAGCCTCCCTAGTAGCTGAGACTACAGTCATGCGCCACCATGCCCAGCCCAATTTTTTGGTATTTTTTGTAGAGATGGGGTTTTGCTCATGTTGCCCTTGCTGGTCTCAAACTCCTGGGCTCAAGCTATCAGCCCACCTTGGCCTCCCAGAATGCTAGAATTATAGGTGTGAGCCATCACACCTGGCCTAGAATATATTTTTAAAACTCCTAAATGGGCAATGGATTCGAAGAGATATTTCACTAAAGAAGATATACAAATGGTTAACAAGTACATGAAAAAGGTGTTCGACATCATTAATCACTAGAGAAATATAAATTAAAACCACAATGAAATAGCCATTTACTTTTACCAGAATGGCTGAAATAAAAAAGCAAGCATTCATGAGTGTAAGGAAGTGGAGAAAGTGGAATCCTTTAATGTTATTGGTACGAAGTTAAAATGGTGCAGATATGTTGGCAAATGGCTTCTTAAAGTGTTAAACGTAACCCAGTAATTCCAGTTCGAGGAATATACGCAAGAGAAATGATAACATCTGTCCTCTTGACGTTGAACTTTGTTTGAGCCTGTGCTCCCGGAAAGCAGCAATGCGGAGAAAATTCCCACACTTTTGTATTTGTAAGAAAGCCTACCCACAAAGAATCACTGTTATGGACTTAGTTATGTCCCACCCATGCCCCAATTCATATATTGAGGTCTTAACCCCCAGTACAACTCAGAATGTAATTATATATGGACACAGGGCTTTTAAAGAGGTAATTAAGGTTAAATGAGGTAATGAGGATGGGGCCCCAATCCAACAGAACTGTTTTAACGAGAAGAGGAAGCCACATCAGGAAAGCACGTACACACAGGAAAGTCCAAGTGAGGACACAGCGAGAGGCAGCCATCCGCAAACCAAAAAGAGAGTCCATGGCAGAAACCAACTCTAATGACACCTTGATCTTAGACATGCAGCCTCCAGAACTCTGAGAAAATACGAGCTGTGTTGTTTAAGCCACCCAGTCTGTGGTGTTTCATGATGGCAGTCCTAGCGGACTAATACAACCACCTTGCTCTCGCATATTTCCTGTCATCATTCCTTAGGACTCCTATAAGACTCAGTGGTAGCTCTCTTGTTTACCTGCTTCTATAAAATCTCAGGTCCTCTTTTTTTTTTTCCCCCTGGAGATTCATTAATGAACATTTTGCCTATTTTAAAAGCTTGAATGAATGAATGAAATCATCTCCTTAATTGCTCAGCACATTTTGTCTTTTATGTCCATCACAAAGACTTGTACACAATTACTCATAGCAGCAGCATTTGAAAACTGGAAACAATCCAAATGTCAATTAATTAGTGAATTGATAAACAAAATGTAGTATGCCCGTACAATGGAATTCTATTTAGAAATAAAAAGGAATGATATAGTACTGATATGTGCTACAACATAGATGAACCTTGAAAACGTTATGCTAAATGAAAAAACCTAAGTGAATAAGACTACGTATAGTATGTTTCCATTTATATGAAATGTCCAGAGAGGGCAAATTTAGAGAAACAGAAAGCAGATCAGGCTAACCTGAAGTTGGACATGGGAGTGGAGTGTGTCTGCAAATGGACTAAAGGAAAATGGGCTAAAGGAAATTGGGTAGGGTTCTAAAATTGGAATGTGGTGACGATTGCACAACTATACACTTATTAAAAGTCATGAATTGTATACTTACAATGGGTGAATTTTATGGCATATAAATTTTAACAAAGCTATAGAAAATAACAAGAACAAAAAATAAAAATCAAATGCTTCAACAAACTATGAAAATTCACTGTCAGAACCAATAGTATCCAAAGAGTGGATTAAGCATCCAGACTTTTGGTGTTTTGCCATTGACTCAGCTTCTACAGAGCACTGTGAGTGGAACTCGGAGAGAAATCCCTCCGCAAATTCAGGGTTCATGTTTGATCCACATATCTAGCACCACCCATCAGAGCAGCACCCTCACCACCATAGTCAAAGATCAATAGTTACACTTTATATGTTCCAGTGTAGTAGAAATAAAGAACAAAGAAACTAACTCGATGAAGAAACAGACTATAGTTGAAGCTATTGATCATGGAGCCAAATAAAGATAACACAATGAAAGACTGCAACAATTTCACCCTTCTTATTGAGAAGAAACAGAGTTAATAATTCTTTATCATTGCATCATTAAAAATTGTGTTGAATCTTTTTTAAAAAAATTCACTTTTAGTTAGATATTTACAAATGAGGTCAATACCCATTAACTAGTCTGTGGATGTTGAACATATGAAAACAGACTTAAGAAGATCCTTTCTCTTCCAACTGTAATACAAGTTTACTTAATCATTGGCACTGACCTTTCTTCCCATTGTACTCCTCTCTTCAGAATCTTCCTCCTACCACTCATCTCTGCTTATTGTAAATTCCCATTCAACCATAAGACTTAGCTCTAATGTGATTTCATAGTTCATTTCTCCTTGAATCATCATTACTTGCATAAATATATTATTGATTGCACTTGAATGTAAGGAATGGTGCTGTGTGTTTTTTTCATGGGGTAGCCTCCAGAGTATGGAGCACTTGGTAAACTTCCCTAAGTACGCTTTTTGAATTGAATGGAATGTATTACCCCCTGGTGGCTGAATAGGAAAATAACTTCGGACTTTGTTAAACGACATCACCTGCAATCCCTTGTTCCTCAACTACTGTGGATTTTGGGGGGCTCCAACTGTGGAATTTAATTCAGGGGAATTTGGGGGGTGGGTGATGTTGATGTTCTAAAACTGGAATGTGATGATTGCACAGCCGTCAAAATCAAGAGTAGCTCAGGCCCTTGGTGGAGATTACAATTTCAAAAATTCCTTTTTTTGTTTTTTCCTCTTTTTTCCATTTCTTCCCGCTCCTGTTCCTGTCCTCATTTTTCTCATTTCTCCCTTGTGAATCCTTCCCCCACCTTATCTACTAATTTTAATTTTTTTCTTCTTTCACTTCTTGTTCTTATCTTTTCACTGCTGAGTTCTTTTGCTTCTTTTTGATTTTTGCCTGTTTATATTCAATTATTTCCAGTGTGATCACACGAAAACACTACTTTTTTTTTCTTTTGGTGTGTTTAATGGACACAGCTGGCCAGACTCCAAATTCAGCCACTAATGTCTTCAAATATAATGTCTTGCATTTTTTTCCTGAGGACAGAGTCTTGCTATGTTGCTGCTCAGGCTGGAGGGCAGTGGTGTGATCATAGCTCACTGTGCCCTTGAGCTCCTGGGCTCAAATGATCTTCCCACCTCAGCCTCCCGAGTAGCTGGGACTATAGGCACACACGACCTTACCCCGTGACTTGCATTTTTACAGCACTTTTACAGTAAACTTTTTTCCAGTATGGTTTCCCATCTATGCTCTGGTTCTCATCTATTTTAATATCTGGCAAGAAGTCTTCTTAAAGCAAACATACAGGCATTAGAATGATCTCCATTCAACGATAAAGCAAACTGAATCAGAGGAAGAACAAACACTTGTCTGAGATCACAGATACTCAGTCTGAGCTATGTTCCCACGTCTCTTCTATCATTGCACCAATCCTTCTACAAAGCTGGTTTCTGAAGGGTTGGGATCAAACTTCTTCACCATCAGGGTTTAATAATCACACTTGTCTTTTAAGAGCCTGTAATTATTTCATAATTTTTGTATTTATTTATTTATTTAGATGGAGTTTTGCTCTTGTTGCCCAGGCTGGAGTGCAATGGCAACATCTCAGCTCACTGCAACCTCCGCCTCCCGGGTTTAAGCGATTCTCCTGCCTCAGCCTCCTGAGTAGCTGGGATTACAGGCACCCACCACCATGCCCAGCTGATTTTTTGTATTTTTAGTAGAGACAGGGTTTCACTATATTGGCCAGGCTGGTGTCGAACTCCTGACCTCAGGTAATACATCTGCCTCAGCCTCCCAAAGTGCTGGGATTACAGGCATGAGCCACCACGTCCTACCCTCTTTTTTTTTTGGATGGAGTCTGTCTCTGTTGCCCAGGCTGGAGTGCGATGGTGTGATCTTGGCTCACTGCAACCTCTGCCTCGCAGGTTCAAGCAACTCTTGTGCTTCAACCTCCTGAGTAGCTGGGATTACAGTTGCCCGCCACCACGCCCAGCTTATTTTTGTATTTTTAGTAGAAATGGGGTTTCACCATGTTGGCTAGGCTGGTCTCGAACTCCTGACCGCAAGTGATCTGCCTGCCTTGGCCTCCCAAAGTGCTGGGATTATACGCGTGAGCCACTGCGCCTGGCTGACATTGTATTTCTTTAAGTTTAGTGATACAATGAATGTGATTGTTCACAATTCACCTGGGGTTATAGAAACTTAAAGCCAAAAGAATTAGAAGTAATCTAATTCCAATTATTTCAGCAAATGACAAAACTGAGGCTCAGAGAAGTGAAATGACTTAACTGATGTCACTTAGTTCATTGGTAACACAGCCAACAATAAAACCCAGGTCTCTTGGATTCCAGTTTAGTGTACTTTCCAGGACTTTGTGCAGCCCACTAAGCACAGTTTGGAAGTGGCAGGGAAGAGCTGTGAAGACGCAGAACCCTGGGCCCAAACAGACCAAACAGGAGATCAAGAGAAAATTATTATTTTTTTAAAATCTCAGCTCTGCCACTTGCCAAACCATATTTGGTAAGTTATTTAAGCATCAGTTTCCTTATCTGTAAAACAATGATAAAATCCAGTACAGTTCTGTTTGAAGATTAAAAATAAAAACTATTTGGTAGAGCAAAAATGTGTAGCTTGATAAGAGGTACCTAGATTCTGAGATCAGTACAGCGGATCAAACAGCTAGTGTTTCTAGCTGTTGGAACTTTGCGAAGCTTTTTAACTTCTTTGAATGTTATTTCCTCATCTTTAAAATGGGAATAACAATGCCATTTGCTTCGTAGGGTTTCCAGAAGCTCAAATGAAATCATTCATAAGAAATTAAGATGTGTTTGGCATACAAGTCAGAGTTCAATAAACACATGCTGTAATCAGCCTTCTTCCCAGGTTCTAATGGAAGTTCGGATCTCTTAATGGGCAAAACTTGGGACTAAAAAATTTAGTCTAGAAAACACTTTTTAATAAAATATTAGCTTCTTTCCAAAGTAGTGATGTTTTCAAGGAAATCAGGAGTAAAGACTTTTCGTTATCACATGAAGATAATAGCTACCAAGAACGTGTCATGTGGGCGCCAGGTCTTTACATACAGTCTCTCATTTAGGTTTCAGAATACTCACATGCAGACAGATTAAGTACCTGGTCCAGGATCACTTTGCTAATGAGACGTTTAATCCTGGTCCAGGTCACTCCAAACCCTGTGGCATTCCACCGTCCCATTTTAATTCCACCTCCCAAACTGAACTATTGAGAGAATTAAAACGTGAGACTATCAAAAATTGCTCTAGCTTTTTGACAACCTATTCTAATTACCAAAAGCAGCAGGAGAGAACGTCGACATAAAGCTTTTATGATGCCAGGAGAAACCCTTTTAACTTTTATTCCATGAAATCTCTTGGACATTCTCTAGTGAACCTCCTACCACAATTGACTGTTGAATCCTGTATTAGTCTGCTAGGGCTGCCATGAAAAAATACTGTAAACTGAGAGGCTTAAACAACAGAAATTTATTTCCTCATAGTTCTAGAGGCTGGAGATCCAAGAACAAGGCACTGGCAGTCTTAGTTTCTCCTGCAGCCTCTCTTCTTGACTTACAGATGGTTCCGGCCCCACTATCCGTCCTCATGCTCTTTCCTCTGTGCACCTGCATTTCTGTCTCTCCTCCTCTTAAAAAAAAAAAAAAAAAAAAAAGGCAGCCTCCTGAGGTTGAATGGGCTCAGAGAGACTTCCTTTTCAACTCTTCTTATGAGAATACAAGTCCTGTTAGATTAGGGCCCTACCCCTTACAACCTCATTTAAGCTTAAATGCCTTTGTAAAGATCCTGTCTCCAAACACAGTCACATTGGGAATTAGGGATTCAGCGTATGAATCTGGGGGATGGGGGAAACAATGTAGCCTATAACGAATGCATTCAATATTTTAGCCTCAAGGCCATAAAGCATTTTCTAGAAATACTTGCAGAAACATAATTGACAAGCACGATCATAAATCATGTCTAAGCCCCCAGAATTATAGAATGTGAGAGCCAGAAGAGACCCTAGAGGTCTAGTTCAGTGCCATTATTTTTCAGTTATTGAAACTTGGGCCCAAGATGTGGAAAGAGCTTGTGTGAGGAGTACCTCACATCCGTCCGTATTGGAACCCAGAACTTTTCATGTGGTGCACGAGTTATTCAACTGCAGTGCTGCTGCTATTTCAAATCTGATTTTATATATAATACCATCCTTGGTTTTTCCCCATCTTAAACTTCACCAATGCATTCATTCACACCTGGGAAGATTAGATTCAGCTCATGCCAAGCACTTCACTTGGAAATGCATGTCTTCATTTATTCCTCATTGTAGCCCTGTGTGGAAGACCATGTCGTTTTATAGATAAGGACATCTGAGAGTTTAAGTGACTTGCTCAAGTTTCCTCAACTAGTGAGACACAAAGCCTGATGTGGACATGGATTTGAAGGCTCATGTGTGATTAATTGAATGGCTCATGTGTTTGTTCACTTTGGAGGCTGATTCATTAGCTTCTTTCCCTATCCCCATTGTGACTTACAACTGCAAGTTCAACAACGGGTAGTGAAAGAGGACAACTACAGACCTTCACAGGGCCTTGGAAAAGGGTTCCTTTGTTGTTCTGCAAAAGGGATCACTGGGGAAAGCCAAGAGTTCCTACTTAGCAGGACTAGGGGCACTTTAGGCAGATGGGCTAGAGAATATTTTATAACAAAAACACTTTACAGTGACTGTAAAAAAACAAACCTGTTCATGATTTTAAAAAACATAAACAGTATAGAAAAGTATAAAGAAAGAGTAAATTATCTCATCTTCCTGGCTCATCCCCAGTTGCATTCTCCAGAGATAACTGTTGTTCTGTGTCTATTCAGACATATTTTTAAAAATATATGTAAGCACTTGCATAATGTATGTAAATTATACTTTAGGGTAATACTATAACTATTGCTCTGAAACGTACTTTTAAAAAATCTCTTAACAGTATGTCTTTGACATGTTTTCATGTAAATATATGTCCTTCCATTTCATCCTCCTTTTTTTGTTCTTTTTTTTTTTTTTTTTTTTCAGTCAGGATCTCACTCTGTCTTCCAGACTGGAGTGCGGTGGAGTGTAGCACAATCTTGGCTCACTGCAGCCTTGACCGCCTGGGCTCAGGTGATCCTCCCACCTCAGCCTCCCCAGTAGCTAGAACTACAGGCATGCAACACCACTCTGCTAGTTTTTGTGGGTTTTTTTTTTTTTTTTTGGTAGAAACGGGGTTTGACCATGTTGCCTAGGCTGGTCTTGAACTCCTGGACTCAAGTAATCTGCCCATCTTGGCCTCTCAAAGTTCATTCTTTTTAATGATGGAAAAATATTTCAGGCCAGACACGGTGGCTCACACCTGTAATCCCAGCACTGTGGGAAGTCGAGGTGGGCGCATCACTTGAGGTCAGGAGTTTGAGACCAGCCTGGCCAACATGGTGAAACCCTGTCTCTACTAAAAATACAAAAATTAGCCTAGCATTGTGGCGGGCACCTGTAATCCCAGATACTAAGGAGGCTGAAGCAGGAGAATTGCTTGAACCTGGGAGGTGGAGGTTGCAGTGAGCCGAGATCGCATCACTGCACTCCAGCCTGGGCAACAGAGCAAGACTCGTCTCAAAAAAAGAAAAAAGATAAAACAAAAATATTTCATTGTAGGGATATACAATAAATTTAAATTTACTCATTCCCGTAACAGGCTGAGTAATGGCCCCCCAAATGTCTACGTTGTCTACATCATAATCCCTGGAACCTGTACATGTTACCCTATTTAAAGAAATGATCTTTTCGGATGTGATTAAGAATTTTGAGGCCGGATATGGTAGCTCACGCCTGTAATCCCAGCACTTTGGAAGGCCAAGGCGGGCGGATCACCTGAGGTCAGGAGTTTGAGATCAGCCAAGCCAACATGGATAAACCCTGTCTCCACTACAAATACAAAATTAGCCAGGCGTGGTGGCACATGCTTGTAATGCCAGCTACTTGGGAGGCTGAGGCAGGAGAATCGCTTGAACCTGGGAGGTGGAGGTCGCAGTGAGCTGAGATTGTGCCATTGCACTCCAGCCTGGGCAACAAGAGTGAAACTCTGTCTCAAAAAAAGGGATTTTGAGATGGGGAGATCATCCTGTATGATTGAGAGGGGGGTGTGGGGAGGTGCTAAATGCAATCATTAGTGTCCTTATAAGAGAGAGGCGGAGGGAACTTTGACATACACAGAGAAGGCGATGAAGACAGAGGTAGAGATTGGACTGTGGAGGTTACAAGAAATGTGGGCAGTCACCAGGAGCTGGAAGATATAAGAGATGGAGTCTCTTTTTGAGCCTCCAGAGGAAGTGTGGCCCTGCTGGCACCTTGATTTTGGACCAGTGATATTGATTTCAGACTTCTGGCTTCCAAAATGGTGAAAGAATACATTTATTATGTTTTAAGCAACATAAGTTTGCTTAAAACAAGTTTGGGGTAATCTGTTATAGCAGCCACAGGAAACTTACATAATTCGTTTACTGATGAACATTTAGGATGTTTACAATAAAAGCCTATAATATAACTTTACCCACTTGGACAATTATATTTGTAGGACAAATTCCAAGAACTAGAATATCTGAGGCAAAGCATATGGACGTGAAAACAAAAATTTCATCAGGCCTAAAGAGAATATTTTATATATTCCAAATGGATTCCAGGTACCGTATGTCAAAATGTATACCTTTGAATTTACAACTTTAAATATGTTTGTTGGCTGGGCTCAGTGGCTCACATCTGTAATCCCAGCACTTCAGGAGGATGAGGTGGGAGGATTACTTGAAGCCAGGAGTTTGAGATCTGCCTGGGCCACATAGCGAGACCCTATCTCTACAAAAATAGAAATGAGAAAATGAAAAAAAATGTCTATAGAAGAGGGAATACCCATGAATAGTTAGGTTCATTTTCATAAAGGAAAGACAAGAAGAACGACGAGACTCCTAGATGTCAACAAATACTGCAAAGCCACAGCAACAAAAGCATTATCGTACATGATTGTGGGTAAATAGCTTAATGGGGCAGAACAGAGCGCTCAGAAGCAAAGCTGCGTACGTGAGAACTTGATATATGAGGCTGACACCACAAGTCAGTGAAGAAAGGCAACAGTGCCTCACTATTGGAGAAAAGTAAAATTAGGTCCTTACCTCATTCTGTGTGAAGGTGAATTTCAGATCAACCAAGATCCCATGGAAAGATAAAACTATAAAGTTAAAAAAAGAAAATGTAGGAAGAGTATCTTTTGGGGGGTAGAAGAGAGGTGGGGTTGAAGGATTTCTACAAGACTCAGAAACCACGAACAATTGGGTAAAAAAGTTTAATGGATTATATTACACCACAATTAAGAATTCATTTTTAATATGATATAATAGACAAAGATGACAATTGGCTTACAAAAAGGGAGATTTTTATATCATCAAAAAGTAACAGAAATAATATCTAAAGTAAATCCAATGGAAAAATACACAAAGTATATTCAAGGGGAAATTGAAATGGCTAACATTGCTCAACTTCACTGGATACAAAAATAAAACAAGACGGAGGGGTGCGGTGGCTCATGCTTGTAATCCCAACACTTTGAGAGGCTGAGGCGGAGGGATCACCTGAGGTCAGGAGTTCGAGACCAGCCTGGCCAACACAGTGAAATGCCATCTCTATTAAAAATACAAAACTTAGCCGGATGTAGTGGTGCTTGTCTGTAATTGCAGCTACTAGGGAGACTGAGGCAGGAGAATTGCTAGAACCTGGGAGGTGGAGGCTGCAGTGAGCCAAGATGGCACCACTGCACTCCAGCCTGGGTGACAAAGTGAGATTCTGTCTCAAAAAAATAAAATAAAATAAAAAATAATAAAGTAAAACAAGACACAACTTAAAAGCCAAGAACATTGGGCGGGGTATAGTGGCTCACGCCTGTAATCCCAACACTTTGGGAGGCTGAGGCGGCGGATCACAAGATCAGGAGATTGAGACCATGCTGGCTAACATAGTGAAACCCCATCTTTACTAAAAATACAAAAAATGAGCTGCACGTGGCGGCACATGCCTATGGTCCCAGCTACTCAGGAGGCTGAAGCAGGAGAATTGCTTGAACCCGGGAGGCAGAGGTTGCAGTGAGCCAAGATCGTGCCACTGCACTCCAGCCTGGCAACAGAGTGAGACTCTGTCTTAGGAAAAAAAAAAAAAAAAGGCCCAAAACATTAAAGAGGCAGACAATACCAAGTTTGAGTGTCTAGAGAGCAGTATGCCAATACTTCTGGATGTCACATATACCCCATGACTTATTTAGCCCGCTCCTGGGTAAATGCTCCAGAGAAATTTGCTCACAGTCGTTAAAGGGACAAGTCTACAGATGCTACATTCATTTCAGATTAATGTGGTAGTAGGACAATTGGAGGCATCTGAGCATTTACTGCTCAGGGAATGGATAATACTATGGAATAGATACAACCTGTGGAATACTTTCCAGCAGTTAGGCCCCTATGAACTAGATGTGCATGTGCATCATGGGTAGATCTTAAAAATTAGTGTTGGGGGTTGGGGGCAAGGGGAGGGAGAGCATTAGGACAAATACCTAATGCATGCAGGACTTAAAACCTAGATGACAGGTTGATAGGGTACTGCAAACTACCATGGCACACGTGTACCTATGTAACAAACCTGCACGTTCTGCACATATACCCCATAACTTAAAATAATAAAAAAATTAGTGTTGAGTGAAAGAAGCAGCAGATTAAGGTCTACGGCGTGACAGCATGTCTGTATGATTTTATAAAGATCCTATAAAATACCAACCTATCCAAGGATACTTATTAAGTCCATCAAAGTGGATGTCTATGGGGAGAAACATAAGTGGGAATTGAATTGTAAAAAATAAAACAGGCTGATGACGATAAGCACCATGAAACATGGACTAAAATTTACTCAATTTTATGCACCTATAATAATGCTAGCTATCCTTTTCTTTGGTCTAAAACATGACCTGCATTGTTTTAGAGGCTCAGCCATACACTTGCAAATAACTGCGCATGTATCTGTGGCTCTGCAAGGCTGTCAGGGGCTCTCGGGCAGCCCACGTTTTCTTCTCTGTTGTTCTCTTGAGACCTGACACATAGCAGGTGTTCAATAGTTTTGTTGAAAGAAAACGCAGGACATTTTTGGAAACCAGTTTATACATTCCTCCAAAGCTTAGAAAAATGCAGAGGAACTGAAGAATGTGATGCCTGGAAACAAGATTTTCTAGTTCTCCAACCGGTATCTTGAAGGCTCAAACTTGAAAAGCAAGTACTGTTTTTTGTCCCTGTTTTCTGACTCCCCTTTCTTTTCTTCTCCTTTTCATCCCTAGTGCTTAACAGTTGTCTTCCCCATCTGGGCAAGGGAGTCAGGTGACAGCAGAATTAATATGCAATCCTTCCTGGTAATGTAAGGGAAGGGGCAGGGGTTTGCCTATCACAGCAATAATCTAGCAAAAGCAGCCAGTACCACATGCTACTCCCTGCTGGAGGCCCTCCAGGTCCATGCCCTCAGGATCAAGTCTCCACCTGACACTCGTGTCCTTCCAGACTTGCTTCGGGCTCCAGACTTGGCTGTCGCCCCTCTAACATGATCTGCTTCTCTAACAAAGGGTGCCGACGTGGACACTCATTAATTTTTTAAATTCAATAAGAAATCATTTTAAATAATATAAGTTAAAACTAGTAAGTAATTTTAAATGCTTTCTAGCACCTGTCTCCAAAGGTGGCAGTTTGTTGAGGACACCAGGTCCACAGTGCTAGGGTCTGCTGTTCCCTGCTGTGCTGTAAGTGACAACCCCTTTTGTCTCACTTTCCCAAATCCACCTGTTGTTTTGCAGAGAAAAACCTCTGTGCCAGGGTGAACAAGTCAGAAAGAGGCCTTAGCATGAGCCCCTGTTCTAGAACTTCCTACTTTGTCCCTCCAAATCCACCGTTCTCCCTTTTCCACCTTGCTCCCTGTCCTGGAGGCTGACCTCCAGGGACAGCCTTGGCAGCCCTCCTTGCCCTCTGTTCTTGACTGGGTTTGGCCAGGGAAGAGAGGCACCCTCAGTGCTGACCACACACTGCAGTGCTCTGCAGAGCTACATGACCGCCGATGCCCAGGTCCACCTGAACCAATTCAATCCTTGCCCTACTTGCCCTCTGTTCCTGATCAGTTTTGGCCAGTGAAGAGACAAGAAAGAGGACTATCCTGTTTCACTGTGCAGTCTGTTCCCTCCCAGGACCTTGAATGATACCACCCACTGGTATATCCAGTTCTCAGGAACACCCTGTGTCTTCAGGGCAGTTTTATTTCTTGGTTGTTCTCGTCCTTTCCTGAAACTCAGCATTGGTTAAAGGCCAGCCTGATTCCCTAAATGTTCTCAGGAAACAGGATGGGATGGTTCAGGGCAAGTCTACAAATGGCTCCACTTTCCATACAGGGATCAGCTTTGCAAACCAGGTGCCTTAGGAAACCTCAGGGGAACTCCCCCTTAGCACTTCCCCTCTGGGGGCTACTTGCCTTTCACGTGTATATGCATAGGAAGACCATGCTAATGACTCTCCTCTGAACAGAGAACACACACTCCCGGTGACCAGTGCTTTCTAACCTTAGCCAGAGAAGAGTTTGGTGTAAGTTTTGATTAACTGTGTTATGCAGTCCTCCCCAGCATTCTAGACA